>NC_092088.1:47609507-48245757 GCF_045679555.1 Salvelinus alpinus
CGAAGATTTTCTGCACAAACTGTCAGAAACCATCTCAGGGAAGCTCATCTGAGTGCTCGTCTTCCAAGCAAGGGTTTTGACCTGACTGCAGTTTGGCGTCGTAACCGACTTCAGTGGGCAAATGCTCAACTTCGATGGCCACTGGCACGCTGGAGAAGTGTGCTCTTCACGGATGAATCCCGGTTTCAACCGTACTGTACCTGGCTTGCTGAAATCAACATTGTGAACAGAGTGCCCCATGGTGGCAGTGGGGCTATAGTATGGGCAGGCATAAGCTATGGACATCGAACACAAATGCATTTTATTAATGGCAATTTGAATACACAGAGGTACCATGACGAGATCCTGAGGCCCATTGTCGTGCCATTCATCCCCCGCCATCACCTCATGTTTCAGCATGATAATGCACGGCCCCATGTCGCAAAGGTCTGTACACAAGTCCTGGAAGCTGAAAATGTCCCAGTTCTTCCATGGCCTGAATACTCACCAGACATGTCACCCTTTTGAGCATGTTTGGGCTGCTCTGGATCGACGTGTAGGACAGCGTGTTCCAGTTCCCGCCAAAATCCAGCAACTTTGCACGGCCATTGGAGAGGAGTGGGACAACATTCCACAGGCCTGATGAAAACATTCCACAGGCCTGATGAAACGCCTGATGAAAAAGCCTAAACCACTCTATGTAAAGGAGATGTATTGCGCTGCATGAGGCCAATGGTGGTCACACCAGATACTGACTGATCCATGCCCCTACCTTTTTAAAATACAGATGCATATCTGTATTCCTAGATTAGGGCCTAATTTATTGATTTAAATTGACTGATTTCCTTATATGAACTTTAACTCAGTAAAATCTTTGAAATTGCTGCATTTTGCTTTTCTATTTTTGTTCAGTATACTGTATATGTGTGTCTGTCTGTGTATGTGTTGTGCACCTCTGTGTGTTTATGATTACGTGTACCCCATCTCCTCACCATGACGCTATTCCTCCCGTTGATGTGTGTCTGTCTGCGTGTGTCAACTCGTACCCCAGGCGGCTTGGCGGCTCTACTCCACTGACGGTGCCCGTCCCTACCTCAGTGCCACGTGGCAGCACTACCAGGGTGCCCTCTCCCCCTTCAGGCATGTATCCCCCCCCCCTCCCCCTGCCCCATGATGCCTTGATACCACCGGTTTTACTAATCACTCTCTTTTTGTTTTCTTTCTGTTTCCTTTCTCCCTCCCTCCCTCCCTCCCTCCCTCCCTCCCTCCCTCCCTCCCTCCCTCCCTCCCTCCCTCCCTCCCTCCCTCTGGCCTTGTCTTACAAAACATTTCTCCCCCTTCTCCCTCCTTTGTCTTTTTCTTTTGTTTTCTGTTGACTGCACGTAGTGTGTCTGGCGTAGTTATGCTGCTGATGAGAACTCGGTTTCCATAGCTACCTGGAAGCCTCATTTGAAGGCGTTGCATACCTGCAGTCCTGCAAAGTAGGTAACACCTAAAGTATGGCTTCTGCTCTGCTCTTTTCCTATTTGGTCTCTGTGCTCTTCTAGCTTTTTTTCAAAATTTCATTCTCTGCTTTTTTAGTGGTCAGGTGTCTTTTTCAGTTTAATCAGCTCAGCAACTACTTTTAACATTCCTCTGTATACTTATTTATTTATTATTGTCATTGGATACAGCACTTTTACAGTAATTTTTTTGAAGGCTCACAGTCATCAAATAGTCCAATATTTCCAGGCGCCCACACACAAAGAACCAAACTTAGAAAGTCTTTGCTTTCACTAATTCATTTAAACATGGAAAGTAAAACCGAGTGTACAACAAACATTTTCCAACTAATGTTGTCCAGAAATGACATCCATGTTTTCTCTGAAGGCTTTAGGGTATGTTTAAGGGCACAGGAAAGGAGCCTGGTAATATTGTCTGGATCACCTGCTTTATTGCACTCACTCTCTCTCATGCAAACCTACACCCACACGCCCTCTGTAGGTCTACATACAGTGTGGGCACAAACACAGACATCTGCTTATTCAATCACAAATACACAGAAATACATGCACAGACACACACACACATACACCTTTCTATCTCCTATCTCTGTTTGCCAGTGCTTTCCTAGCCCGGTCATGTGGCACATCCATCGCTTGCATGTGCACCTGCTGCAATGTTCTGCAAACTAGCTGACAACATTTCTCTTGCACAAGGCTTTGACTGTGGTGGTTTGTGTTCTTCACGCCTGACTGTTTGTGTTCATGTTCTGACATCATGTCTCGTATGCGACACACACAGACAGGATGTTATGAAGCTGGCTGACCTCTATCTTCATCTCGCTGTCCCGGTGGGAGACCCTGTAGACCAGGCCTGGGCAACTCCAGTCCTCTGGGGCCTGATTGGTGTCACACTTTTCCCCCATCCCTAGCAAACACACCTGATGTAAACTAATTGCATTTTTAACTGAAGATCATGATTAGTTGATTATTGGAGTCAGGTGTGTTAGCTGGGGCTAGGGCCAAAGTGTGCACCATTCAGGTCCCCGAGGACTGGAGTTGCCCAGGCCTGCTGTAGACTCTGTCATTAACTACTGATGTCTCTTCCCTTGTCTCTCTCTCCTCTTTTCTCACTAACACCTACAGGAAAGAACAGGGCGAGACAACTAGCAGGTTTGTAGCTCTCACCTCTAAACACATTGCGCAATAGTTTATTAAATGACGTCCACTCTAATAAGAAGTCGTATGCTGTTTGTTACAAGTGTAGATACTGAACCCTTGTTTTCAAATTGTTTTGAAAGTCACTGTTTGGCCAAAGCTTCCTATCACCGGGGGGTCCCAGGTCAGAATCAGTTCCTGGTTAGAGGGGGAGAATGAAAATCAGCAGTGTGCCGTGGAAGTCGATGTCTTGGTTTGAGAAAAGGCTCTCTAGTGTACCTCTCCAAGCCACCATGAATGCAGTACCGGTCGTTTCTCTCTGTCTCTGCCATGTTTGTGTGTTTGAGAGAGTATCTGAGTGTGTTTCTACGCTTACTGTTTGTGTGTGTGTGTGTGTGTGTGTGTGTGTGTGTGTGTGTGTGTGTGTGTGTGTGTGTGTGTGTGTGTGTGTGTGTGTGTGTGTGTGTGTGTGTGTGTGTGTGTATTTCTACACTGTATAGGTTTGAGTGTGTGTGTTTCTACAATATGTGTGTGTTACAGTATGTGCAAAGCGGTGTCTGTACCATGTCTGCACCATGACGCACTTTTTCCATTCCAAGGGTATTTATATAACTCATCAAACACTAGTCTCAGTCGGCAGGCCGAGAGACAAGGAGAGGAGGAGGGAGAGACAGAGAGATTTGTGACTTTAATTATGATTTTTGGTTATTGTTTTTACAATACAGTGCTCTTTTGGCAACGGTGGATTTCTCATGTCATGCCAGTGCAGCTTTTATAAATGTGGATTTTCTGTTGAGAGACATATGCATAGCACAGATGCACGCAGTCACACACACACACACACACACACACACACACACACACACACACACACACACACACACACACACACACACACACACACACACACACACACACACACACACACACACACACACACACACACACACACACACACACACACACACACACACACACACACACACACACACACACACAACCAAACTGTAATTCTCTGCTAATTCTCCAAGCTATTAGAAGTTATGGGGTTTTGTATGCTTTCATTGGCTTCTCAAAGAACTTCTGTTGTGGTTTAGTCAATTATGCAAGAGCTTTTGAAATCAGAATTATACCCCATCTTTTCATGCACTTAAATTTATACTATACAATTAGCTGTACAATTACATTTTTCCTAAGCATCGCTTACATCAAGGGTTTAGAACTTAGATGATGTTATTAGTTCCTTTACAGTAGCAAATTTGTTTGGTAAAACAGACGTATAAACTCAACCAGCTAAACACTGTGTGTGTGTGTGTGTGTGTGTGTGTGCGCGCGTGTGTGCATGCGTGTGTGTATGTGTATACAGAAGGTGTGAGAATATGAGACTGGGGGTGTGTCTGCTTATTCTGCTCTTTTGGAATCTTTTCTTCACAACTTATGACTTCTGACAATCTACACTCTTGAAACGAAAAAGGGTTCCAAAAGGGTTCTTCGGCTGTCCCTTTTTGGTTCCAGGTAGAACCCTTTTTAGTTCCAGGTAGAAATATTTTGGGTTCCATGGAGGATGCTCTGAGGAAAGGCTTCTGAACCCTACCCCAATTGGGTTCTACCTGGAACCAAAAAGGGTTCTACCTGGAACCAAAAAGGGTTATTCAAAGGGTTTTCCTATGGGGACAGCCGAAGAACCCTTTTAGGTTCTAGATAGTGCCTTTTTTTCTAAGGGTGTAGAGTCTAAGGACATAACCACCACAAATGAACCTTCATATTTTTTTATGTAAACTCCTAGGCCTACAGATATATAATCCTCAGTTATATTTATGCTTCAGCACTGACAACATGGAATGTGAGATATATAATCGCAAGTTTAAACTTTTGACAGTATTGACCGTACAGATGTCTCTCGTCCCTCCCTTTCCTACTCCATGGTGTGTTAACCCCTTCCTCCTCTATTTGTCTTCCTCCCTACCCCCCTAGTAAGGGTCATAGTAATAGGAGGCGCTTCAGAAGGTATTACACACGGACATTTAGGAGGTACCCAATACCCAGCATCCGCTCCTCCCTGGTCACATGATCTCTGGGAATGCCTTCTAACGGCCAAGTGCATGGAGGATGATGAGAGAACCCCAAAACTGCCACCTACCCCCTTCCCTTCAATGAGACTATTGTATTTGCCCTTTGCTTGTCTAATGGGATTGCTGCCTGTTACCTGTTGCCTGTTGATTTTGACCCCCACCTCCCTTGGATCCCCTTATCAGACACAACCCCTAACTAACTGTATCCTGGTCCCCTTGGGTATCGGAAGTAGTTCTGTGTGTAGAAATCTGAACTCTTAATACAGTCCTTAATCTCTGAAATATACAGTCCATCTCGATCTCCATTGGTCTGCTGAGGTCCCTCAGCTTGGCTGCATGGTGCCACTGCATGAATTCATAAAAAATGGTTGCAACCACCATGACTGACCCTTGACCCCACTGATCCCTGTCTTCCACACAACCCACACTGCATTGATGCATCTTCATTGACCTAGGCTTAGGCAAGGTCTCTGTTATCGTTAATAACTTCCTTATCGTTACTGGAGCGCGATATTCCCTCCTGAAGTTTCCACAAAAACTTTAGTCTGAATCTGGGAGGTGGCTCACTGATCATTGGTGCCTGCAGAATCAAGCCTGAGCATTGGGCTTACTGTCACGCCATCTGATTGATGCACAGCATTGCATGCTTGTCCGGTTGCCATTGCAGGGGGTGTTTAGGGTGGGTCACGGGTAGAGGCTCTCTGCACCCCCCACCTGGCCATAAATCTACAGTACGTCTAAGCACAGGCCCATCGGCACAATACAGGTCTAAGTGTCCTAGAGACACAGAGATAGTAGCCTACAGTTTTAGTAGTAGGAAGAGTAATTCTTTGCATCAATATGAATTGTAAGTCTTGCAGTGTTCCCTGGTAATTTTCTTTGTCTTAGAACAGTGGTCAGTGTCATACTACTGCAACTGCTCTCTAGAACAGTAGTCCACAAGAGTTAGAGGTCCCAGAGAGCTACAATGTGTGTACACTCAAATAAAAAGAGTTCTTTGTTTGTCACCATAGGAGACCCTTTTTTGGTTCCAGGTAGAACCCTTGTATTAGTGAAGGGTTCCACTTGGATGTAGGGACAATGAAGTACACTTTATGGTTCTACGTAGCAACTTATTTTGTGTAGAGTGTAGACTTCTGTTTCCACCCAGCTGATTCAGCTGCTTTAGTGCTGGGCTGGAGAAAAATCCTACACATCCTATACAGATGTAGGATCTTCATTTGATCATCCTGTTGCAGGAGAACTCTCCTTCAATGCAGGACATTTTAAATGTGTAGTGTATTTGAAGTTTAAGAAGGCTTCTGAAGTTTGTAATTTCCATTTTGAAATTTCAGACTTGATTTTCCATTATTTATAATCTACACATTTCACATTTCCTGTTGCTGCAGGATTATTTTCCTGCTGTGGCAAACTAGCTCTAATTAAGACTCTGTATCTGTAGTTCCTCAGGACCGGGGTTAGGGACCACTCTCTTAGAGAGCAGATGGGGTACTCTAAGTGTGTTGTGGATGAGGTAAGCATGTTTGGTTTTGAGGAAAGGACAGTTCACTGCACTACACTGTGAGTGTGCTCTGTCGGGACACATTTTTCTCTCAGGTGGAATGCATAATAACAGGCTTTTGTTCTTTCTCTCCCTCTCTGTCTCTCTTCCTCTCCCTCTCTCTCTTTCTCTCTCCAGTACAAAGTTGAGCTTTAAGGAGCGGGTACGGATGGCAAGCCCTCGCGGCCAGAGCATGAAGAGCCGCCAGACATCCATCAACAACGATCGACGCTGTTCCCCAGGCAATGATGTGGCGGGCGCTAACACGGGAACCAGCCCTGCCAAGGTGCAGAAGAGCTGGAGCTTCAACGACCGCACACGCTTTAGACCCTCCCTGCGCCTCAAGAGTCAATCACGCACCGCGCCCTCCGAGGGTGAGTAGAGAGGATGTGTGCCTCTGTGTGTCTGCGTATGTGTGGGTTTATGTGAATGTGTGCGAGTGTGGGTGTTTGTATACGGTATGTGCTTTTTAAGAAGTCCACAAGGGGAGAGTCTAGGGCTGTTGCGGTGACCGTTTTACCACCACACTGACGGTCACGAGTCATGAAGGCAGTAAAATTCCACGTGACCGTTTAGTCACGGTAATTAAGCTTCTCCAAGCTCTGATGCTGCTGATGGTTATTATTAGCCTACCAAACTTGCTAACTGCCTGGTACTCAGCACTCTATTGTCCCTCTAATCACTCTGACATCAATGCAAATGTAATCGAAAATCTAATCAAACACTTCATGAGAGCCCATAAGCTCCTCTTGTGCAACATTTCTATAGGCTATGAAATTACTGAGTGATGGCCTCTATTAAAAAGAGGAGGATCCCATCAGCTTTCTATAGGCTAACTATATTTATTTCTCGACTTTCCTAATATTAAGCACATTGCTTCTTATTTACAACAGGAGTATAGCCTACCTGGCTGGCATGAAAATTAACAACGGGAAAACCGTCCTCCATTTGCTATTTAAGTGCAGAGATTACATGCAGTAAGCTGAGAGTCCTCAACTTCATTAAACAGGACACGCAAATCACCAGTCTCAACGTCAACAGTGAAGAGGCGACTCTGGGATCCTGACCTTCTAGGCAGAGTTCCTCTGTCTAGTATCTGTGTTATTTTCCCCATCTTAATCTTTTCTTTTTATTGACCAGTCTGAGATATGGCTTTTTCTTTGCAACTCTGCCTAGAAGGCCAGCATCCCGGAGTCACCTCTTCACTGTTGACGTTGAGACTGGTGTTTTGTGGGTACCATTTAATGAAGCTGCCAGTTGAGGACTTGTGCGGCATCTGTTTCTCAAACTAGACACTCTAATGTACTTGTCCTCTTGCTCCGTTGTGCACCGTGGCCTCCCACTCCTCTTTCTATTCTGGTTAGAGCTAGTTTGCGCTGTTCTGTGAAGGGAGTAGTACACAGTGTTGTACGAGATCTTCAGTTTCTTGGCAATTTCTCGCATGGAATAGCCTTAATTTCTCAGAACAAGAATAGACGGACAAGTTTCAGAAGAAAGTTATTTGTTTCTGGCCATTTTGAGGCTGTAATCGAACCCACAAATGCTGATGCTCCAGATACTCAACTAGTCTAAAGACTAGTTTTATTGCCTCTTAAATCAGGACAACAGTTTTCAGCTGTGAACATAATTGCAAAATAGTTTTCTAATGATCAATTAGCCTTTTAAAATGATAAACTTGGATTAGCTAACACAACGTGCCATTGGAACACAGGAGTGATGGTTGCTGATAATGGGCCTCTGTATGCCTATGTACTGTATATACTGTATGCCTATGTACTGTATATACTGTATATCTCGCATTACTCATCTCATATGTATATACTGTATACTGTATCCTTCACTATCTATTCTTTACTATCTATTGCATCTTAGCCGCTCTATCACTGCTCATCCATATATTGTATACTTCTATATTCTCATCCCATTCCTTTACTAGATTGTGTGTATTAGGTTTTGTTGTGGAATTTGTTAGATATTAGGTTTAGTTGTGGAATTGTTAGATATTACCTGTTAGATACTGATGCACTGTCGGATCTGGAAGCATAAGCATTTCGCTACACTGACAATAACATCTGCTAACCATGTCTATGTGACCAATAACGATTTGATTTCAATTTTCATTTGAGGAAAAAGATAAATACATATTATATTGTTGAGTTTCAGCTTGGAGCGGAAGACTGTAATGAAGCGACAATCTATCTTCAATATTAAAGCTGATCTACCCCCTAAAAAGTAAAAAGTAAATAACTTGACACAACACCTCTTTCTGTCTCTCAGTGGACACAGGAATGGGGAATGATGACGCATTCGGCGACAGGGTTTGCCACTGTGATGTCACCGTGGAAGACCTATCAGCTCCATTGAAGGCTGTCATCAGAGCCGTCAGGTGAGTGCTTCAGCGAGGTCACCCGTGATACAAGTCAGTATTCGACATAGAATACTGACGTAGAAACCGGCCACTAAGGGCAACAGTGAGCTCTGTTACCTTGAAGTATGTTTCTGTTTTGGATGGGCGTAAGCGTCTCCCTCTGATTCCAAAAGTTGCAAGACCAAAATAATAGGGCCAAATTCACTTAAGTGTATTAAAGTAGTCAACATTTTTATATTTGGTCCTATATTCCTAACACGCAATGATTATATCAAGCTTGTGACTTTACAAACTTGGATGCATTTGCTGTTTGTTTTGGTTGTGTTTCAGATTATTTTGTGCCCAGTAGAAATGAATGGGGAAATAATGTATTGTGTCATTTTGGAGTCACATAGTCCTGAATGATGAGTGATACAGACTCACAACTATCATATCCCCAAGACATGTTAACCTCTCACTGTTACAATAATTTTTTTGGGGGGAGATATGATATTTATGCCTCTGTAACTTTCTCACTCATCATTATTCACGATTAATTCAGGACTATCCGTAATCATGGTATCATCCACATTAATGTAGAAGTATTTAGAAACATTCTATTCTCCCTTAAAATGGGGGGACTGTGTACAAAAAGTGCAGTAATTTCTAAACGGTTCACTGGATGAAAATACCCTCAAATTAAAGCTGACAGTCTGTCCATTAGCCTCATAGTCATTGCATCATTTCAAATCCAAAGTGATGGAGTACAGCGCTAAAACAACAAAACGTGTCACTGTTCCAATACTTTTGGAGCTCACTGTATATCGCTATATAGATCTCTATATACTGTAGACTTTTGTTTTCTTACGCAATCTTTAGTAAAACATTCTATTTATTTTGTACAGGACATGACTATTTTAAACAGTGTACATAGCAAACGCATCCCCGACCACAATCTTCACTTAAACAGAGCCTTCCAGGGCTCCTTCACCTCTCTCTCTCCCCTCTGCTCCTGAGGTTTTTAGCTACAACAGATCCAGAGCATGGGCCTCCTCTATGTTGTTCTAGCCCAGTGCTTCAAGGGGATTCTGCTAACCCAGTGATGGCTCAGGGAGAACAGTTTGGGTGTTTTTTGTTACATCTGGCCCCTTACTCACTCTGAACCCGACAACATGTCTCTGTTTACTCATCTGGCTACCATACTGGCACTGTCTCTCCCTCTCCTTCACCATCTCCCTCCCTCACTCTCCTTTTTACTACCTCTTCTCTCTCTCCCTCCCTCTCTTTTTCCATTTCCCTTTTACTCTCCATCTCCCCCACCTCTCTCTGGCGGTGTCAAAAGATGTCCTATTTTGATTGTCTGCCAACACCCCAATTCCCACCCACAGGTTGTTGCTCCAGAGGACCCCCTCTCCCCTTGCCCAGCCTGCTTGCTCAGCAGGCCCCCTTTGTGGGCAGCGGGAGTGGAGACGTGTCCCTGACTTTCCCAGGGTGTCGGATTGACACCCTCTCAGTCAGAACTGTTTTCACAGCAGCTCATCTGTCATGATGGTTTCCATTTATACAGTGAGGATAATGAGCAACTGGAGCAGTTCTGGAGCCATTAGGGGGTCAGAATGAACCAACTGTAGAGAGCCACTTACCTGCATCAATATTATTCACTCAGCGGTAGCTGTACTTGTACATTAAGGTAGAGGGATAATACAATTCTAGTGTGGTTTGGTTACAAAATAGCTCAGTCAGGTTTTGTTTACATGACATGTGCTACGGTTTCATAATGTTCTTGTGATAGTATTTGAGTAATGTTTATTTTACCTATGCTCCGAAAACAAAAGGTAAAGGCTAAAGTAACAACTGTCAGCTTCTTGTCAACATACTGGTTTATGCATAGTTAAGCTGTTGTTTCCCTCTAGTGGCTGGCTAAGAGATGACAGGTAGATCATGGCACAATGACATGATTCTGTTTGATTCTCACAACTTTTCCACTCAGGATCATGAAGTTTCATATAGCAAAGAAGAAGTTTAAGGAAACTCTGCGCCCGTATGATGTGAAAGATGTGATAGAACAGTACTCTGCAGGACACCTGGATATGCTCTGCAGAATCAAGAGTCTACAGACTAGGTGAGATGCACACACACACACACACACACACAGACAGACACATAAACACACACACCTTCATATCTATGTTCACCTTCTCCACTTAATTCACGTGTGTGTGTGTCTGTCTGTCTGTCTGTCTGTGTGTGTGTATATCTGACCCTCCTATGTACCTCTTCCTCTCAGGCTGGACACCATAGTGGGTCCTCCTCAGCAGCAGCTGCTGAGCCCCAGAGTCAAGACCTTTTCCTCCCCCTCCCTGCACTTATATTACAACCAGGCCAGGAGGAAGTCCATGCCAGCAACAAAGTCTGTCCCAGGGTTAGGCAACCCCCCCCCCCACCCCCCACCCCCCACTCGCCTGCCTAAAATAGGCTAACTGTAGACATCTCGTGCATCGATGTGTGACTTTATAAATATTGTAGTCTCTTGCATGGTGTTGTTTTTAACAATGTCTGAGAATAAACAATAATGTTTCAGGAGTTAGGATTTTTGTCTTCGGTTGAATCAGTGATATAACCCTGATTGACTTGATATTGCACTGTGTCTTTCAGCCAAAATAGTGGAATCTACTGTAGTTTAGTAGTGGATTGTAGTAGTGGTAGTCTAGTCTGGTGGTTTAAAGAATGCAATTGTAGCTGGTACATACGTGGTGCATGTAGTTGTCCTTTTTTGATACACTTCAAGTGTTTGAGTGTGTGTGTGTGTGTGTGTGTGTTGTATCTGACCCCCATGTCTCTCTCATACAGACTGGCCACTGGACTGGGTCCCACACTGAGCAGCAAACCTGGGAACATGTCCTCCCCCTCCCTGCAATTATATTACAGCCAGGCCAGGAGGAAGTCCACCCCAGGGATGAAGTCCCCAGGGTTAGATAACCCCCCTCCCACACCAACCCCTAATAACGTAGACCCGCTAGCCACTACCCCCAACTCCATCCTATCCCCCGTTCCTCACTCAGAGGACAGTTTGAAAGGAGATGGTGCTATGTCCATGTGTCCATCAGGGAGCACAAAGCCTGTGTTTGTAGATCTACAGAGGCAGGATAGGTTTAAAGGTGAGACGACGATGGCTCAACCTACAGGCTTCCGAAGGGACTACAAGAGTTTCTAATATATACACTATCCGGTCACTTTTTTAGATCTTTAGATTTAGAGCATCATAGTTCTGTATATATTGACCAGAAAGGACACACTGCTTTCACTGAATCGACCCAGATTTAGAAGCTTTGGACTCCCTGATGACATAAAGGCAGGTTCGAAAATGCTTCTTAAGAAATGGAAGCATTCAACTAGCAGATGTAACATTTTCCCAAATGTGTGGTAGAAGTAAAGCTCCCACATGAAAGTTTACTATAGAATATAAAAGTACTTACTGTAGAATTCTGTAGTAAACTGTAGAATACTGTAGAATACTATACTACACACTGTAGTGTCCCTCGATCATGTGTAGTACTTACTGTGGTATACTGTAGGGGTGGCAGGTAGCCTAGCGGTGAGAGCGTTGGGCCAGTAATTGAAAGGTTGCTGGTTTGAATTCCAAAGCTGACTAGGTGAAACATCTATCGATGTGCCCTTGAGCAAGGCATTTAACCCTAATTGCTCCTGTAAGTCGCTCTGGATAAGAGCGTCTGCTATGTAAATGTACTACAGTATTATCTGCAAATGAAGCACTGTAGTAAATACTACAGTAATGTCTGCAAAAACACTACAGTCTGCAAAAACACGACACTATTTATATTACAGATTGTAAGGCAACAAAATAGGAAAAAGGGGGATGAATACTTTTGCAAGGCACTGTAAGCATTTCACTGTAACGTCTACACCTGTTGTATTCGGCGCATGTCACAAATTAAATTAGATTTGATTAGTAAGGGGAAAAAAGTAAAGTGCGAGTGGAGTGGGGTGCTGTGGGATTATTTAATATACTTTTTGAAGAGGTAGGGTTTCAGGGTTTCAGTCCTACCTACCTAGAGGTTATGGAAAATGATCTATTTTAGCATTTCTCCTGTACGTTTCCTGAAGGAGAAAGCCTCCACTTCCATGTCAAAGATAATAAAACAAAAACACGACAGTAAATACTACAGTATACTACAGCCCGCAAAACACTACAGTAAATACTACAGTATACTACAGTCCGCAAAAACTGTACATTAAATACTACAGTATAGTAGAATCCGCATAAACACTACATTCATTATATAGTATATACTACAGTTTTATTTTACTACAGTATTTATACTATATTTAACTGTAAATACTACAGTATCACTGTAGTTTGTGGACTTTAAACACACTACAGTGAATACTACAGTAAATCTGCAACAACAAAAAAACACTACAGTGAATACTATAGTATTTATCATAGTATGCTATGATATTTTTTCACGTGGGCTGCTATGAATGTGAGGTCTATCTCAAATATGTTGCATGTTGCTGCGCTTAGGGGACATAGGAAAGATACAGAAGCAGCTGTCAATCTAACAGAATCGATGTTCCTCCTGCAAAGAATTGGCTAACGAATAAGAATCTCTCGTTGTGGAACTTTTGTGAACACAGAGAGTGGCGGTAGTTACTAGTTGGCGCAGATTGCTGTTTTTAACATGAACTGTAGTTTGCACTGTAGCTAATTATAGCTGTAGTTTAGAAACCCTGTATGATTGTGTTTTGACTGTAGCCTTTTGTTGTGTGAACTGTGACTCTGTAGTGTGGGTTGTTGAATCTACTCATGGTGTGTCTGTTCTAACTAACTCTAACATTGACATGCTTCCATTAGAGTTAGGTCTGTTGCCTGCTGGGAAGTGCCCTTGGAAGAGGCTGGGGTGACGGTCAATGTGCCCATTTGTCCACTTTTTGTGTTTAATACGACAAGTGTGTGTATCGCAGGGTGGATCAGATACTGGGTAAGGGCCAAATCCCCATCGACAAGAAGATCAGGGATAAGCTGCACCCTGACAGGGATACTCTGGAGGACATGAGCATGCTGGGACGTGTGTGTAAGGTGGAAAGACAGGTGACCAATTAAGCCAATTACATTAGTTTGTGTGTACTCGTAGAGAAGTGTCTCTTGCACACACTGTAAAAAAAATCTGGTTGATTCAACTAATAATTAATTTAGTGACTGAAACATAGCCTTTTTTAGTTTACTAAACATTTCGGTCGAAGTGTTACCTGAACTTAACATTTTTATCTGGTCCAAACTTAGTTCCAACTTGAGAAAAATTAGGGACACCCACACAGTGCTTTTAACACACAATGTTTTCAACTTACATATTTATAGTCATTATTATTCAACATGTCCTTAGCTGGGATTGGAACTCACAACCTCTTGGTTCAAGTCTTTCTGATCGTCCTGCTACCTCACCATGTGTGTCAGATATCAGTTCATCTGACTATTCTCTCATCATTGATTTGATGGACTTATTTAATGATTTTCTGTTTGAATGTTACTCCTTAATCACTATAATAAATCAAATAGTTTTTCTTGTGAACTTTTACCAGTGCAAAGTGTAGGAATACAGGTGAAATCAGTCATTGACACAGACATGGTGGTGTAGCAGGAAGATAGGAATTTCATGAACCAAGAGGTTGTTAGTTCAAAATCCCAGGGGAGAACCTGTTGAATAATAATTACTGTATAAATGAACATGCACAATCTAATCATGTACAGTATGTCAGTATGTGTCAAATACGTAAGTTGAAAAACATTGTATGATAAAAGCACTATTTGAATGTGTGGGTGTCGCTAACCCAATTTTTGACTAGTTTTATGAAGTTGGAGCTAACTAAACATTTTAAATTCAGGTAACAATTTTACCAAAAAGTTGAGTAAACTAAAAAAGGCTTTTACTATATAATAATTAGTTGAATCAACTAGATTTTTTAGAAACTGCAATGAACCATTGCTGCTTTTAACGGTCATGTCTCTTGCTCTTCCCCCCGCCCAGGTGACGTCCATAGAGTCAAAGCTGGACTCTCTGCTGGATGTGTACAGGCAGGTGTTACAAAATGGTTCGTCTGCCCTCACCCTCTCCTCCCTGCCCCTGTTCGAGCTGGAGCACCAGACCTCCGACTACCGGAGCTCCATCCTCAGCAAGAACCTGTCCTCTGGCTCCCCCCAGGGAGGGGAGGGCAGAGGGGGGCATGAAAGTGGTGGGGGGATGTCCCGGTCAACAACAGGCCATCTCTCCAGGGGCCTCCAGCTCATCCTGGCCCCCAGCGAGCTCACCCTCAACACCTGCCCCCTCTCCTACCCTGCCTCCACTGCATCCCTCACTCCCTCGCCTCTCTTGCCTCCTGACAGCCCCTACCCGCTCCTCACCACACCCAGTAGTTTCCCCAGGCGAGCGCACTTCCCTGACCTCCTGCCCCCTCCACCATCCGCTGGTGCTGCCACCCTTCAGCTGCCCCCCATGGGCCCCCAGCAAAGACGTTCCCTCAGCCCCACCCCAGATGCTACACGAGGGGGTAGGCTGGAGCAGAGCTCAGGCCTCTCTATGGTGGTGGGCTCCGGGGTGGACCATGGAGAGGAGGGGGACAGAGAGGGTGGACATAGCTGGGGCAGGGTGCAGCTGAGGGGGAAGTCCCATTTGAGGGAGGAGGGCCCCTGGAGGAGGCACATGAGCCTGGAGGTGGACCCCATGCTGCTGCTTTCCTCTGGGTGTGACGGCAAGCCCTTGGAGCAGGAACAGGGGCTGGGGAAGTCCCTGTCGGCACATAACCTCACCCAGCCATCTGCAGACAACCTTCCTAACCTGTCCTCTCCCCTCGGCAACAGTAGCAGTTCTAGTGGCGACTGCCATGGCGACCCCGACGCTAGCAACTGGGGCGAGACAGACCTTTTCATCACCGGCCGTGACCTGGAACCGCAGGAGGACCAGTTTGATTTCCTGTCCCAGGGGAGTGACTTCCTGTCCCATCCCACAGCGGACGGTACTGGCTGCTTGGATGTTCTGCGGACTGAAGATGGGGGGTCCTTAAGCAGTCTGACTGGTCCCCGCACCCCCACAACGGGCAGTGCAGAGTCCCTCAACCAGCCTACCCACGTACGACTAAAATAACTCTTCCATAGGAGTGAATAAGATAAACCCTCCCCCCAACACATACATTACCAATATTACCATCCAGCAAGAGGACTCACTGGACAAACAACAAATAGAATTGCAAATGTTGATTATAACTCTGTTTTTAAGAGATGGGGGGGTTTCTCACTGCTTTCAATCAAAGATTTCAGGCACCCTTTATACTCTCATACATATCATTGCATGGACTATTTCGAATTTCCTAAAACAGGAGCAAGCAGAGAAACTAACTGGGGGAGGAAGATTGAACAAAAGAGAGGATGGTCAGATAGTGTTAATGTTTGCTCTCTCGGCTGTGCATGACCACTGCATGTCTAAACCGCACTTTGGGGTCGAGAGCGTTCAAGCCCCTTCATTAGCCCTGGAAACACAGTCATGATGGCTGAGTCCAACCTCATAAGTCCAAATCTCACCTGTTTATCTGCATGTTCCAGTAATGTATCCTCCAAACCCTTGGGAGGCAATTATGAGCCGTCAGCAATTATTACCCAAATATAGAAAATGTAGTAAATAGATAATACAATAACTCATTTGATAATAACATAAGATAACCCTACTGATGTAAAGTTGTCAAAACATTTTTTTTAATACATTTTACAATCTTGTGTGGCCATTTGATTTTGATGACAAATCCAATATGCTGATTGGGTGCTCTAATCTGACAAGGCCAGTAGGATTCAGTATTTTCACTTTTAAAGGCATTTGAGTGAAAGACAAACAGCAGCCAAATAAGATCAGTTACTACTATGATACTGTATATGGTGAAACAAGGCTGTGGTACACTGCAGTCGTCAGTCACAATAAACACTACAGAATTCAGGGTTCCTTGTTCTACAGCTCATGTGCCCACAGTATTCCCTTCTGTTACCAGCTGATTGACAGGGGACACTTCAAACTTTGAAAATAAATCCAGTATATCTCCTCAAAGTGGATGAGCATTAGTCTATGACAGGCTGGGGACATCTCTACAAATGGTTAGCCAGCCTACACTTTGTCAGTAGCTATAATGATCAGAACTCGTTACAGACTTGCCAAGGTCAAGATGAGCGGTGTGAGAGTAAGTCAGAGGAGTTGGATCATAAATACAGGGAGAGTTGACCTGATCCACCATGATTTAGTCCCCTTAAAGTAGTGGTATGTGAGCCTACAAGCCTGGCACTTCCAATAGAGCACACAGGATCTTTTGTCTAGAGAAGGCCACTGGTCTTGTGTGTCTACTGTCCAACCAATGTCATCACTAATGATGCTGTCCATAGAGATACGCAGACAGGAAAGTAATGAACAAGCCATGTTGTAAGTGGATGGAACATATGGTAACAAGTCTGCTGTCAACGAGCTCAACTTCTGAATGTGATTTGTCTGTTGTTTGCATGTCCCACTGCCTTACGAGGCAGCAGCACTGCTGACTGCCACTCAGCCTGAACACAGACGACTGCTCTTGAATGAGAATATGCACAAACTGTGTTTCAGACATCTTTATTTTCTCTATGTTGCACCTTTTTGTTCTTGAAGGAGAGAGGCACAGCAGTCTTATATGTATTCTGTCGAGTTAACGATGACAGCTTCCGTTCAACATGTTTGTTTTTGTTTCGTTTTTCGATTGGTGCATACGTGCATTGGCTTAGCTGATTAACAATTATACTGTATAATGTGTATATGTTATGTTCATATGTGTGATGTGACCAGCAAAATCTATATAGCTGTGTGTTACAATGGGATTTTGTATGAAAACGGCCCGAGTTGGTACGATAAATGCACAACTGAAAGCACAATTGTTTGGAGACTTTGGAACCTGCATATGTGATTGGTGGTGTTATTCTCTGTGATGAAATGTTTTCCAGATACATAATCCAAAAAATGTGCCACAGACAGGAAATACTTGTACAGAGGACAGATGCATTGGAGGCAGGACTGAATATTGAATCCACTTGGATAACTATGGAGTATGAACTCTTTCATAATTTCACGCTTGGTCTGAAGTGATATAAAATTTACTTCACTGACATTAATGGTTCATTTCCCTCAGTTTATTCTGGAAACGGTCGTTCCATATGATTTCAATCCCTTTCTGAATGCACCCCTTTTGATTTGAACGAAACCTTCCATACATGTTTGCCCATGTGAGAAGTGGTCAGAAAGTGACTTTTTGGACCTGAATGCCAAAACATTCAGAATCTAGAGATGCTCAAAGTTGACACATTTTGCATACCCCACCCTACCATGAGGCATCCATGTCTTCATCACTGAATAAGATAAACGGTTGAGTTTGATATAATTTGAAAGCTTAAAAACAGGGTTATCAAACTGGTATATGATATATTGAAAGGAAGCTTTTAAAATCAAAATGATGTCCTTTTTTTAAGCTTTAACATAAATTATCTAAAAACACGTCAACTCAGATTTTTTTTCATGTTCATTTACAGTACCAGTCAAAAGTTTGGACACACAAGGGTTTTTCTTTATTTTTACTGTTTTCTACATTGTAGAATAATAGGGAAGACATCAAAAATATGAAATAACACATATGGGATCATGTAGTAACCAAAAAAGTGTTTAACAAATCAAAATATATTTTAAATTTGACATTCTTCAAAGTAGCCTCCCTTTGCCCTGATGACAGCTTTGCCCACTCTTGGCATGCTCTCAACTAGCTTCACCTGGAATGCTTTTCCAACAGTCTTGAAGGAGTTCCCACATATGCTGAGCACTTGTTGGCTGCTTTTCCTTCACTCTGCGGTCCAACTCATCCCAAACCATCTCAACTGGGTTGAGGTTGGGTGATTGTGGAGGCCAGGTCATCTGATGCAGCACTCCATCACTCTCCTTCTTGGTCAAATATCCCTTACACAGCCTGGAGGTGTTTTGGGTCATTGTCCTGTTGAAAAACAAACGATAGTGCCACTAAGCGCAAACCAGATGGGATGGAGTATTGCTGCAGAATGCTGTGGTAGCCATGCTCGTTAAGTGTGCCTTGAATTCTAAATAAATCACAGACAGTGTCACCAGCAAAGAACCCCCACACCATCACAACTCTTCCTCCATGCTTCACAGTGGGAATTATCTGTTCATCTACTCTGCGTCTCACAATGACACGGCTGTTAGAACCAAAAAATCTCAAATTTGGACTCATCACACCAAAAGGACAGATTTCCACCGGTCTAATGTCCATTGCTCGTGTTTCTTGGCCCAAGCAAGTCTTCTTATTATTGGTGTCCTTTAGTAGTGGTTTCTTTGAAGCAATTCAACCATGAAGGCCTGATTCATGCAGTCTCCTCTGAACAGTTGATGTTGAGATGTGTCTGTTACTTGAACTCTGTGAAGCATTTATTTGGGCTGCCATTTCTGAGGCTGGTAACTCTAATGAACTTATTCTCTGCAGCAGAGGTAACTTTGTGTCTTCCGTTCCTGTGGCGGTCCTCTGGGAGCCAGTTTCATCATAGCGCTTGATGGTTTTTGCGACTGCACTTGAAGAAACTTTCAAAGTTCTTGAAATGTTCCGGATTGACTGACCTTCATGTCTTAAAGTAACAATGGACTGTTATTTCTCTTTGTTTATTTGAGCTGTTCTTGCCATAATATGGACTTGGTCTTTTACCAAATAGGGCTATCTTCTGTATACCGTCCCTACCTTGTTACAACACAACTGATTGGCTCAAACGAATTAAGAAGGATAGAAATTCCACAAATTTACTTTTAAGAAGGCACACCTGTTAATTGAAATACATTCCAGGTGACTACCTCATGATGCTGGTTGAGAGAATGCCAAGAGTGAAAATGAGAAAATCAGAGTTGATGTGTTTTTAGATAATAGAAATTAAAGCTTAAAGAACATAATTGTTTAATTAAAACAAATGTTCAATAAATTATAGAATAGTTTGACAACCCCGTTTGTAAGCTTTCAAATTACATTAAACTTAGCCGTTTTATCTTTTTGAGAGATCAAGACATGGTAATGTGGGTTATGCAAAATGGATCAACTTTGAGTACCTCCTGAATGTTTTGGCATTCATGCATTCAGGTCCAAAAAGTCATTTTCTGACCACTTCCACCATGGGCAAACATGAAAGTTCAAATCAAAAAGTGTGCAGTTTCAATCTAAAGGGGTGCAGTCAGAAAACGATTTAAATCATACAGAATGACCCAAAAGCTTAACGGTGCCTTTTTAGCATTTATATATGATGATATCTATTTTTTTCTCCACTAGGCTGCATACGTTGCTACAGTGCCTAACTAGAAGAACTCATGCAGATGTAAGCCCAGTTTCTGAAACTAGGATAACACACACGTTCAATGTCTGCAAATCTACTACAGTACATTTTCCCTACCACTCATACAGTGAATTTATTACACAAAACTGGCCTTAAAATACATGCTTGATAATGTTAACATTCTGATTTCTTTCAAATAAATGTATTAAAATGCACATAACAGAGATGACAATCTCTGTGGATGAGAAATGCTACATGAAGTATAATATCATATGTAAATAAACGACAAACATGAAACTGTCTTTTTGGTCTGGATGTATTGAATGAAATATAACCACACCAAGTTGCATTATATACAGCCTACAGAAAGCTGTGCAGCCATGTACCTTGGAAAGGGCTGTCACTTAAAGTAGATATTAGCCTAGCAGAGAGGAGAGGCAGAGGCGAAGAATACACCATTCAGTATATACCACCATGTTTGATACTACAGCCTATGCTGAGACAGAAATACACTATATATACACAAAAATATGTGGGCATCCATTCGAAATTAGTGGATTCAGCTATTTCAGCCACACCCGTTGCTGACGTGTATAAAATTGAGCACAAAGCCATGCAATCTCCATACACAAACATTGGCTGTAGAATGGCCTTACTGAAGATCTCAGGGATTTTCAACGTGCCACCGTCACAGGATGCCACCTTTCCAACAAGTCAGTTCATCAAATTTCTGCACTGCTAGAACTGCCGCGGTCAACTGTAAGTGCTGTTATTGTGAAGTGGAAAGTGGTAGGCCACGCAAGCTCGCAGAACGGGACTGCTGAGTGCTGAAGCACGTAACGCTTAAAAATTGTCAGTCCTCGGTTAGAACACTCACTACCATGTTCCAAACTGCTTCTGGAAGCAACGTCAGCACACAAACCTAAGATCACCATGCGCAATGCCAAGCGCCGGCTGGAGTGGTGTTAAAGCTCGCCACCATTGGACTCTGGAGCAGTGGAAACGCGTTCTCTGGAGTGATGAATCACACTTCACTATCTGTCAGTCCGACGGACTAATCTGGGTTTGGCGGATGCCAGGAGAACACTACCTGCCCCAATGCACAGTGCCAACTATAAAGTTTGGTGGAGGAGGAATATGGTTCTGGGCTGTTTTTCATGGTTCGGGCTAGGCCCCTTAGTTCCAGTGAAGGGAAATCTTAATGCTACAGCATACAATGACATTCTAGGCGATTCATGCTTCCAACTTTGTGACAACAGTTTGGGGAAGGCCCTTTCCTGTTTCAGCACGACAATGCCGTCGTGCATAAAGCCAGGTCCATACAGAAATGGTTAGTCAAGATCGGTGTGGAAGAACTTGACTGGCCTGCACAGAACCTTGACCTCAACCCCATCGAACACCTTTGGGATGAATTGGAACGGCGACTGCGAGCCAGGCCTAATCACCCAACATCAGTGCCTGACCTCAAAAATGCTCTTGTGGTTGAATGTTTGTTTTAATCTCAATATCAAATCATTTCTGGGTAACAATTAAATGCCCACACCTGTAGAAATATATATTTTTTAGCTAAAATACGATGGCCAAAGCTTACCCATAATGTTGCACAATGAGTTAAGAACAAGTGTATCTTTAATTCTATGTAAAACATGTATCTTTCATCAAAGTTTATGATGAGTATTTCTGTTATTTGATGTGGCTCTGCAATTTCTCCGGATATTTTGGAGGCATTTCTGAACATGGCGCCAATGTAAACTAAGATTTTTGGATATAAATATGCACATTATCGAACAAAAAATACATGTATTGTGTAACATGATGTCCTATGAGTGTCATCTGATGAAGATCATCAAAGGTTAGTGATTCATTTTATCTCTATTTCTGCTTTTTGTGACTGCTATCTTTGGCTGGGAAAATGTCTGTGTGTTTTTTGGACTTGGCGGTGATCTAACATAATCATATGTTGTGTTTTCGCTGTAAATAACTTTTTTAATCGGACACGATGGGTAGATTAACAAGATGTTTATCTTTCATTTGCTGTATTGGACTTGTTAATGTGTGAAAGTTACATATTTCAAAAAAATATTTTTGAATTTCCCGCGCTGCCTTTTCAGCGGAATGTTGTGGGGGGGTTGAAGTCAATAATAAGTCAATAAGTCATAGTTTTAGTCAAAGTATACATTTTTTTATTTTTTTTATTTCACCTTTATTTAGCCAGGTAGGCTAGTTGAGAAGTTCTCATTTACAACTGCGAAAGTATGGTATAATTGGGATTGAAGTTACAAATCCGAACAGCATACTTTGTGCAAATCCGTGTGAATGTGGTATCTTTTCCTATGATTTAACATTATTTTCAACATACATTTCGTTTCAGGACTGGGTTTTATTGGAATGTTACCACACACCAGCATGGCATTACTCATTAATTAGAAACAGCTGCAAATGTATTCCTCTTTGCAACTGAGATGAGCCAAGCATCCTTGTGTCCACATGGAGCAAATTATAATATGGGGTACAAACTTGTTTTTTGCACTCCACTTCTTTTATCAGAAAATTATCAGAATTCATTGGATAGTATGTCAATTTTCACTTATTTTTTTAGGTAGTCTGTATTTTAAAAAACTTATGGGGGGGAAATCCTCAGCGATCTACACATAATACCCCATAATGACAAAGCGAAAACAGGTTTTTAGGAATTTTGCTACTTTATTAAAAATAAAACAGAAATACCTTATTTACATAAGTATTCAGACCCTTTGCCATGAGACTCGAAATTGAAATCAAGTGCATCCTGTTTCCATTAATCATCCTTGAGATGTTTCTAAAACTTGATTGGAGTCCATTTGTGTAAATTCAATTGATTGGACATGATTTGGAAAGGCACACACCTGTCCAAGGTCCCACAGTTGACAGTGCTTATCAGAGCAAAAACTAAGCCATGAGGTTGAATGAATTGTCCGTAGAGATAGGATTGTGTCACGGCACAGATCTGGGGAAGAGTTCCAAAAAATGTCTGCAGCATTGAAGGTTCCCAAGAACACAGTGGCCTCCATCATTCATAAATTGAATAAGTTTGGAACCACCAAGACTCTTCCTAGAGCTGGCCGACTGGCTAATCTGAGCAATCGGGGGAGAAGGGCCTTGGTCAGGGAGGTGACCAAGAACCCGATGGTCACTCTGACAGAGCTCCGTAGTTCCTCTGTGGAGATGGGAGAACCTTCCAGAAGGACAACCATCTCTGCAGCACTCCACCAATCAGGCCTTTATTGTAGAGTGGCCAGGTGAAAGCCACTCCTCCATAAAGGGCACATGACAGGCCGCTTGGAGTTTGGCAAAAGGCATCTAAAGGACTCTGATCATGAGAAACAAGATTCTCTGGTCTGATGAAACCAAGATTGAACTCTTTGGCCTGAATGCCAAGCATCACATCTGGAGGAAACCTGGCACCATCCCTACGGTGAAACATGGTGGTTGCAGCATCATGCTGTGGGGATTTCAGCTGCAGGTACTTGGAGACTAGTCTTGATCGGATTTCAGCTGCAGGTACTTGGAGACTAGTCTTGATCGAGGCAAAGATGAACGGAGCAAAGTACAGAGGTCCTTGATGAAACCCTGCTCCAGAGTGCTCAGGACCTCAGACTGGGGTGAAGGTTCACCTTCCAGCAGGACAACAACCCCAAGCACACTGCCAAGACATGCAGGAGTGGCTTCTCTGAATGTCCTTGAGTGGCCCATCCAGAGCCCGGACTTGAACACGATTGAACATCTCTGGAGAGTCCTGAAGATAGCTGTGCAGCAATGCTCCCTATCCAACCTGACAGAGCTTGAGAGGATCTGCGGAGAAGAATGGGAGAAAATCTCTAAATACAGGTGTGCCAAGCTTGTAGCGTTGTCACGTCTACTCCCGCTCACCCACTCCTGCGCTCGGAGTTGCCGATTTACTAACCACCGGTCCTGGCAACCCATCATTACTGTACGCCCACCTGGCAACCCTCATTACGCACACCTGCGCCCCATCATGGACTTCATCACTACCCTGATTACTCCCACTTTATTTAGCAGTCCCTAGCATCACTCTTCAGGCAGTATTGGTTCTGTGTTCATGTCCAGACGCTTCGTTATTATTATTAAACTCACCACCTGCACCTGCTTCCTGACTCCCAGCGTCATCGTTACAAACGTCATACCCAAGAAGACACGAGACTGTAATCGCTGCCATAGGTGCTTCAACAAAGTACTGAGTAAAGGGTCTGAATACTTATGTAAATGTGAGATAAGTGTTTCTATTTTGAATACATTTTCAAAAAAGTTATGTTTCCTTGCATGTAACCATGGTTGACAGAGGAAGGACAATGATTCCAAGCACCACCCTCCTTTTGAAGCTTCCAGTCTGTTATTCGAACTCAATTAGCATGACAGAGTGATCTCCAGCTTTGTCCTCGTCAACACTCACACCTGTGTTAACGAGAGAATCACTGACATGCTGTCAGCTGGTCCTTTTGTGGCAGGGCTGAAATGCAGTGGAAATGTTTTGGGGGGGATTCAGTTCATTTGCATGGCAAAGAGGGACTTTCAATTAATTGCAATTCATCTGATCACTCTTCATAACTTTCTGGAGTATATGCAAATTGACATCATACAAACTGAGGAAGCAGACTTTGTGAAAATGAATATTTGTGTAATTCTCAAAACTTTTGGCCACGACTGTAGATCATCAAATTTTTAAATGTTCACGGGGAGAATTCCAGGACCATGGAGCTGAAAGAAAAGCACATTTTTTGTCCGTTTAAATAACATCAAATTGATCAGAAATACAGTGTGGACATTGTTAATGTTGTAAATGACTATTGTAGCTGGAAACGGCAGATCTTTTATGGAATATCTACATAAGCGTACAGAGGCCCATTATCTGCCAACATCACTCCTGTGTTCCAATGGCACGTTGTGTTAGGTAATCTAAGTTTATCATATTAAAAGGCTAATTGATCATTAGAAAAACAACAGGGAACAGCGGAGTGGGAGGCCCCGGTGCACAACTGAGCAAGAGGACAAGTACATTAGAGTGTCTAGTTTGAGAAACAGACTCCTCACAAGTCCTCAACTGGCAGCTTCATTAAATAGTACCTGCAAAACACCAGTCTCATCGTCAACAGTGAAGAGGCGACTCCGGGATGCTGACCTTATAGGCAGAGTTGCAAAAAATATATACATATCTCAGACTGGCCAATAAATAGAAAAGATTAAGATGGGCAAAAGAACACAGACACTGGACAGAGGAACTCTGCCTAGAAGGCCTGCATCCCGGAGTCGCCTCTTCACTGTTGACATTGAGACTGGTGTTTTGCAGGTACTATTTAATGAAGCTGCCAGTTGAGGACTTGTGAGGAGTCTGTCCCTGTGCCACCCTTTCGACACCTTGTAGAGGTCATGCCTGACGAATTGAGGCTGTTCTGAGGGCAAAAGGGGGTGAAACTCAATATTAGAAAGGTATTCCTAATGCTTTGTACAGTCATTGTAGACTTCCATAAATTGTTTCAACTGGTACCGAGCTACCTTCAGACGAGTCCTGTGAGGCTTGTGGGCGTCCTACTAGTGTGTAGCCCAAACTATTCAGACGCTACAGACAGAAGTTGGCAGATCAGCGGTGCCAACTTCAGACGCTTGTGGAGAACACCATCATGTTCGTGAGAGTCTCATCTTTCCATTCAGTGGTCATATTAGTTTGTAGGACAAACCAGTCGGATGCTACAGACGTTTTTGGGAGAAGACAGATTTCCGTGATGTTTTAAGGTTCCCCAGATGCGGAAGACCATTGGTGGCTTCAGACGCAGCCCATACAAAAAAATCTGATCTATAGCTTAAACAGACAGATTTTGATGGGGATTTTTTAAATTATGCTAATTCGATTTTTCCACAGGCGCTTGGACATGGACTCTAGAGGGGCAAAGCCAGCCTACCATAAACATGTTTCCAAGTTCCATTAACAACCACGAAAACCAATAGGCGACCAAGAAAACTATAATAGAATGTATCTATTTCTGTGATTTAACATACCGATATGTAGTTATACCCATGGGGCGTCATTTTGGTTCTTGCATTGGAATTATATTGAATTCTGCTTTATCACGCTACACCACAATAAACATAAAAGTTCAAATGCAGAGACCATTGTGTGTTTTTTACTAAGAAGACACCGGTTTGCACGAAAACTCCGCTTCACTCTATCAGCACCATGGACAGTGCCCTACACAATAAAGCAAGGCCATTGAAAGCCAGCCTAGGTTAAGGAAGACATTTTGCCATTACATTCCACTAAACTAAAGAGCAGCTCAGAAAAGCTGAAGATGGATTTTAAAGAACTGATTGGGTCACTGCTTGACACCAACAAATGCCACATAATATCTGGCCCTCTGCCCTCCCTAAATTGTGGCATTGAACAGTTCAGCAGACTTTTAGCTCTCCATAACTGGCTACGAGACTATTGTAGCTCTGTGGATGTAACATTTATTGACAATTTTGAAACCTTCTGGAAACATAGCTCGTTTTATAAGGGGATGGGTTCCACCCAAATCATTTGGGTTCCTGGATCCTTTCACAGCATTATAAGGCTGTGTTGAGATAATTATTTATCATGACCCAAGCCCAGCTCAGTTAATCCCTACCATTGTGTCACTGAGTTGTCATAATGTTTCAGCAAATATACATTATCCCAGCGGCATTGGAAGACACAATTTAAGTAACCTAATGTATGTCCCTCGAACTGCCCTGAATGCCTCTGCTGATCCCATAGCTATTGTATGCAGTGATCATGTGCCTATGAACCAGAGTTATACTGTTAGCACTGAGGCGGTGTGCCCTAGTAGAAAGTCCACTGTGTGCAGCTCACCCAGCACTAACATAAATAACATGAGCATATCTACTTCTGCTAAGCTTCCCAGGAAAGAAAATGAAAACAATCAAGCATCCAAGAAAAGTGCTATAAATAGCCCACATTAACATATATGGCTTAAGAAAAAAAGTTAATGAAGTCAATAACTTGCTAGTAACAGATTACATTCATATTCTGATCTCTGAAACTCACTTAGATAATTAATTTGATGATACAGTGGTAGCAATACATGGTTAAAACAGCTACCGAAAATACAGAAATGCCAATGGGGGCGGTGTTGCGGTCTATATTCAGAACCACATTCCTGTAAAGCTTAGAGAGGATCTCATGATAAATACTGTTGAAGTAATATGGTTACAGGTTCATCTGCCTCACCTAAAGTTCATTATTGTGGGAAGCTGCTATAGACCACCAAGTGCTAACAGTCAGTATCTAGATAATATGTGTGAAATGCTTGATAATGTATGTGATCTCAAGATATATATATTTTCTGGGTGACCTAAATATGGACTGGCTTTCATTAAGCTGCCCACTCAAGAAAAAGCTTCAAACTGTAACCAGTGCCTGCAACCTGGTTCAGGCTATCAGTCAACCTACCAGGGTAGTTACAAACAGCAGAGGAATGAAATCATCAACATGTATTGATCACATCTTTACTATTGATGCAGAAATTTGCTTTAAAGCGGTATCCAAATTCATTGGATGTAGTGATCACAATATAGTAGCCATATCTAGGAAAACCAAAGTTACAAAGGCTGGGCCTAATATAGAGTATAAGAGGTCATACAATAACTTTTGGAGTGATTCTTACGTTGATGATGTAAACAATATTTACTGGTCTGTGGTGTGTAATTAGAAGCAACTGGACGCTGCACTTGACACATTTATGAAATTGATTATTCCAGTTACTAATAAGCATGCACCCATTAAGAAAATGACTGAAAAAACTGATAAATCCCCTTGGATTGATGAGGAATTGAAAAATTGTATGGTTGAGAGGGATGAGGCAAAAGGTATGGCAAGTAAGTCTGGCAGCACAACCGATCGGCAAACATACTGCAAATTGAGAAATCCTCTGACTAAACTGAATTTAAAAAATAAGAAACTATAACATGAAACAAAGATAAAGGATCTAAAGAATGATAGTAAAAAGCTTTGGAGCACTTTAAATGAAATGTTGGGAAAAAAGGCAAACTGAGCTCCATCATTCATTGAATCAGATGGCTCATTCATCACAAAACCCACTGACATTGCCAACTACTTTAATTATTTTTTCATTGGCAAGACTAGCAAACTTAGGCAAGACATGCCAGAAGCAAACCCTGACACTACACATCGAAGTACAGTTGAAGTCGGAAGTTTACATACACCTGAGCCAAATACATTTAAACTCAGTTTTTCACAATTCCTGACATTTAATCTTAGTAAAAATTCCCTGTCTTAGGTCAGTTAGGATCAACACTTTATTTTAAGAATGTGAAATGTCAGAATAATAGTAGAGAGAATGATTTATTTCAGCTTTTATTTATTTCATCACATTCCCAGTGGGTCAGAAGTTTACATACACTCAATTCGTATTTGGTAGCATTGCCTTTAAATTGTTTAACTTTGGTCAAACGTTTTGGGTAGCCTTCCATAAGCTTCCCACAATAAGTTGGGTGAATTTTGGCCTATTCCTCCTGACAGAGCTGGTGTAACTGAGTCATGTTTGTAGGCCTCCTTGCTCACACACGCTTTTTCAGTTCTGGCCACAAATTTTCTATAGGATTGAGGTCAGGGCTTTGTGATGGCCACTCCAATACCTTGACTTTGTTGTCCTTAAGCCATTTTGCCACAACTTTGGAAGTATGCTTGGGGTCATTGTCCATTTGGAAGACCCATTTGCGACCAAGCTTTAACTTCCTGACTGATGTCTTGAGATGTTGCTTCAATATATCGACATCATTTTCCTGCCTCATGATGCCATCTATTTTGTGAAGTGCACCAGTCCCTCCTGCAGCAAAGCACCCCCACAACATGATGCTGCCACCCCCGTGCTTCACGGTTGGGATGGTGTTCTTCAGCTTGCAAGTTTCCCCCTTTTTCCTCCAAACATAACGATGGTCATTATGGCCAAACAGTTCTATTTTTGTTTCATCAGACCAAAGGACATTTCTCCAAAAAGTACAATCTTTGTCCCCATGTGCAGTTGCAAACCGTAGTCTGGCTTTCTATGGCGGATTTGGAAGCAATGGCTTCTGTCACGACTTCCGCCGAAGTTGGCTCCCCTGCCTGTTCGGGCGGTGCTCGGCGGTCGTCGTCACCGTCCTACTAGCCGCCACCGATCCCTTTTTCGTTTGTCTGTTTGTTTTGTCTTATTAGTTGCACCTGTGGTTTTTGTTTTCGTAAATGAGCTTCCCTATATTTAGGAGTTTGACCCGCCCTTGTTTTGTGCGGCATTGTCTTTTGGTTACGTGTGTGTGTTTTGGGTTTTTCAAGTGTTTCTCTGCGCCCTGGATGTTCGGGCTTACCATTTTTTGTGGAATAGTAAAAAGGAATATTTTTCCCAAGCGGCTCTCTCTCTGCGTCTGATTCTTTCACCCACCTAGTCCCGCGTGACAGCTTCTTCCTTGCTGAGCGTCCTTTCAGGTTATGTCGATATAATACTTGTTTTACTGTGGATATAAATGCTTTTGTACCTGTTTCCTCCAGCATCTTCACAAGGTCCTTTGCTGTTGTTCTGGGATTGATTTTCACTTTTCGCACCAAAGTACGTTCATCTCTAGGAGACAGAACTCGTCTCCTTCCTGAGCGCTATGACGGCTGCGTGGTCCCATGGTGTTTATACTTGCGTGCTATTGTTTGTACAGATGAATGTGGTACCTTCAGGCATTTGGAAATTGCTCCCAAGGATGAACCAGACTTGTGGAGGTCTACAATTTATTTTCTGAGGTCTTGGCCGATTTTTTTGATTTTCCCATGATGTCAAGCAAAGAGGCACTGAGTTTGAAGGTAGGCCTTGAAATACATCCACAGGTACACCTCCAATTGACTCAAATTATGTCAATTAACCTATCAAAAGCTTCTAAAGCCAAGACATCATTTTCTGGAATTTTCCAAGCTGTTTAAAGGCACAGTCAATGTAGTGTATGTAAACTTCTGACCCACTGGAATTGTTATAACGTGAATTATAAGTGAAATAATCTGTCTGTAAACAATTGTTGGAAAAATTACTTGTGTCATGCACAAAGTAGATGTCCTAACCGACTTGCCAAAACTATAGTTTGTTAACAAGAAATTTGTGGAGTGGTTGAAAAACGAGTTTTAATGACTCCAACCTAAGTGTATGTAAACTTCCGACTTCAACAGTATGTTCTTCAGCTTTAGTAAATTAACTTAGACACTGCATTTGCTTAGTAGTAGCAGCATGTATGATTTTTTGGGGGATACATTTTCTACGCTACACCTAATCAAATGACCCCCTGTGGAGGTAACCTCCCTCTGTGTGTGTACGTGCTGTAGATCAACAAGGGGGACTATGAAGGTGAGGTGCAAATCTTCAGGAGCAGTGAGGTGCAGCAGAAGGCCCGAGAGATGATAGAGGAGCTGGTGGCCGGAGACAAAAGTCCCGGGTTTTCTGCAGCAGTAAAACACACTTAAACCACTGTGAAAGGGAGAGAGCACTGAGTGGGGTACTGTATACTGTTTGTTTATACTCTTTAACTATAGCTTTTTGATAATGTCTTCAGTATAAAGTTTTGATGGGCATTTCACCAACACATATTTTACTGAATCAAGTCGGTGTTCTTACAGTATAGATTTCTGTGACGCTTTTCATTGTCTGCCTTCCATTGAGGCTTTCCCTGCTGTAACTAGGCTCCCGAATTGTCAGAGTTTCTCTCTGTGTGTTTTGTATTCTCTCTCAGGACCTGGGTGAGGTGTTAGATTTGGGGGTGGAGCAGGTGGAGGATTTGGGGGTGGAGGAGGTGGGGGTGGCGGGGGAGACAGGAGCGGCTCCAAGTGGTAGAATTGTGCCCTGCAGGCGTCTGTGGATGAAAATCCTCCACAGGCTATAGACTGGAACTCCATGACGGAAAACCAGCAGAAATACGAGGAGATGAAGGGGCAGACACACACACAATAAGATGTCAACTAACTGACAACTGTTGCTCCACTCGATTATCCTGTGTTCTTACACGGCAGTATTCTGATTGGAGTTCTTAGTGTCTGAAAGAATATGGTTTTGGGACCCCTTGCAGATCTCCCTCCTCTAAATAAGCATTTCTACATTGAGTCAGAGACTGTAGCCATTTGGGGTGAAGATAACTTAAAGGCATGCAAGTTGGGAATGAGGCCTTCATTTTGGGAGGTATATTTATTGTCCAGCAGAGGATGCTGTTTATCTATCCTACTCCACTTTCTGAGTTAGATTTTCTGCTCAGTAACATGTTTATCAGGTAATAATGCTTCTGTGGTTTGGTACCAACCAACATTAAACTAAAGTCACTATATTCCTGTCTGATTATACACTCTCTTCCTGTAGGAAAGCAAATAACGATATCTTTGTGGACGACCTGAAGGATGGAGAAAGGGAGAAGCGTCCCATTCCCAACCCTGCAGCCACCTTCGACAAAGCCTTCCGTCCAACCTCACTACTAAAACCTTACTGTTGTTTGTGTACAACTTTTGTATCGGTCAACTTCTTCCGTGACAACAACACTGTTGATCGCCATTTCTTCCCCATGACTGTTATTTAAAGACTACAATGTCTGGTTCAATATACATGTTTTTACCTGAATCAGACATACGCCTAGTTTCCTGAAATGAGTCACAAATGCATTCCTCGTTTTATCGGGTAATTCTTTGATTGACCATACGTTCATAATTGAGCAGGTCTATTGGTGAATATTATTTACACTACATATAGTTTATGCTTGGGTTTTACCTTGACATCCCTGGTCTACTTGACTCAATAACTTAATGCTAGAAATTGGTCGCCAGGATTAGCTATTTGAATCTAGCCTCTTAATATTTGCATAGCATTGCAAGATGGACACATGTTCGTTATAGTCATACTGAGAGGTGATGCAAGGTTCGCTACCTTAACTAGATCCTCAGAGAAGCACGCCTGTTGAATTTATTCACATAATAATGGAGCCAGATTGATTAATGTAGATTATTATTACTAAACATAATTTTCATTCAATTACATAATTGTGATCGCTCATCCTCAGTCGATGGGGACTGCCATCAAACTACAGACTCACTTCATACCCCTCAAGTTGGAGCATGATGGTTAAGATCGTTTAGGGAGGAACTCCCCTACACACTAACAACATCAAAGAGAAACCTGGAAAAGGAGGGGCGAAGAACTGAACAGAGTTGGTATGCAAAAGAGGGTTTGATTGTTTCTATCAGTTATTGGGTCAGTTAGGTAAATGTATCTAGGGAATAATCGGGGTCTAGTCAAATCTTTGTACAAACCCACAAAACTGCAACATTGAGGGCAGATGTACACTACGGGTCAAAAGTTTAAGAACACCTACTCAGTCAAGGGTTTTTCTTTATTTTTACTATTTTCTACATTGTAGAATAATAGTGAAGACAACAAAACTATGAAACAACACATATGGAATCATGAAGTAACCAAAAAAGTGTTAAACAAATCAAAATATATCTGAGTCTCATCTTTCCATTCAGAGTCTCATCTTTCATTCAGTGACATTCTTTCCATTACATATTTGAGATTCTTTAAAGTAGCCACCCTTTGCCTTGATGACAGCTTTGCACACTCTTGGCATTCTCTCAACCAGTTTCTAATCCCACGTTCTGTTTAAAACCAAGCAAATGTTCTTCCTTTGGCTGTTCTTGTAAATCACATTTAACCACATTCTCCAAGTTAAATTAGTAAAAGCCCAAAGCTCTATGTGTCACCCATAGGAATAATGCCTCTCTGAGCCCCAAATCAGTGGCTGCTAGGCACATGATGAGGGGAGCATTGGGGCCCTGGAACCACGAATAGGCCTCACTGGGGGCTTAGACCTCTAACTCAGTCACTACAATGTGCTCTCTCTGTGCCAAAGCTGTAATGTCGCACTGCCTCTGAAAGAGCCAATGTATAGGCCATACTAGCCTCGGTGACACACTGATTTGATAACATACTTCCTTTGGTGTGGTTTCGAGTGATCTTCACACACAACAGGCCCACTGTGTAGCTTTTCCCTCTTTTTAACGTGAGGAGACCGCATTGAGACTTAAACAATGCTTGGGTTTGTGTGTGTTGAGGTAGATGCGCGTCACTGAAGGTTTACATGGATTTTAATGATGTTCATATAGGTCACCATGCTCTGTGTGCCGTGTGTAGGTAGGCTATGTCGCGTCACTGAAATATGGCTTTGGACATAACAAAAGACACCAGTGCTGAGTTCTGACATCTAGATCGGTACCTGTGACGTGGGTCTGATTTCAATACAGTTGGGCTGTGTCTATCTATGCTTCAGAGAAAGTAGACTTTCTTTCAGTCTGTCTATTCAACCATTTGTCTGGTTAACAAACCAGCAGAAGGTGAGCTTGATTGAAAAATAAGTGCACATTAGCTGGACATACTAGCAGATGCTTGATAAGTAAGTTTTTCAAGCAGTGAACCATAAGCAGGCATTTATCTTTACCATGAGGCTGAACTTGGCAGTATTTATTCACTCTGTCATCATCTGCCTGTATTTCAGGTTTCACTCGCCTCATATTCTTCAGCTCACTCTAGATTTTTCCAGCTGACAGTTTTTTAGAGCAGAACATTTCCCCGTTATCCACACCCTCCCAGTGCCTCAGGTGTGTAACCAGCGAGACAGGATTTTAGATGCAACAAGTTCACACCTCGCCGACAACAGTTATTATTAACACTTTAGGGATGAATGTGTGATTTTCATCCAAGACATATGATTTTCTACATTATTTTATGTTCAGAACAGGGGCATTGGGATTTGATCTTAACTTGTGATAGGGGGCAGCATTTTTACTTTTGGATGAATAGCGTGCCCAGAGTGAATTGCCTCCTACTCTGTCCCAGATGCTAATATATGCATATTATTATTACTATTGGATAGAAAACACTCTGAAGTTTCTAAAACTGTTTGAATGATGTCTGTGAGTATAACAGAACTCATATGGCAGGCAAATCCTGAGAAAAAATCCAAACAGGAAGTGAGAATTGTGAGGCTGGTCGATGTTCAACTCACGCCTACTCAAATCCCTGTAAGATATGGATCTGTTCGCACTTCCTACGCCTTCTACTAGATGTCAACAGTCTATTGACTGTTGTCTATTGAACGTTGAATGAAGCCTCTACTGTGATGTGGGACCGGATGGGAGGTGTTTCAGTCAGTGGTCTGGCAGAGTGCCAGATCTTGGTCACGCGCATTCCAAATGATATCGCCTTCCGTTCCATTATTATAATTTTTTTTTTATCCAGTAGCGGTGTCACCCAGTATCCGTGTCCATTGTCTGAAATGGACAAAACATGCAAAGATTCTTCCCTTTCAGACAGGGTATCACTTTGTTCATCCTCTGTGTGCTCCATTTTATGCACTTTCTTGTTGTACTCCCTGAAGTCGCTTTTCATTTGTTCAGTACTTTTGTTTGATTGTGTCTTTTTGTTTTTACATGGACATTCGATGTGACCCTTTTCCCCACAACTTCTGCAGTCTAAGTCTTTACACCAACACACCTCTGCTTGGTGACTTGGTTTCCCACAGCGATAGCATGGCTTGCCATCTCTTGCCTTGTTTTTAAAATCTGTAGACACCTTATGCACTTAGCTGCTGTGCGTCTTTATTTGCCATTTACATTGACACACTCACTTCTATTGCTCTCTGCGATGTTAAGTTACTCTCAGTCAAAAGGCGTTTCTGAATTGCCTCGCTGCGCATGTCACACACTAACCTATCACGTGTAGTGTCACTCAGTGATCGCCCAAATTCAGTGTTCAGATAACTGTTTCAATACATCCACAAACTGTGAGATTGACTCCCCCTCCTCTTGATTTCTCTCATGAAACCTGAATCTCTCTGCGATTATCAGTGGTTTGGGAGAATAATGTCCTTTTAAAGTAGTCACAATTTCATCATATGATTTATCACCAGGTTTTTCAGGCGTTACCAGGCTGCGCAGTAGATTGAATGTTTTTCAGGCATTGCTAGGCTGCGCAGTAGATTGAATGTTTTTCAGGCATTGCTAGGCTGCGCAGTAGATTGAATGTTTTTCAGGCATTACTAGGCTGCGCAGTAGATTGAATGTTTTTCCTCCTATAACAGTCAAAAATGTTGGCACAACGACTTCTGCTTTAATTCCATTTGCCAACACAAAGCACTCAAAACGTTCTGTGTAAGAACTCCATTATTCCACAGATTCATCAAATGTTCCTTTACTTCCAACCATTGCAGACATTTTCGATGTATTATTTTTCTTTCTCACACTTTCAGACGGTCCCTTACTCACAGACCCTTTTTTAATTACATTTTTTCCCACTCACAGTAACTTCACTGTCTCCTGAATCGAAACTCTTCCTATCCCTTGAGGCTCTAGTTGCTGTGACATCAGAAGCTAGCTAGCATCCCTCGACTGGCTAGAACTCCACGTTTTCTTTGCGTCTTTTCTACAGCTTCTGCTGACGATAATGAGCACAAACGTGAGAACGTTTCTTCCTCGTCGCTAGTTTTGTTGTATAGCACACCGTATTACTTATACAATAAGGACAGGACATGAGACTAGAGTAGAAACTAACGTGGGCATTGTTTAATGCATTTTACAGGAAAAACATTACAAGCATTCCAATGTATGTAAGCAGGGGGGTGTTACAGGTGCCCTAAAGGGACAAACTTGACTATCAATACACAACAACATCCTTACAATTGTTGGTTAGCTAACTAGCAAATTTGAGCAATATTAGTACTGACATGAACTTTGTCAAAACAACTCAAAACAAGACATTGTATCAAGAAAAAGATGAAACGAGCCACTTATGATACCCCATATATCAGTTTCTTGTTATTTACTTACATAGTTTTTGTGACATTGTCTGCTGACAGGTGTGGTTCGGTTGGTAGAGCATGGCACTTGCAATGCCAGGATTGTGGGTTCCATTCCTACGAGGGACCAGTACAAATGAAAATGTATGCGTTCACTATTGTAAGTCGCTCTGGATAAGAGTGTCTGCTAAATTACAAAAAATGTGTAATAAACGTAACCCATCTATAGGCACCTATGCATTAGCAGCTGGGTCTGGTCTGCTTAGTTTATTGACTGTATATGAACCAGAGTATGTGAGCTGAGTGTGCCCAATTTGGCTGGAGCGTTGGCCTTCTCGCCTGCACCAGTAGCACTCACTTCACAAGCTCAGGCATGCTCAGCCCAGCATGCATTCGTAGTCTACTTGTGTGCTGCTTTAGCCCCTTGCTTGTGCTACTGTCATGGAATTCACTAAATATTTCACAAAGAAACTGATAAAACACATAGGTGCTAAATCAAGGTAACTTACAAAGATGAGGACCAATAGCAAGAGAGGAAGTGCGGTGATTTAGTGCCCACAACTAAAGAATCACACTATCCCAAAGGCATGCTATGTGTGCACATGCTAAAAGAAAGGAGCAAGGTGGGTAGATAACTCGGTGTGTCATTGTAGCAAAGTATTTATTAACAGCAACAACAAAAACTTTCCTTCATTTTCGTTCTATTATCTATACAATAGGACATCATTTTGGCATATTCTCACTTTCAAGGAGATTTCTGTTTTGATTTGGTTATTTTGCCTAAAAACCTTTAGGCCTACCTATAGAAAAATACAAAAACAACTGCATCTCTGCCCAGCCTGGCAAGATTGGCCAAAAGGGTGTTTATCATCCCCAATGCTTTGCAAGTGTGGAGAGGATATTTTCCGCTGCTAGCCGAGAGCCATCGTATGAGCCTGAAACCACAGACTGGCCAAACTCATGTTTCTAAAAAATGAATTCTAAGAATGAATTCAAAGGCACTAATAAGTAATTTTCCATTTGATTTGTATTTAATTCTAAGTAAGTCACATCCTATATTCGCAATTTATAGACTATTGTCACGTTCCTGACCTGTTTTCTGTTGTTTTGTATGTGTGTGATGGTCAGGGCGTGAGTTTTGGGTGGGCAGTCTATGTTTGCTGTTTCTATGTTGGTTTTGGGTTGCCTGGTATGGCTCTTAATTAGAGGCAGGTGTTTTGCGTTTTCCTCTAATTGAGAGTCATATTAAGGTAGGTTGTTCTCACTGTTTGTTGGTGGGTGATTGTCGCTGTGTCTGTGTTTGTTGCACCACACGGTACTGTCTCGTCTCGTTCATTCGGTCGTTCCTGTTCATGTGTTCTTCGTTTCATGTAAGTTCGTAGTTTAGGTCTGTCTATTTCTTTTTGTTATTTTGTATATTTAGTCAAGTGTATTTCGTGTCTGTCTTCGTCTTACAATAAAGTCATTATGTATTCATCACCCGCTGTGCCTTGGTCTACTCACTCACCGAAAGAGAGCCGTTACAGAATCACCCACCAAACCCAGATCAAGCAGCGGGTTAACGGACAGCCACGACAGCAGCAGTGGGAAAAGGAGGATTGGACATGGGAAGAGATCCTGGACGGTAAAGGACCCTGGGCAGAGCCAGTGGAGTGTCGCTGCCCCAAAGCGGAGCTGGAGGCAGCGAAAGCGGAGAGGCGACGTTATGAGGAGGCAGCACGGAAGCAAGGCTGGAAGCCCGCAAGTACTACCCTAAAATTTCTTGGGCGGGGGCTAAGAGGTAGTGGGCCGAGGGCAGGTAGGAGACCTGCGCCCACTTCCCAGGCTAACCGTGGAGAGCGGGAGTACGGGCAGACGCCGTGTTACGCAGTAGAGCGCACGGTGTCTCCTGTACGGGTGCATAGCCCAGTGCGGGTTATTCCACCTCCCCGCACTGGTAGGGCTAGATTGAGCATTGAGCCAAGTGCCATGAGGCCGGCTCTACATATCTGGCCACCAGTACGTCTCCTTGGGCCGGCTTACATGGCACCAACCTTACGCATGGTGTCCCCGGTTCGCCTACATAGCCCGGTGCGGGTTATTCCACCTCCCCGCACTGGTCGGGTGACGGGGAGCATTCAGCCAGGTAAGGTTGGGCAGGCTCGGTGCTCAAGGGAGCCAGTACGCCTACACGGTCCGGTATTTCCGGCGCTACCTCCTCACCCCAGCCCAGTACCACCAGTTCCGGCACCACGCACTAAGCCATCTGTGCGTCTCCAGAGCCCTGTACGCACTGTTCCTTCTCCCCGCACTCGCCCTGAGGTGCGTGCCCTCAGCCCGGTACCTCCAGTTCCGGTACCACGCACCAGGCCTATAGTGCGCTTCGAGAGGTCAGTGTGCCCTGTCCCTGCTCCCCGCACTAGCCTTGAAGTGCGTGCCGTCATCCCGGTACCTCCAGTTCCGGCACCACGTACCAGGCCTACTGTGCACCTCAGCAGGGCAGAGTCGGCCGTCTGCCCAACGCCGTCTGAGCCATCTGTCTGCCCAGCGCCGTCTGAGCCATCCGTCTGCCCAGCGCCGTCTGAGCCATCCGTCTGTCCAGCGCCTTCTGAGCCATCCGTCTGTCCAGCGCCTTCTGAGCCATCCGTCTGTCCAGCGCCTTCTGAGCCATCCGTCTGTCCAGCGCCTTCTGAGCCATCCGTCTGTCCAGCGCCTTCTGAGCCATCCGTCTGCCCAGCGCCTTCTGAGCCATCCGTCTGCCACGAGCCATTAGAGCCGCCTGTCTGTCCCGAGCCATTAGAGCCGTCCGTCAGTCAGGAGCCGCTAGAGCCGTTCGTCAGTCAGGAGCCGCCAGAGCCGCCAGCCAGTCAGGAGCTGCCAGAGCCGCCAGCCAGTCAGGAGCTGCCAGAGCCGCCAGCCAGTCAGGAGCTGCCAGAGCCGCCAGCCAGTCAGGAGCTGCCAGAGCCGCCAGCCAGTCAGGAGCCGCCCTACAGTCGTGAGCTGCCCTACAGTCGTGAGCTGCCCTACAGTCGTGAGCTGCCCTACAGTCGTGAGCTGCCCTACAGTCGTGAGCTGCCCTACAGTCGTGAGCTGCCCTACAGCCCGGACCTGCCAGAGTCCCTCAGCCCGGACCTGCCAGAGTCCCTCAGCCCGGACCTGCCAGAGTCCCTCAGCCCGGACCTGCCAGAGTCCCTCAGCCCGGACCTGCCAGAGTCCCTCAGCCCGGACCTGCCAGAGTCCCTCAGCCCGGACCTGCCAGAGTCCCTCAGCCCGGACCTGCCAGAGTCCCTCAGCCCGGACCTGCCAGAGTCCCTCAGCCAGGACCTGCCAGAGTTCCTCAGCCAGGACCTGCCGCCCCTTATCCCGGTGCTGCCCCTTATCCCGGTGCTGCCCCTTATCCCGGTGCTGCCCCTTCATTTAGGTGGTTTTAGTTGGAGGGTGGTCATTGGGAGGGGGATACAGAAGCGGGGAGTGACTATGGTGGTGTGGGGACAGCGTCCGGAGCCTGAGCCACCACCGTGGTCAGATGCCCACCCAGACCCTCCCCTGGACTTTGTGCTGGTGCGCCCGGCGTTCGCACCTTGAGGGGGGGGTTCTGTCACGTTCCTGACCTGTTTTCTGTTGTTTTGTATGTGTGTGATGGTCAGGGCGTGAGTTTTGGGTGGGCAGTCTATGTTTGCTGTTTCTATGTTGGTTTTGGGTTGCCTGGTATGGCTCTTAATTAGAGGCAGGTGTTTTGCGTTTTCCTCTAATTGAGAGTCATATTAAGGTAGGTTGTTCTCACTGTTTGTTGGTGGGTGATTGTCGCTGTGTCTGTGTTTGTTGCACCACACGGTACTGTCTCGTCTCGTTCATTCGGTCGTTCCTGTTCATGTGTTCTTCGTTTCATGTAAGTTCGTAGTTTAGGTCTGTCTAGTTCGTTTTGTTATTTTGTATATTTAGTCAAGTGTATTTCGTGTCTGTCTTCGTCTTACAATAAAGTCATTATGTATTCATCACCCGCTGCGCCTTGGTCTACTCACTCACCGAAAGAGAGCCGTTACAACTATAATGATTTAATTCAACTAAATGTTGTTTAAATGCTGAACGCTTTTTGTCCCTACCAGCCTATTGTGTCGCACTCGCAAATGCTTCACAATGTATTTCTTTGTAGGCTATAGCCTTGAAATAATTGAAATAATATAGCCTAGATAATTCATTTGCGTTCCTTCTTAGGCTCCCTGTCTGGCTCCTGACCTATTTAGAGTGTTTATATGCTGTGTAATATGACATGTAGCCTATTTTAAATTATGTTCGCTTCTTACATTCACCTTTTCATGTTTATTCAAATACTTAAAAAACTATTGGTAGGTCTATGTAGTCACAAAAATAGATGGGTGTTGGTTAAATTGTGATTTCCCCCCCCCCCTGTGAGCATAGAGCGGTTTTTAGCTGAGCAGTAGGAAAGCAAATGGAGCCCCAGAATGGTGCACAAGCACCCCTCCACAAGCAATGAGCTGGATTTCCAACCTCTCAACTCTGCTCACATGCTCTGATATGAACCAGAAGAAAATGGGGGAGTGGGATGTTTCACTTCAGTATTTGGTTCTTGCATGGATGTAATGGTAGGCTGGAGTATGTTTACATGCACACTAATAATTTCATATTTAACAGATTATGGCAACAGGCAGATTGTGCAATAGTCGTGTGAACACCTTACTCTGTTTATCTTAATCGGGATAAAGTCCAAATCTAAGTAAACATACGCCGATTAAAATAACTGGTTTTCTTAGCAATCTTTCAAATTATTAGGACAGTAAACACCTTAATTAGTGTTTCAGCACTTTATTTGATCTGCGCATGTGCTAGCACCAGCCGACCGAGCCTTAGCATGAGTGAAGGGAGTTCGGAACTGAATGTACGCGTTAGAAGTAGTTTTCACATTCATACTTTATATTTCTGAACTCAGAATCAAATATGCTTCCCAAAAATAGCATGTTTGCTGTGGTAGAACGTTTATTTTGATTGGAGATTTTCTGCATTTATCAGGTATTTATCAGTGCCATCAGGTAGCCTTTTCAATGTGTCCATGTAAACAGGATTATTAGGGGAATCGTTTTTCTTGCAAAGCACGTAAACATTTAATGAAAACTATTACAGTGCATTCGGAAAGTATTCAGACCCCGTGACTTTTTCCACATTTTGTTACAGCCTTATTCTAAAATGGATGATTTTTTCCCCCCTCATCAAACTACACACAATAACCCATAATGACAAAGCCGCATGGCCAAACTGAGAATGGCCTTGGTCAGGGAGGTGAACAAGAACCCGATGGTCACTCTGACACAGCTCTGTGGAGATGGGGAACCAACTCTGCAACACTCCACCAATCAGGTATTTATGGTAGAGTGGCCATATGGAAGCCACTCCTCAGTAAAAGGCACATATTTTTTATTTTTTATAAATTTGCAAAAATTTCTAAAAAACTGTTTTTGCTTTGTTATTATGGGGTATTGTGTGTAGATTGATGAGGGGGAAATAAAAACAATTTAATTCATTTTAGAATAAGGCAGTAACGTAACAAAATGTGGAAAAAGTCAAGGGATCTGAATATTTTCCGAATGCAGTGTATATTAGTCTGACTATCCACAATAATCACATTATTGTGTGCATGTAACTGTACTCTGTAGCTGATGGGGTGGTGGCGCTTGACTTCTGTAGTTAAAATAAGAGAAACAAATAATGAGATGTGGACATTTAGTCTAAAATCCTTCTGCAAAACCATATATTGGTCTTTTATTTATTATTTTATTATTTATCCCCATTAGCTGTTGCGAAAGCAGCATCTACTCCTTCTGGGATCCACACAAAACATAACACATGGCATGATAATAAACAAGCTCAAGGACAGAACTACATACATTTAAAAACGAGACTCGAGCATACAACGGTAGCTAGCTAGCTGTACACCGGTAGACAGTGTCCTTCGGCCCCGCATGTTGGGCACTGTTTTCCCGCAGTTCTGTTAATGACGTTGAAGGCAGTTGTTCGGCAGGTGGGAGCGAAGGACACTATGCTAGCTTAGCCAGCTAGCCTTAAGGAGGACTCTGGTAAACAACAAGTCGCCCTCGCCTCCCGTCTTCTGTGCTAGATGGAGGTGGGGATGACCGGTAGACAGTTTTTCTGTGTGCTGGCAAGGAGGACTCCAGTAGGCGGGGGCAAAAAAACTAAAATAATACTTTTATATCTCTTTTGACCAACATTCAAAACTGTCACACAAGCATGAGGATGTCGTGCTCCAGCCGAGAGGGTGCATTCATGAAGGAACCAAAGGGATGTTCGAGGGAGGGGGCGTTCCTGCATATGCAGGAATGCCCACATGCAGGAACGCCACAAATTGCGGCCTGCAGTTGCACACTTTTGAGCGATTTGGCTACAGTAGCCTAGACCAATGCTAGGTGTCTTTTTGTAGAGCTGACTTTTTGTAGACTACTAACAGTAACCTATTGCTAATTTGTTACTATGTTCACTATTGGAAGTTTACTTTTGTAAATAAATCACTATCCCTAAAATAAATAAACTCAGCGAGTGGATTGATGAGCGCTTCTTTTTGCTAGTCTGCACTCTGGACAGCTTGCGTGTTCCGTGCGAAGCGTGGTGGTGCATAAATGAATGACCATGACCAATCATAATGCTTAAATATAGCATGAGTTTTCCATGTCTATGTGACACCATTTTTTTTATGGCAAACTGTATTGTAGAACTGGAACGCCAAATGCGCTGAGACGTTTCTGGCCTGGTTGACAAATTACTAGACAGAATTGATCCTCTAAGTCATTACGCGACATGAGACACATTTGATAGAAATACCGAAAGTAACTCAATTGTAGTATCAAACCATTTTTTTATGTTTGAGTATCAAAAAAGTACAGAAGTATACTGCGCATAAGTAGGAGAAAGGAGATGTTATTGGGACACACCCTTTGAAGCTCAATGAAGGATATTTCGTAAGAAAGCTTTCTGCCTGTAATGAGCTGACTCATAGCTTCCTGTTATCTGTGGTTATATCCATTATGCTGACTACACTTCCTGCACCTAACATCAGTAAGGGCAGCATGCACCCATTCTGTGATGCCTGGGTTGGCATTGACAATGTCTTTATTCTGAGATACAATATTTTGTTTTAACAATAAACCCACTACTGTGATGCCATGGTTGGTACTTGGTACCATACAAAATTACACTTTAACTCCCATGTTGTCAGCGTCATTCCCATGCTGATAACAGTTGTGTCCCTCTGTCCCAGTCTCAGGCCTGGCCTGTGTCACTGAAAGGAGATGACCTGATTGCGATCGCCCAGACATGCACAGGGAAGACCCTGGCCTACCTGGCTTCATCCATATGGATGTGCAGTCTGTGTGAGTTTACCACCATTTAAAAAAATGAAAATAATACTCAACCTTTATTTAACAAGGCAAGTCAGTTAAGAACACCTTTTTATTTACAATGACGGCCTACCCCGAAAAATGCTGGGCCAATTGTGCACCACCCCATGGGACTCCCAATCACAACTGGATGTGATACAGCCTGAATTCGAACCAGGGACTGTAGTGACGCCTCTTGCACTGAGATGTAGTGCCTTAGACCGGTGCCCACTCGGGAGCCCATACTGGTGTAATTTCAATCCATTGCTCAATCCAAGATTGACCTCAACCCCTTATGTTCTCGTTTAGTTCAGAGGGAATGGTATAGACATTTGCTGTATATCTTACACTTGTTGTATGTGTGCCCACTGAAAAGAGATAAGCAGGACGGCCCTGGTATGGTGGTTCTGATGCCCGCTAGAGAACTAGCTCTACAGATTTAGTCAGAGTGCCACAAGAACAGCTACAAGGGCTTCAAATGGTATCATACATACTACTAATACACTATAAAACAAGGGCTTTAACCAGTACCACATCCAAACTACTGTAACAACCTCATGCAACCAAAACCTCTTCAAGGGATCAAATATATACTATGATCGTGGTGTGTCTGTCACGATCGTCGTCAGGGTGGAAATAACAGGACCAAGGTGCAGCGTGGTGAGCGTACATTTCTTTTTATTTTGAATGTCGCCAACAAAACAGGAAACAACAAAAACTAACGTGAAGCTGACTAGGGCTATACAGGCCACTAACACAGACAACTACCCACAACTAAGGTTGCAAAACAGGCTGCCTAAGTATGATTCCCAATCAGAGACAACGATAGACAGCTGGCCCTGATTGAGAACCATACCCGGCCAAAACATAGAAACAGAAAACATAGAAATAAAGAAACTAGAATGCCCACCCTAGTCACACCCTGGCCTAACCAAAATAGAGAATAAAAGCCTCTCTATGGCCAGGGCGTGACAGTACCCCCACCCCCCCCCCCCCAAAGGTGCGGACTCCGGCCGCAAAACCTGACTATAGGGGAGGGTCCGGGTGGGCATCTACTTCGGTGGCGGCTCCGGTGCGGGACGCAGACCCCGCTCCACCTCTGGCTACCCCCACTTTGGTGGCACCTCTGGACTGGGGACGCTCGCTGCAGGCCCCGGACTGGGGACCCTCGTTGCAGGCCCAGGACTGGGGACCCTCGCTGCAGGCCCCGGACTGGAGACCGTCGCTGGGGGCTCCGGACCGGGGACCATCGCTGGGGGCTCTGGACCGCGGATCTATGCTGGAGGCTTCGTGCCATGGATCCTCACTGCACGCTCTGGGCCATGGATCATCACTGGAGGCTTCGTGCCATGAATCATCACTGGAGGCTTCGTGCCATGGATCATCACTGGAGGCTTCGTGCCATGGATCATCACTGGAGGCTCATTTGCCCATCTTAATCTTTGATTTTTATTGGCCAGTCTGAGATATGGCTTTTTTTTTGCAACTCTGCCTAGAAGGCCAGCATCCCGGAGTCACCTCTTCACTGTTGACGTTGAGACTGGTATTTTGCGGGTACTATTTAATGAAGCTGCCAGTTGAGGACTTGTAAGGTGTCTGTTTCTCAAACTAGACAATTTAATTTACTTGTCCTCTTGCTCAGTTGTGCACCGGTGCCTCCCACTCCTCTTTCTATTCTGGTTAGAGACAGTTTGCGCTGTTCTGTGAAGGGATTAGTACACAGCATTGTACGAGATCTTCAGTTTCTTGGCAATTTCTCGCATGGAATAGCCTTAATTTCTAAGAACAAGAATAGACTGATGAGTTTCAGAAGAAAGTTATTTGTTGCTGGCCATTTTGAGCCTGTAATCGAATCCACAAATGTTGATGCTCCAGATACTCAACTAGTCTAAAGAAGGCCAGATTTATTGTTTCTTTAATCAGCACAACAGTTTTCAGCTGTGCTAACATAATTGCAAAAGGGTTTTCTAATGATCAATTAGCCTTTTAAAATGATAAACTTGGATTAGCTAACACAACGTGCCATTGAAACACAGAAGTGAAAGTTGCTGATAATGGGCCTCTGTACGCCTATGCAGATACTCCATTAAAAATCAGCCGTTTCCAGCTACAATAGTCATTTACCACATTAACAATGTTTACGCTGTATTTCTGATCAATATGAGGTTCTTTTTATGGACAAGAAATGTGCTTTTCTTTCAAAAACAATGACGTTTCTAAGTAGCCCCAAACTTTTGAATGGTAGTGTATATACAGTTGAAGTTGGAAGTTTGCATACACTCCACAAATTTCTTGTTAACAAACTATAGTTTTGGCAAGTCGGTTAGGACATCTACTTTGTGCATGACACAAGTAATTTTTCCAACAATTGTTTACAGACAGATTATTTCACTTATAATTAATTGTATCACAATTCCAGTGGGTCAAAAGTTTACGTACACTAAGTTGACTGTGCCTTTAAACAGCTTGGGAAAATTCCAGAAAAGGATGGCATTGCTTTAGAAGCTTCTGATAGGCTAATTGACATCATTTGAGTCAATTGGAGGTGTACCTGTGGATGTATTTCAAGGCCTACCTTCAAACTCAGTGCCTCTTTGCTTGACATCATGGGAAAATCTAAAGAAATCAGCCAAGACTTCAGAAAAACAATTGTAGCACTCCACAAGTCTGGTTCATCCTTGGGAGCAATTTCCAAATGCCTGAAGGTACCACGTTCATCTGTGCAAACAATAGTACACAAGTATAAACACCATGGGACCACACAGCCGTCATACCACTCCGGAAGGAGACGTGTTCTGTCTCCTAGAGATTAACGAACTTTGGTGCGAAGGGTGCAAATCAATCGCAGAACAACAGCAAAGGACCTTGTGAAGATGCTGGAGGAAACGGGTACAAAAGTATCTATATCCACTGTAAAACTAGTCCTATATCGACATAACCTGAAAGGCCGCTCAGCAAGGAAGAAGCCACTGCTCTGAAACCGCCATAAAAAAAGCCAGACTACGGTTTGCAACTGCACATGGGGACAAAGATCGTACTTTTTGGAGAAATGTCCTCTGGTCTGATGAAACAAATATAGAACTGTTTGGCCATAATGACCATTGTTATTGTTTGGAGGAAAAAGGGGGAAGCTTGCAAGCCTAAGAACACCATCCCAACCGTGAAGCACGGGGGTGGCAGCATCATGTTGTGGGGGTGCTTTGCTGCAGGAGGGACTGGTGCACTTCACAAAATAGATGGCTTCATGGGGAGGAAAATTATGTGAATATATTGAAGCAACATCTCAAGTCATCAGTCAGGTAGTTAAAGCTTGGTCGCAAATGGGTCATCCAAATGGACAATGACCCCAAGCATACTTCCAATGTTGTGGCAAAATGGCTTAAGGACAACCAAGTCAAGGTATTGGAGTGGCCATCACAAAGCCCTGACCTCAATCTTATAGGACATTTGTGGGCAGAACTGAAAAAGCGTGTGTGAGTAAGAAGGCCTACAAACCTGACTCAGTTACTCCAGCTCTGTCAGGAGGAATGGGCCAAAATTCACCCAACTTATTGTGGGAAGCTTGTGGAAGGCTACCCGAAACATTTGACCCAAGTTAAACATTTTAAAGGCAATGCTACCAAATACTAATTGAGTGTATGTAAACTTCTGACCCACTGGGAATGTGATGAAAGAAATAAAAGCTAAATAAGTAATTCTCTCTACTATTATTCTGACATTTCACATTGTTAAAATAAAGTGTTGATCTTAACTGACCTAAGACAGGGAATCTTTACTCTGATTAAATGTCAGGAATTGTGAAAAAGGAGTATGTATACTTCTGTTTTCAACTGTATATACAGTGGGGAGAACAAGTATTTGATACACTGCCGATTTTGCAGGTTTTCCTACTTACAAAGCATGTAGAGGTCTGTAATTTTTATCATAGGTACACTTCAACTATGAGAGACGGAATCTAAAACAAAAATCCAGAAAATCACATTGTATGATTTTTAAGTAATTAATTTGCATTTTATTGCATGACATAAGTATTTGATACATCAGAAAAGCAGAACTGAATATTTGGTACAGAAACCTTTGTTTGCAATTACAGAGATCATACGTTTCCTGTAGTTCTTGACTAGGTTTGCACACACTGCAGCAGGGATTTTGGCCCACTCCTCCCTACAGATCTTCTCCAGATCCTTCAGGTTTCGGGGCTGTCGCTGGGCAATACGGAGTTTCAGCTCCCTCCAAAGATTTTCTATTGGGTTCAGGTCTGGAGACTGGCTAGGCCACTCCAGGACCTTGAGATGCTTCTTACGGAGCCACTCCTTAGTTGCCATGGCTGTGTGCTTCGTGTCGTTGTCATGCTGGAAGACCCAGCCACGACCCATCTTCAATGCTCTTACTGAGGGAAGGAGGTTGTTGGCCAAGATCTCGCGATACATGGCCCCATCCATCCTCCCCTCAATACGGTGCAGTCGTCCTGTCCCCTTTGCAGAAAAGCATCCCCAAAGAATGATGTTTCCACCTCCATGCTTCACGGTTGGGATGGTGTTCTTGGGGTTGTACTCATCCTTCTTCTTCCTCCAAACACGGCGAGTGGAGTTAGACCAAAAAGCTCTATTTTTGTCTCATCAGACCACATGACCTTCTCCCATTCCTCCTCTGGATCATCCAGATGGTCATTGGCAAACTTCAGACAGGCCTGGACATGCACTGGCTTAAGCAGGGGGACCTTGCGTGCGCTGCAGGATTTTAATCCATGACGGCGTAGTGTGTTACTAATGGTTTTCTTTGAGACTGTGGTCCCAGCTCTCTTCAGGTCATTGACCAGGTCCTGCCGTGTAGTTCTGGGCTGATCCCTCACCTTCCTCATGATCATTGATGCCCCACGAGGTGAAATCTTGCATGGAGCCCCAGACCGAGGGTGATTGACCGTCATCTTGAACTTCTTCCATTTTCTAATAATTGCGCCAACAGTTGTTTCCTTCTCACCAAGCTGCTTGCCTATTGTCCTGTAGCCCATCCCAGCCTTGTGCAGGTCTACAATTTTATCCCTGATGTCCTTACACAGCTCTCTGGTCTTGGCCATTGTGGAGAGGTTGGAATCTGTTTGATTGAGTGTGTGGACAGGTGTCTTTTATACAGGTAACGAGTTCAAACAGGTGCAGTTAATACAGGTAATGAGTGGAGAACAGGAGGGCTTCTTAAAGAAAAACTAACAGGTCTGTGAGAGCCGGAATTCTTACTGGTTGGTAGGTGATCAAATACTTATGTCATGCAATAAAATGCAAATTAATTATTTAAAAATCATACAATGTGAGTTTCTGGATTTTTGTTTTAGATTCCGTCTCTCACAGTTGAAGTGTACCTATGATAAAAATTACAGACCTCTACATGCTTTGTAAGTAGGAAAACCTGCAAAATCGGCAGTGTATCAAATACTTGTTCTCCCCACTGTATATATATATATACATATAGGCTAAGGCTAATCTGAAAACAAGGCTCCCTAAATTTTATCAGCATATCCAATGCGCGACCCGGGCTGGGAAAATTCTGGATCATTGTTACTCTAACTTCCGCGACTCATACAAAGCCATCCCTCGCCCTCCTTTTGGCAAATCTGACCACGACTCTCCATTTTGTTGCTCCCAGCCTATAGACAGAAACTAAAACAGGAAACGCCCGTGCTCAGGTCTGTTCAACGCTGGTCCGACCAATCTGATTCCACGCTTCAAAATTGCTTCGATCATGTGGACTGGGATATGATCGGGGTAGCGTCGAACAACAACATTGATGTATACGCTGATTCGGTGAGCGAGTTTATTAGCAAGTGCATCGGTGATGTTGTACCAACAGCGACTATTAAAACCTTCCCCAACCAGAAACCGTGGATTGATGGCAGCATTCGCGCAAAACTGAAAGCGCGAACAACTGCTTTTAATCAGGGCAAGACGACCGGAAACATGACCGAATACAAACAGTGTAGCTATTCCCTCCGAAAGGCAATCAAACAAGCTAAGCGTCAGTATAGAGACAAAGTAGAGTCACAATTCAACGGCTCAGCCACGAGAGGAATGTGGCAGGGTCTACAGTCAATCACGGACTACAAAAAGAAAACCAGCCCCGTCGCGGACCACGATGTCTTGTTCCCAGACAAACTAAACAACTTCTTTGCTCGCTTTGAGGACAATACAGTGCCACCGACACGGCCCGCTACCAAAACCTGCGGACTCTACTTCACTGCAGCCGACGTGAGTAAAACATTTAAACATGTTAACCCTCGCAAGGCTGCCGGCTCAGATGGCATCCCTAGCCGCATCCTCAGAGCATGCGCAAACCAGCTGGCTGGTGTGTTTACGGACATTTTCAATCAATCCCTAGCCCAGTCTGCTGTTCCCACATGCTTCAAGAGGGCAACCATTGTTCCTGTTTCCAAGAGAGCAAAGGTAACTGAGCTAAACGACTATCGCCCCGTAGTACTCACTTCCGTCATCATGAAGTGCTTTGAGAGACTAGTCAAGGATCATATCACCTCCAACCTACCTAACACCCTAGACCCACTCCAATTTGCTTACCGCCCCAATAGGTCCACAGACGACGTAATCGCAATCACACTGCATACTGCCCTAACCCATCTGGACAAGAAGAATACCTATGTAAGAATGCTTTTCATCGACCACAGCTCAGCATTTAACACCATAGTGTCCTCCAAACTCGTCATTAAGCTCGATTTGATTTGTTTAACACTTTTTTGGTTACTACATGATTCCATATGTGTTATTTGATTGTTTTATGTCTTCAATATTATTCTACAATGTAGAAAATAGTAAAAATAAAGAAAAACCCTTGAATGTGTAGGTGTTTCCAAACTTTTGACTCATGCTGTATATACTGTATATATATATTTCCTCCAAATTCCTTACAATCTGTGTGTGTCGCTTCATTGGCCTGGGCTATTGTTTGTTTGAATTCAAGACCAGATTGATCTCAGTTTGTCAGTGTCAGAGTAGCCACTCGTTTCAGTCATTTGTGTGGTATTAAAAAAGATTCAGGCAATGTCATCTGTAGTGTAAATGAGGTAGAATTGCATGAAATATGTTTTTAAAACAAATAAAAATTGCAGTCAAAACTTAAATTTACTGTGTTTTATATATATTTCCACACTATGAGTTTGGAATAATAGTGAAATTGTGAAAATGATGATAATTCCCTTTTAGTGTAACAGCTTATTGAAAAGGCCGCCTGAAATTTCAGCCTGTTTAGGTGGGATGGGGTTTTGGCCTGCCTGGTGTCATCCCTAGGATGTGCCAATAAGAGCTAGTTTTCAGTTTTCCCCTCCACACTCAGACCAATCCCAGATTGTCCTAGCAAAATTCTAGCTTGAGAAATTGCTCTTTGCTAAGATTATAACTTTTTTGGGACCATTTTTATTTAAAACAATCACATTGAGGTACTGAATTTGTCACGATTCTCTAAAGTAGAACCCAGAAGCAGACCAGGACAAGGAGAGTAAGACGAAGGTGAGTATTTATTTACAAGTGTAAATGTAGTGATAGAAAAATCCAAGTAGCGGAGCGGGCAGCGGAGGGGAGTTGATGGAATTGAGTAAGCAGATCCAAGGAAGTAACTGAAGTCACCGACGACCAGGTAGGGATGGGATGAGTGTTCCGGGTGAATGACTGTAGACAGAAAAAACGGAGGTAAGTTCAAGGCAAGCAAGACGTACAAAACAACAAAACAAACTCTATCAAACTGGAGGCTGGTACGCTGGCACAACATACTGTTCATAGCTAACGATCCGGCAGGGAATGGATGTCAGAGCTTATGAAGTGGAGGGGTGATGATCAGGACCAGGTGTGCAGATAGCTGATGGGATACAGGTGCGGGTAATCAGAGATCTCCCAACTAGCTACGTCACCCGGCAACCAGACAGGGTGCGTTCCAGGACACCGGAAAAACACTCCAGGACAGAACACAGGCAAAAACAGACTCAGGAAGCGGGATTCGTGACAGAATTGTTACCCAGAAATGTTTTAATATTGAGATAAAAATGACTGCATTGGACCTTTTACGAGCTGCAGTGCTTATAACCCACTATCAGATTGGATTTGCTAGATATGGCTCGGAAAACGTACCTCAATCCTGGGATAAGAAATATGTTTTCCCTCAGAATTGTCTGATAATCCCAACTGTTACACAGAGAAGAATGAACAACTGCTACATGGAGCCTGAGGACAAAGTTCTCATCTTCATAGGCAAGAATATAGTGTTGCACAACATGACGCCTAGCAAGACATTGAGAGGAAACTATACATTTATTCCTTGCCCGATTCAAGAGGCACATCATGTAAATCTGACCGAATTAGATAGGTATAACATTGTATAGGTGTTAATGATATACAGTATATGGTAGTAGCTCTACATTTCTGGTAGGTTGTTGACTTTTCACAATGGATAAGGGGGGTAGGAGTCCTAACCATGGCAGAGTCCCATTGCAGAAACACAACATGATGGGTGAACCAAGAACAAGGTAATTATCAAAACTGCAGAGACATGCCAAGTCCTCATTTGAGCATTTCCTGTGTCTGAGTCAGGCACTCATTATATGGCTCAAAAAAATGTCAACTTGACTGCTTACGCAGCTGCCTACGCTTCTTTGGCTTGGATTAGACAATTGTATGTCCCAATGAACATTTGCAGGAAAAATAAACTTATCTCTCAGTCCTACCACCCGCCTCGCCCTTTCCATCCCAGTGCCACTCCCCGTGTAACTGAGATGAAGAGAAAGAAGAGGATGGATAGAGAGATTATAGTTTTGAGTTGTGTATAATCATGTAATCATGTGTGTAATCATGCAATCATGTGCTTAGTTCTCTGGTTGAGGTATGTTTGTCATGGGTTAGCTTTTTGTGATAGTTTTGTGCTTTGCCTTTGATTTTAAATTGAGCCTTAATTTATTTGCATGTGAATTTTTTTTTAAATTTTGCATAGGGAAGTCAAGTCTCAGTAAGCTCTGCTAAACAGGTGTATTCGTTTATGGTCTGGCATGAGGCAAAGTGTAAGTGTACCTATTAAGCCCACATACCCATTAAGACCATTTCAATATTTGGATTCAAAGAAAAAAATAAGAAATATTTAATGTTTCAAGCAGTTCATGTGGTTTTCTAAGCCGTTCAGATATTTTATTATTAAGTTATTAACAGTTATGTGTAAGTTCCTACTAGTGGCCAATTTCAAAGTTGCAAAACACTTGTGTGGAGGCGACTCTCAGATACAATTTTAAAATCTCAGATAACAAATGTCAGATATATTTAGTACCTTACTGTCAAACTAAGAGATTAGTGTGTTGATTTATGCACATGATAACATACTACATGGGAATGAATTACTATTGCTTGCCAATTGAAAATATGGGCTTCTCATGCTAGCAGTTGTACCATATGTTACAGTCAATACGGTAGCAACATAACTTGGTGAATCACAACAATATAATAGATCGCAAGCACTCACAGCTTAACCCCCCCCTCCCCCTCCTCCCTAGGTGCGCCACCTGGCATTCTGCCTGGGCGAGCCTGACGGGCAGGCCGAGGCACGGGAGCCAGACGAGCCAACCGATGCTTGTGAGCCTCTCAAGCCAGCTGAGGTATGGGAGCCTGACGAGCCAGTTCGATGAAGCACTGGTGCACGTAACGATAGTGAAAGTGTGTGTAATGATGAGCAGCCTGGCGACCTCGAGCGCCAGAGAGGGGGAGCGGGAGCAGACATGACAAAAAGCACCCTCTTTATATAGACTGCAAATGGAAATATATAAATATTGTTCAATATTATCATATTGTTATATATAGTTTATATTTATACCCCAGACCATTGGTTTCCTAATATTTTCTGAGTAAACTTTGCTATTATTTGTTTTTACCATAAATCCTTGCTGTTCCAATTAAGGCCAGTATGCTCCTATTAAGCTCAGTTTGCATTGAAACACATCGGGATTGTGTGTTGAAATCCATAATATTCAATAAACCTGAGCATAAATATGTTTTTTCTTCAGATGTAAGTTTATTAAAATACTCAAAAACTACAGTTCTACATATTATGCATCTATCCATGGTAGCTTTACCAAGATTAAAAGCAATTACCCCCATCTGAGAAAACCACACATCACTGGTTATAAACATGTTACTGAGGAGTAACATTGAAGTGAATTCTACTTCCAAGATGAAGGATTGTTGCATTTTTGACACGTATTGTCTACACATATTGTCACATATCTTGTCTATCTTTAAGTAGTCAGATAATTATATGGGAGTCTCTGGGATTTAGCAGTCATGGAAATAAAAAAAAGTAATGGAAAACATGTTGCCTCACTATTTTAAAAAAAGATGGAGAACAAGCTATCGGATGAAAAATAGTGTAGGCAAACTTCACGCAAATTTATGGCAAATTTGCTGCTAACGTAAACTCACTCACTTTTGTACATCGCCTTGGTCCGTACAATTGACCTTATTTTTGCGCCCAAAAAACGTAATACTTCCAGATCAACTGTAATATCAATACCAATGTAAAGATCAATTTCTCCCCTTTCCAACTAAATTAATGACGAGACCTTCATGATGCCCATCTCTGCATAATTCAACAAGGCAATGAGCGCTGTCGGGTCTTTTTAAAAATGGCGGGTGGGGAGCGAAGGCTACGAAGTGATCTTGAAAGGGGGAAATATGTTGTGTGAAGAAAACAGTTTTTTTCACCCGATTTGTCCAACTAATCAACTTTAAAATGTAAATAAAACGTAAAGAGTTTATGTAATGTCTCATCACATACCTGTTTGAAGGCTTGTGTCGAATTTGAAGAGGGGTTTAGGGCTGCGCTAACGTTAGCCTCACAAGTGAACTGCAGCTGTTCCGGCATTTGAGGGTCATGATGGCTCGCAGCAATGATGCGCAAAAAAATGCAATTGGCACCCTAGTCATGAAATATTAGTTTAATATTAGCAATAATTATATTAATTTAGACAAAAATAATGAAGTTTTCTTACAAGTGTATATGGTTAAGCATGCTTTTAATCTGCGAGAGAAGGGCTAGCCCTGGTGGAAAGAGGCTGTACGGTACAAAATAAGTTGCAAATGCACGCTGTACGTTACGTAGTGACACGTCACGATGTAACATACAGCATCAGAGGGGTTCGTTTTTTCATATTTTCTCCAATATTGTTAGCCCCTTACCATGTCAATCAACGCTGAATCAAAACGTAGTTTCACACCCCGGATTTTGATGCCAACACAGTCACCACAGTCCCATTCGTTGTCATTGCAGTCTTGTTTGAATGCCGCGGTTACGCACATTTGTACGGAATGGGGTGAGTTTACGTTAACTAAATAGTGTGTTACAAAATGTTGCCAGAAGTTTGCAAATGTTTGCCACTAGTGGTGAATCTGCGGAAAACCTTTGGCAACAATAATATTTATTGCCACAAGTGCCAAACAGTTCATCAGATGTTTTTATCTGGCAAACAATTCTCTAAAGAATCTATTTGGATCTGTGGCAAACCTGTGGCAATAATATTTATTGCCACTAGTGGTAAACAGTTTACAAGAAGACGTTTCTAACCGATGACAACAAATCACGGGGATTAGAAAAATCTGTAGGAAAATGGAAACCAAGTTATCTAGCTAGCTAGCTAACGTTACCTACCAAAGTTGTCCGGTGAGTGTCTAACTTATTAATTCAACTACCTAATACACTTTCAAATTGTGTTAGCTAATTCATGCCTAGTTAGCAATGTCATGTTTTATGGGATAGAGTGAAACACATTTTGTTGATACCAGTTTCAATCTGTCATCGCCACTGACTGGCTAGCACTTAGTTCGCTGTCTAGCGCTTAGCTAGCTAATGTTGGCTATGATATATTTGCACATTTAATGTGATAGCTAGCTAGGTAACTAATGATTTGCCTAAAATCATATTTTTTAAGTGAATACGTTGCTGTCTTTTAATAGCATGTCAGTATGCTAGTGTCACTGGTCAGTAGCACAACAGCTAAGGTAGCAACAGCTGACTTGACATCAAAACATAACTTGCAGATGTATACCATTCCCCTACCCGTGCTGTTGGAAGAGGTTGTATTGTGAGAAGGATGCATAAACACCCTGGAAAGATGTTTGTGACAGTGGTGTAAAGTACTTAAGTAAAAATACTTTAAAGTACTAATTAAGTAATTTTTTGTACTTTACTATTTATATTTTTGACTACTTTTACTTCACTACATTCCTAAAGAAAATGAAGTAGTTTTTACCCCATACATTTCCCCTGGCACCCAAAAGTACAAATTTCAGTTTGTGACAAAACAAGCACGTATAGTGTAGACTCTACACTATACGTGCTTGTTTTGTCACAAACTGAAATTAGACAAACTATTAGAATTTTAGTAACCAGGAAATGGCAGAGCGATTTCTGCATCGTGCAACTTTAAGAGACCGTTGTCTACTAGTTGTCTCTTCTTCCTGACTCAGGTGTATAAGGCTTGGGTGGAAGAAAAACAACATACCATTTAGTTATGGTCTACACTGTAGAGAAACATTGTACCATCTCAACCACTGTGAAATACATTTTCCATAACCAAAAATATTGTATTTTCAGCTGTTTGAACTGGTGTACAAGCCTGAAAGTAAGAAGCAAAAAATAAACTTAAGAACGGAAAGCGTAGAAATAGCACACATAGAACAGATCTACCGCGTCCTAGACTTGCTTTCAAAGAAAATGACAGATGAATAACTCACATTTCCATGCGAATTTGGTCAGATTGCCCCAAAAGTTACATATTGCAGCTTTATGGATGAAGTCCCCAGTCTAGATTGAATATCATAATCAGTTTGAATCAGTTGTGTTGAGGCTTGGCTGTAGAAATATCTTGTATACTGTGGCTCTCTGTGAACAGTTGCCCACACATTTAAAGGTCGATTTACTAGGTCCCAGTTTATGCTAGCTACATTGTTTGTTTAAGTAGCATTCACACAAGCGAAACTTTGTTTCCTTGCTGAAAAATATATAGAATGCCAGTTTCAGTGAGAAGTATAGCAAAACCAATGCAACTACAGTTGAAGTCGGAAGTTTACATACACCTCAGCCAAATACATTTAAACTCAGTTTTTCACAATTCCTGACATTTCATCCAAGTAAAAATTCCCTGTCTTAGGTCAGTTAGGATCACCATTTTATTTTAACAATGTGAAATGTCAGAATAATAGTAGAGAGAATGATACATTTCAGCTTTTATTTCTTTCATCACATTCCCAGTGGGTCAGAAGTTTACATACACTCAATTAGTATTTGGTAGCATTGCCTTTAAAATGTTTAACTTGGGTCAAACGTTTCAGGTAACCTTCCACAAGCTTCCCACAATAAGTTGAGTGAATTTTGGCCTATTCCTCCTGACATTCCTTTGGCCTATTCCTAACTGACCTAAGACAGGTTTAACTGAGTCAGGTTTGTAGGCCTCCTTGCTCACACACGCTTTTTCAGTTCTGCCCACAAATGTTCTACAGGATTAAGGTCAGGGCTTTGTGATGGCCTCTCCAATACCTTGACTTTGTTGTCCTTAAGCCATTTTGCCACAACTTTAGAAGTATGCTTGGGGTCATTGTCCATTTGGAAGACCTATTTGCGACCAAGCTTTAACTACCTGACTGATGTCTTCAGATGTTGCTTCAATATATCGACATAATTTTCCTTCCTCATGATGCCATCTATTTTGTGTAGTGCACCAGTCCCTCCTGCAGCAAAGTACCCCCACAACATGATGCTGCCACCCCCGTGCTTCACTGTTGGAATGGTGTTCTTCGGCTTGCAAGCGTCCCCCCTTTTTCCTCCAACATAACGATGGTCATTATGGCCAAACAGTTCTATTTTTGTTTCATCAGACCAGAGGACAATTCTCCAAAAAGTACGATCTTTTTCCCCATGTGCAGTTGCAAACTGTAGTCTGGCTTTTTTATGGCGGTTTTGGAGCAGTGGCTTCTTCCTTGCTGAGCTGCCTTTCAGGTTATGTCGATATAGAACTAGTTGTACTGTGGATATAGATACTTTTGTACCTGTTTCCTCCAGCATCTTCACAAGGTCCTTTGCTGTTGTTCTGGGACTGATTTGCACTTTTCGCACCAAAGTACGTTCATCTCTAGGAGACAGAATGCGTCTCCTTTCTGAGCGGTATGACGACTGCGTGGTCCCATGGTGTTTATACTTGCGTACTATTGTTTGCACAGATGAACGTGGTACCTTCAGGCATTTGGAAATTGCTCCCAAGGATGAACCAGACTTGTGGAGGTCTACAATTTATTTTCTGAGGTCTTGGCTGATTTCTTTAGATTTTCCCATGATGTCAAGCAAAGAGGCACTGAGTTTGAAGGTAGGCCTTGAAATATATCCACAGGTACTCCTCCAATTGACTCAAATGATGTCAATTAGCCTATCAGAAGCTTCTAAATGTAACAGGGTTGGATATGTTTCCACTTGCCTCTAAAGAAAGGTGTATTTAATGTTCAAGCATTCTGATTGGTTGGTTCAATTCCGATGACAATAAGGCGTGTTGTGGATTGGCCCCGCTTGCAGATAGGTGGAGATCGCGAACATCAGGTCTCCCCAGTATGAAAATGTGATGCAAGGAGTAGGTCACGTTCTGAATACTGTTTTCTATTTTCTATTTTACAATGTGTACAAGTTTGCTGTACATTACACTGATGATTTATACATGTGTGGGTATATGGTACCTGTTAGGGATTGAGGGGCTTTCTGGGATGTGCTTTGGCATATGATTGCTGTATATAAGTGTGCTAGCTAGCATGCTGGTCACATAAGCCCACTGCAAACACAGTTGTTTTCATGCTACAGATTTTTACCATCGACAGCCATCAACATCATCAAGCCCTACACAACTAACGTGCTGTTTCCTATTTAACAACAGCAGATAATAAATAATGCTCAACTGGGACCACTGGCTGGGGTGATTTATTTGGACAAAACACAACGCAGGTAGAGTACGATCAACATCTGTTACACTGGTGCCGAGACTCGTCTTCTTGTCTTCGCCGGACGTCACATGGAGGGTTCCGAGACCCGGCTTCAAGAAGTACTGCGGTTGCTGATACACACCAGAGGCCTAGGTTTCGTATTCTGCACAAGTGGAATTCTCTGGGAGCTCCTGGTAGCATGAGTGAGTGGGGGAAATATAATAAAACTGTTTATTACTTGTATGTGGTGATAGTATGATTATTTAGTGATGTAATTGTGCTGTTATGCTAGTAACTTTCCGAAGCCAATTAACGTGAGTGCGACGCCTTTTTTTGCCACATGGTGGCGACAGCTATTATTTGAGGGCATTTCATGTTACTTTTCTTTGTCGATTCTTGGTCTTGTTAAACAACTACTACTAACTACTTGATAGTGAAACTAATACTGAACTTTTATTTTGAGTACATTATGTTCAAGCTGATTTTATAGAAGTGTTCATATTGATTGTGATATATATATTTTTTTACCAAATTTTATTTACATAGATTTATTTTATTTTATATATATATATATATATATATATTATTATTATTTTTTAATTATTTTTAAATGGAGACTTTTGGGAGAGGTAGGGGAGTTCTCATGGTTAACCTCTTGACGCTAGGGCGCTAGGGGTCAGATTTTTATTTCTTTTTTAAATAACGTTCCCAAGGTAAATGGACTATTTCTCAGGTCCAGATCGTAGAATATGCATATAATTTACAAATTAGGATAGAAAACACTCCAAAGTTTCCATAACTGTCAAAATATTGTCTGTGAGTATACCAAAACTGATTCTGCAGGCGAAAACCTGAGAAAATCTAACCCGGACGTGTTTATAAAAATTTTAATCTGTGTTTCCTGGCCCGTCTTTCTTCCATTTAAAGGGGTATCAACCAGATTCCTTTTCCAATGGCTTCCTCAGGCTGTGAACAGGCTTTAGACATAGTTTCAGGCTTTTATTTTGAAAAATGAGCGAGATTTTTCAAAACTAGTCAGGTGTCCTCTGATGAGTTCCTGCGCGCGAGAGGGGTAGCTCTCCATTTTCTTTTTCTCTCTTATTGAATAGGTTACGGTCCGGTTGAAATATTATCGATTATGTTTGTTAAAAACAACCTGAGGTTGATTATAAAAAACATTTGACATGTTTCTACGAACATTACGGATACTTTTTGAAATTTTCGTCGAACGGAACGAGGCTTTGGTTTTCCAAACATAACGCGCAACCCAAATGGCGTTTTTTTTATATAAAAGTAATATTTATCGAACAAAAAGAACATTTGTTGTGTAACTGGGAGTCTCGTGAGTGCAAACACCCGAAGATTATCAAAGGTAATCGATTACTTTTATTGCTTTTCTGACTTTCGTGACCATGCTAATTTGGGGCTAGCTGTTGTAGCATACACTCACAAAAGCTTGGATTGCTTTCGCTGCAAAGCATATTTTCAAAATCTGACACGATAGGTGGATTAACAACAAGCTAAGCTGTGTTTTGGTATATTTCACTTGTGATTGCATGATTATAAATATTTCTAGTAATATTTTGCCCCCTGCAATTCAGCGGTTGTTTAGGAAAATGATCCCGTAAAAGGGATCCGTAGCGCAGAGGAGTTAATCCTTCACCGTCAGTGGGTAGGGGGGCGGCTATTTCTGCACTTATTTCCACACCTCTGGCCAGGTCAACTGCACAGGCAAGTGTGCGCCTTCCACATGATTTAGAGTTACCTCAACTCAGTGCATTTGAGCCATTTTCACCTAGTCCTAGGAATGAGGATGTGTCTGTGGATTTGTTAAGCAGATGGTAAGAGTAAGCCTAACCTAGTTGACTTAAGCCAGGGCCCTAAACCGTTTTTTGACATTCTGAAGCATCACTTTAGCGACACAATCAACTCCGACATGCCCCTAGCTGATGTTTATTCTACGTTGCCAATGGAAGGGGAGACTCCATTTGATTACTGGATCAGACTGAACAGAGCCATAGAGGTGGCAGAGGACTGTTTGAAGAGGCAGAACAAGGAGCTAGACAATACATTACGTGTTCTGACTGTCATGTTCATCAAGCACTGTCCGAACCCAGAGCTGTCATTGATATTCATGTGCAAACCATTGCATGAATGGACGGCTGTGGAGGTCCATGGCAGGCTGGAGGAGTACCAGAGGAAGTGCAAGGCTCCACGTCCCTTGCGGCTGGCCCCACTGGTCACCACACTGACGCAGGAAGTAAGTAGGCCAGTGTCGGCTGTTGCAAACTGCCCGGGCCCCTTGCCGCAGCCCACAAATGGCTCATCCGAGGCACTGGATCGTGTGATTGCCATGCTTGAACGTGTCTTGGAGCAGAGGCCACAGCAACCTGTAGGCGGCTATGATAACTGTTTCCAGAGGAGGCCCAGGGGAAGGGAGAACCCGTCTTTGCAACGTAAAGTGTGTGGGGATGCAAATCACAGCACAATAGATAATTGTTATTCACACCACCTGCTTCCTCTGTTATGGAGCTGGGCACACACGTCAAGAATGTCCTCGTGCTTCATCGGTAACTCCCGTCGCTCCATCAAACAGCAACACGACACAGAGGCAGGAAAACTAGCTGGCCCGCACGGGGTGGGGGGAAGTGCTGGGCCTTGTGAGGTGCCCCAATCAGATAGCGGTGTAGATTTAGAGTCAATATATTCTAGTGTTTGTGATGAAATTAAGTTGAACAAAAAAGTAATTATGCAAAATACACAGAGAGTGCTCCACAACGGTTAACTTTTCTATACTAGTGTGTTACTGGGGGATGTTATAGAGGTGATCGCTATGATTGACAATGGTTCTATGGCATGCACATTGAGCTCAACGGTGGTGCCACGCCTTGAGAAAGCAGGTGTGCTCAAGAGTGACTCGCTCAGTCCGAACGAAGTGGTGTTGGTTGGCTGGTTGGCTGCGTAGGCTTAAACACTGGTATACACTGATTTATAAGACCATATTGGGTAAAATGCCATTTTATCTCTGTTCTTTTTTAGTCAGGTCAGTAAATAAATGTAAATTACGGTCCCATTCTGATTTGCCTCTAACAGTACCAAAAATTAGAACAAGTCATGGTAGAAATAGTTTTAGTTACTTAGCACCGTGGTCCTGGAATTCTCTCCTGAACATTTTAAAATGTGATGATCTAGTTTCGTTGGTGGAGTTTAAACACTTGATCGATGTATACAACATAGATGAGTGTAATTGTTTTTAGGCCAGCTGTTTTTAGTCAAGATATTTGTGTTTTTAATGTAATATGTAATTGTTGTACTGTATGTGTATTTATAGTTTTGTTTAATGTTGTGTTAGTGTATGTAAGTTGTTTTGTCTGAAACATTGTTCCCCCTGCTGCTATTGGACCAGGTCTCTCTTGGAAAAGAGATATTATCGCAATGAGAAAAAACCTGTATGAATAAAGGTAAAATAATACAACTTAAAAAATATCAAAAATAGAAGTAAAAGCCAAATTCAATATTTTATAAAAAAAATGTATCTTTTTTTATACCTAAAAGAGTCCTAAAATTCTAAATCCTTATACCAACGTAATATATCATATTAAGCATACATTTGTGAAGAAAGGGGGTAGGGTTTCAACAATAGTCTAGTCCTTTGGGTTCACAGAGATAAGAAAGACATATTTGCCATTATGTATTCTGTTTTATTAAAAAGTAGGGTATTTCACACATGCACATTGCAATTTATTGGTATGCAGCTGAAAACACCTGCCCTCAGGCCTTAAATTCCAATGCATGGCTAATAATAAACTTGTGTGAACAAAAGCTGAACAGAAATACAAATATCGGGTAAACAGAGAGACACCTGCAATGTGTTCACATCACACACACACACACACACACACACATACACACACTCTCTCTCTCTCTGTTAGACAGTTCGAGTCAAAGAGAATGACCGTGGTCACAAAAATTATAGCTGGAGTTTCCCAGCATGCACCTGGACCAACTGTCACACAGTCAGTTTCTAACAACTCACAGCAAAACATACACCAGGGAAAATCTGTTTCTTCCTCCTGGTTTGGCCAAGACAGACACACAGGTGGACAAATACTCTGCAAGGAATAGATGGTGTTGACATCCTGAGTAGGTATAATTGAGTATGAAATTATTTTTAAGCGATTACATTTTTTTTAATGGAAAATCCTCACTGAAAGCTCATGTTAGCTCCTAGTGCTAAAACTACTCATCTTTTGTGGTTTAGAGTCCAATATCCCTTTGCCAATTGTCTTACGAATCTGTCATTTCTTTCCTCAGAAGAGGATGAAGCAACTTGTAACTTCAATGCTGGAACCTCCAGTGTTCAGCCTTTTTTTGTGTTGCACATTTTTATGTTTTTTTTAAAATTGAACAATTAATAGTGTTGTACTGAGTTTGTTTAACCTTTTACCGCAGTGGGCAAAATGTAGGGTCACACAGAGTGATTCTTGGTAGTCTTAAACAAATATACTTTGAAACAAAAGTATACCCCTCAAACATAGTTATGGGCTTAAAAAAAGAAGACACCTGTATGTACCGTGTCAGATACAGAATTGAGATGTATACATTTTTTACTTTGCATCGCAATATTACACTTATATACATCACAGAAGACTGAAATATAGCAAAACCGTTTGACATAGAAACTCCAGATTTTCATCGGGTTTAAAAAAAATAATCTTTATTAATTATTAAATTATTTTTACAAAATATGAATAACATTCAACCCATGAGGCCTAAGAGCGAGCTTTTGGTCATTGACTGCAGGAAAGGGCTACATTACCTTTAATAATTTGTTGGAGGAGCAGTTGGCTCTCAAAACTCTTCAAGTAAGATCTGAATTAAATGAAACTTCTGACTCCTCTGCTCTTCAATTCCTCCTATGCCTTTGCTTTAAGAAAAGACAACTGTATGGGACCACCACTGTACTCCACTTATGCCTATTGGGCCTCTGGGTGAGTCACTAAGGGGAGGTGATCGAGGTAGTCCCGACTCACTTGCGGAAAATGGGGAAACCGGTGTTGCGTTCCTCCTCGATGCGCCGGGCCAGGAACTGACGGCTCTTGCGGTCATGGCCGGAGCCCAGTAGATTGTGTGTGGGGATAAAGAAGTTGGGGAGCATGCCATCTTTCAGGTGGCCCTCAAAGTCCTCCAGCAGCTGCTGGAAGCACTGTCCCAGCTGGGCCTCCTCCCAGTCGCTGTCCTGGGTCCTGGAGCAGCAGGCGTGGAGCAGGGTGGTCTTGGCGTGGTAGGAACAGAACTTGGACAGACTAGGGTTCTCTGCCTTCAGCAAGCCCAACAGGTGCTTCAGAAGCTTCAGACAGTACTTCCTGAAGCAAGAAAATGGCAAGTCTAAGGCACACATGATAATACACAATTTATCAAAGGAAATGGGTTTAATGACGCGTTCATAAAATGTGTAGGAAAAATCCACTTGAACGTTATGACTACAGTATTCATGTTTGTAGTATTCATTCTATAGTAGGCTTACCTGCAGCAGCGAGTCCCACTGGCCTCGCAGCAGGTCTTCTGGGAGCCATGATTTGTTAGGATACTCTTCTCCACATGCGAGAATGAGATGCGCCATGTGTCTGTAGGTAACAGGACAAGAAAAACCATTTAGGAAACTCAGAAAAAGGACATAGCTACATGCCACTTCCCCTTTCTCCAGAAAGGGGGGGAAGCAGTGCTGAATTTTTTTTGACACCTATATGTGTCCTCTAATACAGGACTAGTAAAGGCCCTAATTTTGTGAGAAAAAATCTTTTTTCAACAATTTCAAAACATTTTTTAATCATATTTTTGTTTGGGGGGGGGGGGGGGTTCTGCAGACATCCTGATCGCCCTATGCTTTGCACCTCTCATTCATGAAGAAATCTCACAAATGAAAGTGATAGTTTTATTCAAGATGTGTTAGCTTTAATAGTGTTGACTTAATGTTTACAAAACGGTTACCTCTAGCGCAGACACCTTCCCGTTCCACCGTGCCCTTTCCCTCGTACTTCGGAACGAGGTAGTACCCCTTAAACTTTTGTTCTTTCTTCACTTTGGTCCCGAGCCAGATGTCTATTTTGTCTATGCCTCCTTGGGTGAAAGTGGGCCAGCTCGAGCGGACCTCAAGCCCCAGAACAATGTCCAGTGAGATAGGGACCGTTCCCGTCCCGTTTATCAGTAAGGTCACTGCCGGGCAACCCTTCTTTTTCTTCTCCAACCCCACGTCTTGATAGAAGTATGGAAATAAGAAACATTTCATTAACAAATGTTTTGCATACATACGCTACATTATAGGCATTTGGGAAGCGCGCGCTACAGCCGTACACACCTTTGAGTATCTTCACACACTTTTTAACCTCGTTTCTGAACTCCGTAAGCATTCCACTGGCAGATATTGTGTTGTCTTCATCTAGAAAGCGATCCAACTTGTGTTTTCCTCGTTTGAACGCCACGCTGTAAAATGCCCCATCATCCCCAAACGGCCGAATGTCCACCCGCTCGACGGGCACAGTTAACATCACGTCAAATTCGTCGGGATTAGAAATCTATATTGATCAAAAGATCGTCAAAAATGTGTGAAGCATGAAAGAGTATTGGGTCACACTGGTGATGTATGATTGAATTTAATTAATGACCCACCTTTAAATTCTCGTAGTAACTTCCAGTGCGCAGATCATTTACATCTTTGAAGCATTCTGTACACTTTTTCATGTGGTCCATTATACGCTTTACTGTGTCATTGACAATACTTGCTGATTCCGATTTCTGTTTCTTCTTAATCTTCAATTGATCAATGGTTGTAAACAGGATCTTATTCGGATTTGAGTCAACGCTGTCACCTTTTTTGACCATCCTTGATCCGGTTTTAACTTCTACGCACTCCTGTGGCACAGGTGCCTTTTCCTCAGTGGTGCGCTTAGGCTGCTTATATTCCTTGGTTTTCTTGGGTTTGTTTTCATCGGTGATCTGTTGCGTTTCCTCCTTAGTGTCTTTCACTGGTTCCTTTGGAGGTTGCCGGGCACTCTTGGCCCGAACCGGATTCTTGGCATGCGCTGGTTCCGGACTCTTTGCGCGCACGCTTCGTGGTTTCCCTTTGCCGCTCATTGTAGTAAGTATGATCGTGATGTGACATCGACGAGTTAAACTGTCTTCTATGCTAGCTAAATTTATACTCTCTTCACTGTTTCCGTGTGATGAAAAGTGAATGTGAACACTCCCCTTTCTACATACAGAATCCGTTCATCGCCCTCTTGTGTCGAAAGCTATTGAGACAGAGTAAACAAAAGCACATGCACGCCCACCCTCACTTGTGTCATGTATGATTGCCGTGAAATGTGCTATTGTCAGGTAAATGACGTGATAAATGCTTGTCGCTCCAAATCCCTATCTTCCATCGAGTAACTTAATGGACTTAACTTTCAGTATGATAGCGATAAATATGTAACTATTACTCTTTTACTCTTACATGAATGAACTATATTACTAAACCAGGGCAAATGACTACCCTAACCCAGTTAAACAAGTATAAGATGTCTCTTGAGATATCCATGAACCACCGAGGGGATCTTCAGGACATCATGACTGTTAAACAGTCATCTCTACCCTGGACCATAGAGACTGCTGCCCTATCAACCTGGTCTCAGAGCATTTTGTGTTATTCTGTACGTAAATCCGAGACACTCTGTTTAGTGGGATATGTTACATTTTGTATGGTATGCATTAATTTGTGGATGTCCATCATCCATTTCTCAAAATATGTTATGAATTTGTATTATATGTTACGAATTTGCAAAACGTACAATATGTTACGAATGTGCAAAACTAAAGATATGTTATGAATTCGAATATGTTGTGGCTAACGTTAGCTAGGTGGCTAGATTGCTAATGCTAACGTTAGCTAGCTGGCTAACATTAGCTAGACTAGGAGTTAGGGGTTAAGGTTAGGGTTACCCCGCTAGCAATGAGTAATTGGCCCAGAAGCGGCCCTCTTCCGGGTGACCGAAACTGATTGAATCGGCCCGGAATCGGGTGTCGGACTCGGCCCGGAATCAAAATGAATGACTGCCCAGAATTTCCGTCCACCAGAATTCAGCCGACTTTGCCAGCATCTGACAAGAATACCCCCAGAAGCGGCCTGATGCAAATTGAAATAAATGTGTACAAAATTACCTGATTTAGTCATTTAAAATATTACTATTATACATTTTATACATACAAATTATACCCATCCACAAAAAAACATTTTGTGTCGGAGGAAACACCATACACCTGGTGACCGTGTCAGCGTGCAAGCGCCTAGCCCGCCACAGGAGTCGCTACAGCGCGATGGGACAAGGACATCCCGGCCGGCCAAACCTTCCCCTAACCCGGACGACGCTGGGCCAATTGTACATCGCCTCATGGGTCTCCCGGTCGCAGTCGGCACGGGTCTCGAACCAGCATCTGTAGAAACGCAGTTTGCACTGCGATGCAGTGTCTTAGACCACTGCGGTGCAGTGTCTTAGACCACTGCGCTCCTCGGGAAGTTCCACCCACAAAGTTTTTAATGATTATCAATTGCCTTGCACAAAGTACCAAAATACTAAAATACTACACAGGACGCTTAAAGAATTTCATTTAAATGTTAATTGTATTTTTTGATCACAGAAACAATGAGGAAAATATGGAAAAATAAATAAATAATGAAATGTTAATTATATAAAGCAGCCCGTGTAATGATCTGCCAGAGAGTAGCCCCAATCGGTCCGAGCCGCAAGTAATAGATTTGGACCGGATAACTCACACCGGAATTGGCCCGAGCACCAAGTAATATATACATTTGGGCCAGATAACTCTCACCGGAATCGGTCCGAGCCCCAAGTAATAGATTTGGGCCAGATAACTCGCACCGGAATTGGCCCGAGCACCAAGTAATATATACATTTGGGCCAGATAACTCACACCGGAAGCGGCCCGAGCATCCTAGCCATAAGTAATACTGCGGGCCACATGACATCGGCCGAGTCTGACTCTCAGCCGAGTGCCCCGACTCTCAGCCGGAATCGGCCCAGATCCACTGTGCTAGCTGGGTAAGGTTAGGAGTTAGTTTAAACGGTTAAGGTTAGAGTTAGCTAAAAGAGTTAAGGTTAGGGTAAGGGTTAGCAAACATTCTAAGTAGTTACAAAGTAGCTAAAAAGTAGCAATTAGTTGAAAAGTTGCTAATTAGCTAAAATGCTCAAGTTGGCCAAGATGATATTCGAACACGCAACCTTTGGGTTGCTAGAAGTTCGCATTATATGCCTATCCATCCACCATGACCAACCACCCTCCTTTTGTTTTTGCCTTAAATAATGTTCTGTCTTATGTAACCATACCAAACTTAACATATCATACTAATTTGAGTGTCCCGGATTACCTTTAATGTTACTTCTAGTCCACAGGAGGTTGGTGGCACCTTAATTGGGCAGGACGGGCACGTGGTAATGGCTGGTGTTTAACCTCACTAGGGTACGTGGGACGCTAGCGTCCCACCTGGCCAACATCCAGTGAAATTGCAGAGCGGCAAATTCAAAAACAGAAATACTCATTATAAAAATTCATAAAACATACAAGTGTCATACATTGGTTTAAAGACTAACTTCTTGTTAATCCAACCATGGTGTCATGTTTCAAAAAGGCTTTACGACGAAAGCATACCATGCGATTATCTGAGAACAGCGCCCAGCAGACAAATCATTACAAACAGTTACCAGCCAAGTAGAGGAGTTACACAAGTCAGAAATAGCGATAAAATTAATCACTTACCTTTGATGATCTTCATATGGTTGCACTCACAAGACTCCCATTTACTCAATAAATGTTTGTTTTGTTCGATAAAGTCCCTGTTTATATCCAAAAACCTCAGTTTTGTTCGCGTGTTTTGTTCAGTAATCCACAGGCTCAAACGCAGTCACAACAGGCAGACGAAAAATCCAAATAGTATCCGTAAAGTTCGTAGAAACATGTCAAACGATGTTTGTAATCAATCCTCAGGTTGTGTTTAGCCTAAATAATCGATAATATTTAAACCGGACAATAACGTCGTCAATATAAAAGGTAAACAAGAAAGGCGCGCTCTCGGTCGTGCGCATGAAAAACCTCTGTGACACTGTAGGGTCCACTCATTCAGAGTGGTCTTACTCTCTCATTTTTCAGAATACAAGCCTGAAACAATTTCTAAAGACTGTTGACATCTAGTGGAAGCCATAGGATGTGCAATTTGAGTCCTAAGTCAATGGATACTGTAATGGCATTCAATAGAAAACTACAAACCTAAAAAAATCCCACTTCCTGGATGGATTTTTCTCAGGTTTTTACCTGCCAAATCAGTTCTGTTATACTCACAGACATTATTCTAACAGCTTTGGAAACTTTAGAGTGTTTTCTATCCAAATCTACCAATTATATGCATATCCTAGCATCTGGGCCTGAGTAGCAGGCAGTTTACTTTGGGTACACTTTTCATCCGGAAGTGAAAATAGTGCCCCCTACCCTAGTGAAAGAAATTAATGCCATTCGCATTCACTGTTTCAGCCATTATTATGAGCCGTCCTCCCCTCAGCAGCCTCCACTGTTCTAGTCTATAAGAACAGGCTGTCCTATAGACAGTGAGCTTCAAAGGTATTGGGACAGTCAATGACACATCTTTTTTTTTTTTGTCTCTGTACTCAGGCACTTTGGCTCATTCTATATAACTACTGCTGTATACACCTTTTCTATCCATATAGGGGAGAGTGGGGTATGTGGAGCCATTTTTTACATTCAGCATCACTACATCAAAGGAAATATAGTATTCTTTCTAACAAAGATATCTACCTATATTTCAGAATGTTGTGAATCCTTGGAAATAATCAGAATTTATGCAAACATAACAGCTTTGAAAAGATAGCTTGTCCAAAAAAAAGTGGTCTCTTGGCACAACTTACCCCAGGTGGGGTAAATTGAGCATAGGGACAGGTTAAATTGAGCAGCCTTGGGATAAGTGGGTGATGGTGTCCTGTGACAGTGGGCGATGGTGCAGGTACAATGGCAAGAAAAAATATGTGAACCCTTTGGAATTACCTGGATTTCTGCATAAATTATTCATCAAATTTGATCTGATCTTCATTTAAGTCACAATAATAGACAAACAGTGTGCTTAAACTAATGACACACAAATTGTTGTATTTTTCTTGTCTATATTGAATACATAATTTAAACATTCACAGTGTAGGTTGGAAAAAGTATGTGAACACCTAAGCTAATTGGAGTCAGGAATCAGCTAACCTGGAGTCCAATCAATGAGACGAGATTGGAGATGTTGGTTAGAGCTGCCCTGCCCTATACAAAACACTCAACATTTGAGTTTGCTATTCACAAGAAGCATTACCTGATGTGAACCATGCCTCGAACAAAAGAGATCTCAGGAGACCTCATTTTAATTAAGAATTGTTGACTTGCATAAAGCTGGAAAGGGTTACAAAAGTATCTCTAAAAGCCTTGATGTTCATCAGTCCACAGTAAGACAAACTGTCTCTAAATGGAGAAAGTTCAGCACTGTTGCTCCTCTCCCCTCTCCCTGCAAAGATGACTGCAAGAGCACAGTGCAGAATGCTCAATGAGGTTAAGAAGAATCCTAGAGTGTCAGCTAAAGACTTACAGACATCTCTGGAACATGCTAACATCTCTGTTGACGAGTCTACGATACGTTAAACACTAAACAAGAATGGTGTCCATGGGAGGACACCACAGAAGAAGCCACTGCTGTCCAAAAGAAACATTGCTGCACATCTGAAGTTCGCAAAAGAGCACCTGGATGTTCCACAGTGCTTCTGGCAAAATATTCTGTGGACAGATTAAACTAAAGTTGAGTTGTTTGGAAGGAACACAACACTGTGTGTGGAGGAAAAAAAGCACAGCACACCAACATCAAAACCTCATCCCAACTGTAAAGTATGGTGGAGGGAGCATCATGGTTTGGGGCTGCTTCGCTGAATTCCCAATTTTATCAAGACATTTTGCAGGAGAATGTAAGGCTATCTGTCCACCAATTGAAGCTCAACAGAAGTTGGGTGATGCAACAGGACAACAGCCCAAAACACAGAAGTAAATCACCAACAGAATGGCTTCAACAGAAGGAAATAACCTTTTGGAGTGGCCCAGTCAGAGTCCTGACCTCAACCCGATTTAAAATGCTGTGGCATGACCTCAAGAGAGCGGTCCACACCAGACATCCTAAGAATATTGCTGAACTGAAACAGTTTTGTAAAGATGAATGGTCCAAAATTCCTCCTGACCGCTGTGCAGCTCTGATCCACAACTACAGAAAACTTTGGCTGAGGTTATTGCTGCCAAAGGAGGGTTAACCAGTTATTAAATCCAAGGGTTCACATACTTATCCCACCCTACACTGTGAATGTTACACGGGGTGTTCAATAAAGACATGAAAACGTATAATTGTTTGTGTGTCATTAGTTTAAGCAGACTGTGTTTCTCTATTATTGTGACTTAGATGAAGATCAGATCAAATTCTATGACCAATTTATGCAGAAATCCAGGTAATTCCAAAGGGTTCGCATACTTTTTCTTGCCACTGTAGGTCAACGTTTAATTAATGGAATGGGGGTGTGGTATATTGTATATCTTAAATTTATGCCTACATTCAGATATACAATGCCTTCAGACTTTTTCCCCATTTTGTTGTGTTATAGCCTAAATTTAAAATGCATTAAATGTAGATATTTTTTGTCACTGGCCTAGACACAATGGCCCATAATGCCAGTGGAATTATGTTTTTCGAAATCTTTACAAATTCATAAAAAATGAAAAGTTGAAATGTCTTGAGTCAGTACTTATTCATCCCCTTTGTTATGGCAAGCCTAAATAACTTCAAGAGTAAAAATGTGTTTAACAAGTCCAATAGTAAGTTGCATGGTCTCACTCTGTGTGCAATAATAGTGTTTAACATGATTTTTAATGACTACCTCACCTCTGTACCCCACACATTCAGTTAGCTGTAAATTCCCTCAGTCGAGCAGTGAATTTCAAACACAGATTCAACCACAAAGACCAGGTAGGTTTTCCAGTGCTTCGCAAAGAAGGGCACCTATTGGTCAGTAGATGGGTAAAAAAAAAAAAATCTGATATTGAATATCCCTTTGAGCATGGTGAAGTTATTAATTACACTTTGGATAGTGTATTAATACACCCAGTCACTACAACGATACAGGCGTCCTTCCTAACACAGTTGCCGGAAAGGAAGGAAACCGCTCAGGGATTTCACCATGAGGCCAATGGTGATTTTAAAACAGTACAAAGTTTAATTGCTGTGATAGGAGAAACTGAGAATGGATGAAAAACATTGTAGTTACTCCACAATACTATCCTAATTGACAGAGTGAAAAGAAGGTAACCCGTACAGAATACAAATATTCCAAAACATGCATCCTGTTGGCAACAAGGCACTAAGCTAATACTGCAAAAAATGTGGCAAAGCAATTCACTTTTTGTCCTGAATACAACTTGTTGTGTTTGGGACAAATCCAATACAACACATTACGGAGTACCACTCTCCATATTTTCACGCAAAACGGTAGCTGCATCATGTTAGGTATGTTTGTAATTGTTAAGGACTGGGGAGTTTTTCAGGATAAAAAAATTTATGGAATGGAGCTAAGCACAGGCAAAATCCTAGAGGAAAACCTGTCTCAGTTTGCTTTCCACCACACTGGGAGATGAATTCACCTTTCAGCAAGACAATAACCTAAAACACAATGCCAAATCTACACTGAAGTTGCTTACCAAGAAGACAATGATTGTTTCTGAGTGGCCGAGTTAAAGTTTTGACCGAAATCTACTTGAAAATCTATGGCAAGACCTGAAAATGGTTGTCTAGCACTGATCAACAACCAATTCTACAAAGCTTGAAGAATTTTGAAAATAATAATGGGAAAATGTTGCACATTTGTGGAAAGCTCTAAGAGACTTACCCAGAAAGACTTGCAGTTGTAATCTCTTTCAAAAGTGCTTCTACAAAGTATTGACTCAGGGGTGTGAATACGTACAGTATGTAAATTAGATATTTTTGTATTTCATTTTCAATAAATGTGCTAAAATGTCTAAAAACATGTTTTCACTTTGTCATTATGGGGTATGGTGTGTAGATGGGTGAGATTGTTTTAAATCGATTTTGAATTCAGGCTGTAACACAAAAAATGGTGAAGTAAGTCAAGGGTTATGAATACTTTCTGAAGGCACTGTAGATCTCTCTGTTCAATATCACTTACCCTTCTATTTCTTGACCAGTTGTCTGGGACAGGGATGTTGTGTCAATGTGTCAATTTGTAGTTTAGTTCTCTGCATTTGAGGCTACTAAAGCGCATTAAACTGGTCTGAAGATTCTTGATACCTTTAGCAAGCATGTCCATGTCATCAGATGAAACTGTGTGTGCCTCTGCTACTCTATCATAGCCTCTCTTTCGCACAGATACTCCTTCCTTTTTGTCAATGTACCATTTCTGTGTCATACAGTCTATTTTTTCATACCTTGCTGCTGCTCGATTGGACTTCTTCCCTTCTCTCACTTCCTGGACTGCTCTGTCAAGAACCTCATGATGTTTGTATACAAGGGGCATGATGATGTCTGCTTTGTAACAATAAAAATGCACTTGAGTTCATATGCATGACACATTGCAAAAATACCATGCATATTACTCATAAAACGGACTAAATGTACTCATAATTTGTATGGGGTATGGTGGCCATTGGCTCAATTTACCCCATGGCGATTGGCTCAACCTACCCGTAGGCAAAAACACATGAATATATTAGCCCACACAGCTACAAGGATGCACTTTCATGCTGGGTTAAGGAACTCATATTGTAGCTTATAGAGACCCCACCTGATGTATAAAACAATCTTAAAAATATGTACTTTGTTTTAGATACGAGCATGAAACCTAAACAGTGCCTTGCAAAAGTATTCATCCCCCTTGGCGTTTTTACTATTTTTATTTGGATTTCATGTCATTGACATACACAAAAAAGTCCAAATAGGTGAAGTGAAATGGTAAAAAATATCTTGTTTCCAAATATATATATTTTTTTTAAACGGAAAAGTGGTGCGTGCATATGTATTACCCCCTTTTCTATGAACCCCTTAAATAAGATCTGGTGCAACCAATTACATTCAGAAGTCACATAATTAGTTAAATAAAGTTCACCTGTGTGTAGTGTAAGTGTCACATGATTTGTCACATGATCTCAGTATATATACACCTGTTCTGAAAGGCCCCAGAGTCTGCCACACCACTAAGAAAGGGGCACCACCAAGCTAGCGGCACCATGAAGACCAAGGAGCTCTCCAAACAGGTCAGGGACAAAGTTGTGGAGAAGTACAGATCAGGGTTGGGTTATAAAAAAATATCATAAACTTTGAACATCCCACGGAGCACCATTAAATCCATTACTAAAAAAGAAATATGAATATGGCACCACAACAAACCTGCCAAGAGAGGGCCGCCCACCAAAACTCATTGACCAGGCAAGGACGGCATTAATCAGAGGCAACAAAGAAACCAAAGAGCTGCAAAGCTCCACAGCGGAGATTGGAGTATCTGTCTATGGGATCACATTAAGCCGTACACTCCACAGGGCTGGGCTTTACGGAAGAGGAGACAGAAAAAAAGCCATTGCTTAAAGAAAAAAATAAGCAAACACGTTTGGTGTTCGCCAAAAGGCATGTGGGAGACTCCCCAAACATATGGAAGAAGGTACTCTGGTCAGATATGACTAAAATTTAGCTTTTTGGTCATCAAGGAAAACGCTATGTCTGACGCAAACCCAACACCTCTCATCACCCCGAGAACACCATCCTCACAGTGAAGCATGGTGGTGGCAGCATCATGCTGTGGGGATGTTTTTCATCAGCAGGGACTGGGAAACTGGTCTGAATTGAAGGAATGATGGATGGCGCTAAATACATGGAAATGTTTGAGGGAAACCTGTTTCAGTCTTCCAGAGATTTGAGACTGGGACAGAGGTTCACCTTCCAGCAAGACAATGACCCTAAGGATACTGCTAAAGCAACACTTGAGTGGTTTAAGGGGAAACATTTAAATGTCTTGGAATGGCCTAGTCAAAGCCCAGACCTCAATCCAATTGAGAATCTGTGGTATGACTTAAAGATTGCTGTACACCAGCGGAACCCATCCAACTTGAAGGAGCTGGAGCAGTTTTGCCTTGAAGAATGGGCAAAAATCCCAGTGGCTAGATGTGCCAAGCTTATAGAGACATAGCCCAAGAGACTTACAGCTGTAATTGGTGCAAAAGGTGGCTCTACAAAGTATTGACTTTGGGGGAGTGAATAGTTATGCACGCTCAAGTTCTCAGTCTTTTCGTCTTATTTCTTGTTTGTTTCACAATAAAAAATATTTTGCATCTTCAAAGTGGTTGGCATGTTGTGTAAATCAAATGATACAAACCCCCCAAAAATCAATTTTAATTCCAGGTTGCAAGGCAACAAAATAGGACAAATGCCAAGGGGGTGAATACTTTTGCAAGCCACTGTAACACAATACATTTATTTGACTGTGAAAATCAGTGTTTTGGACCTAACTTGCTTAGCACTTTTCCCAAGTGGTTTCTTCCTTCAGACACCATGTATATAGCGTCGCTATTGTTATCTTACTGCTTCTGTTTAATTATTTTTTTACTTTAATTTTCAATTTTTTACTTATCTTTTTTTACTTAACAATATTTTTTTCTTAAAACATTGTTGGTTAAGGGCTTGTAAGCAAGCATTTCACTGTAAGGTCTTTTATTCAGCGCATGTGACAAATCAAATTTGATTTGAAGATGACATCTTCCTTAATATTTGGTCAAGATTCATTTTGTGTTTCCTAGAAAAAGGTCGTGGCTCAAGTAACCCTTCGGCTCAAATTACTTCACTCCCCTACTGTCCATTCTGTCTATACACACCATTCAGATACATTCTGGATATATTTACATTCTGGTTCTGACATTGCACGTTCTGATATTGCTCAACCTGATGTCTTAATTTATTTTTTATTATGTGTGTATTGTTATTGTATTGCTAGATATTGCTGCGTTGTCGGAGCGAGAAACAAGCATTTCGTGCATCTGCAAAAACTGTGTACGTGAACATTCTGGTTGGTTGAAACATCTTTAATGTCATGAACAGGGCTTCTGCCATCTTGAACAGAGTAAGATACAACAGCTTCTGCCAATTAAAACCTTTTCCAGTGCAAAGTTAACAAAATGCCAATTAAAAGTGCTTGGAGAGTCAACAATTGGTCTGCTCAGTATGCGTAGAGTGAGACAAATGTAAAATGTTTAGCTTTTTTGTTTACTTTAAAGCTATAATACAACATACACTTAACTTTTCTCAAATGTTCTACTTATAAGAGTTTTAAGTTGTATTACCATAGGCTGCTATAAAGCACCAGGTAGTTTACAAACACTAAAAGCAAGACAACAGACTGCGTGAAGAGTGAGTTATATCCGCGCCCCTCTATGGTTAAAATATCTCACACACGGGGGACATGGCCTTTCACTTATTTAACAGTACACGTTTAAAACTAGCAATGTGCTATTACAACGTAAATACATATGAATCTAGCCACTTTGAAATGGGAGTAAGAACAAACACTGTCTTAAGGACTAGGCTTTCTTTTTTCTTTCCTTCTGATACTTTTGCGATGCATTGTGATTATTAACCAGTCCTTGACTATGGAGTTGAAGCAGCCAATAGGGGGGTGGGGTTGGGTGACCACTGTCCTGCCATGGGTGACTCTGGAGTCGGCAGCGCAGCACAACATTCATTTGGTCTTCTGGGCCTTCTGGGCGGACTTGGTGACCTTGCCAGTGGAGGGGGCTTTCTTCTCAACACCCTTGATCACCCCGACTGCCACTGTCTGGCGCATGTCACGCACTGCAAAACGACCTGCAGAGAGAGAGAGAGCGAGAGGATGTCAGATCAATGGTAACTTCAAGGGAGAGTGGAATGCTTTTCATAGAATTCCAACCAGGCCCAAGAGAACTACTACCCAACATTACTCACCTAGTGGAGGGTACTCAGAGAAGCTCTCCACACACATGGGCTTCCCCGGGACCATATCCACGATGGCGGCATCCCCAGACTTCAGGGCCTTGGGGTTGTCCTCCAGTTTCTTGCCTGAGCGACGGTCAATCTTCTCCTTGAGCTCAGCAAACTTGCAAGCGATGTGGGCGGTGTGGCAGTCCAGCACCGGGGCATAGCCAGCACTGATCTGACCTGGGTGGTTCAGGATGATCACCTAAAGGAGGGAACATCAGACACAGTTAACATGGTTGTTCTGTCAACACCTGTATCAGCACTGATGTGGTAACCATGACATTCAATGTTGGCTCCTTTTCTGCCCAAAATAGTTCTCCACAGCTCATCACACTGTGCCACAAATATATATTTGTGAGAAAAGAGAGAAGAGCAGTGTGAAACAGTGGAAAGAAAAATATGGGATATTAATAGTAACTACTAAGCTGTATCATCGCCACAAATACTTTTATCCATGTGATCATTACTGTGTCTCATAGTTAAACATAATAATTATTTGTAGTTGTATGACTTTTGGTTCTATGGTTTTTACACCTCTACAGTAGTTTGTGTGTGTGTGTGTGTGTGTGTGTGTGTGTGTGTGTGTGTGTGTGTGTGTGTGTGTGTGTGTGTGTGTGTCTGGCCCTGCCCACCTGAGCAGTGAAGATGGCTGCCTCCATTGGGGGGTCGTTCTTGCTGTCTCCGGCCACGTTGCCACGGCGAATGTCTTTGACGGACACGTTCTTGACGTTGAAGCCCACGTTGTCTCCGGGCATTGCTTCGGTCAGAGCCTCGTGGTGCATCTCCACAGACTTCACTTCGGTTGTCACGTTAACAGGGGCAAAGGTCACCACCATGCCTGGCTTGATCATACCCGTCTCCACACGCCCCACGGGCACTGTGCCAATTCCTGAATGAGAGAGGATAAGAAAGTGAGCGTGACAGATGTATCATCATTATGGATTGACAGCCTCTAGGGTGGGTGTGATGCTCACCTCCAATCTTGTAGACATCCTGCAGGGGCAGGCGGAGGGGCTTGTCGGTGGGGCGAGACGGGGGCTGGATGGCATCCAGAGCTTCCAGCAGGGTGGTCCCGGACGAACTGCCATCCTTCCTGGTGATCTTCCATCCCTTAAACCAGGTCATCTGAGCATGCAGGAGACAGGAGTTAGCAGTATGTTCAAAGCAAAGTTATGAAGTGTGCTGTGCTACACATTGACCGTACTTTCTTCAAATTAAAGTGGAGAGCAGATTATATTACATATAGTCATAGATGGCTCACTGTGGCTGCAACGCTATCCTAGAATAATGACCAGAAATAACAAGAAATGCGCTTTAGTTTTGTGCTTACGTACGTTAGGACTGGCCTCTAGCATGTTGTCTCCGTTCCAGCCAGAGATAGGAACAAAGGCTACCATATCCGGGCTGTAGCCGATCTTCTTGATGTAGGTGCTGACTTCCTTCACAATCTCCTCATAGCGCTTCTGGCTGTAGGTGGGCTCAGTGGAGTCCATTTTATTGATTCCCACGATCAGCTGCTTGACCCCCAGGGTGTAGGCTAGGAGGGCGTGCTCGCGGGTCTGCCCGTTCTTTGAGATGCCCGCCTCGAATTCACCCACGCCGGCCGCCACGATCAGCACTGCACAGTCCGCCTGTAAACACCAGAACATGGGAATAATGCATACAATAAGTTTTCAAAAAAGTCATATGCTACGAAGGCACTTTACGACTACTGAAGTTGTCTGGGGTTACAGTACAGCTATAAGCTATCCTTGAAAACCAAAGCTGCAAGTTTAATAATAGACTTCCAGGCCCTGCAAGTGAAGACCTGGCAAGTGTCTGTGTGTAAGGAAAGACTGTCATTGTGGTTCAGACCTGGGAGGTTCCAGTAATCATGTTCTTGATGAAGTCCCTGTGTCCGGGAGCATCGATAATGGTGACGTAGTACCTGCTGGTCTCAAACTTCCACAGTGAGATGTCAATGGTAATGCCACGCTCCCTCTCTGCCTTCAGCTTGTCCAGCACCCAGGCATACTTAAATGAGCCCTTCCCCATCTGAGAAAACCACACATCACTGGTTATAAACATGTTACTGAGGAGTAACATTGTAGTGAATTTTACTCCCAAGATGAAGGATTGTCGCATTTTTGACACATATTGTTATATCTTGTCTATCCTTAAGTAGCCTATAAAGATGATGGAATAATACAATATAACAGCAGTCTACAAACCCTTTTCATAACACGTCGGCTTACAGAAGAAAGGACTATCAAAAGTTGATTGCAAAGTACAGTACGAACTCCTACTCACCTCAGCAGCCTCCTTCTCGAACTTCTCGATGGTCCTCTTGTCAATGCCACCGCACTTGTAGATCAGGTGGCCAGTGGTGGTGGACTTTCCAGAGTCCACGTGGCCGATCACCACAATGTTGATGTGAAGCTTTTCCTTGCCCATGGTTAAAGTGACAGTGAGAGTCTGCAAATGGAAAACGCAACACGGTCAACGGATCTTAAGGGATTTCCTTGGCAAAAACACAGCAGGGAATATATTGAATTATAGCACAAGGACACTACAACTGACTTGCCATTGCGTAACAGCCCCAGCAGTTACTGCCTCAGTATAACTTCTAAGGGCAAGCACAGTTTACACACACAAACAATTTCACATATTTGTCACCACGAGACAAATAAGCAATCACTTAATGTCAGCAAATTGGGCATCACGTCAGTGGGCACAGAATTGTGTCAAGCTCAAGACACACAGAGTTTCTTTCCTCTCCTCACATCCCTCCACACACCTCTCTTCTTCCACTTAGCAGGCCAGCTAGTTATCCCTCCTTTCCTCTGCCACCACAGCTCTCAACTCAGTAATGAGACATTGAGACGATCAGATCTTATGTCACTGAATATCCTCCGTATTCCGTATCAATTTGCTAACTATAGCCTCACAGATAGTCCTCCATTTTGTCATGATCCTTGCCATTGGAAGTGCAGCAGCCATTTCTGAAGCCAGACTACTGCAGTGCATGCATCCACAGGTTAAATGAAGGGGAATAACATGTCAACAATTTCTGGCTTTACTAGGGCAGTAGCGTGGATTCATTTTCATTGATTTGCAACATGACAATGACAGATAAACACAAGATCATCACAAATTCACCTAATTTTGCAATTGCCACATTAATCAACACCCTAGGTTGTTATTTATTTATGACATAACATTTCATTAGCTGAGTAATGTATGGAAATTGTTACGGTAGCCAGTTCTGCAAGATTATCTATGTGCACTGGAAGCTGATACCAGATATAATCAGAACTGACAGTTATTTTTACTATAAAATCTGGTAGCTTTGCAATAGTTTATTTTTTCTTTGCAATAGTTTTTTTTCTCCACTGTTCATTTTCCTTTGCTGTCCATGCATTTATAAATAGGGGACTAGAAAACGGGGGCGGGTGCTACAATTAGCAGCGCGACCAGATAATTCGAAGGGAGTCTAGGGGATTTAGCTTTTCGAGCTCTCCTTCTGCCTCTGCCGCCATGTTCTCTCATCCCTCTGTTTACTGGAATAGACTATCTATGCGCATTAACGGCCGACTGTCGGCTTCCAGCGTCAATGCAATATTCACACGCACAAAAACATCACGGACAACAATATTATAAGGACACATGGAAAATAGAAAAAGATAATTCAATCATTCGCCATTTACAGCATTGCATTTGAGAACAATTTATCAAAGGGTGAAATATTATCGGAAACTGTTGCCTACCTGCTCAAACGACAGTCAAGTTCGGTGCTGAATGAAAGACCTTGTGTGACGAGATGCTGATCCGCTTATATCCCAGACAGTAGGGGGTTATGCAATTGCGCTCAATTCTCATACCCCCTCCTAGACCGTCCTAGACAGAGCATCAGAGCAAGGGAACGAGTAGACGAGGCACACTCAACTCCGTTTTCTTACATTGAGGCACAGTTGAGTTATGATAACAGGTCCCGCGTTTTGCTAGCGACAACATTGAGCCGCCATCAGTCCATACTTGTAAAAATTGTAATTCTGAAAACGCCTACCTGTACCTATGTTTGTCCTATACAACCGCAGTCCTTCCGTGTGGTGCTGAAATTCATACTTTTAATACAAACTTTTATCGAATACAACCCCGGACTTTTCCCTAATTTGTATTGGTCAACTTCATTTGAATTCGTCAATGAAAGTGTATTTTTCCTCAGTTAGGGAACGAGCGGTTATGGATATAATCCGTACAAGAATTTTCTGAGATAAATAATAATTGTGTATAAACTAAATAAGGTCCTATAAATAAGACCGACCCTATAACATAAGCATGGACTTCTAAACATGAGGTCCTGCTATGGAAGTAAATTAGAGACAATGTATTGTGCAGGCATGTAAAGTATGACTTGCACATGTAAAATATGAGTTGCACCTGTATAATCAGTTTTGTAGTTGCAAAAAATATTTGCAAACATGTAAATTATTTTGAGAATAAATGCAGCAATACTCGCAAACACGTAATGTGATGTGTGAAAAAATATAAGACTTGCAAACATGTAACTTGACATGGGAATAAATTCAATACGATTTGCAAGCATGCAACACAATTTGAGAATGAATGCAACTCATTTACAACAATTGCAACGGGTGAATTGTCTGTTTTGTAAGAGCTGCTCTGCAAGCAAGTGTTGCACATGGGGATGTGTGAAACGTACTCCTCAGCGGGCAGTGTCCCCACTTGCGCCAGCAAATAGCTAGCTTTTCGCGTGATGCCGACTGGTAAGACCATAGTGTGTACTGTATATAAGACGCTTCAGGAGGGCGGTCACATGTGCTAACGAGTTAGAGGTCCCGAGTTCTCGCCAGGTATGGGCCAAATCGGAAGTGGAACCACTAATCAGTGGTGTAAAGTATTTAAGTAAAAATACTTTAAAGTACTACTTAAGTCGTTTTTGGGGGTATCTGTACATTACTATTTATTATTTTTAACAACTTTTACTTCACTACAATCCTAAAGAAAATATTGTAATTGTTACTCCATAAATGAAGATAATAAAAATTTTAAAAAAAACTAATGTTAAAAAAAGGATACAATAATAAGATGTATCCACCAATCCAAAGAAAGGATAGGTGGGAGCTAGACAGCACGCTGTGCCGCTTCGTGGACAAACGACTCTCATTGTTAGGGTGGAGAGACATGTATCTTGTCAGTATATCCATAATCTTTGGTGGTACTCGCTAAGTAAGCAGCATGACTTAACAGCGGTGCCTAGTAACTCGGATCTACAGTTGCGCTCAGCAGCTGTTAATAACAAGTTTCAAGTCTGTCGCTCAACCATTAACTGAATTGTATAATGATTCCTAAAGAAACAAACAAGTTATTAATTGATTGTTAATGTGTAATTAACATTTACAATATCTCTAAAAAGTTAATATCAAATCATGTCTTTGAAATATTAAACGTCAATTCAGCCTCTATGCAAGGAATGTGATTTTGCTTGTTTGTTGAGTATTTTCTCAACAGCCTTTGTGAAAGAGAGCGACCTACGTATTTCACTGGTTTGGTTTGTGACTCACTGACACGGCCGCTGGTTAGGAGGGAATAAGGCAGTCCAAGAGTTAACACATACAATAGCACAATAGGTGCTCTATGCAAGGCCTCTATGCAAGGAATGTGATTTTGCTTGTTTGTTGAGTATTTTCTCAACAGCCTTTGTGAAAGAGAGCGACCCGGCCCTACGTATTTCACTGGTTTGGTTTGTGACTCACTGACACGGCCGCTGGTTAGGAGGGAATAAGGCAGTCCAAGAGTTAACACACATACAATAGCACAATAGGTAAGGACTCTCTCTAATAACCAGGTATTAAATATTAGTACAATAATAACAGCAGAGTTAATGTAAACATCTTACCTAATACTATACAATGAGGCTATACAAATGGGAAACATAAATAGCAAGTATTACACTAAAAGGTAATAGCCAATACTAATAACAACTTCAGCATATAACATTGTAATAGCTACGTAGTGCTATACAAAGCCAAGCTAAACCACATTAATAATTTACTCAAGCATTCCATGCACATACTGTATGTCCACCCACAAACACAGACTGGAATACCACGTTCAGGTATAATGTGCCAATATTTACTCCCTTTTGAGAGTGTTGTCAGGCTGGCTAGCCAATCAGGACCTGGAGAGACTGCATGGCTAGAGCGTGCACAGGGGTGAGACACATGGCTATTGTCTGATTGGCTGAAGCCATGAGTTGGAGGAGACGTGATGTCTCAGGTGAGGGGGAGAAAGGGTGAGGAAGGAGGATGGGTAAGAGTCATTCATCATGGCTCAAGCCAGACATAAACAACAACACACATGCTGGAAATTAGTCCCACAGCGCCCTCGGCAGGGACATTCTGTAACACTTGCTCAAAAAACTGAAGAACGAATCATTTGGGGTGCTGCAATTCGAACTATATTGTCGCCCTCATGGCAGTCAAGCAAAACCTTACAAAAAATATTGCAGTCACAGTGCAGTAAAACTGAATTACACTACAGTATAACTGCAGTTATAGTGCAGTGTGCTGGAAATACTGTGTCCAAAATAACACCGTTTTTTTTACTGCAGTAATTTTGCAGTGTAACTGCAGTTACAGTTATTCTGCAAGTACTGCTTCCAAAATACCACAGTCGACTGCAGTTATTGCACTTTTACAGCGGTTTCAAAACTGCAATCTTTTTTGTAATGGTAATACATCCGCAAGTAGTCGTTCAAAATCTTGTCCGGTTGCTGCCACAACTAGACCTTGTTTCAAATGTAGCAATAAATAATAATTTTTATGTCTAGCCATCAACAAATGTACATTGTTTAAAGCACAATTGTACATGTCTCAGTCATAAATGACATCCCCAATATGCCCCTTATGTAGTGCTGCACGACTTCAGGATTTTTGGAGTCTCTTGCTCGACTCCCAAAACACTTGGAAACGTGCCTACTTATGCTTGGCTGTGGCCCTTCTATCTCTCTCTCTCCCTCGCTAGCTCTCTATTTCATTGCTGTGAAAGATGTGAGAGTTCGTGTTCTCAAAGTATACTATGGAAATTAGTTTCCTCCTTTCAAAAATACAGAATCGTAGAAGTCTCGACACCCAGAAATAGGAGTCGGCGGGCAAGGACTGGTGGAATCAACTCTTAAGGAGGCAACTCCCCACCACTACCCTTGTGGTGAATGAAAAGTGAACAAGAGGCTTGTAGTATCAATACTCTTTGTTTGCCGGTAGGCGGTCCTGTGTGCTCTGGGCATTACTGATTCAAATTAATGAAATAAGTCGAAAGATTTGTTCTTTTCAGTGGGCTAAAGTACTTAAGTAGTACTTTGTAGTGTTTTTACTTAAGTAGTTTTTTGGGGTATCTGTACTTTTACTTAACTATTTGTATTTTTGAAAACTTTTACTTTTACTTCACTACATTCCTAAAGAAAATATTGTACTTTGTACTCCATACATTTTCCCTGATACCCAAAAGTACTAGCTACATTTTCAAATGGTTAGCAGGACAGGAAAATGGTCCAATTCATGCACTGGTCATCCCTACTGCCTCTGGTCTGGAGGACTCACTGAACACAAATGCTTTGTTTGTAAATTATGTCTGCATATTGTAGTGTGCCCCTGGCTTCCATAAATGAAAGAAATATTTTTTAAATTGTTTCGTCTGGTTTGCCTAATATAAGCCATTTGAAATTATTTCTACTTTAACTTTTGATAATTAAGTATATTTTTGCAATTACATTTACTTTTGATACTTAAGTATATTTAAAACCAAATTCTTCAAGTAGTACTTTACTGGGTGACTTTCACTTTCACTCAAGTGTGACAATTAGGTACTTTTTCCACCACCGGTTAATTTTACTGAACGAGTCGAAAAGATGTGTCAGTAAAAAGAGCTGAACTTCCCAACCCTATGTGCTTTTTCCACTTGTGTACAGACTCATTCATGGGTTTTTCTTTATTTTTACTATTTTCTACATTGTAGAATAACAGTGAAGAGATCAAAACTATGAAATAACACATATGGAATCATGTAGTAACCAAAAAAAGTGTTAAACAAATCAAAATATATTTTATATTTGAGATTCTTCAAAGTAGCCACCCTTTGCCTTGATGACTGCTTTGCACACTCTTGGCATTCTCTCAACCAGCTTTCTGCCCATATAAGACATGTCTATGTCGTGAAAAGCTGGCTGTTTCTTACAACGTCATTCTAGTCACATTAGTGCACGTTAGCAACAACCATCCCGGTATAGAGACACCGATCCCTTAGAGGTTTAAATCTGTAGTCTGAAGCATATGCATACATGCCATCAAAGTATTCACACCCCTTGACTTTTCCACATTTTGGAATGTTACAGCCAGAATTTAGAATGGTTTTACATTGAGAGTTTGTGTCACTGGCCTACACACAATACCCCATAATGTCAAAGTGGAATTATGTTTTTCGAAACGTTTACAAAGTAATAAAAAATTTAAAATTGAAATGTCTTCAGTAAATAAGTATTCAAACCCTTTGTTATGTCAAGCCTAAATAAGTTAAGGAGTAAACATTTTCTTAACAAGTCACATAATAAGTTGCGTGGACTCACTCGGCATGCAATAATAGTGTTTAACATGAATCTAATAACTACCTCATCTCTGTACCCCACACATACAATTATCTGTAAGGTCCTGCAGTCAAGCAGTGAATTTCAAACACAGATTCAACCACAGACTAGGGAGGTTTTCCAAAGCCTCGCAAAAAGGGCACCTATTAGTAGATGGGTAAAATAAATAAAAAAGCAAAAATTGAATATACCTTTGATCATGGTGAAGTTATTAATTACACATTGGATGGTGTATCAATACACCCATTCACCACAAAGATACAGACGTCCTTCCTTACTCAGTTGCCGGAAAGGAAGGAAACCGCTCAGGGATTTCACTATGAGGCCAATGGTGACTTTAAAACAGTTACAGAGTTTAACGGCAGTGATAGGACAAAACTGAGGATGGATCAACAACATTGTAGTTACTCCTCAATACTAACCTAATTGACAGAGTGAAAAGAAGGAAGCCTGCACAGAATAAAAATATTCCATAACATGCAGTCTGTTTGCAACAAGGCATTAAAGTAAAATGGCCAAAAATGTGGCAAAGAAATTCACTTTTAGTCCTGAATACAAAGTGTTATGTTAGGTTAAATCCAATACTGACACATTACTGAGTACCACTCTCCATATTTTCAAGCATAGTGGTGGCTGCATCATGTTATGGGTATGTTTGTAATTGTTAAGGACTGGGGAGTTTTTCAGGATAAAAAATAAACAGAATAGAGAGTTAGCTCTATTGTGCTAACTTCTAATTGGTCCCAATCCCGGATCCGGGAGCACCCCCATCAGTAAAAAAGCTGACCAGCATAGCCTAGCATAGCGTCACAAGTAAATACTAGCATCTAAATATCATTAAATCACAAGTCCAAGACACCAGATGAAAGATACACATCTTGTGAATCCAGCCATCATTTCTGATTTTTAAAATGTTTTACAGGGAAGACACAATATGTAAATCTATTAGCTAACCACGATAGCAAAAGACACAACTTTTTTCCCCCACCATTTTTTTCCTGCATAGGTAGCTATCACAATTTCGACCAAATAAAGATATAAATAGCCACTAACCAAGAAACAACTTCATCAGATGACAGTCTGATAACATATTTATTGTATAGCATATGTTTTATTAGAAAAATGTGCATATTTCAGGTATAAATCACAGTTCTACATTGCAGCTGCAATCTGAAATAGTGCCGAAGCAGCCAGAATAATTACAGAGACCAACGTCAAATACCTAAATACTCATCATAAAACATTTCTGAAAAATACACAGCGTACAGCAAATGAAAGACCAACATCTTGTGAATCCAGCCAATATTTCAGATTTTTTTAAGTGTTTTACAGCGAAAACACAATATAGCATTATATTAGCTTACCACAATAGCCAGAAACACAAGCCATTTACCAGCAGCAAAGGTTAGCGATCCTAACAAACCAGCAAAAGATATATAATTTTTGACTAACCTTCATATACTTCATCAGATGACAGTCCTGTAACATCATATGACACAATGCATATAGGATTTGTTCGAAAATGTGCATATTTAGCGGCACAAATCGTGGTTATACAATGTGAATTGTAGCCAAACTTGAAGCAATCTGTCCGGCGCCATCTTGGAGAGGCACCTAATCTAATCGATAACTAATCGTAAACTTGACTAAAAAATACAGGTTGGACAGCAAATGAAAGATACATTAGTTCTTAATGCAACCGCTGTGTTAGATTTTTTAAATTAACGTTACTCGACATACAGCGTGCGTTACAGCGAGACCATGCCGAAATTAATGGCGGACTAATAATTTTACATTCTTCCACAGAAATACGAATTAACATCATAAATAGCTCTTACTTTTCGATGAGCTTCCATCAGAATCTTGGGCAAGTGGTCCTTTGTCCAGAACAATCGTCTTTTGGTTGAAAGATGTCCTCTACTCCTGTAGAATTAGCTGCTAACGCCAGCGATGTACCGGAGAGGTGAAATAATTCAAACGGTTTTAGAAACTAGAGAGTGTTTTCTATCCAATAGTAATAATAATATGCATATTGTACGAGCAAGAATTGAGTACGAGGCAGTTTAATTTGGGAACGATATTTTACAAAGTTGAAACAGCACCCCCTATATTGACAAGAGGCTAACTCTCTTTTCCGTTTAGTCTGCTTTCCACCAGACACTGGGAGATGAATTCACCTTTCAGCAGAACAGTAACCTAAAAAACAAGGCATATCTACACTGGGGTTGCTTACCAAAAAGACAGTGAATGTTCCTGAGTATGGGAGTTAAAGTTTTGACTTAAATCTACTAGAAAATCTATGGCAAGACCTGATGGTTTCCTATAAATGAACAACAATCAATTCGACAGAGCTTGAAGAATTTTGAAAAGAATAATAGGCAAATTAGTTCGCACAATCAGGTGTGGAAAGCTCTTAGATACAGTACTTACCCAGAAAGACTCACAGCTGTAACCGCTACCAAAGTTGCTTCTACAAAGTATTTACTCAGGGGTGTGAGTTGACGCTGGAGCCATGGGCCAGTGAGACATGGGTGCCAGCCCACGTAAATGCAAACAGAAAAGTCTGTGTATTTTAAAATATATGATCATATATTTAAAACCCATATATAAACGTGACATATATTTTAAAATGTATGATCACATATTTTAATAACATTTATAAATCTCACACCCCCCATAACAAAATTATAATATGGATATGTATTTTCATCTTGTACTCAGAAAAAAAAGTACATTCATTTATTGTTATGAAATGTGTTCCACAAATGTTTTTTTTTACATGGCATATAATTACTAACATTTTAGTGTTAGGCAACTTTATGACTACTTTGTCTTATCTTTGTTTGTACTGTAGATATTGCCATCTCATTTTGAGATTAGATTGAGATGGCACATAGACTATTGTGCACATAGACTATCTTTGTACTTGTCTCCACCCCCCTCCAGGTGTCACCCATCTTCCCCATTATCCCCAGTGTATTTATACCTGTGTTCCCTGTTTGTCTGTTGCCTGCTCGTTTTGTTCATCAAGCCTACCAGTGTTTTTACCCTTGGTCCTGTCTGTTTCTAGTTCCTGTTTTTTAGTTTTCCAGGTTTTGACCATTTAGCCTGCCCTGAACCTGCCTGCCGTTCTGTACCTTGTCACACCACACTAGATTATTGACCTCTGCCTGCCCTGACCCTGAGACTGCCTGCCGTTCTGTACCTTTTTGGACTCTGATCTGGATTAATGACCTCTGCCTGCCCTTGACCTGTCAATTTGCCTGCCCACTGTTCTAGTAATACACTTTTGTTACCTGGACACTGTCTGCATCTGGGTCTTCCCTGAAACGTGATAATTGTCGGTTTATAATTTGTAATGTACAAGTTTTGAAAACGCACAGATATCTAAGTATGAATAGTTATTTTTCGCAAATTATAGTTGTGGCTGCCCATAAGATTATGGAATCACATTGTATTTATAAAACATGGTTTAGATATTGTTGTAATCAATGACTGTATATGGTTGTAATCAACTATTTTGGTTTAAGTCCTCCAAAGATTTCCATTGGGAATTGTTTATGCCTGTTGCAACCAACAATTCCCAATGGAAATCTTTGAAGGACTCAACCCAAAATAATAGCAGTTTACGTCCCCCCTCCCCTCAACAACACTCGAAGAAGATGCCTGTGTATTCACCCCCTTTGCTATGATGCCCCTAAATAAGATCTGGTGCAACCAATTACCTTCAGAAGTCACATTAGTTAAATAAAGTCAATTTGTGTGCAATCAAAGTGTCACATGATCTCAGTATATATATACACAGACACACATACATACACCTGTTCTGTGTTCTGAAAGGCTCCAGAGTTTGCAAAACCATTAAGCAAGAGGCATCCCCAAGCAAGCGGCACCATGAAGACCAAGGAGCTCTCCAAACAGGTCAGGGACAAAGTTGTGGAGAAGTACAGATCAGGGTTGGGTTATAAAAAAATTATCTGAAACTTTGAACATCCCACGGAGCACCATTAAATCCATTATTAAAAATGAAAAGAATATGGCACCTCAACAAACCTGCCAAGAGAGGGCCGCCCACCAATACTCACAGACCAGGCAAGGAGGGCATTAATCAGAGAGGCAACAAAGAGACCAAAGATAACCCTGAAGGAGCTGCAAAGCTCCACAGCGGAGATTGGAGTATCTGTCCATAGGACCACTTTAAGCCGTACACTCCACAGAGATGGGCTTTACGGAAGAGTGGCCAGAAAAAAAGCCATTGCTTAAAGAAAAGAATAAGCAAACACATTTGGTGTTCGCCAAAAGGTATGTGGGAGACTCCCCAAACATATGGAAGAAGGTACTCTGGTCAGATGAGACTAAAATGTAGCTTTTTGACCATCAAGGAAAACGCTATGTCTGGCGCAAACCCAACACCTCTCATCATCCCGAGAACACCATCCCCACAGTGAAGCATAGTGGTGACAGCATCATGCTGTGGGGATGTTTTTCCATCGGCACGGACTGGAAAGCTGGTCAGAATTGAAGGAATGATGGAAGGCGCTAAATACATGGAAATCCTTGAGGGAAACCTGTTTCAGTCTTCCAGAGATTTGAGACTGGGATGGTGGTTCCCCTTCCAACAGGACAATGACCCTAAGCATACTTCTAAAGAAACACTCGAGTGGTTTAAGGGGAAACATTTAAATGTATTGGAATGGCCTAGTCAAAGCCCAGACCTCAATCCAATTGAGAATATGTGGTATGACTTAAAGATTGCTGTACACCAACAGAACCCATTCAACTTGAAGGAGCTGGAGCAGTTTTACCTTGAAGAATGGGCAAAGATCCCAGTGGCTAGATGTGCCAAGCTTATAGAGACATACCCCAAGAGACTTGCAGCTATAATTGGTGCAAAAGGTGGCTCTACAAAGTATTGACTTTGGGGGAGTGAATAGTTATGTATGCTCAAGTTCAGATTTTTTGTCTTATTTCTTGTTTGTTTCACAATAAAAAATATTTGCATCTTCAAAGTGGCAGGCATGTTGTGTAAATCAAACGATACAACCCCCCCAAAATATATTTTAATTCCAGGTTGTAAGGCAACAAAATAGGAAAAATGCCAAGGGAGGTGAATACTTTCGCAAGCCACTGTAAATGTTATATTTCAGGTTTTTTTCCTTCAAAAAATTTCTAAAATGCTCGTTTTGCTTTGTAATTATGCAATATGTAGATTGATGAGGGGAAGAATGTATTTAAAACATTTTAGAATAAGGCTGTAACGTAACATTTGGAAAACGTCAAGGGGTCTGAAAACTTTCTGAATGCATTGTATATATATATATATATATATATATATATATATATATACACATACACACACAGTTGAAGTCGGAAGTTTACATACACCTTAGTCAAATACATTTAAACTCAGTTTTACGCAATTCCAGACATTTAATCCTAGTAAAACTTACCTGTCTTAGGTCAGTTAGGATCACCACTTTATTTTAAGAATGTGAAATGGCAGAATAATAGTAGAGAGTGATACATTTCAGATTTGATTTCTTTCATCACATTCCCAGTGGGTCAGTTGTTTACATACACTCAATAAGTATTTGGTAGCATTGCCTTTAAATTATTTAACTAGGGTCAAACGTTTCAGGTAGCCTTCCACAAGCTTCTCACAATAAGTTGGGTGAATTTTGGCCCATTCCTCCTGACAGAGCTGGTGTAACTGAGTCAGGTTTGTAGGCCTCCTTGCTCACACACGCTTTTTCAGTTCTGCCCAAAAATTTTCTATAAGATTGAGGTCAGGGTTTTGTGATGGCCACTCCAATACCTTGACTTTGTTGTCCTTAAGCCATTTTTCCACAACTTTGGAAGTATGCTTGGGGTCATTGTCCATTTGGAAGACCCATTTGCGACCAAGCTTTAACTTCCTGACTGATGTCTTGAGATTGATTCAATATATCCACATAATTTTCCTTCCTCATGAAGCCATCTATTTTGTGAAGTGCACCAGTCCCTCCTGCAGCAAAGCACCCCCACAACATGATGCTACCACCCCCGTGGTGGGATGGTGTTCTTCGGCTTGCAAGCCTCCCCCTTTTTCCTCCAAACATAATGGTCATTATGGCCAAACAGTTCTATTTTTGTTTCATCAAACCAGAGGACATTTCTCCAAAAAGTACAATCTTTGTCCCCATGTGCAGTTGCAAACTGTAGTCTGGCTTTTTTTATGGCGGTTTTGGAGCAGTGGCTTCTTCCTTGCTGAGCACCCTTTCAGGTTATGTCGTTATAGGACTCGTTTTACAGTGGATATAGATACTTTTGTACCTGTTTCCTCCAGCATCTTCACAAGGTCCTTTGCTGTTGTTCTGGGATTGATTTGCACTTTTCACACCAAAGTACGTTCATCTCTAGGAGACAGAACGAGTCTCCTTCCTGAGTGGGATGATGGCTGCGTGGTTCCATGGTGTTTATACTTGCGTACTATTGTTTGCACAGATGAACGTGGTACCTTCAGGCGTTTGGAAATTGCTCCCAAGGATGAATCAGACTTGTGGAGGTCTACAATTTTTTTTCTGGGGTCTTGGCTGATTTCTTTTGATTTTCCCATGATGTCAAGCAAAGAGGCACTGAGTTTGAAGGTAGGCCTTGAAATAAATCCACAGGTACACCTCCAATTGACTCAAATTATGTCAATTAGCCTATCAGAAGCTTCTAAAGCCATAGCATAATTTTCTGGAATTGTCCAAGCTGTTTAAAGGCACAGTCAACTTTGCGTAACTTCTGACCCACTGGAATTGTGACACAGTGAATTATAAGTGAAATAATCTGTCTGTAAACAATTGTTGGAAAAATTCTGTGCCATGCAAAGTAGATGTCTTAACCGTCTTGCCAAAACTGTAGTTTGTTAACAAGAAATTTGTGGAGTGGTTGAAAAACGAGTTTTAATGGCTACAACCTAAGTGTATGTAAACTTCCAACTTCAACTGTATCTTCATGTCTAGGTCTTATATTTAGCCTCATAGTGAAGTTTTTTACCATTTTTCTTTTCAGGACAACCAGAGCTACAAGTAGAATACAAAACAAGTAGACATAAATAGATGTATTCATGAGTTTTATTGACAAATGTCAATAAAAACAGCAAAACCTGTTTAAAATGATACCAGCAGATAATATATGAGGCTAACCAACCTCCTTTATTTTTCTGACATGAAATTGTTTAATGCAAATCCATCCCTTGTATTGTAGGTACATTATTGTATATGAAAATAAGGAGCTGACAATTTGTAGGGTAATTCAAAATGTCGATAAGGATCTTGGGGCGCGTAATTCTACCTTATTTGCTTAGAATGATTTTAGAGTACAAGGTCAATGGCATGGAGGAGGATTGCAGAGAATGTTGATGTTGAAGTTAGGCGAAGAGAGCTTTGCACAATGTTTGCAAGTCAAAACCACAATTTCCTTTACCTAAAGTACCCATTACATGTAGGCCAATGTATTTTACAGGAAGTGAGCTATAATCATCCAGATCAAGACACAGGTATAATGAAAGAGCCATAAGATATAATATATGAGAATCATGATGTTAAGATACCATTATTAAATTTGTAGCATTTGACATGGGAAATTCATGCCCGGTGTTTAATTTACAATGTTGTGTGTTACTGGTGATTTCTACCCTTTGGTGGGCAAATATAATAAAAATTAGTCAACACATTCACAAATAATGGCCTTGATCAGTTTTGAGGTTTAGATTGATTGAGTTTCATAGCTAGCTAACAGAACAAGCAAACATCTCTTACAAATCTCTCTTCACCCACCAACACCCTCTGCAATCCTCCTCCATGCCATTGACCTTCTGATTTTGTCTCTGTATTCTAGCAAAGCGACATCATATAGAATTGGAAAACCAGACAGAGCAATGATTGGCTTTCCTTCATCTTTTTTGGTCTTGCTTGCCCGGAACTAATGGCAGGCGGAACTGTTTCATGAACGGAAGTTTTTCAAGCACATATGCTCCTCACCTGATTGGTTAAGGCAGTGGTGGGGGTGTGCAATTTGCAGAAAGTAGAGCAGAGCTGAACTTTTTCTACCGCTTTGCTAGTATGGTCCTCACCACTCACCTTACCACAATCCCCTGAGCATTGCTCTGCGTGCCCTCTATGAAAATGAATTGGGGCGGAACTTTGTCTGACGATTTCAGAAGTGGTGAAAACAATATGTTTTCAAGTACCACTTCCTGACCGATTCGGCCCATACCTGGAGCGAACTCGGGCCATTTTCCTTCCTAGCACACGTGACCGTCCTCCTGAAGAGTCTTACCAGTCGGCGCCATGCAAAAAGCTAGCTATTCGCTGGTGCAGTGGGGACACTTCAAGCTGAAGAGAAGTTGTACACATCCCCATGTGCTACACTTGCATGCAGAGCACTTTTTTTTCACCTACAAAACTTTTGCCAGAGGTCAGTTGCTAAATTAGTGATACAACTATTGAGTGTGCAGATTCAAAATCGTCAAATGTAGTTCTGCTTCACAGAAGGTTAATCAGTCGCAAGTTTAGTGAATGAGTTGCATTCATTCTCAAATTGAGTTGCATGCTTGCAAATCTTATAGAATTTATTCACATATCAAGTTACATGTGACATGTTTGCGTGCTTGCGAGTTGCATTTATTCTCAAAAGCAGGAAATGTTCTTTAATAATGTAAAATACGCTCAGCATCATTGCAAAAATGTGTAGAAAAGCATGATATTAGCTATAAAACTGCACATTTTCCTCTCAGCCTCGTGGCAAAATGTGTAGAATATCATGAAATTAGCTATAAAAGAGAACATTCTTCTCTTTGACCCATGGTAACATTTGGCGGTCCCCCCCCCCAAAAAAAATCCTAAATTATTTCATTACATTTGTTGGGGGGGGGGCTGCGATGGTCAATGAAGAGCATTCTCACATAGGTGTTCCTTTTGTTCAGGTGCGAAAGGGCAGTGAGGAGTGCAATAGAGACTGCATCATCTGTGGATCTGTCGTGGCGGTATGCAAGTTGGAGTGGGCTAGGGTTTCTGGGATGATGGTGTTGATGTGAGCCATGACCAGCCTTTCAAAGTACTTCATGGCTACAGACGTGAGTGCTACGGGTTGGTAGTCATTTAGGCAGGTTACCTTAGTGTTCTTGAGCACAGGCACTATGGTGGTCTGCTTAAAACATGTTGGTATTACAGACTTGGACAGGGAGAGGTTGAAAATGTCAGTGAAGACATTTGCTAGTTGGTCAGCGCATGCTCGCAGTACACGTCCTGGTAATCCATCTGGCCCTGCGGTCTTGTGAATGTTGACCTGTCTAAAGGTCTTACTCACATCAGCTGCGGAGAGCTTAATCACACAGTCTTCCAGTACAACTGGTGCTCTCATGCCTGTTTAGGTGTTATTTGCCTCGAAGCGAGCATAGAAGTAGTTTAGCTCGTCTGGTAGGCTCGTGTCACTGAGCAGCTCTCAGCTGTGCTTCCCTTTGTAGTCTGTAATGGTTTGCACGCCCTGCCACATCCGACGAGCTTCAGATCCGGTGTAGTATGACTCTAGTCCTGTATTGACGCTTTGCCTGTTTGAGGGATCGTCGGAGGGCATAGTGGGATTTCTTATAAGCTTCCGGGTTAGAGTCCCGCTCCTTGAAAGCGGCAGCTCTAGCCTTTAGCTCAGTGCGGATGCTGCTTGTAATCCATGGCTTCTGGTTGGCGTATGTATGTACGGTCACTGTGGGGACGACGCCATCGATGCACATATTGATGAATCCAATGACAGATGTGGTGTACTCCTCAATGCCATTGGAGGAATCCGGTACATATTCCAGTCTGTGCTAGCAAAACAGTCTTGTAGCTTAGCATCTTCTTCATCTGACCACTTTTTTATTGATTTAGTCACTGTTGCTTCCTGCTTTAATTTTTGCTTGTAAGCAGGAATCAGGAGGATGTAATTATGGTCAGATTTGGCAAATGGAGGGCGAGGGAGAGCTTTGTATGGATCTCTGTGTGTGGAGTATAGGTGGTCCAGAGTTATTTTCCCTCTGGTTGCACATTTAACATGCTGATAGAAATTTGGTAAAACTGACTTAAGTTTCCCTGCTAATAGGAGCGCCGCTTCTGGTTGAGCGTTTTCTTGTTTGCTTATGGTGGAATACAGCTCATTCAATGCTATCTTATTGCCAGCCTCTGACTGTGGTGGTATGTAAACAGCTACAAAGAATACAGATGAAAACTCTCTCGGTAGGTAATGTGGTCTACAGCTTATCATGAGAAACTCTACCTCAGGCGAGCAATAGCTCGAGACTTCCTTAGATATTGTGCACCAGCTGTTGTTTACAAAAATACATAGTCTTACCAGACGCCGCTGTTCTATAATGCCGGTACGTCGTATAACCAGCCAGCTATATGTTGATATTGTCGTCTTTTAGCCACGACTCCGTGAAGCATAAGATGTTACAGTTTTTAATGTCCCGTTGGTAGTTTAATCTACCCAATAACTCGTCCATTTTATTGTCCAAAGATTGCATGCTTGCTTGCAGAATAGAGCGGAGTGGGGGTTTATTCGATCGCCTCCGACTCCTCAGAAGGCAGCCTGCCCTCCGGCCTCTCTTTCTCCGCCTCCTCTTCACGCAGATCACTGGGGTCGGGGCCTGTTCCCGAGTGAGACGTATATCCTTCGCCTTGGGAGTGGGTGAACTGCACTTGGATTCTATCCTCTGAGACTGGGTTCTTTCAGTTGCCGCTAACTGTGCTACATACAAGATCCTTAATTCATATGGCTTGTTGTTGTTTTTTCTCCTGAGCATCTAGCGGAGGAAGCAACAAATGTTGACTAAAAGTAGAAATGGTACTTGTCTGATGTCAGTCCATGCAAGACTTCATCAAGTGATTTTAGGCACAAGAGTCCACAACCTCCAGCGCAAACCCCTACCTGTAAACAAAGTAAAAAACGAAAGGGGTTATCATACCACACAAAAAGGCCTACATAAAGAGTAATAGCATTGATAATTGATTTTTAAAAATGCACTTACACCCATTATATGGGGTCCACTTACCAAAAATAACAAACATTAAAATATTAAAAGTTTTATTTACAAGGCTGTTTTCCTTTAATTTAACTTTGCTACACTTACAACAATCATGAGTTCTGCAAAGTGTTTTATAATACTGTACTTTCATTATCTGAAAGATATGTGATGATAACAGATTCTTACATTTTTGGTCAGGGCTCTTGCTATGACTGGTCCCACCATATCGTGGCAAAGGAGTTTGTGATTCCCAACAAGATTCCAGCATAACTAAAAAGGGAAAAGGAACATTCACACAATTTTTTGACAGTTACACACATCTCACAACAAGACAATAATTCAATGGTTATTACTGTGTTATAACCATTTTACTATGCTATACATTCCTGGTCATTCCTCTCTCTAAAAATGAAGTGCTAGTAACAGTATCAATAGTGATCTCAGTATCTTATGGGGGGGGCAATGTCGCGGTGATTGATGTTGAAGCCAGAGGCTACGAATCCTCCAGCCACGATGAACACTGCCGGACCAATCATACCTACATACACCCACCGAATATGGTAAACATAGGATACATGGAGGGAAGACATTGATAACAAAACAAAAAAATTAGATTTATCCAAATATAGAGGTAATGTGAGATACAGCTAGAAGATAGAGACAGTGTGGGTGTTTGAACGTGTTTGAATATGTGGATTGTGAGCATGTATTGTGTGAGCATGAATGTATGTGTGGGTGAGTGTGTATATGTGCTCATCTGTGAGTGTCTCTCTCTGTCCCCTTGTAATGCTGCTCCTCACCTATGAGACTGAAGGTCTTCCTGATGACCACAGTGCGGTAGAAGAAGTTCTCCCTCAGGTAATCAGCCAGCTGGCCCCCCAGCACAGCTAGCAGCCCACAGCCGGTGTAGGGCAGAGGCGACAGGGCACCGTTCTAACGGGACCACATACAACAAACACTGGGTTAATGACAGAGACTGTGTGGCTGGGTGTGTGACCAGAACTAACAAACTCACCTCTTTGATACTGAAGCCCAATACATCATTCATGTATGTGGGCAGCAGGGTGAGTAGTGTGTGGAAGGTCCAGTGGTAGAAGTGAGCCACCACTATGACCCACAGCGGAATGGCCTTCAAGATGGACCCCCAGGGGATGTGGTCCCCCGTCGGAGAGATCTGAACAAAAGAACATCAAAGATGACCATCTTAAAATAACACTAGACTTGCCCATGTGAAATATCACTTTTATCACAGGCTTATTTGAGGGTGGCTGAGAAAAGCGCTTTGTGGATGTTTGGCTAGAAACACCTTTTTCTTTTCAATGTCTCAATGTCTGCCAAGTGTTGCATAACAAATGTGAAGTAAAAATACAATAAAAGTTATGTGACCGCAGTAAAACGGGTTGCATATAACAGTGTTCATAAAAAGGCAGTCAGTTCCTCCTGTTGAGATTGCTGTTGCACCAAATAGTGTGCCAGTTTACACTGCTACTGTACTGAGGACAAAAAAACAACAAAAAAGCTGTACATAACTTCACTGCGTATTTGACCACTGTATTCTATATTTATGTACTTAATGTTCATGAACCTGACACAACCATAGTCTGCCAATTTACAAAGAGTGGGCCTTAGACATAAAGATCAGACACTACAATTCCCAGCTGCTTTTGCAACATACCTCCTTATTCAGGGTAGAAGTGATGTAGTCTCTCCTGTTCTGAGATCCGCGGGTGTGTGCTTGGAGTGTTACTGACAAGGAGAGCCCACAGGATGAACCACACAATCTCCACAATACCTAAACACACACAGTCAAATAATGCATGGTCAAACGGTACGTTTCTCTGGATAAGAGCATCTGCTAAATGACTAAAATGTAAACACAAACACACGGACGGACATGCCGCACAAGCTTTGCTTGTGACATGCACTTAAATTCCCCCCAATCATATTTCCCACCAAGTGTTTTCCCCTTTATGTTCCCTAAAAAAGGAATGCATAAAGGAAACCGTGTCTGTATTCATTGTAAGCATGAACAAAGACAAAGCCGACACTACGAAAAACCTGTGTGAAATGGGTCAAATGCTATAAAGTTCAGTTTCACATCTTCTCTGTTTCAAACCCTCTGTCGGCCTTACCAAATATATAAAAGACCCAGGTCCAGTCGAGGTAGAAGCAGATCTGACCAGACAGGGGAAGGGCGACCACTGTACCCAGCTGAGCACCTGGAGAGAGGAGTTTTTTTATTAAGTTGCCTTGTGAAGAAAATCACCTCAACTTAAATAGGTGCAATATGCAGGAATCGCGCTGCCATTTCCTGGTTGCTAAGATTCTAATGGTCCGCCTAATTTCAGTTTATGTGACGAAACAAGTAGTGTAGAGAATCATTGTACCATCTAAACCGCTGTGAAATATCTTTTCAATAACCAAAAATATTGTATGTCAGCTGGTGTACAAAACAAAAAGTAAGAGACGCAAAAACTAAACTTACATTCTGACCACACCACTCACGTCGCATGCGTGAGCGTTGCAAAATAAATGTACACATACGTTTGTCAATCATTGCACCCACACTGCTAGAACTTGGTTCTATTTGTGACGCTTGACGCTCTGCAAGTCCCGCCTCTCCCATCTCCTCATTGGTTTATAAGAGCATATACCCACGTGGGTCATTGAAAGACAAACTGAGGTTCACACTCCAGCCCAGTTGGTGGTGGTGGTGGTAATGCTCCTTAAAGTTGGTTGCCAACCGCCATATAACGTCCAAAGAAGAAGAAGAAGAAGCCTGAAGGAGGAGAGATTACTAGAAACTAACTCGGTTTACCCTTTTATCTGTGAATTAATTGTCAGAGTAGAGGACCTTGTGCATTTCAGTTAAAATAACAACCCAATTTTTATATCCCAAGACAAATTAGCTAGCAACAGCAAGCTAGCTAGCTAAATTGCCATGAATGTTTAATGCTTTTCGACCTGTCCCCGGATAAATATAGTTGGTTCAGAGTTGGTTTTGATAATTCAATATTTCAATTGTCCTGATCACGTCTGGTGTGGGTGGACAAAATCAAAATACGCGCGATGGTGCACGTATGAGCATTCTGGTCAGCCTCCTTTGGCCGCCTTTCCTTCCAGTTCTCTGCTGCCAATGACTGGAATGAACTGCAAAAATCACTGAAGCTGGAGACTCATATCTCCCTCACAAATCATTGCACCTGTACATAGCCAATCTGTAAATAGCCCATCCAATTACCTCATCCCCATACTGTTATTTATTTTATTTATTTTGCTCCTTTGCACCCCAGTATCTCTACTTGCACACTCATCTTCTGCACATCTATCACTCCAGTGTTTAATTGCTATATTGTAATTATTTCGCCACTATGGCCTATTTATTGCCTTACCTCCCTTATCCTACCGCATTTGCACACACTGTATATGGACTTTTTCTATTGTATTATTGACTGTATGTTTGTTTATTCCATGTGTAACTCTGTGTTGTTGTTTGTGTCGCACGGCTTTGCTTTATCTTGGCCAGGTCGCAGATGTAAATGAGAACTTGTTCTCAACTAGCCTACCTGGTTAAATAAAGGTAAATTAAAAAAAATGTTAATCACGGGAAGCATAGAAATAGCACACATAACAGATCTACCGCTTCTTAGACTTGCTTTCAATGAGAATGACAGATCTATAATTCACATTTCTATGTGAATTTGGTCAGGTCGCCCAAAAAGTTACATATTGTAACTTTAATAAAAATAATATACTACACATGCAAACATGAGTGAGTCCCCAGAATAAGAAATGTGTGTGAAGGGTGGGTTAGGTGTGCAATACCAGTGTAAGCAATGGTGAGCAATCGGCTCCTCTCCATTGGTGGGGCCCAAGATGCCCACATGGCGTGCATGGCGGGAAACGTCACTCCCTGTTGACAAACAAAAATATCCCTGGGTTACAACTGGGCACAGACTCAGGACACAAGTAATGAGAAGTAATCCAATTCGGCAGCCATGGGGGTGAGGAGGGTAAAGATTACAGTTCCCAGGATTCCTAGGCCCAGCAGCCATTTGTTTATGAGACTGAAGGGTGTTATTGTTGCGTCCTTTTATAACCCAGAGCATTCCTTCTAGAACAGAAGCTCATTTAATGCAACCTGACAACTATTCCTCCCATGACCACTACTCAGAATGGATATGGCTGTGGGAATGAAATGGTGTCTCGTGTCTGTCTACTCTTTACCATGGGGGATCTAAACCAGAAACCTGAGGGTAAGATAAGACCTGCAACTCAGAGTGAAGGGGATGGCTCCCTGTTCATTTAAACTGTTAGACCTATAGGCTACCTCTCACAGTCAGTTCAGGGCCAGGTATAAAATAAATATTTGACAGCTGAATATGGTAATATTGGTAAATAGTGCACAGGCAACAAATGCATGGCAAACCAGTTAAAAAAAATTGTTGTTTTAAAATAGACATGCAAGAATTGAAAATGACAGTTTGTTCTACAACCCATGGCACAAACAAACTGCTGGCAAGAAGCGAATGCAAAACATGAGACAGTGGAGAAATATTTAACAGTGATGGTAGGCCTACTAACAGTGGCACTGACTGACTACACCAGGGGTGGGCAAACTTTTTGACTCGCGGGCCACAATGGGTTCTAAAATTTGACAGAGGGGCCGGGCCAGGAGCATTTGGAGGGAGTGTTTGGGCCGGATATACTAAAGCATTAAATGTAGTGTGTGCAAACCTCATAGCACAGTAAGAACACTACAACCCAATTTATTAACTGTCTTTGAAATGTGAAAAATAGCCCTTATCAGTTAATAAATTTGTCTCAAGGAATATGCAAGATATGGCATTTACATACTATTTCGCAGATACCGGGATGAGGAAATGTAAATAGATTAAAATAACATACGCACTGTGATTTATCAAGATTGCGTCTGTTTTTAATAAGTTTCAATCGAAGGTGCAAAGTTAAAGAAATCAACATTTATTGAAAAATGGAATCACTTTCAACATTCAAAACATATTATTACACAACGAAATACTCAAGCTCAATAATATCTACTTGTGTTAAACTCCGCAAAATCATGGATGGATTGTCCTGACCGCGCGCTCTACAAACTCGCCACGGACGCCCTCGCCTTCACGCGCAAACAGTACACGTGTATCGTTGCCAAGCACACAGACATAGGCTGTATTAAATATCCTACCTGCAGCTGAAAATTTAAATTTAAATTAAGAGCGATGTGCGGCGTGTTAATAAAGCTACTGTACCGCTGCTGTGCGTAAATGCGCATTGCTCTTAATTAAAAGACGCACTTCCAAACTTTCCATATGCATTTTTTCATAACACAGCAGAAAAACTCACCATTTCAGTGGGAACAGTGTTGTTGGTCTCCCTTTTTTGCCAGTGCATCAAAGTCTGGAGTTAGTTTTGTTGTGGCAATTCTCAGGACAGATCTGAGGTGTTGGTCAGTTAACTTGGATCTGTGATGGGCTTTGTTGATTTTCATGACGCTAAACGTCTGCTCACACACGTAGGTCGAGCCAAACAACACCAGCATCTTCTGCGCCGTCCTCCGGAGGTTTGGAAACGCGGTCTCGTTAAGTGAAGCGTAAAAGTCATTCAGTTTAAGAGACTTGAACTTCTCCTTTGAGACGGAGTCAGACTGAAGATCGATCAGTTCCAATTGCAGCTCCTGCGGTGCTGATTCGGGGTCTTGTGACAGGGGACAGGACACCAGTTGAAGTGACTTGTCAATTTTTTCAAAATCACAGAACCGACGGCAAAATTCTCTGTGCAGATCGTCCAGTGATTTGCAGTATTTCTTCGCATTTCGGGCGGCCTCTTTCTGCACGGCTAGTGTGGGGAAATGTGCGAAAGATTTGTTTGACATTTGCCTGGAGAATAAAACCAGCTTGGATTTGAAGGCTCTCACATTTGTGTACATGTCGTGCGCAAACTGATCTTTCCCCTGTAGCTTCACGTTCAGCTCATTCATGTGTGAAAATATGTCCACAGCAAACGCAAAGTCACAAAGCCAGTTTGTGTCGCTCAGCTCGGGGAATTCTTCGGATTTCCCCATTAAATTAAAAAATTAGGAGCTGAGCAGTGTCTTTTATGTCGTTACTTTCATCCAGTGCTAGTGAATATAACTTAAAGGACTCCGCCTTTTTGTTTAACTCGCTGACTATATCTTCGTCAATCAGTTCCACGCGGCGAGTCACTGTCCTGCGTGCTAAACTGATTTTTTCAAACTTGGCTTTGCTCTCCGGACACAAGAGACCTGCTGTCTCTACCATGCACTCTTTCAAAAACTCGCCTTCGGAGAAAGGCTTGCTAGCCTTTGCTAATTTGAATGCCAGCAAATAACTTGCCTTGGTACTTGACTCTTGAATTGCAGTTTGTCGGTGAAAAAAGTTCTGTTGACTGTAAATTAGCTGCCAACCTCTGAGCAGTAGCCGCCCGTTCTTGTGTTGACTGCTTGCTAGCATAGTTCGCATGCTTCGTGGCAAAGTGACGGCTGATATTGTACTCTTTGAAAACCGCAACAGCTTCTTGGCATATCAGACATACAGCCGTTGATCGGACTTCAGTGAAGAAGTATTTTGTTGTCCACTCCTTATTAAACACTCGGCATTCGCTGTCCACTTTCCTTCTCTTTGGTCCGCTCATTTTCACAGAAGGGCTTAATGGTGACGTGAAACGAAGTGAAAATTAAAGTGAAATAAAGAGAAATACGCGCCACTCCAACAACGGTCAATGTGTTTTGAGTGCGCCATCTATTGGGGAAACGTGGGCATTGCAGGGAAAGGGGAAAAAAAGGAGGTTTTTACTATAATTTGGACAAGTTCGGCGGGCCGGATTAAAAAGCCTAACGGGCCGTATGTGGCCCGCGGGCCGTAGTTTGCCCATGTCTGGACTACACAAAGCTGGCAGGGTGGTTGGTTAGCTAAAAGGTGAGACTGTGTCCCCCATATTCAACTGCTGTTGATATGGTAGGCTGCTTGTAGACCCTACCCCTGTTTGGGAAACACTGGATTAGGCTAAACCCGCCACTAACACAATTATATCAAGACGACAACATTATAAACAAACGGGGTGACGTCCAGACATTGACATACTAAGCCTAACATGATGACTATGACAAGTCAGATAACCTATTCCGCAACACACGAGTTTATCGCCATATGTAACTTAGGCTAGTTCTTGAACTTAATATGCCTGTAAAGGAAATGTTCTTTGTGCATCTTATCTTTGGTGTCATAAACAATCCTTGGTTCCTGCCTATGTCTGGTCAAGAGATGGGGAGGGGGGCGGCCCTCCGGAGGAACATCTGTCAGAACGCCCCAGAATATGTTCTTTAAGTTAAGATAGGAGACAGAGCCAGTCACATGTAGGAACCGATCCAATGATTCATGTTGATGTAGGTTTAGATAGCAGTATACAAGGCTCTATGTAAGGAATGCCCTTTTGGAGCGCACTTCAGACCGGTACTTATGCATCTAAATTTGACTGTGACCTCTCCAGCTTGCTGACAAAGTGTGACACATTTAATATTTCCGCAACATGCCTAATCAATCAATATTGAAAACATTTCTGGGTTAGTCCAACGAGTTGCAAATTGAAAACAAGAGTTTCTATTATTGGACAAATTCAGCTAGGTCCCTCCCTGTTTCGTTCCGCTTTCTTCCGTTTAAGGAACGTTTTGCAACAGAATTGGTGTAATGAATACACCCCTCCTCTCTCTGGCTGTGTTTACACAAGCAGTCCAATTCTAATCTTTTTCCACCAAATTGGCTTTTAACCAATCAGATCAGCTCTTTGGCCTATAATTGGACAAAATATTAGAATTGGCCTGCCTGTTCAAAGTCCTTTAGAAATGTTCCTCTACTAGTCTAGGCCAAATAGATATATGGATTTGTCCTAGGCTACAACCTACTGGTGCTGGCATTCATAGGATAAGCACCATTCTAGGATAAGCACCATTCTAACAGGTGCCGATCTTTCTCATTTATTTGGGATTGAGATGCACCACTGAAATAACAGGCGTGGGATGTAATGTGAGAGTCGTTCCTTGTCATTTCAGCAGGCCATGACACCCCCCATCTCAGATTGTTCTGAAATCAGTTCTGTAGTTAAAAACAGATAAGCATTCGGGAAACATCTTGTTGCAATATAATTTGATCTGAGAAATTAAGCTAATTGATTGCACCCAAATTGGCCATTTTAATTTATAGGATTTATATAATATTCAATAATTATAGTACCTAACATCCGATGTGGACCAAACTTTTTTCTAACAATGAGCAAAACATGTGCAATCTAAAGAAGTGAGCAAAATCCATCTACAGACCCCTCCACACTAAACGCCAATCCCACAACCAGTATATAGTATCAGTTCTCTATTTTTGACAAGTAGTATGGAGCTGTGGCTTGGAGTATTGTTTCTTTATCCTATGTAATGTATTCTCATTTAATTTGGTGATGGTTTTTTCCCCTATTCAGAGAAATCTGTTTTTGAAGTTGGGTTTATGGCCCATCCTGCATCCTGATATTACCAGCTTCTGACCACTAGATGTTGCTGTTCCTGCAATTAGGTGATTATTTTTCAAAGAGTCCCCCCATTGTTAAAGGAATAATTCACCCAAATTACATATTGGTTGTCTAACCTTGTAAGTGGCCAGGTAAACAAGACCAAAGCATGGGTTGCTGCTATACCTGGTCCATAGACTGCTTACAGCAGGGGTTCTTAAACTTTTTCAGCCTGGGACCCAAATTAGAAATTCTGTGTTTTCCTGGGACCCAAGCTTAGAAACATGCAACTATGTGTAAATATCAGTACATTGCCCTTATGCCTAAAAAAAATGCAATATAGACAAAAACAAACAATGAAATACCCATAAATATATTTTAAAGTTTATTTTTCCCAATAAAAAACACTCTTACATACCTGTCTAGGTTGGAACTGTTGCTGTTAAAATACAATAAATAATTTCATTCTAAACTGGACTAATTGATCACATCACACAGATGTATAACAGAACACACACAGGCTTTTTGATAGTGCAACCCTAATTAACAGTACAGATATTAAAAAAACATTCAGGCCTACTGTACATCTTACTGTAGATATTAGTATTGATAGAAAGTTGCTGTTGCTGTTAAAATACAATATATATTATTTATTCTGAACTGGAATAAATTGATTGATCACATCACACAGATGTAGACCAGCAAACACACACATACACACTAGAGGTCGACCGATTAATCGGAATGGCCGATTTCAAGTTTTCATAACAATCGGAAATCGGTATTTTTGGACACCGATTTGGCCGATTATTTAAATGTAAAAATGACACCTTTATTTAACTAGGCAAGTCAGTTAAGACCACATTCTTATTTTCAATGACGGCCTAGGAACGGTGGGTTAACTGCCTTGTTCAGGGGCAGAACGACAGATTTTTACCTTGTCAGCTCGGGGATTCGTTTTTGCAACCTTCCGGTTACTAGTCCAACGCTCTAACCACCTGCCTTGCATTGCACTCCACGAGGAGCCTGCATAGCAGGCTGACTACCTGTTACGCGAGGGCAGCAAGAAGCCGGGGTAAGTTGCTAGCTAGCATTAAACTTATAAAAAACAATCAATCTTAACATAATCACTAGTTAACTACACATGGTTGATGATATTACTAGTTTATCTAGCGTGTCCTGCATTGCATATAATTGATGCGGTGCCTGTTAATTTCTCATCGAATCACAGCCTACTTCGCCAAACGGGTGATGATTTAGCACTGTCGTTGCACCAAACCTAACCATAAACATCAATGCCTTTCTTTATAATCAATACACAAGTATATATTTTTAAACCTGCATATTTAGTTAATATTGCCTGCTAACATGAATTTCTTTAATTAGGGAAATTGTGTCACTTCTCTTGCATTCCGTGCAAGCAGTCAGGGTATATGCAGCAGTTTGGGCCGCCTGGCTCGTTGCGAACTGTGTGAAGTACATTTATTCCTAACAAAGACCTTAATTAATTTGCCAGAATTGTACATAATTATGACATAACATTGAAGGTTGTACAATGTAACAGCAATATTTAGACTTAGGGATGCCACCCGTTAGATAAAATACGGAACGGTTCCGTATTTCACTGAAAAAATAAACGTTTTGTTTTCGAAAGGATAGTTTCCGGATTCGACCATATTAATGACCAAAGGCTCGTATTTCTGTGTGTTATGTTATAATTAAGTCTATGATTTGATATTTGATAGAGCAGTCTGACTGAGCGATGGTAGGCAGCAGCAGGCTCGTAAGCATTCATTCAAACAGCACTTTCGTGCGTTTTCCAGCAGCTCTTCGCAATGCTTCAAGCATTGAGCTGTCTATGACTTCAAGCCTATCAACTCCCGAGATTAGGCTGGTGTAACCGATGTGAAATGGCTAGCTAGTTAGCGGTGTGCGCGCTAATAGCGTTTCAAATAGGTGACGTCACTCGCTCTGAGACCTGATGTAGTTGTTCCCCTTGCTCTGCAAGGGCCGCGGCTTTTGTGGAGCGATGGGTAACGATACTTCGAGGGTGGCTGTTGTCGATGTGTTCCTGGTTCGAGCCCAGGTAGGGGCGAGGAGAGGGACGGAAGCTATACTGTTACACTGGCAATACTAAAGTGCCTATAAGAACATCCAATAGTCAAATGTATATGAAATACAAATGGTATAGAGAGAAATAGTCCTATAATAACTACAACCTAAAACTTCTTACCTGGGAATATTGAAGACTCATGTTAAAAGGAACCACCAGCTTTCATGTTCTGAGCAAGGAACTTAAACGTTAGCTTTTTTACATGGCACATATTGCACTTTTACTTTCTTCTCCAACACTTTGTTTTGCATTATTTAAACCATATTGAACATTTTTCATTATTTATTTGAGGCTAAACTGATTTTATTGATGTATTATATTAAGTTAAAATAAGTGTTAATTCAGTATTGTTGTAATTGTCATTATTACAAATAAATAAAAATCTTCTGATTAATCGGTATTGGCTTTTTTTGGTCCTCCAATAATCGGTATCTGCGTTGAAAAATCATAATCGGTCGACCTCTAATACACACAGTCCTAATGAGAGGTGTGTGGCTGGTTGAAGTTTTCAACAAGCATGTCTATTTTGGGCTCAGGTTTTGACAGCGCAACACTGAGGTCATGATGACCTGCTGTAGATGAGCAACCCAGAACTGTGTGAGTGTGCTGCCATCCTGTTAGAACGTAACAGATTATTGTATTATAGTGGTTAAAATTGATCTTTCATTGTGTTCCATGGTGTTTATCGCCCCCTAGTGGAGCTATCTTGTACTTATAAAGACTGCACGAAAACAGGAAGTAGAGTAGTCGTTTCTGCACGCAGAGAAGCGGCTAAAAACAACGCTTCGGTGCAGTTCTTTCAGTGCAGCCATTTCTTGTCACGCTTCAGCCTCGGAAAATATTTGTTTCTAAGTTCGATTCAAGCATATTGCTACTGATGATATTGTTATTGGTATAATTTCTTACTTATCAATGTTAGTTGGTTGCATTTACTCACGCAAATTGCCTTGCCTTTCATGTATGCCGTCAGCTGTATTAGTTTGCTCGTGCGTCAGGTAAACGAATTGTAAAACATAATACTTTCGTTTTGTTACTGTAGTGTAATATGCTTTGTTATTGTACGGAGGTGTTTGCGCATCATTTGAGTAAAGAAAGGAGTTGGCTAGTTGCTACTCATAATTGGCTATCTGGTTTGGCATTATGCCAGGTGCATGGTACCTTGGCACGTGCTTTGTATTTATGCAACTTCAACTTGACATGTATAATGTACAGCTACAGTATGTCGATGTGAATTGAATACCAAAGTATATTATTTTCTGTATTTCGCAGTTTCACAACAAACGCTTTCAATATATTAATTCAAGAAAAGTCAACGCCTTGGGAGTTTATTGAAGACTCAGTTGTTAGCTATCTGTCTAGTTTTGTATGAGAACGCAATTCCAGGGCAGAATAGTGAGTATGTTTGCCTCAAAAAGCATCTTGCTTCAATCAGTTTATTCCAGTTCAGAATAAAATTATTAATTGTATTGTAACGACCCTGGGTTTATAAGCGCGGAAATCACAGTATTTTAACAGCAACAGTTCCAACCTAGACATGTTTTCTACAATAATTTCTCATCTGTACTGTTTGAAAGAGAAACTCACATCTATGAGCGAGAGTACTCCCTTATTTCTGCTTATCATCACCTGTTATAAAATGACAACAACGCCTTGCTAGTTGACTTTGCCACTTTCGAAGCACTGTTTCCTGAAGCATTCTGCCCTGTTCTGAAATAACTCCCTGGGTTTACCGTCATGTTGTGGATGTTTGGTCAGGACGTGTCGTTTTATTCATTTGTTCGTTTCGAAAGACTCATTACTAAGCACTTCCCCGCACAAAACACATTGTGGGCGCTCCTCGTTATTTCTCAAAAGTTTGTATGAAAGGGACAGAAAGTCATCACTGTATTTGCGTGTCATGATGATTGAGCTCAGTCAGAACTTGTGTCCAGCATGAGTCCATTTCATGACAGCGGTGAGTGGGAATGACAAGTCAGTGGCTGACAGGGCATCGTCTGCTGCTGAAAGACAGCGATGCAGCGTGTGGGTCGATGAGTGATCTTCAAGAAAACTTCCTAAAAAAGATCCGCGAAACCGCAAAGCACACACGCGTCTCCCTCTCCCACTGGCGCAGCTGCCAAACTGAGAAGCTAAGCAGAGAGCGCAGTTACACTTGGCCAAATCAATTCCCGTAATTAATGAAATAATTATAGATTTACTTCGCGACCCACCATTAACAGGTCCGCGACCCATACTTTAAGAAACACTGGTGTAACAGTATAACTTTACGTCCGTCGCCCCGGGCGCGAACCAGGGACCTTCTGCTCACATCAACAACAAAATCCGAGCACGGGTAGCATTCCAGAGAGACATCAGGGATTGCAACGTGCTCTGCTTCACGGAAACATGGCTAACTCAAGAGACGCTAACGGAGTCGGTGCAGCCAGCTGGTTTCTTCATGCATCGCGCCGACAGAAACAAACATCTTTCTGGTAAGAAGAGGGGCGGGGGGGTATGCCTTATGATTAACGAGACGTGGTGTGATCATCATAACAACACACAGGAACTCAAGTCATTCTGTTCACCTGATCTAGAACTCCTCACAATTTTTTTTTATTTTTTATTTATTTTACCGTTATTTTACCAGGTAAGTTGACTGAGAACACGTTCTCATTTGCAGCAACGACCTGGGGAATAGTTACAGGGGAGAGGAGGGGGATGAATGAGCCAATTGTAAACAATCAAATGTCGACCGCATTATCTACCAAGGGAATTCTCTTCAATCATAATCACAGCCGTATATATTCCCCCCCAAGCAGACACATCGATGGCCCTGAACGAACTTTATCTGACTCTTTGTAAACTGGAAACCACACACCCTGAGGCTGCATTCATCGTAGCTGGGGATTTTAACAAGGCTAATCTAAAAACAAAACTCCCTAAATTTTATCAGCATATCGATTGTGCTACCAGGGCTGGAAAACCCCTAGATCATTGTTATACTAATTTCCGCGACGCATATAAGGCCCTCCCCCGCCCCCCTTTCGGAAAAGCTGACCACGACTCCATTTTGTTGATTCCAGCCTACAAACAGAAACTAAAACAACAAGCTCCCGCGCTCAGGTCTGTTCAACGCTGGTCCGACCAATCTGAATCCACGCTTCAAGACTGCTTCGATCACGCGGATTGGAATATGTTCCGCATTGCGTCCAACAACAATATTGACGAATATGCTGATTCGGTGAGCGAGTTCATTAGGAAGTGCATTGACGATGTCGTACCCACAGCAACGATTAAAACATTCCCAAACCAGAAACCGTGGATTGACGGCAGCATTCGCGTGAAACTGAAAGCGCGAACCACTGCTTTTAACCAGGGCAAGGTGACCGGAAGCATGACCGAATACAAACAGTGTAGCTATTCTCTCCGCAAGGCAATCAAACAGGCTAAGTCCCAGTACAGAGACAAAATCGAGTCGCAATTCAACAGCTCAGACACAAGAGGTATGTGGCAGGGTCTACAGTCAATCACGCATTACAAAAAGAAAACCAGCCCCGTCGCGGACCAGGATGTCTTGCTCCCAGACAGGCTAAACAACTTTTTTGCCCGCTTTGAGGACAATACAGTGCCACTGACACGGCCCCCTACCAAAACCTGCGGGCTCTCCTTCACTGCAGCCGAGGTGAGTAAAACATTTAAACGTGTTAACCCTCGCAAGGCTGCAGGCCCAGACGGCATTCCCAGCCGCGTCCTCAGAGCATGCGCAGACCAGCTGGCTGGTGTGTTTACGGACATATTCAATCAATCCTTATCCCAGTCTGCTGTTCCCACATGCTTCAAGAGGGCCACCATTGTTCCTGTTCCCAAGAAAGCTAAGGTAACTGAGCTAAACGACTACCGCCCCGTAGCACTCACTTCCGTCATCATGAAGTGCTTTGAGAGACTAGTCAAGGACCATATCACCTCCACCCTACCGGACACCCTAGACCCACTCCAATTTGCTTACCGACCCAATAGGTCCACAGACGACGCAATCGCAACCACACTGCACACTGCCCTAACCCATCTGGACAAGAGGAATACCCATGTGAGAATGCTGTTCATCGATTACAGCTCAGCATTTAACACCATAGTACCCTCCAAACTCGTCATCAAGCTCGAGACCCTGGGTCTCGACCCCGCCCTGTGCAACTGGGTCCTGGACTTCCTGACGGGCCGCCCCCAGGTGGTGAGGGTAGGTAACAACATCTCCACCCCGCTGATCCTCAACACTGGGGCCCCACAAGGGTGCGTTCTGAGCCCTCTCCTGTACTCCCTGTTCACCCACGACTGCGTGGCCATGCACGCCTCCAACTCAATCATCAAGTTTGCGGATGACACTACAGTGGTAGGCTTGATTACCAACAACGACGAGACGGCCTACAGGGAGGAGGTGAGGGCCCTCGGAGTGTGGTGTCAGGAAAATAACCTCACACTCAACGTCAACAAAACAAAGGAGATGATTGTGGACTTCAGGAAACAGCAGAGGGAGCACCCCCCTATCCACATCGACGGGTCAGTAGTGGAGAAGGTGGAAAGTTTTAAGTTCCTCGGTGTACACATCACGGACAAACTGAATTGGTCCACCCACACAGACAGCGTTGTGAAGAAGGCGCAGCAGCGCCTCTTCAACCTCAGGAGGCTGAAGAAATTCGGCTTGTCACCAAAAGCACTCACAAACTTCTACAGATGCACAATCGAGAGCATCCTGTCGGGCTGTATCACCGCCTGGTACGGCAACTGCTCCGCCCACAACCGTAAGGCTCTCCAGAGGGTAGTGAGGTCTGCAGAACGCATCACCGGGGGCAAACTACCTGCCCTCCAGGACACCTACACCACCCGATGTCACAGGAAGGCCATAAAGATCATCAAGGACAACAACCACCCAAGCCACTGCCTGTTCACCCCGCTATCATCCAGAAGGCGAGGTCAGTACAGGTGCATCAAAGCAGGGACCGAGAGACTGAAAAACAGCTTCTATCTCAAGGCCATCAGACTGTTAAACAGCCACCACTAACATTTAGCGGCCACTGCCAACATACTGACTCAACTCCAGCCACTTTAAAAATGGGAATTGATGGAAATTATGTAAAAATGTACCACTAGCCACTTTAAACAATGCCACTTAATATAATGTTTACATACCCTACATTACCCATCTCATATGTATATACTGTACTCTATATCATCTACTGCATCTTGCCATCTTTATGTAATACATGTACCACTAGCCACTTTAAACTATGCCACTTTATGTTTACATACCCTACAGTACTCATCTCATATGTATATACCGTACTCTATACCATCTACTGCATCTTGCCATGCCGTTCTGTACCACCACTCATTCATATATCTTTATGTACATATTCTTCATCCCTTTACACTTGTGTGTGTGTATAAGGTAGTAGTTGTGGAATTGTTAGGTTAGATTACTTGTTGGTTATTACTGCATTGTCGGAACTAGAAGCACAAGCATTTCGCTACACTCGCATTAACATCTGCTAACCATGTGTATGTGACTAATAAAATTTGATTTGATTTGAACACCCACGAAGCATCGTTACCCATCGCTCCACAAAAGCCACTGCCCTTGCAGAGCAAGGGGAACCAATACTTCAAGGTCTCAGAGCAAGTGACGTCACCGATTGAAAGGCTATTAGCGCGCACGACCGCTAACTAGCTAGCCATTTCACATCCGTTACACTTACAGTGTAAGAAAACCAAATATGTAATTTGAGTGAATTATCCCTTTAAAAAAATAATCACCTAATAGCAGGAACAGTAGCATCTAGTGATCAGAACCTGGAAATATCAGGATGCAGGATGGGACAAAACTTAAATGACACATTTCTCTAAATAGAAAAAAATGTAGTGTCAAACAGAGAACTAATACTATATAGTCATCGTCTGTGGGTGGCTTTTGACAATTTCTTTGGATTCCTCATGTCTAACTCATAGTGTTAGAAAATATGTTCAGTCCAAATCGGATGTTGGGTACTATATTTATTGAATATAAGAATCCTATAAATTAAAAGTGGCCCATTTGGGTCCAATTACCTTTATTTCTCACAGGTCAAATTATATTTCAACAAAATAATGTTGCAGGAATGCTAATCTCTGTTTCTAATTCCAGCACAATCTGAGAAGGCGGGTGTCAATCTTTTTCTTGTGCTTTTTGAGGTGGAATGAACCGTGAACTAATCTTGGCATAAGACCAAGGTCTGAAAACATCTGACAAACTTCAATTTTGAGAGTGAACTTTGACTTTAAAAGTTTCTTAACTAGCCCTAGCTGATGGTGATGGAAATTAGTTCCACAATGACACAATGAATCAATAAACAGCTGGTAATGGTAGTGCAAAAGATAAGACGTCTTGTAGTGGAGCAAGGTTCAGCAGCAAATATTTTTCTAGATGGCATGACAATTCCATAAGGAGTTGGCAAGAGAGCAAAAACCGACTGGGACCCAGGTAGGTGCTTTTAGCAACGAGGGTGTATTTACAAACACTTGCGTTGCATTTGATTGTATTGGGTACTAAATGGGTTTGTATTATTAAACAGACTTGCCAAATGTGGGTCTGTTGTAGACCCACTTCATCTCTGCTGCTTACCTCATGTCAATATAAAAGTCCCCTACAAGTTATTCCTTTTTTGTCCACGTATGGCACACTTGTCAAAATTAAAGTCCTACAAGAAGTAAGCAGAGGGGAAGTGGGTCTACAGCAGGCCCACATTTGGAAAGTCTGTTTAATAATAAGATCCTTTAGATATTTTGTGTCAAATCCCCCCCCCCGTCATAATGACCAACCGTCTTGCCCATCGTCACAGTAAATTGCATTGGATTTGCATTTTACGTCTAGCTTCTCACGGACTGTTTTTGTGCAACCCAATTGAAAGCAACACTAGTGTAGGTAAATACACCCGTGTTGCTAAAATAAAATATTTCTAACATCACCTAGCACCAGGCTACTTCATCAGAGCCTTGGGTAAGAAAAGTTTGGAGGCACCTATGTAGCCTTGCAGGGGAGTGTCCCACTAGCCATGGCAATAATAAATGTCAATAATAGTAAATGGACATGGGCTGATCAACTAAATCAGTCGATCCAAAAGGCCTTAATAAACAGCTACAGTGCATTCGGAAAGTATTCAGACGCCTTGACTTTTTCCACTGTGTTACGTTACAACCTTATTCTAAAATGGATTAAATAGCTATTTTTTCCCCCTCATCAATCTACAGGAGCTGCACAGCTTTTTTCAGGTCTCTCCAGAGATGTTCGATCGGGTTCAAGTACGTTCTCTGGCTGGGCTACTCAAGGACATTCAGAGACTTGTCCCGAAGCCACTCCTGCATTGTCTTGGCTGTGTGCTTAGGGTTGTTGTCCTGTTGGAAGGTGAACATTCACCCCAGTCTGAGGTCCTGAGCTCTATGGAGCAGGTTTTCTTCAAGGATCTCTGTACTTTGCTCTGTTTAATCTTTCTCTTGATCCTGACTAGTCTCCCAGTCCCTGCCGCTGAAAAACATCCCCAAGGCATGATGCTGCCACCACCATGCTTCACTGTACAGATGGTGACAGGTTTCCTCCAGACGGGACACTTGGCATTCAGGCCAAAGCGTTGAATCTTGGTTTCATCAGACCAGAGAATCTTGTTTCTCATTGTCAGTCCTTTAGGTGCCTTTTGTGAAACTCCAAGTGGGCTGTCATGTGCCTTTTACCGAGGAGTGGCTTCCATCTGGCTACTCTACCATAAAGGCCTGATTGGTGAAGTGCTGCATAGATGGTTGTCCTTCTGGAAGGTTCTCCCATCTCCACAGAGGAACTCTGGAGCTCTGTCAGAATGACCATTGGGTTCTTGGTCTCCTCCCTGACTAAGGCCCTTCTCCCACGATTGCTCAGTTTGGCCGGGCGGCCAGCTTTAGGTTGTTCCAAACTTCTTCCATTTAAGAATGATGGAGGCCACTGTGTTCTTGGGGGCCGTCAATGCTGCAGAAATGTTTTGTTACCCTTTTCCAGATCTGTGCCTTGATACAATCCTGTCTTGGCGCTCTACGAACAATTCCTTCGACCTCATGGCTTGGTCTTTGCTCTGACATGCACTGTCAACTGTGGGACCTTACATAGACAGGTGTGTGCCTTTCCAAATCATGTCCCTCCAATTGAATTTACCACAGGTGGACTCCAATCAAATTGTAGAAACATCAAGGATGATCAATGGAAACAGGATGCAGCTGAGTTCTACCTTGAGTCTTATTGCAATAGGTCTGAATACTTTTTTAGATTTCAATAAATGTACAAACATTTTTAAAAACCTGTTTGCACTTTGTCATTATGGGGTATTGTGTGTAGATTGATGAGAAAAAATAAATAATTTAATCCATTTTAGAATAAGGCTGTAATGTAACAAAATGTGGAAAAAGTCAAGGTCTGAATACTTCCCGAATGCACTGTATCTTATTTTTCTTGCAATGATAAGAGAAGCCGAACTACGTAGCTAATAACTGTTGTAACGGGGATCCTTATTGTAGCAACACACTTTTGGAGGGAAGGCAATCCCGCGCTGTGTTAGCTAAGTTTTCATGTCATCGGGTGTAGTTCATAAAGTTTGAAGCGTATATGTTAGGATGGTAACGTTATAATAATTAAGGATGAAGCGTGAATTCATGCCAGGAATAATGTATGTAAGCACTTCAGAGTTATACCAAGCTAATAAGTCACTCGTAAGATAAGGTTGTAAGAGTGTGCTTAGCTGTATTTTTCATTTACTTTATAGTTCTCACGGAAGGTGATAATTCTGACTAAATCTACAGTTAAGCACACTCTTACAACCTTATCTTACGAGTGACTTATTAGCTTGGTATAACTCTGAAGTGCTTACATACATAAACAGTTTAGCCGGCGCTATAACAGTATTAGATTAAACACATGAATAAAGGAAAAATACCTCATTGGCTGCTTATTACAGAAGGGAGGAAATCAAGCTTCACACTTATTATTCCTGGCATGAATTCACGCTTCATCCTTAATTATTATAACGTTACCATCCTAACATATACGCTTCAAACTTTATGAACTACACCGATGACATAAACTTAGCTAACACAGCGCGGGATTGCCTTCCCTCCAAAAGTGTGTTGCTACAATAAGGATCCCCGTTACAACAGTTATTAGCTACGTAGTTCCGCTTCTCTTATCATTTCCCCGCACAGCGGACACGTAAACAATTCAAACACAAAACAACGACATAACCTGTAAGTCTAACTGTCAGTTACACAATTCAAACACAAAACAACGACATAACCTGTAAGTCTAACTGGCAGTTACACTCCCACCAATCACCGGTGATTTCTGTGAAAGGGGTCTGCAGGTTTCTTGATCGGCTTCCAGGAGGGTGACTGTCTTATGGATGGGCCTCTCCAGATAGGTGGGTTTGGTGATGCGTTTACCTCTCTCATCCAGGGTTGAGTCGCTGATCAGTAACTTGAATCTTCTCACCCGGCCATCCTGTCTCGGGTACACTTCTGTAACTTTTGCCAATTTCCACTGGTTGCATGGTGCAGTATCATCTTGCAAGATGACAATGTCATTAATCCTTGCGTTTCTTCTGTCTTTATTCCATTTCTGTCTGTGTTGATTGTTCTGAGGTATGAGCACTCTCCATAACCTGAGGTACACCGTGCAGGACGTTTGGCATTTGCCAGGGAACACCAAGATTGGCAAATTCGCCACTGGCGCCCTGTGCTCTTCACAGATGAAAGCAGGTTCACACTGAGCACATGTGACAGACGTGACAGAGTCTGGAGACGCCGTGGAGAACGTTCTGCTGCCTGCAACATCCTCCAGTATGACCGGTTTTGCGGTGGGTCAGTCATGGTGTGGGGTGGCATTTCTTTGTGGGGCCGCACAGCCCTCCATGTACTCGCCAGAGGTAGCCTGACTGCCATTAGGTACCGAGATGAGATCCTCAGACCCCTTGTGAGACCATATGCTGACACATGCACATTTGTGGCCTGCTGGAGGTCATTTTGCAGGGCTCTGGCAGTGCTCCTCCTTGCACAAAGGCGGAGGTAGCGGTGCTGCTGCTGGGTTGTTGCCCTCCTACGGCCTCCTCCACGTCTCCTGATGTACTGGCCTGTCTCCTGGTAGCGCCTCCATGCTCTGGACACTACGCTGACAAACACAGCAAACCTTCTTGCCACAGCTCGCATTGATGTGCCATCCTGGATGAGCTGCACTACCTGAGCCACTTGTGTGGGTTGTAGACTCCGTCTCATGCTACCACTAGAGTGAAAGCACCGCCAGCATTCAAAAGTGACCAAAACATCAGCCAGGAAGCATAGGAACTGAGAAGTGGTCTGTGGTCACCACCTGCAGAACCACTCCTTTATTGGGGGTGTCTTGCTAATTGCCTATAATTTCCACCTGTTGTCTATTCCATTTGCACAACAGCATGTGAAATTTATTGTCAATCAGTGTTGCTTTCTAAGTGGACAGTTTGATTTCACAGAAGTGTGATTGACTTGGAGTTACATTGTGTTGTTTTATTTTTTTGAGCAGTATATATATATATATATATATATATATATATATCCTCCACCCAGTTAACTACTTCAAAATGGTGAAACTGGCTTTTGGGCACTAGAATCCTCTATTTCTATGATCAGATCAAAACTTTAGGGATGAATTTGGTTGAGGTCATTCATTTCAATCAAAGAATGGGAAAATCATTAAAAAAAGAAATTACTTAAAAAGATACTCAGCGGAGATAGAGATGAGTGAGATGCAACACTGCTCTCACAGCGACAGTTTCTGCGCATGTGCACAGGTTTGCATCAAGCTGTTCACAGCGTGGTCGACAGGCACCAAAATAGCACAGAAGTTGAGCATCGCGCGTCAACGCTTTTAGTTGTTGCGGCAATTGACCCACTATGCTGTTTATGCATCTACATCCTATCGCAGTCTACCTTTGAATTACTTTTTTCTAATAGTTTGAAATGGAATGGATCAGAGCCTATTGGCTTGAAACTGATGCTGACCCTAAAGGACCCAGCCAGCATTATAACTACACCTTTCTGTTGAATCAGAGTCCTACTGAAAACTTGTAAGAGTAGAAATTACAGTTCACACACACAAGACTGTTTCCACTGCGTGAGGATGTACTGTTCACACACACAACGGACCGATGGTAATTAGTCATGACCAAAATGTATTGAGTGCAAAATAATATAATTCAATGATGCACAGACAGCATAGGAACATAAGGACATGTCTTGTTGATCTGGGACAACTGCAATATGACAGACATGGAAAAAAGCCATATGTGAAAAATCCCAGCACAGATGCATATAAATAGTAACATTTGTATAATTTAAAATATCTTGTTAGAGTAGCAATTGTATTACAGTACATGTCTATTAAAAAAGGATAACGCCTATAAAAAGTCCAAATAGTTTAATATATTTGAACTAACATAAGCTACATAGTTTTTCTAACAATAATACTACTGCTTAACAACCATGCTCTGGCTACTCAACCTTCTCTCAATCACATTTCCCCATTTCACTTTCTTGTCATCTCTCCACAGCACCAGCAATGCCCATGTTTATATTCCATAATGTAAACATTAAAGTACTGATACAATAGAATACAATTTGTTAACATTATGTGTTAAGTTAAAGAACAGAGACTGTATTTCATTAATGATTCAGTTCTACTTCTCTTCTTATTCCTTTCCCTTCACATCTTTTAAATCTGCACCCTCTCATACCCAACGCTAAAATTCTTACCAGTCAAGAGTCAAAACACAGATTCTGCACACACACACACAAACGTATGTGTGTGTGTGTGTGTGCGCAGAATCTCAGACCAGTTTGAGAATCGACACACTAAATTTCACAAGGCAACTTAGGCCTACTTTTAATATTTGTCAGTAGTACAATATTTCATGACCTTGTCGGCAATTTGACGCTGGTACCGTAGACCAAGCCAGTCAATCACATATGATTACACCAATTATTACGGGAGGGATGACCTCGATTAATAAGTATTAGCTATGAGGGAAGTACAGTATCATAACTCCTGGATAATCATAAAAACATTAAGTTCATCATTTCATCACTGGCAGACATGCCTGCTCCTAACATTTTACTTTAACAATGAAAAGCAATGCTATAACATAAAAATTCCATAAAAACACACAATGCAGTTTACCAGCAACTGCAAGAAGTAATTCATTATAGAAGTATCACCCAGATAAAATAATTGCTGTATATTTTCTGTAAAGACTTGAAGGCTATTTTCTGCCTGAAGAGGAACATTTTCAGTCTGAAGAAAAAGTTAATGGACTGAACGAGTACATCACTAGATGGGAACCAAAGCAGATAAAAGTGAACCCTATCTACCGATCTGAGATCATCTTTCCCTTTACTTAATCCTATGCTTCACTACTAGGAGTGACAAACCAAAAACTGACCCTGAATCTGCACTTTGACACTTTTGGAATTGAACTGTCTGGCTGTGTCTGTAACAAGACTATTTCAAAACCTTTATCCATCTTGTATGAGAGTTGTGTTTGCCCTCACGTGTGCTCCTCGTGTGCCATGTCCCAAAAGTTCACAAATAGAGCTGCAAAATAACCCCATCTGTCGCATTTCCTTCCCTCTCCTCCTGTACTCAGACAAAGCTTTACAGTGAGGATTCCCTGCAAGACAGAAGATTCACCAAAAGGGGAAGTTTTTTGGGGCTAAGCTTAGCATGACACAGCTTAACCCAGTTAGGCCCAGTTCAGCCTAGCTCAGACCAGTTAAACACAGTTCAGCCCAGTTTTGTTGGGGTACAGTAAGAATGATGGTAGTCCAGATGGAGGTTTCAACTCTCCAGCCCTGTAGTCTCAGATGGATATGGAGTTACCATTGTGCTGGTTGGGGGGTAGACTGAGGCTGAGACTGGGACTGAGACCCAGGTTGAGGTTGGGCTGGGGGTTAGAAGGGGTCAAGGCCACACCATTAAGGTTGGGCTCAGATTCTTTGGTAAGTGTGATGTCATTGAGGTTGGACTGGGGTTCAAACGAGGTCGCGGCCAGGTCATTGAGGTTAGCCACCCGACAGAAGACGAAGTGAAAAGGTGCGGCCTGGGGCCGACTGTGGAGCTCAGCTTTGATCTTCTGGGGGTGTGTGTCGGGGGCTAGCTGCTGGCATGAGCCCTCAGTGAGCAGGATTAGGGCGTAATTCTCAGGGTCGGGAACTTTAAACTTGTAGGCGCAGATCTGGCAGATTTCCTCAGTGGTGGCATAGGGCTGCACCTGCAGAGTTTTGGCAGTGCAACCGCTGTCCAGCTCCTGGAGCGCTACCCGCAGGTAGTTCTGAGAAAAAATGTAAAGATACGGTTGTTTAGCAGATGCATTTATTCAGGGACTTAGAGTTAAGCATCCAGTCTGTGTGTGTGTGTGTGTGTGTGTGTGTGTGTGTGTGTGTGTGTGTGTGTGTGTGTGTGTGTGTGTGTGTGTGTATTACCTGGAAGTCATTGACGGAGGGCGCACTGCGCTGGGTGGTGCGGCGACAGTGCCACTGGCGGAGTGTGTTGCGTGTTTCAGAGCTGAGTACACGAGCTGCTTGCTCCTCTTGGAAGTTCCTAATGAGGGACATGGCTCCGTACGCACTGGTCAGGTAGTATCCACCTGGAACACAGGAGAGAGGAGGGTCAAACATCTCTGCAGCCTGACACTGCTACAACAGCGGTCAATGACAATCGATATTTAGTTTATTTGAACATTACAATTTACAATAAAATGAAAGGGAAAGTTTAGGAAGGAAATAGATGTAAAGCAGATGTGTGCTGTACCTTCTCCATGCAGCAGAGAAGGATCCAGAACCTCCATCATGTAGAGGATCTCGTTGTCTAGTTGAGGCATGTCACACTGGGCCAACACATAGGTCAGCATGGGCAGGAAGTCATCTGCCCCATACAGACAACCTGAGACACACACACACACACACACACAGCATTGGTATTAGCTGTCATCAAGAAGGCGAGGTCTTACAGGTGAATCAAAGCTGGGACAGAGACAGAAAAACAGCTTCCATCTCAAGGCCATCAGACTTAAATAGCCATCACTAGCCGGCCTCCACCCAGCACCCTGCCCTGAACTTAGTCACTTTCACTAGCCGCCTACCACCCGATAACTCAGCCCTGCACCTTAGCGGCTGCTGCTTTATGTACATAGACATGGAATCATTGGTCACTTTAATAGTTTACATACTGTTTTACTCATTTCATACCATCATACTGTATTCTAGTCAATGCCATCCTATTCAACTATTGCTGTGTATATATACACACACTATTGTATTCTACAGATATACTAAATATTCTATCCAAATACTGTCCATAATGTCTATATATCACACACATATACACATTTATACTCCAGACTCCGACATTGCTCGTGCTAATATTTCTTAAATCCATTATTTTACACTACTGCACTGTTGGAGCTAGGACTACAAGCATTTTGCTACACCCGCAATAACATCTGCTAAACCTGTGTATGCGACCAATAAAATTTGATTTGAGAGTCGGTGTGTGTATGCGCATGCATTTACACTGAGTTTACAAACATTAGGAACACCTTCCTAATATTGAGTTGCACCCCCCCTTTCGCCCTCAGAACAGCTTCATTTCACTTCAGGGCATGGACTCTACAAGGTGTCGGAAGCGTTCCGCAGGGTTGTGTAAAGTTGGCTGGATGTCCTTTGGGTGATGGACCATTCTTGACACATTTGGGAAACTGTTGAGCTGTAAAAACCCAGCAGCGTTACAGTTCTTGACACACTCAAACCCGTGTGCCTGGCACCTACTACCATACCAGGTTCAAAGGCACATACACAATCCATGTCTCAAGGCTTGAAAATCCATCTTTAACCTGTCTCCTCCCCTTCATCTACACTGACTTGAAGTGGATTTAACAAGTGACATCAATAAGGGATCATGGCTTTCACCTGGTCAGACGGTCATGGAAAGAGCAGGTGTTCCAGGTGTTTTGTACCCTCCGTGTACACTGTATGCGTGTATACACATATGTGATTGGTCTTGTTTATGCATACGTGTGTTACTACGTACCTGACTTGTGCTCCATGATGGTATAGATGAGTTTACATATGCGCAGCAGCATGGTCACCTTCTTCTCAGGTGAATAGAGTTTACACATGGTGTGGAACTTGTGACGGATTTTCTCTATGTTAACTGGATCTGGAGGGAAGGCGTTGGCCACGCCCATCTCATGGGGCTGCCGGGCCTTGGCCAAGGAGAGGTTCTCCTTGAGCTCCTGCCACGCCCCGCTGCGGACCTGGAACTCCTGGAGGGCCGCCCCCACCACACCTTTCAGGGGCTTCAGGACTATCTTATGCATGGCTTTTTCTAGGACATAGTCTGTATGGAGGAGAGCGGGAGAAAGAGACTATTATTTTGACAGCAAATACTGAAATGGCACCATCCATCTGTAGGATTAATGAATTGCAGAAGTCTTACTCGATTCCTGGTAGCAGTAGGACTGGGATTCAATCCATATCATGTCATCAAGACATTACGTAGACCTCAGCTTTTACAAGCTTACTCAAAGAGACTGGCTAATAGGAGCCATGATATCATAATATACACAGGATAAACGCAGACAGGGAATCCAAACCACAGAGCTGAATAAGCCCCACAGAGAAAGATCGTACTGACTGTGCAGTTGAATGGGGCAAACTCAGCAGATTATACTGAAGACATCTGCAGACTGAGCCACAGCTTCCTCCAACACTGAATGTTCAACTCGTTCCCTAATTCTTGACTCACTCAACACCCACTTTTCTTTCTTTCCTATCCCGTCTGCCAGATTGTCAAAGGCGAGTCTCTCGTCCCAAGCATTTGTTATCTAAACTTCTCGAAAGTTACAACTCAAGTCTCAGAATGTGCGTATCAACGAGTCCTTCCTCGTTCCGTAAGTCAAGATAAGCACACATTTCCTTGTAGGTGTAACATCACTGTATCATTATCAAAAGTATTGTTTAAAAATAGATAGATTTTTTCCAGTAAGCAGTAAACTACCCAACAGATTAAACCAGACTTGACAATCACTGGCAATCAGACCTCAAAGCACACATGTCAACTTGGATATCACCCTGTCATCCTTTATGAGGTCAGCCTCTCTCCGTCGCTTCCCTGTCTTTTCCATGCAGACGTCGAGCACGTCTGGCACCCTATAGTTCTGTTAAAGTGGTTAAAAGCCCTGGAATGCAGTGCTAGCATTTCAAGACCTCAGGCCTGCAGTTGGGCTCAGCGCATGAGTTTCCCCGTGGGAGCACATATGTACACACACACACACACGCAAAATACCCCGTGGCCTTTGTTTTTGCATGCATGTTTTTCCACTTTCGCTAGACTTGGTTTTTAAACACTGTGCCTCCAGTTACTATACTTCCTTACGTACCGGTATTGCTCATAACTCTGGTCATTAGCACTGTGGAATGTAATAACATGTAACCATGGAGTGGTTGCATGTAATCCTGTAGTGTAGGCCTACTAATGCAGTGGTTACACCGGCCTAACTGTATGGCTTATAGGCTATAGACATGCTAGATGTGTAGATGTTGGGAGTGTGTGGGCATTAGTAGGGCTGGGAATTGCCAGGGACATCACAATATTATCACGATACTTAGGTGGCGAAATGATATCTATTGCGATTCGATACTGTGATTTCGAAGGTTCCAAACATATTGCTCACCATATGTCTGCTGCAGAGGGACAAGAGAGCCATGAGAAAACAAGTTTGATCAGTCAAAAAAAAGTGCTGAAAATGAATCGGCTCCCTATTTAAAAAGAAGATGGAGAACAAGGTACAAAGGCAAATACTGGAGTTTTGGAACAGCCAACTGGTGTAAAAATAATATTGTGATAGTCAAAACTGTACAATATACCTTCAAAAAATAATATCCCGATTTGACTATATAGATTTTTCCCCCATCACTAGTCTGTAAAGAAGTTTGAGGTCAATGTGTGTAAACAGTATTGCTTCCATCTCTCTCCTCGCCCCAACCTGGGCTTGAACCAGAGACCCTCTGCACACATCGACAATAGTCATCCTCTTAAGCATAATTACCTATTTCCCCACAAAATATGTGCGAAGCAAGGGAAACAACTACTCCAAGGTCTCAGAGCGAGTGACGTCACCAATTGAAACGCTACTAGCGTGCACCGCTAACTAGCTAGCCATTTCACACCGGTTACACCTACAGTAAGTAAGTGATGAGTTGTATGGTGTGACAGAGGGGACAGATCGACACAGAGGAGCAAGCCCACTTAGGAATGAGTTAGCGTCAGCCAAGGTCACACAGTTATTTATAGTTAGGCTACTTTCCAACCACACAACAATGCAGTTCGTACTATCTGAGAGGGCCCTTCCACTTCCAATAAACATCCTCTCTCGCCCCTAATCTCACTCAGAACATCCTCCCTGCAGAGCTTCCGCGTGGACCCGAGTTATGTACTGTTATGTACAGGCAAGCAGACAAACAGGCAGACAGAGCTGGAGAGAAGTGACTACATTCACACATCCAACACTGATCGTGCCACCACAGTGCCATATAGCCTCAATGTGCGTCACAGAGCAGCAAACACACACACACACACACACACACACACGGGCGCACACATGCAGCGCAAACATTCCATTTGGAATTGGGCAATAGCGTCTCCCTTCCGCAAACTTCTCACAAACAGAGCTTCAGAACATTATATTGCGCAACTTGGCACTGAGCATAGAAATTAAAGCAATAGAAGGGAAAAAACCTGCCGTGTGGGTTTAAGAGACAAGGGTCCCCATTCTCCCCCCCCCCTCCTCCTCTCTCCATGCTCTTTCCTCACACACCCAGAGACACATGCGAGTGTTGAACACAAAAAGAGAGAGAAAAAGAGGGAGAGCTATTTAGGGGCATGCAATAAAGGTTTTATCTGTTATTGGAGGAGTGGGAGAGATGAAGAGAAGGACAGAAAGAGAGAGAGAAGTAATGGTCACATGGGAGAGACTGAAGCACATCTGCAGAGACAATTCATTCAGCTAAACTGAAAACACTTTCTGCAACCACGAAAACTTTGCGAAACAATTCCAATACCAAACACTGCAGAAAAAGTAATCGTGAAGTAGCCTATGAAATTCTTGGGATTGGTTGTCAATCAAGAATATTTAAGAAACCAGAATGATTTTACTGTCTTTGTCTTAAAGACAGATCTCTTTGATGATTGTTACTGACACACAGCAAACAGGAGAATGGTAATGTAAGGATCAAAAGATGCCTCCCATGTGTGTTACTGCTTCACAATTCCACGCTATTTTGTCTTCTTCACCTGCCAATTCTGTCAAAAGGACCAGTGGGAACAGCTGAGTTCATGTTAGCTAGTTCACAGAATTATCCTCTAGCGGAAACAGGCTTTGTTTTCATTGTTTACAATTTGGGCCAGTTTCCAACCCCAATAATGCCCACACATGAATATCTTTAAGCCCCTCCCCTAGGCAGGTGTTTGATATGCCAGTGTCACAGAGAACCGTAATCGGTTCACATCACTACTTTATGTATCAAAAAGTAGGCTGGCCCTCTTTGAAGTCTTGTAGATCGATGCATTGCACTCTGTTTATAGAGCCCTTCTGCATGAACTTCCAAAACAGACCTTACTTCATTGTTGCTTACAGACGTACGAGATACCAGACCCGCTCTCAGGGATGGCCAACCCTGGAGATCCCTTCGATCTCCACAGAGTTAAGTAAATCTGCTTTTCGTTTTTTTTCCAACTTACTTGTGGAATAATGTCCAAGGCTCTCTAAAATGAGATGAATTGACGCCTATAGGGCAATTCAAAAGACTGAGAACCTTTTTAGTGAAGAATGTTTTTTTCTATGATTGTGTTTGCTTTTCGTGTAATGGTGTATATATATATATATTGATGTGTAGATTTGACACAGGACTCATCTCAGCCTGAGATTAAATACATAATCCTAACCACAATGGCCAGCTCACACACACATGCGTACAGACTTGCGCACTGAGCTGCTCTCGCCCTGTCTATAGGCATACAGTCTAGTCCAGTTCGTATATTTCCAGATCTGATAGTTTAAAAAAATATTTTCTTTAGCTGTTTGGTTGTCTCAATGTCAACTAATTACCCATTTCAAAGATGACAATGGAACAACTGAAGTTCACGTACATTTTATCTGTGACGTCTAGCAAATTAGCAACGGTTAATCAGCATCTGATGTCCAATAGTTGCAGAAATGTTGTATAACAGTAAAAACGCACATATTTGCACACACCCCGCCCCACTCACCAATTTGGTCCTCTGGGACGAGTGACTCAATGGGGGGCTCCAGCTCAGAGCTCTGCCGCAGGTAGCTCTTCATCTGGGTGATGAACTGGCGTAGCGTCTGCAGCAGCTCCAGCCCTGAGGCATGGCACTGCCAGGCCTGGCAGCCCCCTCCCTCCTGCAAGAAGCTCAAGTAGTCCTGCACTAGGCAGCCAAAGTACGAGCCCTTATCCCTGGACAGCTCCAGGACTCTCCGTATGGCCCGTTTCTCAGGGGTTAGGAGAGAGCTGAACACCCCACTCATCTTATGGAAGTGGCCCCTGAGGGCCTGCTGGATGACCATGGCTCCGGTACTGGCTCGTCGTTTGGTGCGCAGCCCGGGAGGGGTGATGGTCAGGTCCTGGTCGTTCTCCACTCTCACTCCAAAGTCTGCTTCGTCTTCATCATCATCTTCCTCCATGCTGCTGTAGGGGTGGGTGAGGGGCAGCACCAGGTTATTGGTGGTGGGTGGGCTGGGTTCAGCGAGTGGGGGGAAGAAGCCCTGGAAGAAGTCTACTGAGTCGGTGGAGTCGTCGGTGGAAATGCTCATGTCGCTCAGGCGCTGGATGCAGTCCTCTTCTCTTCCGCCTCTTCCTCTTCCTCTTCCTCCCTCTTGGCAGGAGAGGGCTTGGTCTTGAGTGGACGGACTGTTTCCCTCTGTGTTGTCATCGGGGTTGGTGGCGTTTCTCAGTGCCTGCTTAGCCAGACTGAGAGATATGGCGTTCTGAATAGTCTGGTCATCGAGAGCAAGACGGCAGTCGACGTCAGTTGGGGAGGAGAGGGACAGGGGGATAGAGATGGGGGCACTGATGCTGCGCTTCTTGGGAGGGGAGGAGGAGAGGAAAGAGGAGGAGAGGAAAGATGAGGAAGGGCTGATGCTGAGAGAGGAGCCCAGGCGGGAGAGAAGGCTACTGCCCTTCTCCCTCTCTCCCACCCGGTCCTTCTCTTTGGGGGGGTTGATCCAAGATATCTTCTCAGGCATGCTGCGCTGGCGTTGAGGGGAGGCAGGGCGACGGGGGGCACAGCAGGGAGGTGGGGGGCGAGGAGGTGGCGAGAGGGAAACTCTGTTAGCCCGGCTCACGCTGACACAGCTGTTATGATGCTGGGTGCTGTTGCCAGGGCTATCACTCTGAGGGCTGTCGCTATGGGGTTGAGGGCTGTCTTTAAGTCGCTCTGGGTTGCTGGTACAGTGCTGTTGTTGTACTTGTACAGTTGTAGCTGTACTGCTATTGTTTAGGTGCTGGGGGTTGTTGTTGTGGTGGCTGGTGTAGGAGGGAAAGGTGTGGTTGCCACCCTCTGGGTGGTGAACCTTTAGGAAGAGGGGGTTGATGAAGCAGAGAGCCCCGTTGGACTGGGAACACTCCAGCTGGGACGGGGTGCGGGTGACCAGGGGGGTGTAAACGGAACTCGGCCTCAGGCTAGGTGATTGGTCGTGGGTGGTTGTCCTGGACAACGAGGAGAGAGAACTCCTCCTGCGGCAACGCTCAGAGTCCCAGAACCCTGCAGGAGAGAGAGAGGTTCAGACACTACAACAGCAACATTACTGTAACATAACACTAACATTACATTAACATCATGACAATATTATTTCTATGTTGCCCTAACTCACAATAACATTACAGGTCAAACACTGCCAGAGTCAGCCTGATATTACACAACATCAAAACATAAGGGTAACATGATACTGTAATATAATAGAAACACATTTAAGGGATAGTTCAGGATTTTGTCAATGACTCCCTTTATATACCTCCCCAGTATCAGATGAATGTGTGGATACCATTTTTATGTCTCTGTGTTCAGTTTGAAGGAAGTTGCTAACATGCTTTAGCGCAATGACGAAGTCTACAGGAACAGCCAACATTGGCTCGCGAAACTACCTGTAACTTCCTTCATACTGGAGCAGATCAGTGGCAACCCGTCATTCAGGGCAGGTGGGGCTCGCCACTGATCTGCTCCAGTATGAAAGAGACCATGTTTGTATGAGGCTTTATTAACTCAATTATTTATTTTTTTTACAAACTGATGACACATATTAATGCCAAAATAACATGAAAAATGGGCAACAAAAAAACATATATTATTTATTATGTTATTTTGGCATTTATGTCACATATCAGCTTGCAAACAAAGTTTATTTTTTATCATTGAGTTAAAAACATGGTCTCTTTCTTGCCTTCTTAAGGTAGCTCCAAAATGCAGGTGTTTCAGCCTAGCTCAAGTGCTTTCTGTGGTGGTGCAGCCAGCAGAAGATACGGTGTAGGGGCTGGTAATGTTCTCTAGTTGCGCCGTGATTGGCTCACTGTTCTGTCACTCATGGGGACCCTACATCGCCGCAAAATCCATTGGACATAAACATTACACAACATGTTGGAAATTCCAAATTCAACAATGAGTGGTTTGGAAGGAATCAGTGGCTAACTGAAAGCATTGCAAATGCTATTCAGTGGAGAGGGTGTGTGGTCCAAATCTGGTTTTAAGGGTCTCTTTTCCAAGTTTAAAAGGATAAACATTCAACATTGGCCATGCTGTCAATCCAGCACGACTTCTGCCGCGTTCAAGACAACTGGAAACTCTGAAATCTGACTTCTGTGAATTCAAGACAACTGGAAACTGGAGGGAAAAAAATTGCTCCTACTGGGAAAATACGTTTTGAATGGTCATCCAACTCGGAATTGTAATTTGGAAACTCGGGCCTCTTCCCAGAGCTCCGACCTGAAGATCACTGACGTTATGATTCGACCTAGTTTTTTCCCCTGAGTTCTCAGTTGTCTTGAAAGCACCATAAATCCAGAGAACGCCAGACTGTGAGTCCTAAATATTACATAATTTATGCAGCAGCATACAATATATGTCAGGTAGATATGTATACTGTAGCTAAAACTGTAATACTAAGTGTATGTTGTGTAGTAAACTGTTAGTAGCCCATGTGCCTCACCCTAATAATGTGCATGCCAAAATCTCCACTGGAGCAGATACATACAAATGGAATCGAGAAGTTAATCTGACTCTGGGGAAGTAGATAAATCCTGAACTATCCATTTTAAAAACGGAGGCTACAATAGCCTGATAATAACACTGATACAGCTAAGTTACTGAAAAAGTAGGCACAACAACGCCAATACACATCAACGTTACACCATCGAGTCAATTAAGCTACTGTTATCATACCACGTTACCAATGCCTATTATCTACGTCACATTAATACATGTTGCAAATAAATACAACCATACCTGCATAATGCCAACAAAGTAACGTTCCAATCAGTACGATATAACGTTAACCATAAAGGACTAACGAAGAACAGCGCTGGACACGACTGTACACAGCCACCAATTTCGCAACCAAAGCCATAAACCAAACAATGATACTCTGACAGAACTAAACCTACTGCTACATGAGACACATCCAACCGAAGAGCTCATACAACAGTGCTGTACTAGACAGAGAAAACTCACTCTATAGAACAATAAAACACACAAAGCCGTACCAGACACAGCCAAAGTCACATCACAATGTAAGAGCAAACATTGACTTACTGTACTCACAGAAGACAAAGGCAAGCTCTGATTTTAGTTTGCCGTAGTTTTAGTAGTGTGAGAACTTTAGAGCACACTGCTGCCTCTGTCCAGCCTTGCAGTCGTGTCTCACACACACGGATTGTGTTATGACTCACACATGCTAATAAGTGCGTGGGGGCGGGCTGTCAATAGAGCATTCTCTCCTCCCCCAGTCACCCCCTCACTCGCGCGCCAGCTCTGTCAAAGTTTTTCCTACCCAACTCCTCCAGACTTCTTTTGCGTGACTGATTTTCGTTATTCTTTCATTAAGCAGCTCCTCCATTTTCTTAATCAGTTACCTTTACAGTCCATTTTGGTGCCTTGTCAACAACAGCACAGTGGCATCTAATGATATTTGTGTTCTGGAAAATATTATTATTGATAAAAGTTTGAGAAGTGTCAGCAGCATAGCACCATGCATCCCACTGCTGGCTTGGATCTGAAGCTAAGCAAGGATGGATGGGAGACGAGAGGTGGTATTGCATGGCCAGTAAAGGCCACTCTTTCCTCTGGTCTTAAAGGACAACTGCCCCTTAGAACCGATTTCTCTGGTTGTAAACAGCCTGTGTGGCATCGATATGAGTCAGAAACAATGTGTGTCAAAATTGACTACTAAGTGTAAATAGGATAATTTTGGTCATAAAGTCATATCCAAAATTGAGTTTGGCAAGTGAATGTGTCATGATTTAAGGGGGTTGTTTTAGATTACAATTATATCAACAATTCATGCCCCCTTTTGCCTATTAACACGTGGTGGAACCATGTTTTCTGGAAAAAAACTGGGCTAGTTTGCTTTGCATGGCCCAATGTCCCGGGCAGGCAGAGACCTCTCCTTAGGAAGACTAATGGAATGGTTTTAAAGGAGCAAACCCGCCAACCTGGCAAATCTGGCCATGCAAAACTAATTCACCAGACAACCGTGTATCTTTGGCAGTAGCTTCAGGTGCAATGCACATATTGATCGGAAAATAGTTGGCTTCCGTAAAGTTGTTCAATCATATGGCCAGGATCTGGATTACATCAAACTCTAGATACGTTAAAACGTGGAGATTGTGCCTGATGTTGTTGATGACCGCGAGTTGTTTACACTAGCTAGCTACATTATTGGATAATGTTAGCGAGTTGCAAGGTGTTGTAGAACAAGTGTCTCATGAAACACATTCCAGACACTGGTTCTTGCCATCTTGGCATAACTGTGATTTGACAGAAATATTCACTAGCTAACATTAGATAGGCTGTTCAGGAATCTTATGGCTTGGGGGTAGAAGCTGTTGAGAAGCCTCTTGGACCAAGACTTGGTGTTCCGGTACCGCTTGCCGTGCAGTAGCAGAGAGAACAGTCTATGACTAGGGTGGTTGGAGTCTTTCCTCTGACACTGCCTGGTATAGAGGTCCGGGATTGCAGGAAGCTTGGCCCGGTTACGTACTGGGCCGCACACACTACCCTCTGTAGTGCCTTGCGGTCAGAGGCCGAGCAGTTGCCATACCAGGCAGTGATGCAACCCATCAGGATGCTCTCGATGGTCCAGCTGTAAAACCTTTTGAGGTTCTGAGGACCCATGCCAAATCTTTTCAGTCTCCTGAGGGAGAATAGGTTTTGTCGTGCCCTCTTCACGGCTGTCTTGGTGTGCTTGGACCATGTTAGTTTGTTGGTGATGTGGACGCCAATGAACTTGAAGCTCTCAACCTGCTCCACTACAGCCCCGTCCATGAGAATGGGGGCGTGCTCGGTCCTCCTTTTCCTGTAGTCCACAATTATCTCCTTTGTCTTGATCGCATTGAGGGATAGGTTGTTGTCCTTGCACCACACGGTCAGGTCTCTGACCTCCTCCCTATAGTCTGTCTCATAGTTGTGTCATCAGCAAAATGAATGATGGTGTTGGAGTCATGCCTGGCCTTGCAGTCATGAGTGATTTTAGCTCATTTGTTGTGATTAAATGGCAAATAAACAACCCCCCAAAAAACACCCACATGAAACCACACCCCGAAGACAACTCGTTTGCCTTCATTTCTTAATGAGCATTGATGAAAAACGACACCAAATCAGGAAATGCAGTTCTCCGTTAAGATCAAATCCCAATGCCCCTGTTCTGAACATAAAATAATGTAGAAAATCACGTCTTGGATGAAAATCACACATTCATCCCTAAAGTGTTAATAATAACTGTTGTCGGCGAGGTGTGAACTTGTTGCATCTAAAATCCTGTCTCGCAGGTTACACACCTGAGGCACTGGGAGGGTGTGGCCTAACGGGGAAACATTCTGGTCTAAAAAACTGTCAGCTGGGAAAATCTAGAGTGAGCTGAAGAATATGAGGCGAGTGAAACCTGAAATACAGGCAGATGATGACAGAGTGAATAAATACTGCCAAGTTCAGCCTCATGGTAAAGAGAAATGTCTGCTTATGGTTCACTGCTTGAAAAACTTACTTATCAAGCATCTGCTAGTATGTCCAGCTAATGTGCACTTATTTTTCAATCAAGCTCAACTTCTGCTGGTCTGTTAACCAGACAAATGGTTGAATAGACAGAATGATAGAAAGTCTACTTTCTCTGAAGCATAGATAGACACAGCCCAACTGCATTGAAATCAGACCCACGTCACAGGTACCGATCTAGACGTCAGAACTCAGCACTGGTGTCTTTTGTTATGTCCAAAGCCATATTTCAGTGACGCGACATAGCCTACCTACACACGGCTCACAGAGTATGGTCACCTATATGAACATCATTAAAATCCATGTAAACCTTCAGTGACGCGCATCTACCTCAACACACACAAACCCAAGCATTGTTTAAGTCTCAATGCGGTCTCTTCACGTTAATCAGAGGGAAAAGCTACACAGTGGGCCTGTTGTGTGTGAAGATCACTCGAAACCACACCAAAGTAAGTATGTTATCAAATCAGTGTGTCACCGAGGCTAGTATGGCCTATACATTGGCTCTTTCAGAGGCAGTGTGACATTACAGCTTTGGCACAGAGAGAGCACATTGCACAGTGACTGAGTTAGAGGTCTAAGCCCCCAGTGAGGCCTATTCGTGGTTCCAGGGCCCCAATGCTCCCCTCATCATGTGCCTAGCAGCCACTGATTTGGGGCTCAGAGAGGCATTATTCCTATGGGTGTGACCCAGAGCTTTGGGCTTTTACTAATTTAACTTGGAGAATGTAGTTAAATGTGATTTACAAGAACAGCCAAAGGAAGAACATTTGCTTGGTTTTAAACAGAATGTGGGATTAGACCTAAAGTACTCACAAGACTTTTCTAAAGTGACTACAGTCAACTAGCATGACCATCCAGCTACAGAGTGAAGCTACACTTTTAAATCTTCATGCTTCAGATATGAATTAAATCAATACAAATGTACAGTATCAGTCTAGTGGACATTTACCTGCTCCTAGCTTGGCCACCTCCTCCAAGCCTGTTGGCGTCCTGGCTGCAGAGATGGCTTCAGGAAGCTTTAGAGTGAATGGCAAGACATCCCTAAGAGAGAGGCAGACAGTCAATATGTGAGATGAATGAGACAGATAGAAAGAGTGAATTAATCCCTTTCCCATCTATCTATACACACACACACAACCAGTCAACAGTTTGGATGCACTTACTCATTCAAGGGTTTTTCTTTATTTTTACAATTTTACACATTGTAAAATAGTGAGATCCTCAAAACTGTGAAATAACATATGGAATCATGTAGTAACCAAAAAAAAGTGTTAACAACAAATCAAAATATATTTGAGATTCTTCAAAGTAGCCACCCTGTGCCTTGACAGCTTTGCACACTTGGCATTCTCTCAACCAGCTTCATGAGGTAGTCACCTGGAATGCATTTCAATTAACAGGTGTGCCTTTTTAAAGTTAATTTGTGAAATGTCTTTCCTTCTGAATGTGTTTGAGCCAATCAGTTGTGTTGTGACAAGGTGGGGTGGTATACAGAAGACCAAGTCCATATTATGCTAAGAACAGTTCAAATAAGCAAAGAGAAACAAAAGTCCATCATTACTTTAAGAAATGAAGGCTCTGGAGCAACGAACCGCCCTTGCTGTCTCTGCCTGGCCGGTTCCCCTCTCTCCACTGGGATTCTCTGCCTCTAACCCTATTACAGGGGCTGAGTCACTGGCTTACTGGTGCTCTTTCATGCCGTCCCTAGGAGGGGTGCGTCACTTGAGTGGGTTGAGTTACTGACGTGATCTTCCTGTCTGGGTTGGCGCCCCCCCCCCCCCCCTTGGTTTGTGCTGTGGTGAGATCTTTGTGGGCTATACTCGGCCTTGTCTCAGGATGGTAAGTTGGAGGTTGAAGATATCCCTCTAGTGGTGTGGGGGCTGTGCTTTGGCAAAGTGGGTGGGATTATATCCTCTGTTTGGCCCTGTCTGGGGGTATCATCGGATGGGGCCACAGTGTCTCCTGACCCCTCCTGTCTCAGCCTCCAGTATTTATGCTGCAATAGTTTGTCGGGCGGCTAGGGCCAGTTGGTTATATCTGGAGTACTTCTCCTGTCTTATCCGGTGTCCTGTGTGAATTTAAGTATGCTCTCTCTAATTCTCTCCTCTCTTTCTCTCTCTCGGAGGACCTGAGCCCTAGGACCATGCGTCAGGACTACCGGGCATGATGACTCCTTGCTGTCCCAGTCCACCTGGCCTTGCTGCGGTTCCAGTTTCGACTGTTCTGCCTGCGGCTATGGAACCCTGACCTGTCCACCGGACGTGCTACATGTCCCAGACTTGCTGTTTTCAACTCTCTAGAGACCGCAGGAGCGGTAGAGATACTCTTAATGATCGGCTATGAAAAGCCAACTGACATTTACTCCTGATTATTATTTGACCATGCTGGTCATTTATGAACATTTGAACATCTTGGCCATGTTCTGTTATAATCTCCACCCGGCACAGACAGAAGAGGACTGGCCACCCCTCATAGCCTGGTTCCTCTCTAGGTTTCTTCCTAGGTTTTGGCCTTTCTAGGGAGTTTTTCCTAGCCGCCGTGCTTCTACACCTGCATTGCTTGCTGTTTGGGGTTTTAGGCTGGGTTTCTGTACAGCACTTCGAGATATTAGCTGATGTACGAAGGGCTATATAAAATAAACTTGATTTGATGGTCAGTCAATCAGGAACATTAAGAACTTTGAAAGTTTCTTCAAGTGCAGTAGCAAAAACCATCAAGTGCTATGATGAAACTGGCTCTCATGAGAACCACCACAGGAAAGGAAGACCCCGAGTTACCTCTGCTGCAGAGGATAGGTTCATTAGATTTAACTGCACCTCAGATCGCATCCCAAATAAATGCTTCAGAGTTCAAGTAACAGACCTCTCAACATCAACTGTTCAGAACTTCATGGTCGAATTGCTGCAAAGAAACCACTACTAAAGGTCACCAATAATAAGAAGAGACTTGCTTGGGCCAAAAAACAAATAGACCGGTGGATATCTGTCCTTTGGTTTGATGAGTCCAAATTTTAGATTTTTGGTTCCAACCACTGTGTCTTTGAGATGCAGAGTAGGTGAATGGATGATCTCCGCATGTTTTCAATCACAACCTCTAAGTTTTATCCAAAATTAGAATAGTTTGAATAGCATCAAGTGACCCCTTGTTTACTAACCAAAGTTTTAAAAAACGGTAGTTCTGCTGAGCGATATGTGCTTTGAGGACTGTTCTGTTAAAAAAAAATATATATAATAATCCCATTTTTCGTTTTTGTTTTTTTTTACACATTAAATGCATTATGAAATAATGAAAGTAAAATGATTCGAGCTTTATTTTTTTTATTATTATATTTTTTTATTTTTTTCAATCCCATTTTCTCCCCAATTTTCGTGGTATCCAATCGCTAGTAATTACTATCTTGTCTCATCGCTACAACTCCCGTACGGGCTCGGGAGAGACGAAGGTCGAAAGCCACTCGTCCTCCGAAGCACAACCCAACCAAGCCGCACTGCTTCTTAACACAGCGCGCCTCCAACCCGGAAGCCAGCCGCACCAATGTGTTGGAGGAAACACCGTGTACCTGGCCCCCTTGGTTAGCGCGCACTGCGCCCAGCCCGCCACAGGAGTCGCTGGAGCGCGATGAGACAAGGATATCCCTACCGGCCAAACCCTCCCTAACCCGGACGACGCTAGGCCAATTGTGCGTCGCCCCACGGACCTCCCGGTCACTGCGATGCAGTGCCCTAGACCACTGCGCCACCCGGGAGGCTGATTAGAGCTTTTTAATTGAAATTCCAAAGCCAAAAATAGTGAACATTCAATTGCCAAAACATTGAAAATATTCCGTTGTCTCTGTCAGGTCCAATTATTATGAAATAATAAAATATTTCAGTTGTGTACATTACTATAATTTTTCATTCTTTAAAGTCATCTCATCTCTGCTCAGGCACTAGCAGCCAGCCAGCCCAGCCTGTTCTCATAGACTAGAGTAACATAGGAAACATAAATCCAGGACACTGAAATTAGTATGATATGTTACGTTTGATATGGTTACATAAGACAAATGGTTACTTAGTAGGGTGGTTGGTCGGGGCGGATGGGTGGGCATCTAGCAACCCAAAGTTTGCGAGTTCGAATCTCATTACGGATAACTTTAGCATTTGCACTAATTAGCAACTTTTTAACTACTTACAGACATTTTTTTGCAACTACTTAGTATATTAGCTAACCCTAACCCTTTTAGCTAACCCTTCCCATAACTGTAACCTGTTAACCTAACTCCTAAATTTAACCCTAACCCCTAGCCTAGCTAACGTTAACCACCTAGCTAGAATTCGTAACATTTATGTTTAGCAAATTTGTAACATGTCCTAAGTATTGGTAATTCGTGACATATTGTACATTATGCAAATTCGTAACATATAATACGAATTGTAATTCGTAACATATCATACAAAATGGTTGGACATCCACAAATGAATACATATACTAAATGCAGTGTCTCAGAAATAATATGAAATGCTCCGAGACCAAGTTGGCCAGCCAGACAACCATCTAACATCATCTCTGTACTGTACCGTCTTTAGTCATTCTAGGCTAGCCTGCCTAAGTATGCTGAGAACTGTATTACATTTTTTTTTACAAGATTTCAAAGTAGATAACTTTCAAGTGCGGTCTCGTGTTGTGTGCATTCCTCATATGCGGCGGCGTATGCAGTCTGTGTATCTAACACAACAAAGCAGGCATAAAAAAAAAGTCTATCCATCTTTGTCCGAGCCAGAAAAGAACAGGCGCAATGGATGGCGGTCATTGTAGTTAATTCAGTAGCTGTGCTTGGGTAAATCACTGGGGAAGCCAAGCCAGAAAAAGCCAAGCCAGACCATAAGAATTTAGGAAAGGGCCAATTTAAGCTAGTTAGCCACTGGAGGACAACACAAGTCGCCACAATAGGAGTGATGACAAATCCAAACTGGCTTCCCTTGACACTTTTTGGTGCGCCAGGAAAATTTGAATTGCTTAACTTTGGTCAAACGTTTCGTGTAGCCTTCCACAAGCTTCCCACAATAAGTTGGGTGATTTTTGGCCCATTCCTCCTGACAGAGCTGGTGTAACTGAGTCAGGTTTGTAGGCCTCCTTGCTCACACACGCCTTTTCAGTTCTGCCCACAAAATTTATGGGATTGAGGTCAGGGCTTTGTGATGGCCACTCCAATACCTTGACTTTGTTGTCCTTAAGCCATTTTGCCACAACTTTGGAAGAATGCTTGGGGTCATTGTCCATTTGGAAGACCCATTTGCAACCAAGCTTTAATTTCCTGACTGATGTCTTGAGATGTTGCTTCAATATATCCACATAATTTTTCTTCCTCATGAAGCCATCTATTTTGTGAAGTGCACCAGTCCCTCCTGCAGCAAAGCACCCCCACAACATGATGCTGCCACCCCCGTGCTTCACGGTTGGAATGGTGTTCTTCGGCTTGCCCTTTTTCCTCCAAACAATAACGATGCAATAACGATGGTCATTATGGCCAAACAGTTCTATTTTTGTTTCATCTGACCAGAGGACATTTCTCCAAAAAAGTACAAAACTTTGTCCCCATGTGCAGTTGCAAACTGTAGTCTGGCTTTTTATGGCGGTTTTGGAGCAGTGGCTTCTTCCTTGCTGAGCAGCCTTTCAGGTTATGTTGATATAGGACTCGTTTTACTGTGGATATAGATACTTTTGTACCGGTTTCCTCCAGCATCTTCACAAGGTCCTTTGCTATGGTTCTGGGATTTATTTGCACTTTTCGCACCAAAGTACGTTCATCTCTAGGAGACAGAATGAGTCTCCTTCCTGAACGGTATGACTGCTGTGTGGTCCCATGGTGTTTGTACAGATGAACGTGGTACCTTCAGGGGTTTGGAAATTGCTCCCAAGGATGAACCAGACTTGTGGAGGTCTACAATTTTTTTTCCTGAGGTCTTGGCTGATATCTTTTGATTTTCCCATTATGTCAAGCAAAGAGGCACTGAGTTTGAAGGTAGGCCTTGAAATGCATCCACAGGTACACCTCCAATTGACTCATTAGCGTATCAGAAGCTTCTAAAGCCATGACATCATTTTCTGGAATTTTCCAAGCTGTTTAAAGGCACAGTCAACTCAGTGTATGTAAACTTCTGTCCCACTGGAATTGTGATACAGTGAATTATAAGTGAAATAATCTGTCTGTAAACAATTGTTGGAAAAATTACTTGTGTCATGCACAAAGTAGATGTCCTAACTGACTTGCCAAAACTATAGTTTGTCAACAACAAATTTGTGGAGTGGTTGAAAACTAGTTTTAATGACTCCAACCTAAGTGTATGTAAACTTCCGACTTTAACTGTAGATGGCCTACACACACAGAGACGCGCTGTTTCACTCACTCGAATGCTTTCTCCGATGAGATACTGTACATTCAGCCTCTTGCGAATGTAAGGAAAATCATGAAATACAGAGATGAAAAATGCATGTTTTTTTTCTTGGTACATTTTTTGGAGAAGCCTGGCTTCCCTTGGCATCCATGAATACACGCCACTGAGTTAATTAACAAGTTTCTGCGCTGAAATAGCTGAAATATTTGCTTAAGTGGAAACTACAACTCCTTTCTGCCCAGTGTCCCATAGGTTTCTCTGTAGAAAAACAGCATGTTGGGCTCACAAAAAAAACCAAACAAAATGTATTTAAAGTAATTGAACCGTCGGTCAATTAGTTGTTTAATAACCCCCCTCCCCCCCAAAATGTTGCTCAACACTAGTAATTTGAATTGTTATAGTGCAGACTAGACTGACAATGATAGCTTGAAGAAAACAGTGTAATAGTCTCATATAACATGAACTGATGAGGTGGCCAGTAAATGCTACTCTCTGAACTTCAACTGAGTCAGGTTCTTTCAGTAACCTCTGGGCTCCATGTGTTCGTCTTCAAAAGGAATAGGTGATTTATAGCTGGGATGAGAAAGGTACAGTTTTTTGGGGTGTGTGTGTGTGTGTGTGTGTGTTACCTGCTGATGCAGCAGAAAGCCACAAGATGAAACAGGTCTGCAAAGCTGAGGCCCGATCCCTCCAAGGAGAATGCTGTGGAGAAATTTATATTTAAGGAACCGTGAGACATTTCCATAGGCTATTCCCATAAATCAGAACAGCAATATTCCTAGATGAGAGTAGTGATGTTTTCACTTGGGAACTACAGTGACATACCATACACACACAAGTTGCATTATCACAAGTAGTTAACTTATCACTGTTTACCAATGTTATTCATTTCATTATGGTCTTCTGAGACACAACTTAATAGGAAAACTGTTGCTCACACGTTTGGGTCACTCTACTAAGACAACAGGGTACACATCTGGTGCCTTGCTGGTTCATTTGCCAAGGCATGAAGAGCCAGACACAAAGGCAACTGTATACAACAAGTCTTTAATAACCCATAAACGTGTCCCAGATCTAGAAAAAAGGGATGGACGGAGAGAGAAATATATATTTTTAAACATTTTAATAGAGATTGGGGTATGCAGGAAGTGATAGATATGGAAGGAAAGAAAGAGGCAGAGAGAGTGAGGGAAGGGGAGAGAATGTGTATTTACATTTAAGAGAGGAAATTGGGGAAGTGGGTTAAATCCAGACAGTAGGCCAGCGAGCAGTCCTCACTTGTACACTGAACTCCATTACTAATGCTTAACTTGGACGAATTCTGAGCTTGAGAAGAGCAACAGGATGTCAAAGTCTGCTGTGTAATGTGAAAACATTATGTCCACATTTACATAAAAGTACTCTACACTTGCACATTTCTAGCCTGGATACTTGACTCTTGCTGATCTTAAGTTTTCAAAAATGTTCCCCCGCTAACTTGAGTACTGTTTGATGCAGCATCTACACTGAACAAAAATATAAACACAACATGGAACAATTTCAAAGCTTTTAATGAGTTACAGTTCATATAAGGAAATCAGTCAATTGAAATAAATAAATGCCTTAATCAATGGATTTCACAAGACGATCCCACCGGTTGGCTGTACTGCCAAATTATCTAAAACAACATTGGAGGCAGCTTATGATAGAGAAATTAACAATCAATTCTCTGGCGGACATTCTTGCAGTCAGCAGGCCAATTGCACGCTCCCTCATGCCGTTTAATCAGCTTCTTGATATGCCACACCTGTCAAGTGGATGGATTATCTTGGCAAAGAAAAAAAATGCTCAATAACAGGAATATAAACAAATGTGTGCACAAAATGTGAGAGAAATAAGCTTTTGTGCGTATGGAAAATTTCTGGGATTTTTTATTTCAGCTCATGAAACCACCACTTTACATTTTGCGTTTATATTTTTGTTCAGCATACATTTGGATAATGTCACTACTCTCCAAAATGATTGTTCGATGGCTAAACAATGCCCAGTTAGCTGCCTAGCTCAGTGAGGCTTTTTGCAGGAGAGATACGTGTGTTTTCCAGGCATTTGCCTACGCCTTGTGCAATCGTTTACATAGAATCGGAGAGCAAGCTGCAACAGGCCATCACACATACCAGGCTGCATCACATTAAGAAACCATACTAAATACCTGGTCAGCCATTTTCTGGGACAACACACCCAACAAATAGTTTAATCAGATTGTTCTATTCAACCCAAGATCATCAAAAGAGAGGCAGCTATATAAAGCCTGGTTTAAGAAGTGAATCTTTGTGTGACTTAACTGCATAACATAAATACGTTCACTAGGTAAGTATTGGGAAATAGGCTTGGGGAAACACCCAGTGTTCTCTGCATGACCTCAGAGTAGAGAGAGAAGAGAATAATGTTGAGGCCCAGTTAGAGAAACACCACATACTGTACTGTGACAGAAGAACGTCAACACTGGTGTTGATTTAGAATGGGGGGGGAAAACCCAAGGAGAAATTAGAGCAAAAGGGATATAATAGATTAAAATAGAATATTCAAATAATCAGAGGAAAAATAAATGGTGTGTTGAGAAGCTTATAATAACAGGTCTATGGGGATACATTTGGATGATAAAGGTCCCTAATAGATAGGAATTGATAGGCCATGTGCTTACTGTATTGACACTCCTTCACAGGGAAATCTTTGACGGGTGTCTCAGAGTCCTGGTGCATCCGCAGAGAGATCACCTTCCTCTGCAGGGTAGTCGACTTTCTCACCAGAAACGTCTGCAGCCAGGGGGAAAAAGCCCATTTGAGAAACACAGACATCAATAAAAACGTTGAAATGGAAAATCACAGACACTTCTGAAGTATGTGTCTCATTTAGTCCTCCATTGTGTGAGATTGTAAGGGTGTCTGTGTATTGTGAGGTTGTTGCATGAATAGGAGCTTAATAACCAGAAAAATAAACCCTTGAGGTTAGAAACCTCTTTGTGAGGGGGACCTGGCAAGGAAGTAGTCAGTGTGTACATGCAACACAAGAGCACAATACATTAAAAACAATCACGATAGTCATCATTTTCCTCTATCAGAGCTTTAAACTCAGCAAGCGATACCCTCTCCTCCAGTTAAGGTATTTCGACCAAAAATTATAGGAACATTTATTTTTCCAATTTCATCCTGGCCTTAGGTACTGTGAAAGATAGTAGCAGATGTTTGTGATGACCTTGTGAGGATCACAGATAAGTAGGAAATACTCCAAGCACTGCTTTGCACACAAAGATGCATCAGCCTTCTCATAGGAAGAGAGGGATACTTCATGTCATAAACACTGAGTGTACAAAACATTAGGAACACCTTAATATTGGGTGGAACCCTCTTTTGCCCTCAGAACAACCTCAATTTGTCAGGGCATGGACTCTACAAGGTGTGGAAAGCGTTCCACAATGATGCTGGCCCATGTTAACTCCAATGCTTCCCACAGTTGTGTCAAGTTGGCTGGATGTCCTTTTGGTGGTGGACCATTCTTGATACAGACAGGAAACTGTTGAGCGTGAAAAACCCAGCAGCGTTGAAGTTCTTGACACTCAAACCGGTGCACTGGCACCAACTACAATACCCCGTTCAAAAGGCACTTAAATATTTTGTCTTGCCCATTCACCCTCTGAATGGCTCACATACACAATCCGTCTCATTTGTCTCGAGGTTTGAAAATCCAGAAGGTTGCTGGATCGAATCCCCGAGCTGACAATGTAAAACATCTGTTGTTCTACCCCTGAACAAGGCAGTTAACCCACTTCATTGTAAATAAGAATTTGTCCTTAACTGGCTTGCCTAGTTAAAGGTTACATTTTTAAAAATCTACACTGACTGAAGTGGATTTAACAGGTGACATCAATAAAGGATCATAGCTTTCTCCTGGATAATCTTTGTCATGGAAAGAGCAGGTGTTCCAAATGTTTTTTTACAATGAGTGGTTCTGGGGTACGCAAGGGTTCGGCAGGGGGTACCTTAAGGAACTCAGTCAGGCGTTCAACTTAGTCTTGAAAGTTCCTCAAGGTGCAATTTCGAAATTGGGTAGTGCATCAGCAGTTTTCCTCTTGTCAAGTCAGTCATTGCAGACCGTAGAGAGCTATTTAGAACTTTTTAGAAATGTCCAGATCAACTAGCCAATGTCAGCTATCATTTTTTAGCCCATTGATTTTGTTTGAGTCACTCAAATATCACATGAACACACATAAGACATGACAAAATGTGTAGAATTATAGGAAATATGGGTGAGTGGTCTTGCCTTTTATAAATTAAGCGGCAGTGACAGTGTCCAGTATCTTATTGGTGCTTGCTGAGGCTTGCATGCAAACAATACCACTATAATCTCTTTAAGAGTCTATTGACACCTACCCGTCAATCGAATTAACATAAAAAATCCCCATCAAAATCCTTTAGAGATGTTTTTTTTGTTGTTGCATGGGACACGTCTCAATTCACTGCATCCGCCTGTGTGTGTCTTCCGCATCTGAGGTTGAAAGTGGCAGAGCTACAGCGCTGTTTGTCAGACCAGGAGACATCCTGAAAAATCGGTCTGTAGCGTCCGAATGGTTTGGCCTAATAACTAATATGACCACTCTATGGAAAAGGGGAGACTCACGAACATGATGGTTTTACCGTTTTGCTCTACGACCACCACAACTGTCAAGGTACTCGTCTGAAGGCAACACGGTACTGGTTAAAACATTTTATGGAAGTATGAAGGTAGTTTGTGGCAAAAAATGTTATTGTTAAACATGTGTCCAAAAAAAAAAAAACATTATTTCCTGAGCTTTCTTACATCTCCTAGATATTAGTCACACTTCAAAACCTTGATTCATTTTTTACATGTATGAATGTGTTATTCAACGCATTTCTATGGGCTATAGTAGTGAAGGCCAAATAAAAGGCCACATTCAATATTTGTATGATGCCTACAGGGGTCCTAAAATCCTAAATCAAATGGCTAAATGATCCATGGTATGACCTTAAAAACAATTCCATATGTTAGCTTAGTAGAACATGAATTGGGTCCTGTGACTAGGTGAGTGCATCTGGTCTCACCCCAGTGGGCTGTGGTTGCAGTTTGCGTGTGGCTTCTGGCCGGCTCAGTCCCAGCTGCAGCCACACAGCGTGCGTTTGCACCAGCCAGTCCAGCACACTCATCCTTCTACGCAAAGAGTCGTAGCCTGAATCCCTAACTCCAGCAAGCCCTGCCCTCACGCCAACACAGGGAGGAGCCTGTAGGAACAGACCTCCCACCTGCCCATCTAGCCTGAGAGGGGGAGAAAGACCAAATTAGAAATATACCATTTAAATCCTCTGTACGTTAGATAGTGATATCTAACGTACAGACACATGCACACACAAAAAACTATGCACAAACACAAGTGCACACAACCGCATAATAAAAACTAGAACGTAATAGATCAGCATGAGAACCAAAAAGTATTATTGAATCATAGTTATTAATGGATCTCAAAACTGAGAATAGCCCAGGAGGTTCAGTATTCCAGTGTAAAACATGTACCCAATGAAATGACTCAACGCAAGCACGCCCACCTTTATCCGTCACTACTCATACTTCTTCAGAAATAGGTGCTTTTTCAATTCCACGGAAACTGCTTTAACATCCTATCAGGGCAGAAGAGATCCGCTAGCGCCACTGATATTTACTAATCACCATTGGTGTGAATATTTAGCAATCTTCATATGAGGCTCATAAGGGTATATTATACACTGAGTGTACAAAACATTAGGAACACCTGCTGTTTCCATGATAGACTGACCAGGTGAATGCTATGATCCCTTACTGATGTCACTTGATGAATCCACTTCAATCAGTATAGATCAGGGGTGTCAAACTCAATCAGCACATACTGAGAAAAAAAAATGAATTCGCAGACTAGACCTAGCCCATTATGTTTGTTTTTTCAAAAACATGTGCATACAACTGCGAGCCAAACTGGTCATTGTTGAATTTGAAAGAAATATGGCCCTTTATAAACGTCCATAAGACGCTGTGTATGTAGCATTTTAATGGAAGAGATGGAGACCCGCACACTGTCGAAAAATAGGAATAAATCTATATAGCATTAACATATTTAAACAAAATAAGAAGCACTCAAAATGTGTTGTAGTTGAGTAGCCAGCCAAGGTTAGTGCTCAAATGTTTCTGTAATAGGTCTACATGTTTCTCATTTGCATGGCGTTTTGTTGCAGGGCTATTCATTGTCAATCTTTAAAAATCGAAGTCTGCAACATTTTAGTAGCCTAGCTAGGACTGTGGTATATGTCTGTACATTTTTCTTCCGCTGCGAGCTGTAACCAGGACATACGAAAGCAGCGCAATTGACGTTGAATTCACCGATAGGAGGCTGTAATTTCATACCGTGGAGGACTCAACTGTTGACTTACTTATACTCGATTGTGTCCCTATTGTCCTTTAGTAGTAATTTATACCCACGTGTGAATCCAATATCTTATACATTTTTGACAACCAAGATTACATTTTCTGTAGGCTACAGCAATGACCCGTTTGAACCGAAACTTGGCATGGACATTTAGCCAACACGTGTAAACCTACGGTAGAAGATTGTCAGTGCCATTAGTGATGATATATTACAGCGCACTGGCTGGATCACGTGTGGTGGGTCTGGGAAGAGGGGTGTGTGTGACAATGCACTGCACGTTGGCAGTGCTTGCTGTGACTTGTAGCGCACCGCATTACGGGTGGTATGTAAGCGGGCCAAAATAAATTGACAACCCAAATCATTGCACGGGCTGGATAGAAATGTATCATTGGCCTGTGGACCTTGTGTTTGACACGTGGTGTAGATTAAGGTGAGGAGACGGGTTAAATAAGGATGTTTAAGCTATGAAACAATTAAGACATGGATTGTGTATGTGTGCCAGTCAGAGGATGAATGGTCAAGACAAAATATGTATGTGCCTTTGAACAAGGTATGGTAGTAACGGCCAGGTGCACTGGTTTGAGTGTGTCAATAACTGCAACCCTGCTGGGTTTTTAATGCTCAATAGTTTCCTGTGTGTATCAAGAATGGTCCACCACCCAAAGGACATCCAGCCAACTTGACAATGGTGGGATGCATTGGAGTCAACATGGACCAGCATCTCTGTGGAATGGTTTCAACACCTTGTAGTCCATGCCCTGACAAATTGAGGCTGTTCTGAGGGCAAAAGCGGGTGCAACTCCATATTAGGAAGGTGTTCCTAATGTTTTGTACACCCAGTGTAATCTACATGTCATTATGTACCTAATGTCAGGTAATCTGTAAATCATTTTTTTGTAACCCATAATCTAATCTACACAAACATGCTTGGTGTTCACTTTGGAAATCCCTGATACTCTACCCACCTTTCCCTCTGACATCTCATCAACACAATGACATCATGAAACTCAGCTACCTGAATGACCAGAGCACACTATCCCCACTTGCTGGTGGAGACAGGGAACTACAGAACACCAATCAACTTTACTCACTGGCACTCATCATCGTTATCATCATGATCCTCAAATCATGCTTATCAAACATCCAGTAACAATGAATTCAACATCTGTTGTTATTACACTTGAACAAACTAAAAGTGGTCTGAAATTCTACTCGTTCCTCAAGGAAACAAATCACTGTTTTAATGTCTTCCTCCTTTTCCCCCCTCGCTCTAACATACACAGCTAACGTTAGTTTTACATCAGCCCATGATAAGGCTTAAGCAAGTCTGCTCCTCGTACCACTACTAGAGTAAACGGACGGACAGAAAGAACAATTTTGTTAGTCAGTTTGTCTGTAGGTTAACACACACTTACCCCTGTAGTATTACAGGCTCTGGATCTCCCTCTGCTTGCTCAGCCTTTTGCACCATCTCCTTCAGAGTCCCGATCTCGCAGACAAACGAGTCGATCAGCTATAGCACAGAAAGACGAGTCGATTAGTGACGAGGGATAGAGGGCGTAAGAGGCAAACAGGTTGAGAATGTGTGTGTATAGTTCATGTATTTTCATGTGAGACAACTTTGCACTCATTCCTGCAGACTAAGGAGCTGGGAAAAGTGTCACCTCTAGGGCTGTCCACGACCCCCCTAAAAATATTTATCGACTGAGTCGTCTGATGCTTTAAGTGCACCGTTTGATTAAATAATTAAGACACAAATAACCCAAGAGGGAGCCCGACAGCAATTGATTTAGAAACGAGAAGTGCTCCTGAGTAGAATGGAGCCTCCTTTGACTGTGACAGAACATACAGGAAAATGTGTACAGTGCAATATGCATGTCCAATATGAAAGAAACAATTGGATTTAAGCAGATTGGCCACACTAAGTGACACTCCTCAGTGTAAACTCTGTGGATTTGGAAACTAGAAGTGCTCCTGAGTAGAATGTGCCCTCCTTTTACTGCAACACAATTGTACCAGTCCACACGAGGGGGCTAAAGGTGGTTTAGCCCCCTCAGTTTTAATCCATATATAATTATGGGCATCTGGCAAGAAATCACATTTATTTGTCGGTGATTGTGGACATTATCGAGTTCCTTGTTTCAAACCAGTAACCACTGAGGGGGACATTGGAAGCAACGGAGTCAAGAGGCGCAGCGGATTTTTTTTGTCTATTATGGAATATACTCTTTGAAAAGACAAGGAACTTACCAATGTGTTTAGCACCATACCCCACAAACACGTCACACAATATTCAAAATGAAACCATAGGGCTCACGAGTGAGACTGTCACTGAAGAAAGAGAGATATCGGAATCTTGGTACACATTGAAGGTAGACGGGACTAAGGAACCTAATGGATGTGAAAATAGGAGAGAGCCATGACTTCTATATGTGAAAAAGGTTTAGGGTTCCCTAGTGGCGCAGCGGTGTAAGGCACTGCATATCAGTGCTAGAGGTGTCACTACAGACCCTGGTTCGATTCCAGGCTGTATCACAACCGGCCGTGATTGGGAGTCCCACAGGGTAGAGCACAATTGGCCGAGCGTCGTCCGGGTTAGGCCCGGGTAGGCAGTCATTGTAAATAAGAATTTGTTCTTAACTGACTTGCCTAGTTAAATAAACAGGTAAAAAAATTAACCACTGCTGGCTGGATCTAAGCAAAACCGATTTGGTGGAAGCTGAGTTTAGTGTTGCTCGCCAGTTTTTGCAGACTGAAATCACCCACTCTGGCTCCAATGAGGACACCTGGACCCTCTCCGCTATGCCGACCGTGCTTACTGCACTGAAACATGGACTGACTTTTGGTGCGTCCACAGCTACATGTCAATTCATTTTCCACCTTTGACAAACGTTTTCAGTCAGCACCGAAGGATGTTACACCAGAGGAAAGCTCCACTAATACAACTGGCATTTGAGGGGGATCTTACAAGATTCCAGGGAGAATAGAATGATTGATTATTCAGGATGTTCCACAGAGCATCAAGGAGGCAGCAGGAAACAATCTAGGTGGTTGTTTTCTATTCAAATCTTGCTTTAGTCTGTATGGTGCTGTCCATGTTGCTGATAGAGCGCAGCCCTGATTTGTGCCATTGAACATGTCACTTCTTGGTCAAAAGCATTTGAACGCATGTTTATTGTGGTATATATAGCGTGACATAAGCGGAATTCAATAGAATTCCAATGCACTAATCCAAATGACGCCCCTGGGTATAGCTACATATCAATACGTTTCTTCATAGAAACAGATACATTATATTATGTCTTTTGTTGCTGTAAATGGAACTGTACGTATTGGAAAAGTTGGGTTGAATTTGATTCACAGAAGTGTATTGTACCATACAACGTGTTGCTCAACTCATTAGTGAGCGGTACTATTTTCCATGTTTGAAGCGGGCCCGTCTCTGCCAACTTATTTGGCAAGACAGCAGTAGGCCATCTCCAGTCACCTTTTGTTTACTGTTAATGTAACGAGTGTAAATATAGATTATGTCATGCCTTTATCGATCTGATATTTTGTTTACTATGCCTACTTGGTACCGCTGTTTTGTTCTGTTCAAATTAATTTGTTTGCATACGTGTCGGTATTCTAAACCAAATTGCTAGTCAGTCTTTTTTTTTGTGGCAAGCATGAATAACTAGGCTACTACTTTCAGCATTTAGTTTGCATTATTTTGGTAAGACAGCTGTGTACGGCTGCATTCACATAGGCACATTGGTCATGAAAATAGGCTACAAGGGTAATGCACTAAGTGGCCTTGCTGTAGTGCGCTGTCAATTGTGCTGACAGTGCAGCAGAAATGGGCTAAGACTTCAAAAGGACTCAAAGATCAGAGTCTCTGCATTTAAGCTTTGTTTGTTGTATAGCGTGATTATATAAGCAGAATTAAATATAATTCCAATGCAAGAACCCCCCCCCAAAATGTGCCCCCTCGCTGATTTCAACTGCCTCCTTTATCCTGGAGCTGGATCTACAGAAAATTGTGTACATACAGAAAACATTGTTGACTATGTAGTCTTGAGAAAAAACAAGGGGGGAAAAAAACACATAATCTCTTATAGAAATACTTAATTATTTGCATAACTAGAATACATTTTTTTGCTCTAATTGTTAATTTACTAAGTATAAAGGACGGGACGCTTACTCTGAAGGATTCATGACGCGGAAGTAGTTAGTTATTCTTGCCTGCTTCAGAGTTGAGGACGACCTCCCTGCAAAATAACTGCCCAGTCTGACCATGTTGTTTTGCCAAGTTATAAAGAAAAAGTGGTTGTGAGCGATGCAAGTTTTTTTTTTTTTTTAATGGACCCGGAAGTGTTTTTTCAGTTGTAGAGTTGTTTAAGGTTTCAAACATGTCATTTTCTTAACCCATCTGGTTACTAAATGACAGCATATGTTCAAGTATCATGCTAGCTAGTCTTGTGTGTTAGTCTGGCAGAAGTTACAGGCGAGGCGGGTGGGACGAAAGTAACAATGTAAACTGATGTTGGAAACTAATTGACTAGAGTAGAGAAACGAATTGACTGTCGCAGACACACAATGCTTCCCTAAGGTTGAGATGGGAGGCATGTGTTAAAGCTCATTGATTGTAAACTACTGCCCTATGACACTGTCTTATAGCTTCACTGTTTTTATATCATATTGTTTCAATATGTTTTGCATCATTATATACACTTGAGTACGAATGAGTGGCTTATTCTCAAATACCTCTGTGTATGAGTCCGGATAATTAACAACGGACTGAGTCAGGCTGAAGAAAGTATACTCCCTAGTCTCAATGCGTGGAGGAGTATCAAAAGGTTCCGTACTCGGGCTGGGATGATAACACCACCTGCCTAGCCACAGAGATGCATTGTACAGCCTACACTCTGGAGGGGGAGGTATTGTCTGGGAAGAGGGTACAAACGGAGGTTATAAATATATGTGCGTGTATAATCACACTTTGTCTTTGCAGCGGTTTGACCCAGTGTGATTTTAAGAGCAGCTTCTCACAAGCTTTTAAAATCAACAGGTTAGTGGTTAAAAATCTATAATTCTGGGGGTCAATTACCTTATGTCAAGACTTTGGAAATGTGATAAACATAATGTGTATGCCGTTTGTGACGAGAATAAAGACAGTTATTTTATCAAGACATGACAAGGACAGCTGGTACGGCTAAGCATGAAAAGTCATTGAAAATTCCCATGAAAGTGAGCTGACAAAATGATGGTTAGTATAGCTTATGTGATCCATTTTAGTCCAATTAATATTGTAAGGCAAAATATTGTGATGTTGATGCATGGTTCATTTCCATAAATTTCAAACCTATAGCATTAATTATTCAGATCGACACATTAAATTATGGTTGATAGTACATTTGTTGAAAAGAGCCTTTATTACAGCATAGCAAAGATTTTAAAAAGCAGTTGTGAAACTGCTTTATCCGACATGTTGGTTGCATGAGGCTTGGAGCACACTGAATCAGTAGGCTATTAAACAAACACTCAAACAGGCAACAGAAGCAGGATCTGTCTTATTGCTGTAGATACAGTGCCTTCAGACAGTATTCACACCTTGACTTTTTCCACATTTTGTGTTGTTACAGCATTCATTTTTATTTGGATTCAATTTTGATTTTGGGTCACTGGCCTTCACACAATACCCCATGTCAACGTGGAATTATGTTTACAAATTAAGAAAAAATGAAAAGGTGAAGTGTCTTGAGTCTTAAGTATTCACCCCTTTGTTATGACAAACCTAAATAAGTTCAGAAGAAAATATTCTTAACAAATCACATAATAAGTTGCATGACTCAGTGTGCAATAGTGTTTTAATGACTACCAGATCGCTGTACCCCACACATACAATTATCTGTAAAGTCTTTCAGTCCAGCATTGAATTTCAAAACACAGATTCAACCAAAGACGAGGGATGTTTTCCAAATGCCTCGCGAAGGGCACCTATTGGTAGATGGGTTAAAAGTTTTTTTTAATATATATTTTAAAAAGCAGACATTGAATATCCCTTTGAGCATGTTGAAGTTATTAATTACACTTTGGATGGCGTATCAATACACCAGTCACTACAAAGATACAGGCGTCCTTCCTAACTCAGTTGCCGGAGAGGAAGAAAACTGCTCAGGGATTTCACCATGAGGCCAATGGTGACTTTAAAACAGTTACAGTTTAATGACTGTGATAGGGGAAAACTGTGGATGGATCAACAACATTGTAGTTACTCCACAATACTAACCAAAATGACATAGTGAAAAGAAGGAGGCCTGTACAGAATACAAATATTCCAAAACATGCATGCTGTTTGGAATAAGACACTAAAGTAAAACTGCAAAAATCTACTTTATGTCCTGAATACAAAGCTTTATGTTTGGAGCAAATCCAACACGTCACCGAGTACCACGTCATATTTACAAGCATGGTGGTGGCTACATCATGTTATGCTTGTCATCAGCAAGGAATAGGGAGTTTAGGATAAAAAGATGCAGAAGAGCTAAACACAGGCAAAATCTGAGAGGAAAACCTGGTTCAGTCTGCTTTCCAACATATACTTGGTGACAAATTCATCTTTCAGAAGGACAATAACCTAAAACAAATTCAAATATACACTGGAGTTGCTTACCAAGATGACATTGAATATTCCTGAGTGGCCTAGTTATAGTTGACTTAAATCTGCTTGAAAATCTATGACAAGACTTCAAAATGGCTACCTAGCATTCATCAACAACCAACTTGACCGAACTTGAAGAATTTAAAAAATAATAAATGTGCAAATAATGTACAATCCAGGTGTGCAAATCTTAGTGACTTATCCTAAAAGACTCTAAGCTGTAATCACTGCCAAATGTGATTTTAACATGTATTGACTCAGGGGGTTGAAAACATATCTAAATCAATATATTTTTTTGTGTGCTTTTAAATATTTTTTTTTTTTTTTACAAATGTTCGATTTTTTTATTCCACTTTGAAAGAGTATTTTGTGTCGAGCATTGACAAAATATTATAATTAAATCTATTTTAATTCCACTTGGTAAAACAAAATGTGGAGAAAGTCAAGGGGTGTGAATACTTTCTGAAGGCAATGTATATCCACCAGTCGACTAAATGGGGTCAGCCCTAGTCACCTCCCAGTGTGTCAGAGGAGGCTGATGAGAAGAGCTATAGGAGTAAAGCCTCATTGTAAAGGCTGGAATTGAATAAATTGAACAGTATCAAACAAAAAAAATATGCACACCACATGTTTCACTGTTCCATTTCATCAATTGACCCTGTATAACCACTTAACTGCATCCTTTTCTGTCACTGTAGTAGACATATCCAATCAGGACAAGTTAACACAGTTAATACACAACCAGCAATGGAATTTAGGTTGTTAGACAATGTACAGGCATGTTGCCATATTTTGACCATAAAATGATTCACAGAAGAGCCACTTCCCCTTTACTGACTGACCAAGACTACAAGGAAAGAGAAACAGAGAAAAGAAAAGCAAGACAAAAAATGCCCACTAAGAAAACAAACCAGATGAGAAGCCAGACTCACATAACATCCTCTAACCTAAAACATCTAACGCTGATACTAAAGTTAACTAGGAGAAATAAACAGCCATGCAAAACAAAGACCAAACCAGTAATCTCGAGTGGTGCAGCAGTCTAAGGCTCTGCATCTCAGTGCTTGAGGCGTCACTACAGACACCTTGATTCGAATCAAGGCTGTATCACAACTGGCCGTGATTGGGAGTCCCATAGGGCGGCGCACAGTTGGCCCAGCGTCGTCCGGGTTGGGCCGGTGTAGGCCGTCATTGTAAATAAGAATTTGTTCTTAACCGACTTGCCTCGTTAAATAAAAACATCTCCAGAAGAGGTCACTGTTTCAAACACGAGCATAATGAACCGAGCGGATTTCACACCACTGTAAAATCTGACTGGACTCACACACAACCATAGCCCATCCTAGCACCACAGTCTATGCTCCAACAGTGCCTTTTCATTTTCACAACTACTCACAGGGTTGTTATAGTCTAACCCTAACTGAACCCCAGTCAGCAAACCACGCGCATGCAAGCTCCCACGAACACAGGCAATGAAAACCCACACAGCAGTGGGTCTGCCTGTCCCTCTCCAGTTCACTGCCAAGACACAGCTAGAAAAGCAAACTGACGATGTAGCTTTAACCCTAGAATCCAAAAGGGACTGCTAAATAACCACATTCTCCATGCATAAACTCCTGTACATCAGCTATTCTAGTGAATTACTTACAATAGTTCACTATAATCAGTACAGTGTAAATCTCTGCTTACCTTGAAAGTGTAAAAAAATAATAGGTAAAATATGCAAAAGTCTAACATCATTAGTAAAGAAATAAGACCCCAGTTTGCCAGGAGTCACCTCTGGGTTTTTTAATTTCATGTGAGGCGATAAATGTCTTCCTGAAAATCAAGAGACGCGATTGCTCAATTACATATTCACGAATGCGCATGGATACACTCACAAGCACGAGTGTCACTTGTTCCAAGGCCAGTTTCAGAATAGATGTTATGCAACTAGGTTCAGCTGCTATAGCGCAGGGTAGAGGGATTCAAACTATTTAAAGAACATCGTGAAAACCACAATTCTAAGAGTTTCCAAGAGCACAGCAAATTCCTTTCCTCCTGCACTAGGCAGCAGTTATACAGGAAGACAGTCAGTATGACACATTTACCAGGAGTTCTGCAACTAGCCTCCATGTTGGCAACAACTGCCCCATAAGAGATCAGTAAAACTTGCATCCACACGTCGAATGAGATGTTTGAGATTTTAAAGGACTGTGAAATTGCATTCTCCATCAGTATGTCATTGTTTTTCCAATGACGGATACTGTGTGAAATGAAAGGGAGACCGAGAGAAGCGATAAACAAAGTAGGGCCGGTATGTGCCAGGATTCGTATGCACGCAGGCGGTAGAATCAAACATGTGCAGGGGGTTGTGGCCTTAACAAGATCACCACTCAGGCACTCCAATGAGTCGTTAAAAATCAAGGGTAAAAAGTACAGTTCTGCACTGTCATGCAGGAATTGCCAGGGACCTCCGATATGTATTGCCATCCCGTGGCTTTTTCCAAATACCCCGGTATATACGGTATACCGCTTGAGCCTAGTGCGGATGGGAACTGAGAGAAATGGAGTGACACATTCAGTACATGATGCCAGCTGGGTGTTGATAGATTACATTTGGTTGCTGCCACAGACATTCTAGCTGTAGGCCAATTCCATATTAGCATGGCTGAAAAATATTTTGGGTATCTCAGATTGTTCTGGCAATTCTCACATTCAAATTTCATTGGGGGGGGATATGTTTAAAATCATGATGAAAGTGGCCATTTTAGGCCCTTTTTTTAGACCTATACATGCTTCCTGTAAAACCCTACGATCCATGCATGGTACAGACATCTTGGTGTCATTATACTCAATATTTAGTGGGCTCTAAAATGGAGCATGGCTATATTCCGAAATAAATTTCACATGAACATATTCAACATTAAATATATTAATCTGAAAACTACAGTTTTTGGTTACTACACAACTCCCCCAGGCCTTTATAGCCTATCGCCTACAACACAGAAAATAATGGTTGTGATAACTGAACTTTGATTACTTTAATTTTAATTTAATAACTTTAATTAAATGGGGATTAAATGGGGAAAATAACCGTTTTTCGATTAGGGATGTTTAACGTTAAGGATCCCAACTTCTTTTAAACAATTTAATGTTTAAATGTTTTAACATTTAAACTTTCACACCCCTAATTGGAAGAATATAACATTTCCAGTGGGCTCTCTGCTACTTTTGTAGAAATTATACATTTTAATACATAGAAATGTACATTATAGATCATTAACCAATCACAGCCCTCCTGTAGTATTGCATATTCAGCCAATCACCAGCAGAGGGAGATCCCTTTTAATACATTTTTCCATTCACTGTGTTGGTGGTGATGCTCATGGTTGATGTCCTTGGTGATCTTTTTGGCCTTCCTGTGATATCAGGTGAAGTAGGTATACTGGAGGGCAGGTAGTTTGCCACCGGTGATGGTTTGGGAAGACCACACCACCCTCTGGAGAGCCCTGGAGTTGCGGGCATTGCAGTACCAGGCGATGATACAGCCCGACAGGGTTTTAAAGCTTTACACCTCCACTGCGGTCCCGTCGATGGGACGTGCGCCCTCTGAAGTTTTCTGAAGTCCACGATCAGCGCCTTTGTTTTGTTGACGTTGAGGGAGGTTATTTTCCTGGCACCACTCCCAGGGCCCGAACCTCCTCCCTGTAGGCTGTTTTGGCATTGTTGGTAATAAGGCCTACTACTGTTCATCAATCCAGAGTTCAATGGCGGCGAGCTTTACACCACTCCAGCCGAGGCTTGGAATTGCGCATGGTGATCTTAGGCTTGTGTGCGACTGCTCCGCCAAGGAAACCCATTTCATGAAGCTCCCGACAAACAGTTATTATGCGACGTTGCTTCGAGGCAGTTTGGAACGCGATAGTGAGTGTTGCAAACCGAGGACAGATTATTTTTACGCACCTTTGTGAGCTTGTGTGGCCTACCACTTTGCGGCTGATCGGTTGTTGCTCCTAGACGTTGCCACTTCACAATAACAGTACCGATCCTCCGCAAATTTCACAGCCTACAAGCCACTGTCTCGCACCCACTGAAATGTGGTGGAGGATCAGTGATGATCTGGGGGTGCTTCAGCAAGGCTGGAATCGGGCAGATTTGTCTTTGTGAAGGACGCATGAATCAAGCCACGTACAAGGGTGTCCTGGAATAAAACTTGCTTCCTTCTGCTCTGACAATGTTCCCCAACTCTGAGGATTGGGTTTTCTAGCAGGACAATGCTCCATGCCACACAGCCAGGTCAATCAAGGTGTGGCTGGAGGACCACCAGATCAAGACCCTGTCATAGCCAGCCCAATCTCCAGACCTGAACCGCATTGAAAACCTCTGGAATGTGATCAAGAGGAATATGGATGGTCACAAGCCATCAAACAAAGCCGAGCTCCTTGAATTTTTGCGCCAGGAGTGGAATAAAGTCACCCAACATCAATGTGAAAGACTGGTGGAGAGCATGCCAAGACGCATGAAAGCTGTGATTGAAAATCAGGGTTATTCCACCAAAATATTGATTTCTGAACTCTTCCTACGACATTAGTATGGTGTCGTTTAAAAATGAATATGAACTTTTCTTTGCATTATTCGAGGTCTGACAATTCCGCATTTTTCAGTTGTCATTTCCTGCAAATAAATGCTCCAAATTACAATATTTTTTATTTGGAATTTTGTGAGAAATGTTGACAGTAGTTTATAGAATAAAACAAAAAACAATGTTTTACCCAAACACATACCTATAAATAGTCAAACCAGAGAAACTGATAATTTCAGTGGTCTCAATTTTTTCCAGAGCTGTATATTTAGCTTCACTGTCCAAATACATATGGCAAGGACTGTATATAGCCTTTCATCTTTCTCTTAGTCTGTGACGCCACATGAACAGGAACTGATTGATGACTGGATTGATAAGACTCAGGTTGAAGTCAGACAGATTTCTGGAATTTCAGTCTGAAGTGGACCTAGTGTTCCTATTCCCATTTCCTCATTCTCCTCTCTATTCTCATCTCCCCTCTCCTTTCCTCTTGTTGACCCCTCATCAAACATCAGCCTTACAGTAACTCATATTGAATGCACAACCCCATCATAGCTTTGATTTACTATCTGAATTGAATGGCTTCAAAGTGTGAGAAATTGACTGGTCTCAAAATAAAGAGGGTGTGTTCTATGGACACAGAGTTCATTAGAGAGTAACCTATTACCCTCCCATTCAGAGTTAGGATATATAAAGAGTTGATTTGGAATCAGTAGATATTCTACCCCTCTTCACAAACACTGACGAGTGGTGTGGTGGTAGTGTGGAGTGTGCAGGTCTATAATTAGTTAGTGTGGTGGTGTGGAGTGTGCAGGTCTATAATTAGCTAGTGAGCTAGAGGCTCATTAGCTAAGCAGGTCCCAGCACATAACCAACCAACAGACCTATTGAAAGAGGCTCTTCACTGACTTCACAGCTTAAATGTGGTTGATGTCGTTATTACAGAGAGATAGAGGCTCGAACCCACAACTCAGACTAATTATGGTAAACAGTGAGGGCTCAACCACAGCTATAATGGAGGGCATATATCATAAAACTGTTGCATGGACTTTGAGAGGCGAAAATGAAAGAACATGGGGACTTTTTAATTTCAATAACCTAACTAACCCCAACTTCCTCAAATAAGTATCAGTTGATTAACTTAACAGACAAAACTAGAACAGGCCGTTCCAGACAGATGGACATACTGACCACGACAGAACAAAAATCACAAGGACAGTTTCAAGAAGGCTCCTCCCCATCTCCCTCTTCTGTCGCCCCCCCCCCCCCCCCCCCCATAATTAATCGTCTCCCTCATTTACTCCCCCCTCCCTCCCACCATACCTTGAAGAAGCTCCCTTTCTTCTCCTCGCTGGGTTCAATGAGTGCGCTGATGGACATGCTATCCTCCTGTCCTTCGTCGTGCCGGTCTCTGTGGGGGAGAAAACAAAATGTCATTCTCAGTCCTGTAGGCTACGCTCCAGTACTGTCTAGTAGTTAGTATATTCCAGTAAAGCCAAGTTCAACACAATATAACCCAGAATTATTATTTTGGAATGCAAAGATAAATACATTTTTCACTCCTCTCACTAATGGCAAATGATTGCAACTTGTTATTATATTTATCTAGGCCTACCTGTTCTTTTGTTATGAATAAGAGGTATCATACTTACCATTTGCATAAGGCTACTTTTGCCTTCTTGCAAAGCAAGACCTCAACCACTAGAAAACGTGTCTGCATGGCCTAAGCATGTTTTGGGTAAATGAAATGCCAGCTGTCCAGCCCAGAGAGAGCAGGAATGAGAATTAAACATCATCACCGTGTCTATCTGAAAGGACTACAGTCCCTCGGTCTACATTGATGTACTATATTGTAACTGTAGGAGACTACTTCAGTCTCAGACCTGTCTATTTAATTGTAAATGCTAGTGGCTACTGTTTGGGGTTAAAAGGTGAAAAGGTAGTTTTACTTTTTTGGGGAAACCAGGACAAACATCTGCAGCTCAGGCGCTACCCAGACTAGCTTTGATCTGACAGCCAGGACTAGGGCTGTATAAACATTCTGACTTTCTCACACACATCCACACTCTCACTCAGATGCTGGTCTGTGACCAGACCCCTGTTGTCAATCATTGTATGGACTCTCCAGTTTCTGGGACAGAAACCCCCCCCTGAAAAAACAAGATTATATTTCCATGTTATGGTGCATTCCTCAGGAAATACCAGAGGAGAGAGAGAAAGGGAAAGAGGAAGTGGAGGAGGTTTGGTTTGAAGGTATTTGAAGGCCTTTCCTGAAAAGCACCAACAGCCAGTGAGAGATTTGACCCAATTCTTAAATTTTTCTGTCTCTGATGTTGTTGCTGCCCTGAAACATCCCCATGTTCGTCCATCTTGTCACACACACACGGTACAAACACACACTGCAAAGGGCCGGGTAAACAGGAAAGCTCCTGCGGCTGACATTTGAGGCAAAATAAACTCTACAGTAACAAATGTAATCACTGACTCAAAGCCCTGCATGGGTATAAATAAAATGGCCAACTGAACAGAATGAAGTAAAAAACAAAATAGGCCTAAAGTTTTTCTAGGTTACGTAACAATGTCTGGAAAAACAACCCTAGTTATAGCAAAACACAATTCACTGCCAGGGTTGGTGTCAATTCAGAAGTCAATTGTCAATTGAATCAAATAATGGAAAATGGCACTTATTATTGATTGCTAGTGTTGACGGCATCAAAAGTAGGAACCTACACTGAGTATACCAAACATTAGGAACACCTAATATTGAGTTGCACCCACTTCTGCCCTAAGAACAGGTTCAATTCATTAGGACATGGACTCTACAAATGTCTCGAAAGCGTTCCACAGGGATGCTAGCCTATGTTGACTCTAATGGGTGTTGGACCATTCATGATACACACGGGAAAACTGTTGAGCGTGGAAAACCCATCAACATTTTTAGTAATGGCGCAGAAGGGGATGGCTGCCGTTTTACTGGAGCCTAACCAATTGTGCTATTCTGTGTGGTTTTTTGCAACTTGTTTTTGTACAATGTTTCTGCCACAGACTAATGACCAAAAAGAGTTTCTGGACATCAGAATAGCGATTACTCACCTTGGACTGGACAAATCATTTTTCTTTAACGAATCGGCGGCGAAAGATTTACATCTCCTCCCAGGACCAAATCCCCATCATTGGCATGAAGAGGAGACACCGATACAGGGGGCACAGATCCGGGTGCTTGCTGAGAATTCGTCGGCGGGTGGATAATCCACCTTTACCATCTGTCCTACTGGGAAACGTGCAATCACCGGATGAGCTCCATCGGAGTCTATCCTACCAATGGGACAGTAAACTGTAATATCTTACGTTTCACCGAGTCGTGGCTGATCGAGGAAATGGATAATACACAGTTTGCTGGTTTTTGCGTGCATTGGAAAGATAGAACAGCAACCTCCGGTAACACGAGGGGTGGTGGTCTGTGTCTAATTGTCAACAACAGCTGGTGCGCAATCTAATATTAAGGAAGTCTTGAGGTTTTGCTCACCTGAGGTAAAGTACCTCATGAAAAGCTGTAGACCACACTATTTACCTGGAGTTGATCTATATTTTTCGTAGCTGTCTATTTACCACCACATACCGATGCAGGCACTCAGACCGCACACAACGAGCTGTGTAAGGCCATAAGCAAACAAGACTGTTTTGCTAGCACAGAATGGAAAACGTTCCGGGATTCATCCGATGGCATTGAGGAGTATACCACATCCGTCACCAGCTTCATCAGTAAGTGCATCGACGACACGGTCCCCACAGTGACCGTATATACATATCCCAACCAGAAGCCATGGATTACAGGCAACATCTGCACTGAGCTAAAGTGTAGAGCTGCCGCTTTCAAGGAGCGGACAACTCATCCGGAAGCTTATAAGAAATCCCACTACACCCTCAAACAAACCATCAAACAGGCAAAGTGTCAATAAAGGACTAAGATTGAATCCTACTACACCGGCTCTGACGCTCATCGGATGTGGCAGGGTTTGAAAACTATAACGGATTACAAAGGGAAACCCAGCCGCACACTGACGTGAGCCTACTAGACGAGCTAACTGCCTTCTCTGCTCACGTCGAGGCAAGCAAAAATTAACCATGCATGAGAGCACCAGCTGTTCTGGATGACTGTGTGATCACACTCGCCGTAGCCAATGTGAGTAAGACCTTTAAACACGTCAACATTGAGATGGATTACCAGGACATATACTCCGAGCATGCGCTGACCAACTGGCAAGTGTCTTCACTAACATTTTCAACCTCTCCCTGACATGTTTCAAGCAGACCACCATAGTCTGTGCCCAAGAACACCAAAGTAACCTGCTTTCAATATACTTTGTATCCCTCATTTACTCAAGTGTTTCCATTATTTTGCCAGTTACCTGTATATGATGTCCTCTATAAATAAAACAATGGGTGAATTCTAGATAACTATTGTGTGTTGGAGTGTCAACGCTTGGGGACAAATGTGGCTCCCTCAAAAAGACACATTCAGCCGGTTTCCACTTGGATTAGGTGTGTGTCCCTGCTTGCATAGGAGGTCACAGCCACTAAGACTCACATGAATCACACACACACACAGAGATTGACAAGAGGGAGTTATCCTAAAACTGTGGTTGCCCCTTCTAAATTTCTAAAGACAGTACCAGCTATCAAAGCATCCCACGTAACACCCTACAATCGCAACTCCACACCCAACTGCCTGCACTTCCCTCAACACTGAAAACTGCTGAGCTCTGCACCTCCAGCTGTATTTCAGTAGGGTTGGATAAAATAACGCAGTGAAGGGGGTCTAAAAGCAGGCTAACTCAAAAGCGGCTCATCTGTCCCTACCAAATTATGAACCGACTTGTTTTCTTGCTCTGACAGCAACAAATTTCCTACACTGCATCTACAGTAGTAGTTCGTTGGGGCTAGCAGACAGATGGGTGAGGTGAATGACTACAGGTTTATTGGCTGTACTGTTGTCATGGCTTGTTATGATAGGCTTTATGCCAAACCCTATATGACAGCATTAAGTCTCCCTCTTAATCAGAGCCGAATCCTAACTTTATATCCGAGTGTGAAACTCCAACTTCTGGCCAAGTCTACCATATAGAGCATTTTTTTGTAGTAGTATATCTCCTAAGCTTTCTGTGGTTAGAGTCTGAAGTGATGACAAACATTTCTCTATTGGTGATCTGCACGCAACCACAGCAGACTTCTGGGCAAAGAAACTGACAGGTAAAAGTAAACTACAGCCAATTACAATATGGTAATGGAGAGAAATCCTGCCTTGGATGGTAATATTCAGCTGAGTGTGCAGGGAAGCTTTGAACACAGGGAACCTGCTAGTCTGTAAAGGAGAGAAGGGGGAAAACTATTGGCTAAGTAATGAACTGCCAGTCTTGGCACACTTCTTCAAATTCTAACCTGTGACTGAAGTTTTACGTAACACCAGTCTGCTTTTCCCCCAAAGCTAATCTTAAACATATTTCAGAGCATACTGGAAAACTGGCACCTTAGTATGTATATGTAATTAAGAAAAAGTTAAGTTTTGCTGGAAAAGTTTGAAATGATTGTGGTAAAATAATGAAAACAGGTTTTGAATCTAGTTTGGAAATCTACAGGGTGACAGCTACCAACTCAAGATAATTTCAAAATCAGAAACTGAAATGGTTGAACACTAGAAAAGAAGTAATGCAGAAATTGAACCGCCTGTTAGATCAAACACTCAACTGAAGGCTTATCAGTAAGTCCCTCTTATGACTCAACCTGCTGAACAGAAAGCAAACCTCCCAGTACTGAGTCACAATGAGCTTGCACCTGTATAACTCCTTGTGTTCTCCATGCTTACTCTGGGTTCACGTTGTGAAATAAAACACAGATAATCACTTGGAGGCGATTTAGAGGGTGATGAGAGGGTAAATTGTGATAAGTACACACAATATCTATATTCTATTTCTATGATAAGTAAAAGTTGGTTAGAGCTTTCTTAGGACTATGTCTTCATACATCTTATCATAAAGGCCCACTACAGTAGGCCTACTTCAATATTCCAATGTACAGCAGGCTATAGACAATCCAGCCATGGTTCATAGCAACATACAGTATTGAGTCCCTACTCCCTAGAGTGAGTTGCACAGAATATAAGTGAGCACATGGAGTAGGCTACTGTTTCAATTTACATTTACAATATCACCATCCCTTACCGAAGAGCCTCGTCACTCGCAACATTGTATTTCTCGATCGAAGCTGAGACCCTGGGCAACAGGTGTTGAATAAGCTATAGCCAAGGTTGGCTAGGTTAGGCCTACTTTCTAAATGTAATACAGTTGCTAGTTATCTGTCCAAAATTGTAAATCAGTGATGTCACTTTTCAGCCCATTCTCAGAGCATTTCCTATTATTCTGTATGTAAATCCAAGACACTCCATTTAGTATGATGTTACATTTCGTATGGTATACATTCATTTGTGGATGTACGTCACCCAATTCGTATATGTTACAGATTACAATTCGTATTATATGTTATGAATTTGCTAAACTTATGATATATTGCAAATTATAACTGGGTGGTTTGAGCCCTGATTCACTGACAGCTGTGGTATATCAGACCATATAACACAGGTATGACAAAACATTTATTTTTACATTGGTAACCAGTTTATAATAGCAATAAGGAACCTCGGGTGTGTGGTATATGGCCAATATACCACGACTAAGAGCTGTATACAGGCACTCCATGTTTCGTTGCACATGAGAACAGCCCTTAGCCATGGAATATAGGCCATATACCTTACCCTCTCGTGGCTTATTGCTTAATTCTACCTAGGTGGCAAGCATTAGCTAGCTGGCTAATGTTAGCTGTAGGGGTTAGGGGTAATGGGTTAGGTAAAAGGGTTCATGTTAGGGGAAGGGTTAGCTAACATGCTAAGTAGTTGCAAAATATCAAGTAGTTGAAAAGTTGCTAATTAGCTCAAATTAGCTAAAACTGTACATGATAAAATTCAAACTCGCAACCTTTGGGTTGCTAGACATTCCCATTACACACCCAACCAACCACCCTACTTTAGTTTTTGCCTTTAAGTAACCATACCAAACGTTACATATCATACTAACTTGACTGTCCCAGATTTGCTTTACTATGTTACATCTAATCTGAGACCAGGTTGCACTTTAAGAATACCAAACTAAGTAAATGACTTGCCACTTAAGAGGCATTAGAAGACAAAAAATGATCCATCAAACGCATTTGGTGTGTCATCATAGTGGTCTGTAACTTGTGGTCATTCTCGTTTAGGTGGATCAAATTTAAATGTGCTTCTTTTTTCAATGCTGAATTGAATGTCATTGCAAAAAACAGAAAGGTGTCAATGTATTTTTAAATACATTTTTTAAATTGAAAAGTAATCCATTAAGTAATGTCGTTTTTCAAAAGTATCTGTATTCAGATGTTTTTAATTATAGTTACTAACTGTTTACTTACTGTTTCTTTGTAACATTAATTAGATTACATGTAACTGAATGTAATTATCTGTTACTAGCGAGACAATGTTTGCGATATCCTCCTGTTTGGATGGAAACTGAATAAGTGGGAAGTATTTTCGGGGACAATAGTTATGTAGACTAAAATAACTGGCGACATAAATACATAGGGCCTATTATCATACTTTCTAAATATGCCGTTTATGATTTACGGACAGGCTTGCTGGCATGGAAATTGAGAAATAAATCGAGAAAAGTTCTATCGGCAGTGCTGCAAACAATGAAAACGTACCTCTTTCAAACGTACCCAGTCGGCAGAATTGAGCTCCTAAACCGACAACTCTGATGTATGTTTATAATTGCCTGCCATTGTGAAGTAATAAGTCACGTTTGTGTCATTCAAATGATGGAGTATTCATAGTTCGTCGTAGAAAGTTGTGCTCTGGTCCTGTCCCGAGTCGGCTGCGTCCATGATTTGCGCTAGTTCCTGTCTTTCCTTCCTCCACAGTCCAATGCGTGCGTTCGACATGTCTAGCAACAGCTGGAGAACTGAAGTAAAATCAGTGCTTTCACGTCACGTGTCTTTACAAGGGATTACTTTGGCAGGGGTACACCCCGCTTTATTGGTGTGGTGTTCTGTTTTCCAGCAAAATTGTTTTGCTTTTTTGTATGTATGCGCATGCGCGTAACTTGCGGGGGCTCGGGTGGTCATTACCCCCTCCAAAGGTCAATTTGACCCCCTCAATAATTTACCAAGATAAACATATCCCACTCTAAAGCGCCTGGCAGCTACTGGCTTTCTGTGTCTTCTTACGCCACACAGTTCTACTAAATTCATAATTTTATGATTGAATCCGCCCGCTGTCAGTTATACTTTTGGTTTGTGAAGGGAAAAAAGTTAAGCAAGGCTATGGAGAATGGAGAAACTCACAATATCTCCTCTCTTTCTCTCTTCTTAACAAACCCTCTAATCTGTGAGCAAACATGGAACAAATAAAATAGTAGTCAAAATGAACATATAATATTTATAGACACGAATAAGAATGATAGAGAAAATAATATTTTTTCAAATGGAGAAAGTTTCTATTGCAAAGTGAAGAAAAGCGTATCCCGTGTGTGAACACTATTTCTCAAAACGAGTGATAATTGGTAACAGTTATATTGGGCTCAATTTGGAGAGTTCAAATACAACTTTGGTAGTATTATGAACATTAAAATATATAATTTCTAGTAGGCTACAGAATTAGAGAAGGGTTGTTTCTATTAACTGTTCTCGTTTTTTTTCTTCGGCACACACATACAAGTTCAAATCCCAAGCTACGCCTTGCTCAGACAGTCTGTGTTTTTCCACTATACAGATACATTGTTTAATGTAATTCTGACTAAAACTACACACATCATCAGATTACAATTTTATGATTCTAATCAATTTCATACAATTTTAAGGTTTCAGAGTGGAATTATTTCTCTAGGATAGGGGGTAGCATTTTCACGTTTGGATGAAAAACATGCCCAAATTCAACTGCCAGCTACTCATCCCCAGAAGATAAGATATGCATACTATTATTAGATATGGATAGAAAACACTCAGAAGTTTCTAAAACTGTTGGAATCATGTCTGTGAGTATAACAGAACTTATTTAGCAGGCAAAACCCAGAGGACAAACCATTCAGATTTTCTTTTTTAGGTCACTCTTTTCAATGGGGTTTCATTGCGAATCTAGATTTCTAAGGGACCTTCTTGCTGTTCCTACCACTTCCACTGGATGTCAACAGTCTTTAGAAATTGGTTGAGGTTTTTCCTTTGAGAAATGAAGAAGTAGCCATGTTCAGAATGAGGCTCCAGTGAAGTGTACTGTTTGTTAGAGGCGCGTGACCAGAAAGCATGCTACACATTGTTTTCCTCCGGTATTGAACACAGATCATCCCGTCCTCAATTTTATCGATTATTTACGTAAAAAAATACCTAAAGTTGTATTACAAAAGTAGTTTGAAAAGTTTGGACAAAGTTTACAGTAACTTTTGAGATATTTTGTAGTAACGTTGTGCAAGTTGGAACCGGTGTTTTTCTGGATCAAACGCGCCAAATAAATGGACATTTTGGATATATTGACGGAATTAATCGAACAAAAGGACCATTTGTGATGTTTATGGGACATATTGGAGTGCCAACAAAAGAAGCTCGTCAAAGGTAAGGCATGAATTATATTTTTATTTCTGCGTTTTGTGTCGCGCCTGCAGGGTTGAAATATGCTTTTCTCTCTTTGTTTACTGGGCTGCTATCCTCAGATAATAGCATCGTTTGCTTTCGCCGAAAAGCCTTTTTGAAATCTGACATGTTGGCTGGATTCACAACAAGTGTAGCTTTAATTTGGTATATTGCATGTGTGATTTCATGAAAGTTTGATTTTTATAGTAATTTATTTGAATTTGGCGCTCTGCATTTTCACTGGCTTTTGGCCAGAGAGGTTTAACCTGTTTGGGCTAGGGGGCAGCATTTTCACATTTGGATGAAAAGCGTGCCCAGAGTAAACTGCCTGCTACTCAGTCCCAGTTGCTAATATATGCATATTATTGGTAGATTTGGATAGAAAACACAGTTTCTAAAACTGTTTGAATGATGTCTGTGAGTATAACAGAACTCATAAGGCAGGCGAAAACCTAAGAAAAATCCAACCAGGAAGTGGGAAATCTGAGGTTTGTAGTTTTTCAACTCTTGGCCTATCGAATACACAGTGTCTATGGGGTCATATTGCACTACCTAAGGCTTCCACTAGATGTCAACAGTCTTTAGAACCTTGTTTGATGCTTCTACTGTGAAGTGGGGGTGAATGAGAGGGGATTGAGTAAGGTCTCTCCCAGAGTGCCATGAGCTGACCATGCGCATTCACATGAGAGTTAGCTTGAGTTCCATTGCTTTTCTGAAGACAAATTAATTCTCCGGTTGGAACATTATTGAAGATTTATGTTAAAAACATCCTAAAGATTGATTCTATACTTTGTTTAACATGTTTCTACAGACTGTAACGGAACTTTTTGACTTTTCGTCTGCTCCTAGTGATTGCGCGTCATGAATTTGGAATATTGTGCTAAACGCGTGAACAAAAAGGAGGTATTTGAACATAAATTATGAACTTTATCGAACAAATCAAACATTTATTGTGGAACTGGGATTCCTGGGAGTGCATTCTGATGAAGATCATCAAAGGTAAGTGAATATTTATAATGCTATTTCTGACTTCTGTTGACTCCAACATGGCGGATATCTGTTTGAGTTGTTTTGGTCTCTGAGCGCCGTACTCAGATTATTGCATGGTTTGCTTTTTCCGTAAAGTTTTTTTGAAATCTGACACAGCGTTAAGGAGAAGTATATCTATTTTTGCATTAGCTGAGTCTTTGACTAATTATTATTAAACCCATGGTCTTACAGATCTCGGGGATTGGTCAGAGCTATTGATTGTCAGTTATTATCATTGGGATTGAAAATGCTCATGACAAGGAGGTGTTATGGTGCTTTGTTGAAATTGTGTGTGATTTATTTAGAATTTAAGACACACTTAACCAGCATGGCTACCACAGCATTCTGCAGCAATACGCTATCCCATCTGGTTTGGGCTTAGTGGGACTATCATTTGTTTTTCAACAGGACAATGACACAACACACCTCCAGGCTGTGTAAAGGATATTTGACCAATAAGGAGAGTGATGGAGTGCTGCATCAGATTACCACAATCACCCGACCTCAACCAAATTGAGATGGTTTGGGATGAGTCGGATCGCAGAGTGAAGGAAAAGCAGCCAACAAATGCTCAGCATACACCTTAGCCAAATACATTTAAACTCAGTTTTTCACAATTCCTGACATTTAATCAGAGTAAATATTCCCTGTTTTAGGTCAGTTAGGATCACCACTTTATTTTAAGAATGTGAAATGGCAGAATAATAGTAGAGATAATTATTTATTTGAGCTTCTATTGCTTTCATCACATTCCCAGAGGGTCAGAAGTTTACATACACTCAATAAGTATTTGGTCGCATTGCCTTTAAATTGTTTAACTTGGGTCAAACGTTTCAGGTAGCCTTCAACAAGCTTCCCACAATAAGTTGGGTGAATTTTGGCCCATTCCTCCTGACAGAGCTGGTGTAACTGAGTCAGGTTTGTAGGCCTCCTTGCTCACACACGCTTTTTCAGTTCTGCCCACACATTTTCTATAGGATAGAGGTCAGGGCTTTGTGATGGCCACTTCAATACCTTGACTTTGTTGTCCTTAAGCCATTTTGCCACAACTTTGGAATTTTTATTTTATTATTTTTATTTCACCTTTATTTAACCAGGTAGGCTAGTTGAGAACAAGTTCTCATTTGCAACTGCGACCTGGCCAAGATAAAGCATAGCAATTTGACACATACAACAACACAGAGTTACACATGGAATTAACAAAACATACAGTCAATAATACAGTAGAAAAATAAGTCTATATACAATGTGAGCAAATGAGGTGAGTTAAGGGAGGTAAAGGCAAAAAAAGGCCATGGTGGCGAGGTAAATACAATATAGTAAGTAAAACACTGGAATGGTAGATTTGCAGTGGAAGAATGTGCAAAGTAGAAATAGAAATAATGGGGTGCAAAGGAGCAAAATAAATAAATTAATACAGTGCTTGGGGTCATTGTCCATTTGGAAGACACATTTGCGACCAAGCTTTAACTTCCTGACTGATGTCTTGAGATGTTGTTTGAATATATCCACATAATTTTCCTTGTCTCATGATGCTATCTATTTTGTGAAGTGCACCAGTCCCTCCTGCAGCAAAGCACCCCCACAACATGATGCTGCCACCCCCGTGCTTCACGGTTGGGATGGTGTTCTTCGGCAAACTTCCCCCTTTTTCCTCCAAACATAACGATGGTCATTATGGCCAAACAGTTATATTTTTGTTTCATCAGACCAGAGGACAATTCTCCAATAAGTACGATATTCGTCCCCATGTGCAGTTGCAAACCGTAGTCTAGCTTTTTTATGGCGGTTTTGGAGCAGTGGCTTCTTCCTTGCTGAGCGGCCTTTCAGGTTATGTCGATATAGGACTTGTTTTACTGTGGATATAGATACTTTTGTACCTGTTCCCTCTAGCATCTTCACAAGTTCCTTTGCTGTTGTTCTGCGATATGATGGCTGCGTGGTCCCATGGTGTTTATAGTTGCGTACTATTGTTTGTACAGATGAGCGTGGTAACTTCAGGCATTTGGAAATTGCTTGACTGATTGGCTGATTTCTTTTGATTTTCCCAAGATATCAAGCAAAGAGGCACTGAGTTTGAAGGTAGGCCGTGAAATACATCCACAGGTACACCTCCAATTGACTCAAATGATGTCAATTAGCCTATCAGAAGCTTCTAAAACCATTACATAATTTTCTGGAATTTTCCAAGCTGTTTAAAGGCACAGTGAACTTAGTGTATGTAAACTTCTGAAACACTGGAATTGTGATACAATGAATATGTGAAATAATCTGTCTGTAAAGAATTGTTGGAAACATTACTTGTGTCATGCACAAAGTAGATGTCCTAACCGACTTGCCAAAACTATAGTTTGTTTACAAGAAATTTGCGGAATGGTTGAAAAACAAGTTTTAATGACTCCAACCTAAGTGTATGTAAACTTCCGACTTCAACTGTATGTTGGAACTCCTTAAAGACAGTTGGAAAAGCATTCCAGGTGAAGGTAGTTGATAGAATGTCAAGAGTGTGCAAAGCTGTCATCAAGGCAAAGGGTGGCTATTTGAAGATTCTCAAATATAAAATATATTTGTATTTGTTTAACACTTTTTTGGTTGCTACATGATTCCAAATGTATTATTTCATAGTTTTGATGTCTTCACTATTATTCTACAATGTAGAAAATAGTACAAAAAAAAGGAAAACCTTTGAAAGGGTATTGCAGGTGTTCTAAAACTTTTGAACAGTAGTGTATTGACCAAATTATACATTTTGGATGTATTTTCCCTTCAAAATTTACCAGAAACAACCAGAAACACAGCTATTTCTTTAAAAAATGCATTTGTGTGTGCGTTTCTCAGTGCCCAGCAGAAACCATACCTGAATCAATGATGTCAGTGAGCAGTTTGGGCTGGTTACAATTATTATTATTTTTTATCATTACAAAACAAGAAAACAGAAATTAATGAGAAATATGTATTTACAAATATCAATTTATGGACATTTACAATGTATGATGGTTGTTACAAGAAATAAGCTTATATGGACATTACTTTTTAACATATAGTAAATTGCTTTCGTGTCTCTAACATTCACTCACTCACGGTTATATAGGAAAAACAATGTGCAGAAAGAGGTCATCTGAATGACCCGGAAGCCTGCGTCTTCGTAAGGATGAAAACATCATAGACCTACTACAAACTGCAATGTTCATGGCCTATATTAAGAGCCAAATTGATCAGAAATACAGTGTAGACATAGTTAATGTTGTAAATGACTATTGTAGCTGGAAACTGCTGATTTTTAATAGAATATCTACTTTTTCTTTGAAACTCTGTCTAGAAGGCCAGCGTCCTGGAGTCGCCTCTTCACTGTTAACGTTGAGACTGGTGTTTTGTGGGTCCTATTTAATGAAGCTACCAGTTGAGGACTTGTGAGGCGTCTGTTTCTCAAACTAGAGACTAATGTACTTGTCCTCTTGCTCAGTTGTGCACCGGGGCCTCCCACTCCTCTTTCTATTCTGGTTAGGGCCAGTTTGCGCTGTTCTGTGAAGGGAGTAGTACACAGCATTGTACGAGATCTTCAGTTTCTTGCCAATTTCTCACATGGAATAGCCTTCATTTCTCAGAACATGAATAGACCGATGAGTTTTAGAAGAAAATAATTTGTTTCTGGCCATTTCGAGCCTGTAATCGAACCCACAAATGCTGATGCTCCAGATACTCAACTAGTCCAAAGGCGGCCAGTTTTATTGCTTCTTTAAATCAACACAGTTTTCAGCTGTGCTAACATAATTGCAAAAGGGTTTTCTAATGATCAATTAGCCTTTTAAAATGATAGCTTGGATTAGCTAACATAACATGCCATTGGAACACAGGAGTGCTGATAATGGGCCTACTGAAGTGCTGATAATGGGCCTCTGTACGCCTATGTTGATATTCCATTAAAAATCAGCCGTTTCCAGCTACAATAGTCATTTACAACATTAACAATGTCTACACTGTATTTCTGATCAATTTTATGTTATTTTAATGGACAAAAAATTAGCTTTTTCAAAAACAAGGACATTTCTATGTGACCCCAAACTTTTGAATGGTAGTATATATTTGCCCATACTCTCATTAGTGGGGTAAAATAATCTGCCGGAAAGCTTTCTAATCAGTACCTTCAAAGCATTAAATGCAATACACAACTTTTATCAACAGGTTTTGCAGCAGTATGTTGTTTGAATTACTCTGGGATAAACAGCCAACCACACCTGACAGATCTGTGATGTGAGGAGCATCATGGGATGTGTCTCTATTGGAGACTATATATTGTTGACATAATTTTGACAACTGTGTGAGAAACTGGACTGTGAGAATACATCTTCAATTTACATCAGGGGTGTCAAACTCATTCCATGTTGTGCCTAGTGTCTGCAGGTTTTTATTATTTATTTTCAATTAATACCTAGAAAACCAGGTGACTGAAGTTATTTACTAATTAGTGACCTTAATTCATCAATCAAGTACAAGGGAGGAGTGAAAACCAGCAGACACTCTACCCTCCGTGGAATGAGTTTGGCACGTGATTTACATCATTGCATGATTTATGCAGGGGTACAAGTTACTTGAGCAGATCACAGGTTTGGCCCTGTATGAAGTAACATGGGCCAAACCGCATGTATTCACAATCAAATAGCATTTATTTTTTGCAATGTAACAAACTTAGGAAAAAATACTAAAATGTTAAACAATATAATATATTTAATACGCTGATTGTGAGTTACTGTGGATGTGTAGGCTGATGTGTAGGCAGACCTACACATTCCTTTGGGCACAGGAAGTCAACAGGTGGTTTATAATGCCGTCGACCACTCCCTCCCTGTCGAAACGGGGCGAACCGCAGCCACTTCTTCACCACGTCTGCAAACTGGTGATGTGTGGCCTCTTTGCCCACTGGGGTTCTTTTCAGAGCACCTACGGTGATAGAGAAGTAGTGAGGTCAGTGCTGCATCCCAATTCACTTCAGTGGTTTACTTTCCAAATGTCTATGGAGACTGATCTTTGGCATGATCCATCCATCCATCTAGTTAGCCATGCATCCCTCTCTCCAACCCTAACAGTATGTGTAAGATATGATACCGGTACTTACAGAAGAGAACCCCTTGGAGGCGGGTGTTTCTGAAGCTCCTTTTCTGGCCTCGGCCCACCCAGTTGAGCTCAGAGCCCACAGCAAAAGATAGCACTGCCTGCATGAGCCTTCGCACCGCATCATCAAACGTGGCCCCACCCATTCGTGACAGGTGAGACACCTGTCATAGAGGGACACATACACCATTTATAACACAATCACTTCCCATTATTTAGCAGTATCATACTTCAACAGTAGGTAGTGTGCGTGTCGCTGGTTCAAGCCTTTGCGGGTCACTCGGTCCACCTACCATTCTCTTCTGTGCTCCTGCATCCTCCAGGTGCCTCTCTGTGTCATCTAGCTGCTCCATGGTCCTCAGTGGGATGTCAATGTCTAGAGCCTCCACCTCTTCCTCTACCACCGGAAAGCTCTGGCCCTGAACCCTGGCCTGCATCTGCCTCAAAACGCCCCACTGTCTCTGCTGCTCCTCCTTAATCTCCACCAGCAGGGAGATGATTTTACGCTGGGCAGCCGTCTCTGAGGAACAGTGGATAGAAACTGATTTAGGATGACACAGGGTCATGGTAGGTGCCAATTTCATACAATGGAGGAAACCTATTCCCCCTCAGGAGACTGAAAAGATTTGGCATGGGTCCTCAGATCCTCAAAAGGTTCTACAGCTGCACCATCGAGAGCATCCTGACTGGTTGCGTCACTGCCTGGTATGGCAACTGCTCGGCCTCCGACTGCAAGGCACTACAGCGGGCAGTGCGTACGGCCCAGTACATCACTGTGGCCAAGCTTCCTGCCATCCAGGACCTCTATACCAGGCAGTGTCAGAGGAAGGCCCTAAAAATAGTTAAAATCTAGCCACCCTAGTCATAGACTCCTACCCCCAAGCGATAAGACCCCTGAACATCAAATGGCTATTTGCATTGCCCCCCCACCCCCTCTTTTACACCGCCGCTACTCTCTGTTATTATCTATGCATAGTCACTTTAATAACTCTACCTACATGTACATATTACCTCAATTACCACAACTAACCGGTGCCCTCGCACATTGACTCTGTACCGGTACCCCCTGTATATAGTCTCGCTATTGTTATTTCACTGCTGCTCTTTAATTACTTGTTCCTTTATTTCTTATTCATATTTTTTCAACTGCATTGTTGGTTAGGGGCTTGTAAGTAAGCATGTCACTGTAAGGTCTACCTCCACCTGTTGTATTCGGCGTATGTAACTAATATAATTTTATTTGATTACAGCATAGGGACTATTAATTTCAGCTGGAGACTATAAAACATGCTTTTTTCTATGAAGATGTTTCTTATTTTCAAGGAAGTGTCCTTTTCTTGAGAATTGGAGAGAAAAAAAATCATTGGAATGTTAAGAATTTATTGAATTGACATGTCAGTTTGTTGATTTGTCGTATTTTGTGTCACATTTTGGAACAGTGACAGGCCTAGCTGTAGTCATTTTCCCCATCAATCTAAAACAGCGAGTTAGTGTCATTGGCTACTGTAACTTCAGCCAATTAGAAATGTAGCCTGGGGTACTATGTTTCTCCTGATAATCTGATTGGTCACACAACTGAATCATTCATGGAATTCTTAGTTTTTTCCGATACTTGTTACTTCCAAGAAAATACAAAAGAAAGTAGGAAATTCACTTTAAAAACATAACTATAGTTAATCAGGCAAGGGTAAAACGTTACCTGCTGATGGTGAGGTGCCTGGGATCGCCAACTTTTCCCCAACACCACCCGTGCTAAATGTTGCACTCAGTGACTCAACGTCAAAGTTTACATCTGTGCGTCTTGGAATATCATACTTGGGAACATCCTCCGAGCGTCTCGAGACATGTTCCGCAAGATGGTTCATTTCTTCGGACACAGCTGATAGTCTCTGTTGGAGTGTTTCTAGTGCTATGTCTGCCATGTGTTTGTTGACCAAACCTTCCATTCGTCGCTGCATCGACCAGCTAGAAGTATCTCCATTATTATGCTCCATAAATATCTCAACCTGTCGATTTCCTAAACGTGAGTTTTAACCAACAAAAACCTTTCTACAATGTCTTTACTGTCTTTCTAGGTATACGCAAATGTTGACCTGCGAGGAAAAAAAGCGGAAGTGGTTATCAAGCAGTCCACAGCCAGCGCATGATATCACGTTGCAATAACGTCACCGTAATGTTGCGAGAACATTGGGAAGGCCAGAAGAACTACAATTCCCACTGCAACAATCAACATGTTCCTTTCCCACGGGTTGACTGCATATTTATCTTGAACGTTTTTAGTTCATGGAAAGATGCCAATTAGCATGTATGCTGAATGTAACCATAACAGTAACATTGTAGCCCGCTGATAGAAATTGTTACATTGTAGGCTACATTTGATGTAACTTTAACTAACACAATGTAGTGATCATCAAGGTTCCAACATTTCAAGTATAATTTTTTTGTGCCAGCTGTGAGTGATTGGGAACCTTCAAGGGAATGGTCTCCGCCTTTCAAAGTGTGTTGCACTATGCTGTTAAACATGTCGACTGCATTAACTTTACAAAAATCCTGTGATCGAAGGTCATGAAGTTTTGGCTGTCTGAGATGCACCTCCCCTGACTTCTACTTGTCTACATTCAGTTGCTTTCGCCTTACCACTCAAACACGCCCAATATTTGGTAAACAATTGTGTTCCCCTGCCAAAGATGATCTATTACAGGACCCTGTTCTTAGAGAACTACTGTCCTGTAGGTTTTCACTCCAACCCTAATCTAGCCCACTTGATTCTAATAATTAGATGCTTAAGGTTAATAAATTGAATCAGGTTAGTTACAACTGGGGATGGAGCAAAAACCTACAGGAGGGTAGCTCTCCAGGAACAGGGTTGGAGAACCCGATCTATTATATTTTTTTCCCTCATTCAACTTTTTCACTCCGGACGCTTTATCTGGACATGGTTCGTCAACACCTTCAACAGCCGAAGCTAAGTAGTAACATTAACATGATGTCTTCTAATTGCAGTCGCTGTACTCATAATATACAGGAGAACGATCGCCTTACGGCGAGAATAGCTGTGCTACAAGCCCAGCTTCAGACGCAATCGTTAGGCAAGGGTAATTTCAGTGTAGGAAAGGAAGAAACAGCGTCTGTGCCACCAGTAAGTACAGATAGTAACGTTAGTATAAATCCCCCCGCACAGTCCCCGCAGCCGGACAACTTTCTCATGGCTTCTGGAGGGAAATGCTGTTGGAATGCTCAACCGGTGTCGCTCATTCAGCCGACAGAAACTTTCAACCGGTTCTCCCCATTATGTAGCGAGTCGGAGTCTGAGTCTGAGTCTTCTCTTGTCTCTACTCCTCCCGTTACGGGGTCTGAGACGCCGAAGGCTCCCACCATTAGCTCTGACAAATTGAAAACCCTAGTCATTGGCGACTCCATTACCCGCAGTATTAGACTTAAAGCGAATCACCCAGCGATCATACACTGTTTACCAGGGGGCAGGGCTACCGACGTTAAGGCTAATCTAAAGATGGTGCTGGCTAAAGCTAAATCTGGCGAGTGTAGAGAGTATAGAGATATTGTTATCCACGTCGGCACCAACGATGTTAGGATGAAACAGTCAGAGGTCACCAAGTGCAACATAGCTTCAGCGTGTAAATCAGCTAGAAAGATGTGTCGGCATCGAGTAATTGTCTCTGGCCCCCTCCCAGTTAGGGGGAGTGACGAGCTCTACAGCAGAGTCTCAGCACTCAATCGCTGGTTGAAAACTGTTTTCTGCCCCTCCCAAAAGATAGAATTTGTAGATAATTGGCCCTCTTTCTGGGACTCACCCACAAACAGGACCAAGCCTGACCTGCTGAGGAGTGACGGACTCCATCCTAGCTGGAGGGGTGCTCTCATCTTATCTACCAACATAGATAGGGCTCTAACTCCTCTAGCCCCACAATGAAATAGGGTGCAGGCCAGGCAGCAGGCTGTTAGCCAACCTGCCAGCTTAGTGGAGTCTGCCAATAGCACAGTCAGTGTAGTCAGCTCAGCCATACCCATTGAGACTGTGTCTGTGCCTCGACCTAGGTTGGGCAAAACTAAACATGGCGGTGTTCGCCTTAGCAATCTTATTAGGATAAAGACCTCCTCCATTCCTGCCATTATTGAAAGAGATCGTGATACCTCACATCTCAAAATAGGGTTACTTAATGTTAGATCCCTCACTTCAAAGGCAGTCATAGTCAATGAACTAATCACTGATCATAATCTTGATGTGATTGGCCTGACTGAAACATGGCTTAAGCCTGATGAATTTACTGTGTTAAATGAGGCCTCACCTCCTGGTTACACTAGTGACCATATCCCCCGTGCATCCCGCAAAGGCGGAGGTGTTGCTAACATTTACGATAGCAAATTTCAATTTACAAAAAAAAAAATGGCGTTTTCGTCTTTTGAGCTTCTAGTCATGAAATCTATGCAGCCTACTCAATCACTTTTTATAGCTACTGTTTACAGGCCTCCTGGGCCATATACAGCGTTCCTCTCTGAGTTTCCTGAATTCCTATCAGACCTTGTAGTCATAGCAGATCATATTCAAATTTTTGGTGATTTTAATATTCACATGGAGAAGTCCACAGACCCACTCCAAAAGTCTTTCGGAGCCATTATCGACTCAGTGGGTTTTGTCCAACATGTCTCTGGACCTACTCACTGCCACAGTCATACTCTGGACCTAGTTTTGTCCCATGGAATAAATGTTGTAGATCTTAATGTTTTTCCACATAATCCTGGACTATCGGACCACCATTTTATTACGTTTGCAATTGCAACAAATAATCTGCTCAGACCCCAACCAAGGAGCATCAAAAGTCGTGCTATAAATTCTCAGACAACACAAAAATTCCTTGATGCCCTTCCAGACTCCTTCTGCCTACCCAAGGACGTCAGAGGACAAAAATCAGTTAACCACCTAACTGAGGAACTCAATTTAACCTTGCGCAATACCCTAGATGCAGTTGCACCCCTAAAAACGAAAAACATTTGTCATAAGAAACTAGCTCCCTGGTATACAGAAAATACCCGAGCTTTGAAGCAAGCTTCCAGGAAATTGGAACGGAAATGGCGCCACACCAAACTGGAAGTCTTCCGACTAGCTTGGAAAGACAGTACCGTGCAGTACCGAAGAGCCCTCACTGCTGCTCGATCATCCTACTTTTCCAACTTAATCGAGGAAAATAAGAACAATCCAAAATTTCTTTTTGATACTGTTGCGAAACTAACTAAAAAGCAGCATTCCCCAAGAGAGGATGGCTTTCACTTCAGCAGTAATAAATTCATGAACTTCTTTGAGGAAAAGATCATGACCATTAGAAAGCAAATTACGGACTCCTCTTTGAATCTGCGTATTCCTCCAGGGCTTAGCTGTCCTGGATCTGCACAGCTCTGCGAGGGCCTGGGATCGGGAGAGACACTTAAGTGTTTTAGTACTATATCTCTTGACACAATGATGAAAATAATCATGGCCTCTAAACCTTCAAGCTGCATACTGGATCCTATTCCTACTAAACTGCTGAAGGAGCTGCTTCCTGTGCTTGGCCCTCCTATGTTGAACATAATAAACAGCTCTCTATCCACCGGATGTGTACCAAACTCACTAAAAGTGGCAGTGATAAAGCCTCTCTTGAAAAAGCCAAACCTTGACCCGGAAAATATAAAAAACTATCGGCCTATATCGAATCTTCCATTCCTCTCAAAGATTTTAGAAAAAGCTGTTGCGCAGCAACTCACTGCCTTTCTGAAGACAAATAATGTATACGAAATGCTTCAGTCTGGTTTTAGACCCCATCATAGCACTGAGACTGCACTTGTGAAGGTGGTAAATGACCTTTTAATGGCGTCAGACCGAGGCTCTGCATCTGTCCTCGTGCTACTAGACCTTAGTGCTGCCTTTGACACCATCGATCACCACATTCTTTTGGAGAGACTGGAAACCCAAATTGGTCTACACGGACAAGTTCTGGCCTGGTTTAGATCTTACCTGTCGGAAAGATATCAGTTTGTCTCTGTGAATGGTCTGTCCTCTGACAAATCAACTGTACATTTCGGTGTTCCTCAAGGTTCCGTTTTAGGACCACTATTGTTTTCACTATATATTTTACCTCTTGGGGATGTTATTCGAAAACATAATGTTAACTTTCACTGCTATGCGGATGACACACAGCTGTACATTTCAATGAAACATGGTGAAGCCCCAAAATTGCCCTCGCTAGAAGCCTGTGTTTCAGACATAAGGAAGTGGATGGCTGAAAACTTTCTACTTTTAAACTCGGACAAAACAGAGATGCTTGTTCTAGGTCCCAAGAAACAAAGAGATCTTCTGTTAAATCTGACAATTCATCTTGATGGTTGTAAAGTCGTCTCAAATAAAACTGTGAAGGACCTCGGCGTTACTCTTGACCCTGATCTCTCTTTTGACGAACATATCAAGACTGTTTCAAGGACAGCTTTTTTCCATCTACGTAACATTGCAAAAATCAGAAATTTTCTGTCCAAAAAAGATGCAGAAAAATTAATCCATGCATTTGTTACTTCTAGGTTAGACTACTGCAATGCTCTACTTTCCGGCTACCCGGATAAAGCACTAAATAAACTTCAGTTAGTGCTAAATACGGCTGCTAGAATCCTGACTAGAACCAAGAAATTTGATCATATTACTCCAGTGCTAGCTTCCCTACACTGGCTTCCTGTTAAGGCAAGGGCTGATTTCAAGGTTTTACTGTTAACCTATAAAGCGTTACATGGGCTTGCTCCTACCTATCTTTCCGAGTTGGTCCTGCCGTACATACCAATACGTACGCTACGGTCACAAGACGCAGGCCTCCTAATTGTCCCTAGAATTTCTAAGCAAACAGCGGGAGGCAGGGCTTTCTCCTATAGATCTCCATTTTTATGGAACAGTCTGCCTACCCATGTGAGAGACGCAGACTCGGTCTCAACCTTTAAGTCTTTACTGAAGACTTATCTCTTCAGTAGGTCATATGATTGAGTGTAGTCTGGCCCAGGAGTGTGAAGGTGAACGGAAAGGCTCTGGAGCAACGAACCGCCCTTGCTGTCTCTGCCAGGCCGGTTCCCCTCTCTCCACTGGGATTCTCTGCCTCTAACCCTGTTACAGGGGCTGAGTCACTGGCTTGCTGGTGCTCTTTCATGCCGTCCCTAGGAGGGGTGCGTCACTTGAGTGGGTTGAGTTACTGACGTGATCTTCCTGTCTGGGTTGGCGCCCCCCCTTGGTTTGTGCTGTGGTGGAGACCTTTGTGGGCTATACTCGGCCTTGTCTCAGGATTGTAAGTTGGTGGTTGAGGATTTCCCTCTAGTGGTGCGGTGGCTGTGCTTTGGCAAAGTGGGTGGGGTTATATCCTTCCTATTTGGCCCTGTCCGGGGGTTTCTTCGGATGGGGCCACAGTGTCTCCTGACCGCTCCTGTCTCAGCCTCCAGTATTTATGCTGCAGTAGTTTGTGTCGGGGGGCTAGGGTCAGTTGGTTACCTGGAGTACTTCTCCTGTCTTATCCAGTGTCCTGTGTGAATTTAAGTATGCTCTCTCTAATTCTCTCGTTCTCTCTTTCTCTCTGAGAACCTGAGCCCTAGGACCATACGTCAGGACTACCGGGCATGATGACACCTTGCTGTCCCCAGTCCGCCTGGCCTTGCTGCTATTCCAGTTTCAACTGTTCTGCCTGCGGTTATGGAACCCCTACATGTCCCAGACCTGCTGTTTTCAACTCTTAATGATCGGCTATGAAAAGCCAACTGAGATTTATTCCTGATTATTATTTGACCATGCTTGTCATTTATGAACATTTTGAAAATCTTGGCTCTCTCTAATTTTCTCCTTCTCTCTTTCTTTCTCTCGGAGGACCTGAGCCCTAGGACCATACGTCGGGACTACCGGGCGTGGTGACGCCTTGCTCTCCCCAGTCCGCCTGGCCTTGCTGCTATTCCAGTTTCAACTGTTCTGCCTGCGGTTATGGAACCCCTACATGTCCCAGACCTGCTGTTTTCAACTCTTAATGATCGGCTATGAAAAGCCAACTGAGATTTATTCCTGATTATTATTTGACCATGCTTGTCATTTATGAAAATTTTGAAAATCTTGGCTCTCTCTAATTTTCTCCTTCTCTCTTTCTTTCTCTCGGAGGACCTGGGCCCTAGGACCATGCGTCGGGACTGCCGCCCGTGGTGACTCCTTGCTGTCCCCAGTCCGCCTGGCCTTGCTGCTATTCCAGTTTCAGCTGTTCTGCCTGCGGTTATGGAACCGCCACCTGTCCCAGACCTGTTGTTTTTCAACTCTTGATGATCGGCTATGAAAAGCCAACTGAAAATTATTCATGATTATTATTTGACCATGCTTGTCACTTATGAACATTTTTGAACATCTTGGCATAGTTCTGTTATAATCTCCACCCGGCACAGCCAGAAGAGGACTGGCCACCCCTCATAGCCTGGTTCCTCTCTAGGTTTCTTCCTAGGTTTTGGCCTTTCTAGGGAGTTTTTCCTAGCCACCGTGCTTCTACACCTGCATTACTAGCTGTTTGGGGTTTTAGGCTGGGTGTCTGTACAGCACTTCGAGATATTAGCTGATGTACGAAGGGCTATATAAAATAAAATTGATTGATTGATTGATATTGACAAGATAGCCCAGTGCCCACTATAACAAGAAATATATGATCTCAAAGATGGGAGGAGGAGAGAGCAGGTGGGACCATAAAGATAGAGGACTCATCTTTGTATCTGTGCCATTATTTTTCTAACATTTTTTTTCACCTTTATTTAACCAGGTAGGCTAGTTGAGAGCAAGTTCTCATTTACATCTGCGACCTGGTCAAGAATAAAGCAAAGCAGTTCGACACATACAACAACACAGAGTTACACATGGAATAAACAAACATACGGTCAATAATACAGTAGAAAAAGTCTATATACAGTGTGGAAATGAGGTAGGATAAGTGAGGTAAAGCAATAAATAGGCCGTGGTGGCGTAGTAATTACAATATACCAATTAAACACTGGAGTGATTGATGTGCAGAAGATGAATGTGCAAGTAGAGATACTGGGGTGCAAAGGAGCAAGATAAATAAATAAATAGGGTATGGGGATGAGGTAGTTGGATGGGCTATTTACAGATGGGCTATGTACAGGTGCAGTGATCTCACGCTCCCGGTGAGTAGGCATAGGCATATAGAGAGTGATAGGAATAACATGTGCTTCAGTAAGGTTGGTTTCTTAGCATTCTAGCATCCATGGCTATCAACTGTACCGCAGAACTGGAATGTAAATCACAGAAAATAGATGTGGTGGCAGCAGCAGACAAGTACTTGAGTGTATAAGATTGAGTTACAAGGTGTGTTGAATGATAGTGTCCCATCCTCCCAGGCTGCCAGCCTGGTGTAGGATCAGATAGGGTAGTGGAATAGTAGTGACGTTTTAATGGGTGTAGGATTAGTTGGTAGGGTATTTTTTCTTCCCTTTTACCTGTCCTTTTTCCCTTCCCTTTTTTTGTCACAACGTGTGATGAATTAACACTCAAGGACAACAGGCGGAAGCACAGGGCTAGATTAGAGAAATTGATGAATAGGGAGGCCGTGACTGACCTCACACTCCAGCACGCAGGTGGCGGCGGTGTATGCACCTTTCAGTTGGTTGCACCAATACAAATTTAAAAAAGAAGATGGAGTGGGATGTCTCGCTTCCTTTTCTGTCTCTGGCTCAAGCAGCTCAAAGAACAAAGGAATGTTTGGCGGAAAAGAGGGTTTGAGCCATAGAAATCCTATTAAATTACTTGAGTTCCAGAATGGGGTCAAAATGCCAGCCCTACTCCGAGGTAATAATAAGGGATTCCCCTCGAACATGCCCACAAATTGGGGAAAACAAACATTCTTTCCCATTGACCCCCAGTGTAAAAGAGCCAACTTGGATGTAGATTTTTTTATTATACAGAAATAACAAAACATGCCGAAAAGCTGCTGTGTTTGTTCAAAAATACCGACCTACAGTTGGCAATGCTCCGACTTAGGGAAATATAGCCTGAAAGAAGAGCCCTATGGCTTCAGACTATTCAGCGTGGGAGAGTGGGAAATTGTGGAGACCCGATTTCAAAGTCGGCGACACGTAGCTATGTGTGTGGAAAACATTTCATCACAGGTAAGACATTTAACTTGTTTAGTATAGTCTGTTTGTAACTCCATTTACTACTGTTAGTAGCATCTGTTTAGTCTGTTTATTTTGTGTTGTTGTGTTAGCTTATGTTCTGGTTGGTAGCTAGCTAGCACTCACACTCACGTGGCTGCTATCACCATCATGAAAACGGGCATGAGGAAAGCCCTACAATATTAAGTTTTTCTAAGTAGTGAGAATGTTTGGAAATAGGCAATGTTGAAAAGTAATCTTTAGGAATGTTCTTAAATGTAGTTTTATAATTGACTTTAACAAGCAGACAACAAGAACATTGTGTTTGAAAAGGGTCACGTTTTTGCTGTGAGCCAATGGGGTGACCATGGGTTGTTTTCCCCCAAGGCGAGCGGGGCCACAACGTTCTATTTAATATCGACTGTGCAATGTCCCCTATAAAATCCGAAAATGTGGTTGAAGGCGCCATATGGAGGGTGTGATGCAATTTCTGAGCCTCCGGAGGCATGCAGAGGACAAATTGAGCCTGTACCGCATCGCTATGCACCTCTAAAATGTTGTAACAATAAGGAGGGCTCTGTATGCAGTAGCTCCGCATTGACATGATTGGTTGACGGTAGGTGAGTGTGGGAGGTCCTGTATTATTCACTTCCTTGAAAACTTCCTTCACAACAGCTCTGCGCTGCGCCGCAAATCAAAAGAAGTATGAATAACCTGATTACTGCAGAGGCCATATCAGTGCAGTAACTGTTGTCGACTGGTATTTTGGACACAATAAATGCAGTATACTGAGTGTAAGATGGAGCCGACAGATATGGTAGCTCTGCTTCAAGCTCCTAAGCAACTTTGCAGTATTTTTTTTATTTTTTGTGTGTAATTTCTTACATTATTAGGGCAAATCTGTTTTCGTGATATTACATACAGTGGGAAATAACTTTTGGATATCAGAGCGGCGGTAACTCACCAGCATTACGACCAGGAATACGACTTTCCTGAATTTAATCCTTTGTTCATACCCCCCAGGGCAATTGAACTTATTCCAGAGGCTGCTCCAAAACGCCGCCGGCGGAGAAGAGGTATTCAGAGTGCTTCTAGTCCGACTCACACCATCCAACACTTCCGAGTATACACGCTAATGTTCAGTCTCTGGATAATAAAGTAGACGAGCTCAGGGCAAGGATCTCCTTCCAGAGAGACATTAGGGATTTTAACATACTCTTTTTCATGGAAACATGGCTCTCTCAGGAATACTGATTTTAACAAAGCAAATTTGAGGAAACGCCACTGAAGTTCTACCAACACATTGACTGTAATACTCACACTGGTAAAACATTGGACCACTGCTACTCAACTTTTCGAAATGCCTACAAGGCCCTCCCCCGCCCTCCCTTCTGCAAATCTGATCACGACTCCATTTTGCTCCTCCATTCCCATAAGCAGAAACTCAAACAGGAAGTACCCGTGCTAAGATCTATTCAACGCTGGTCTGACCAATCGGAATTCATGCTTCAAGATTGTTTTGATCATGCAGACTGGGATATGTTCTAGGTAGCCTCTGAGAATAACAGTGAAAATTACACAGATACAGTGACTGAGTTCATCAGGAAGTGTATAGGAAATGTTGTACCCACTGTGACTATTAAAACCTACCCAAACAAGAAACCGTGGATAGATGGCAGCATTCGCATAAAACTGAAAGCGCAAACCATCGCATTTAACCATGGCAATGTGACTGGGAATATGGCCGGATACAAACAGTGTAGTTATTCCCTACGTAAGGCAATCAAAAAGGCAAAACGTCAGTACAAAGTGGAGTCGCAATTCAATGGCTCAGACACGAGACGTATGTGACAGGGTCTACAGACAATCATGGACTATAAAGGGAAAACCAGCCACGTCTTGGACACCAACGTCTTGCTTCCGGACAAGCTAAATACCTTCACCCGCTTTGAGGATAACACAGTGCCACCAACAAGGCCCGCTACCAAGGACTGTGGGCTTTCCTTCTCTGTGGCCGACGTAAGACATTTACGCATGTTAACCCTTGCAAGGCTGCCGGGACACAGATGGCATCCCTAGCCACATCCTCAGCGCATGCGCAGATCAGCTGGCTGGAGTGTTTACGGACATTTTCAATCTCTCCCTATCCCAGTCTGCTGTCTCACATGCTTCAAGATCTCAACCATTGTTCCTGTACCTAAGAAAGCAAAGGTAACTGAACTAAATGACTATCGCCCATAGCACTCACTTCTGTCATCATGAAGTGCTTTGAGAGGCTAGTTAAGGATCATATCACCTCTACCTTACCTGACACCCTAAACCCACTTCAATTTGCTTACCGGCCCAATAGATCCACAGACAATGTATTCACCATCGCACTGCACACTCCCCTATCCCATCTGGACAAGAGGAGTAACTATGCAAGAATGCTGTTCATTGACTACAGCTCAGCATTCAACACCATAGTACCTCATAAGCTCATCATTAAGCTCAAGGCCCTGGGTCTGAACCCCAACCTGTGCAACTAGGTCCTGGACTTCCTGACGGGCCGCCCCCAGGTGGTGAAGGTAGGAAACAGCACCTCCACTTTGCTGATCCTCAACACGGGCCCCACAAGTGTGCGTGCTTAGCGCCCTCCTGTACTCCCTATTCACCCATGACTGCATGGCCACGCACGCCTCCAACTCAATCATCACGTTTGCAGACGACAACAGTAGTAGGCCTGATTACCAACAATGGTGAGAGAACCTGCAGAGTGGTGCCAGGAAAACAACCTCTCACTCAATGTCAACAAAACAAAGGAGCTGATCGTGAACTTCAGGAAACATCAGAGGGAGCACGCCCCTATCCACGTCGACGGGACTGCAGTGGAGAAGGTGGAAAGCTTCAATTTCCTCCGCGTACACATCAGTGACGATCTGAAATGGTCCACCCACACAGACAGTGTGGTGAAGAAGGCACAACAGGACCCAGTTGCACAGGGCAAGGTTCAGACCCAGGGCCCCGAGCTTAATGATGAGCTTGGAGGGTACTATGGTGTTGAATGCTGAGCTGTAGTCAATGAACAGCGCCTCTTCAGCTTCAGGAGGCTGAAGAAATTTGAGAACATCCTGTCGGGCTGTATCACCACCTGGTGCGTGAACTTCACCAGCTGCAGGGCTCTCCAGAGGGTGGTGCAGTCTGCCCAACGCATCACGGGGGCAAACTATCTGCCCTCCAGGACACCTACAGCATCTGATGCACCTGTCCAATCAATTTCATTTTTCACATGTGGACTCCAATCAAGTGGTAGAAACATCTCAAGGATGATCAATGGAAACAGGATGAACCTGAGCTAAATTTCAAGTCTCATAGCAAAGAGTCTGAATACTTATGTAAATAAATCAAGTTTTTATTTTTTATAAATTTGCATTTTTGCTTCGTCATGTTGGGGTATTGTGTATAGATCGATGAGGAAAAACATGAATTTAATACATTTTAGAATAAGCCTGTAACGTAACAAAGTGGAAAAAGTCAAGGGGTCTGAATACTGTAAATTCCCACTGTGCCCACTATAAAATGCAATGTGAGTTGTTATAGTACTGAATAAATCTGAGGAGATGCACTCAGACCAGCCTTTGTGATTGAACTTACGTTAACTACATTACTTTAGTTGGCTGCTTTGAGCAAAACTTGAATGCAATATAACCTTTTCTAGGAGTCTGTCTGTTTATGATCTGTATTCATTTTTGTTTTTCAACAATGTCAGGTACAGGCAGGGATGACTGGGGCCTTCAGCAAGTAAGACACGGGGTAAGAAAGAATTTGAACATCACAGTTATAAATTCCCACTGTGCCCTCTATAAAATGCAATGTGAATTGTTGTACTACTGAATGAAACTGAGATGCACTCAGACCAGCCTTTGTGATTGAACTTACATTACTTTAGTTTGCTACTTTGAGCAAAACTTGTATGTAATATAACCTATTCTGGGAGCGTTGTGTGTGTGTGTGTGTATGAACTATGTGTAATATTTTTGGACCATTTGGATTCACTGACAGGAGGAGCAATATGAGTGTGAGGTCGTCACGTTGATGGGGATGGTGATGGAGGCTTTGGTGGTCCACACAACGAAGAAGCAGGTATCCCTTCTAGGGATGTGGAGCTGACCTGGTGCCAGTAAGGATGGTCTTTATGGAGGCTGTAAGACCCTCCCTCCTTGATATAGAAATCCTTTGACTTTGCTTCCTCTTCAATGGTAAGGTTCCTTGCACCATAGGGACACTTGACCACCACCACTGCTGCTATGATGCCCACCAGACCATCCGATGAGGCACCCAGGATCCCAGACCTTGTGACCCAAAACCCTGACTCCTGCACATCCATCCCTGTACCCATTTGAATGCCTTGATGCCCTGCTCTTTTATCAGTACCCCACTTTACAAACAACACTTTATCCAATGACTGATCTGAGGACCCTTTTAAGCAGCGATGGAGTAACGCGCTTGGCCCTAACCACCTCCATAATTGCTGGCCGTCAACTTCTCTCTACTCATGATGTGCCATTTGGGGTTGGTGCGCTGTCCTGTTAGCGTATATTCTACTGCTCCTCCACCGACAGCAACATGCCAGCCAGGATGCCTGCATGCCCCAGGTGCCCTTGTTTTTGAACAATATCCGGTACAGACAGGGAGGGTAGCGTTTGTTCTGGCTCAGGTTCAAAGAGACATGCCGTTCCACTGAACCTGCCCCGGAGTCAGTTCCTTAGCCAAGATCCTCCTCTGTGGGCTCTCGGGACAGAGGGTTGTAGTCTTCGGCCAGGTACAGGTCTTCCACTGACTGCACCTGTTTGGGCACGGCTGGCTTCCTCCACTCGCATTCCACATCCGTACGGCCGATATTGTGAACTGCCAATATAGGCTGCATGGCTACACTCATGAGCTCCATGGAGGCATTCGCATGTGGTAGAGAGAATCCCCTGGTCACCTATGGAGACCTGCCTAGAGGAAGGATTTCGCTACACTCGCATTAACATCTGCTAACCATGTGTATGCGACCAATAACATTTGATTAGATTTTTTTAAAGGAAAAATCCACCCAAAACCACTCATTCCTTTAATTTACAGTGTTAAATAACACTAATATGTAAAAACAATATATTTGTGAACACATGTTTTATTTTGGCTTCATAATAAGGTTGGTAGCAACATGGAAAATTATTGTGGAAATCTGTAGCTCAAGTCGACTACAAAATCCACAATGAAATGCTCTCTCAATGGGCTTGCTGGCTGGCTAGCTTTGTAGCTAGCTAGCAAGCAAATGTAACCATACACAATAATAAAAGACAATATCAGCATGTAAAGTAGCTAGTTAGTGCAGTTTGTTTTGGCAATTTTCGGGCTATCAATTTAGGAGTCTACAATCTCACCATGTTCAACCTGCAGATCAATGTGCGTCACAGAATGGAGTCTAGTATTTGCAACAGCAGATATACGTTTGAGGAGATGGGAATTGTTGCCCATGCTACGTCAATGGACCGCGCGGTGCATTCTGGGCGATGGAATCGTACGGAATCATTATGCTATCGTGGAAAATAGGCACGTTCCTCGACATACTTTGAGAGGGGATTGCGTGACGATTAGCTTAGCAACCACGTGATACAGCATGAAAATGTGAACGTGATTGGTCGACAGTCTGCTGGATGGGGCGTTATACGTTCCTTCATTCATCTCCTTTCTGGAATATTTCTGGAAACGGCACCATGCAATGCACCCTGGACTAAACAGGCAGACAAATATGAAAAATGTGCTAGACATTGTTAAATTACACATTTCTCGAGTTAGGAATATCAAAAAAATATGATCAGGGGCTCATTTGAGAGAAGACATCCTCCCAAATGATGACATCGGCCAGTATTGAAATATGACATGTATGATAGACGTTTTTGCGAACTGAAAGTTGTATTCCTATTAACTTCCAGTGCAGTGAGAGCGACTTTATCACGGTACTACGTCATACCGGACGGATTTCTGCCTGCTTGAACTCCAATAACTCAGATACACATGACAACATGAAATGACCCAGTGAATCGATAAAACATTACTCAGAGATCCACAAAAACAATATAATATGAAAAATGGGTGAACCTTTCCTTTTAAGTGCCACATGCCTTTCAGTGCAACACCTTGAAATGCATTACTTGTAAGAAATGTGCTATTTAAAATAGTTTGATTTGATTGACATTATAGCTGTAGAATATTTAATAAACTGTCATTTTCACGAGGACAAGTGCAGCTTTTCCATTAACTTTTAATTGATAACTTGGGATTTTATTACTTGACATATCAATCATATAGTGGGAAGGAGGCTAAAATCAAAACTATGAATGCATGTACCACTCCTAATAAATAAATACTGTGCCTTTGAAGATTTGTCTCGTCATGAAACTACAATACAGGCTGGATGTTTAAACAAAGTCAATTCTGAATGTCAATAGATTTTTATATTCATTCTCATCAATGACAACATTCTAGAGCTGAGTTATCATTCATCGAAGTATGGTATCTGGGGTAATCTGGTTCATGATTATATAATTAAGTGGGTCTTTCCTTGTAGACTGTTGATAGCTGTATAGAACACATTGTATTGCTAAGATGCACAAACTTAATAGCTATACTTACCGACACAGGATAAACTTTATCCCTCATGCTGGCCCTGACCAAATCGGTAAGTTGCCCCTCACTATAGCTGCACTGCTGTCCAGACTTATCGTGGTCTTCTCCCCTTTTAAGGCTCTTATGCTCATGCTTGAAAAATGCCATGAGGTCTGAAATAGTTGAAATACTGTACAAACAGTTATCTAGGCTATTTTTTGATCTACTGCTCTGCTAACTAGTTAGCTTGTGTAGTCTGTGGCTAGCTAAAACAGTGAAAGGGGATGTAAGAAGTTCATGGATTGGACACAGAAGGTCTCTGATTGCGCTGGTAGCTAACAGTGTCGGCTAGAGATGACCTGCAGGAGCTTCCTGCAGGAATTTGTAGTCTTGCTGAGGTTTTCTCTGTTGCAATATATTGATAAAACTCACCTTGTCCAAGTGAGAATTACACTGTTATCAATACGTCACGCCAGGGTAAGCCTACACGAAACACAGACCTTATAATGTAATTATGATATAGTTCTAAAATCCCAGATGCAAAAATGAATTGTGAAAAAATGATTGGAACCATTACCGGGTTTAACCGCTAGGTTTTATGGGTATTATGATGCGTACACTGTGCCGGACTATAGGCAGGGGGTAGCATAACTTGTTTGATTCTCTGTAATAATGGTATGGGAATAATAATGCATTTTATTTTGTAAAGTCGTTTCTTTAAACCTAACCTTAACCACACTGCTAACCTTATGCCTAACCTTGAATGAAGAGCAAAAAGCAACAACAAAAGCATCATACATTTTTATGATGGCCAATTTTTACTTTGGCTGTGGTAACTAGTCAAAACCATTGTGCCTGTTGTTCATACGCATATCTGCCCTCTCACTGGCTAGAATGGTCCCACCTGATCTTGCCTCCTCGATACTATAGGCCTAGTTTGTCAAAATTGATTTAGAGGATGAATTTAGCAGGATAGAAGAATTAGGTTAAATTTAGGAAAAGGGTTAGCTAAAATAATCTTTATCCTATCAAGACATGACCGTGTGGGGGTAGCCTACAACATTTTTTTTCAACATTATGAGAGTCTGATAGCATTTTTGTAGAATAATGTCAAGAGCAGGCCAGAGTGAGCTGCATGGTCACTTTCTCTGCTAATTTGCCAAGTGCATGTGCTCCAACAATCGTGAATGCCCACAACACTTACACAATAAAGGGGCAGTATGTGTTGCGAAATTAGACAGATAATTGACTCATGAAAATACCGGTTTAGTGAGTATCTCTCTTTCACATTCTCTTTCTCCTCTCTTTTTAATTTCACATCTAAAGTTACGTTATAGACTTTATGATAAAAGCTTTTCTGGTGGTTGTGTGGGAAGCAACACAAGGATACATGCATTACCTTAAGCAAATATACTTTATTTATGCGGAAGTACCAAAAGTATTCTAAATTACATCTGAAACATCGGCACACAAAGTAAACCATTCTGTTTTGATCTCCCTGTTCCGGAGGCATACTTCAGGTTAATTGATTAACATTACATCATCAAACTCGGCAATCCTATCAGAAACAACATGCAGTCATCTAGGAGGTCCAGTTCAACAGCCAAGTTTAGTGCCATCTTTAATATATGTAATTTGAATCAGAATTATATTATAATTACCATAAATAATGTATTATATTAAAATATATCCATGCGAGTTAACAAGGTGATATCAAAATCTCAAACACAACAAAACAAAGGACTAAGGAGGGTACCAAGGGGGACCTAAGATCATATCTATGAAAATATATTGAACAAATATACAGATGAAGACAAAATATATAAATACATTTACATGTATGTATATATGTACGTCAGCAATATATCACCATGTGAACTTCACAAATTATTAAAATATTCCTTTCTTCAAGACCGCTCACCTGCAGATATTAGAATTGGTGATAGTCTGGTGAATTTCAAGCACATGGTGGTATTTGAGGGGAGAACAGCTCATAATAACGGTCGAAATGGCACAAATGGAATGGCATCAAACACACGGAAACCATGTTTGATATGTGATACCATTCCACCAATTCTGCTCCAGCCATTACCACGAGCCCGTCCTCCCCAATGAAGGTGCCACCAACCTCCTGTGTTGTACAGTACCTGTTTTCAGATCATAATCCTCATCAAACCAGGGACAAATGAACAGCAGCACAACATGACATCTGACCATATTTGTCAATGGTATTATGGCTAAGGATGAATATGTCACTGGTTAACATTTCAGTTAGATGTGCCACTGGAGATATCTTTTCAACTTAATGTTTTGATGGGGGTATTTGTATGATATTGGCCAATTAAAACAAGTTAGGAGTCTTTGACTTATAGGCTTGGTAGATATAAGTCACTTTTCATATCAAGCTTCCAGTGCAGGCTTCTGTAAACCACTTAGTTTTAGTCTGCCCTACAAGATACATTTTACTCTTGACAGAGGGATGTGTGACTGTACATACCATCTAGAAATGTGCCTTCAATCAAATGAAAAGAAACAACATATTTACATTGTAAAGCTCATCATTATTGCATTATAAATGATTTTACATTTTTAAAAACCCTGTTTTCCTTTGACATTAGAGTTGTGCTCCGTCTACTCATTTCCCAAGACAAATAAATAAATGAACAAAAACAAACGATAAACATGCTTCAAAATAAATGCAACCCTAATACTTTGTACATTGAGACTTTTTTAAAATCATAACTTATGTATTTGAGATATTGTGTTATTGGTCCATAAAATGAGTGTTCACAAGATGTCATTCAGAGCAGTTTGTAAAGCAAGTTCGTTTTTTTCTCTCCAATAAATGTGTGTTATTTGCATCTATGAAAAAAACCTACCAGATGAAAAATCTTGGTTTTTACAGATAGTGTTAGGGCTCTATTCAATCTGTAAAACTGAAGCGTTACAGATTCGGCAACAGAAATGTAAAAGTAATTCCCGATTGAGTCGACTATATGCAGCGTTTAACCGTTAATGTAAACTCTGCTAAAGCGGGAACATTGCTTTTAAATTTCAATCCCGCTTTAAAACTGAATTTCCGCGATGCGGATTGAATAGAGCCCTTAGTCTGCTGTGTGTTTACAGTGGTGTGATAAATACATTTTGTAAAGGTCAAATAAAGGTGCGATGATGTTACTAACATAGCAAACATTCAATCAACGTACGACTGGTTGGCTTGCCTTGAACAAGTGTCCTAGAATCCCCTGCATGTCTACAGATTACGTCTGATATAATCCCTAAAACTAAAGGCGTAAAGGACATAAGAACTGATTTAAATGTAGCACAACCTACCATCTGGACAAATCTAAACATTGTGCATTACAAAAAATGAATTACCGTAGCTCAACCAACATCAGGTCAGCCAAAGTTCAGATGCTTTATTTAAAGTGCATCTCTACCTCTATGAATCATAACACTGGGAGTACTCATTAGTACAGAAATGCCTAATTTCCTCTGTGTGTCGGTGGTACAGGAAGTCCATCCTTTATACAGGAAGTCCATCTAGGCAATGTACATTTGGTAAAAGTTACTTGGAACAAGAAAAAGTCTGTAGGAATCCAATATTGTGCTGTAGTTCATGGTTGTGCCCCTATGTGGCAGCACATATCATTCTCTTGAGCTCCATGTGTGGAAAAAAGGAGTTTACTGTTTCACAAAGCTTGCTTCATTTGACCAGATTGCCATAATAATCAGCAAGTAGGAACACTCATTGTCATTGAAACAGAGACCGTCTCCCACCTTGGACAGACACCACATAATATACTTCAGTGCAGTCTCACTGAATAGGTTTGACTTTGCTAAGGATGCATTTCGATCTAAATCAAGTCCATCATAGAGTAAATGCTCAGAATAATTTTAGTAGAGATTCCTCTTTTGCAAGAGTCAAAAGAATGTTGGAAGGATGTTTCCCCTAAAAGTGACTTTAGACTGGAGTCTCATAACATGCCAAGGGGTGTTGGTGGCACTAAGCTCTACAGACAGTATCTCCAAAATTAGCTCATCTTCGAGACCAACCGGGTTGGTTTGGATTTAAAATAAATAACGATCAATAAATTAATAAATAGAATATCTGCCTGCATGTATTTACAAAGCGGAGAACATTTAATTTAATATTGTTCAAACAACACTATTCCAGTACACATTATAGACTCGTATAAGACCGGCTTTCATCAAAGCCAGTTAGCAGCTAATAAACATATTACATTATAAATTGTCATCAAGATCACACGGTAGAATATAATGCAGTTTCAGACACCTTTACAAAAATCCTAAACAAATAAAAATCTTAACATCAAAGTAGGCAGTAGTCAACAAAAATAGCTTTGTTCACGAGTCCTGTGTGAAAGCTTTTTACAAGTCAGTTTGTGCTCCTGCATGTGTGCCCAGTTTATCTCCTCTCCTCTTTAAACCACACACACGCTACTCCCTATTGCACTGACCATAAAGAAAATAATAATAATAATAATAATACAAATATCTGAGGTGCAGACAGATCCCTCCCAAGCCAGACCATCTCCTGGAGAGTGGGGGCAGGAGGACAGGGAGGAGAAAGAAAAGGGAGAGTGAGAACTGGGTCTCAGCGGTCTCTGCAGGTGGGCAGGTTGACGAAGGTGAAGACGTTGTACTCAATGAGGATGGAGAAGCAGAGAAAGATGCAGTACATGAGCAGACAAACCAGGCCCAAACGACGGTCCAGTTTCCACCCATTCAGATGTACCCCCAGGACCTAAGAGAGCGAGGGAAGAGATTAAGGAATTACATTAATGGTTGCTCTACTCAAATGTAATTCTGCATAGACTGTAAAATACAATACACAAGTATATTTTATTCTTTAAAATCTTAGACATATACATGGAATGACTCACTGTGAGGAACACAGACCCCAACAGAAGTCCCACAGAGAAGATGAGCCCTTTGCTGTTCAGTTTAATCTAAGAGAAGAAAAGTTTAAACAGGCACAGAAGAAGTTAAACCATGGGGTTGGGAACTGATTTACAACACGTTTGCACCAGTATAAAGTGTACACCTGCTATTTCCAGAAGAGAATAATAGTTTCAAAAACAGATGTTACACCACCAAACGATTATATGGTCTTATGCCAGCTCTTTTTTTGGGGCCCTTTTGAAATGTATACAGTATCCATAAGCTGTTCTCTGTACAGTGCATTCGGAAAGTATTCAGACCCCTTTACCTTTTCCACATTTTGTTATGTTACAGCCTACAGCTGCTCCATCGAGAGCATCCTGACTGGTTGCATCACTGCCTGGTATTGCAACTGCTCGGCCTCTGACCGCAAGGCAAAAAAGAGGGTAGTGGGTATGGCCCAGTACATCACAGCTTCCTGCCATCCAGGACCTCTATACCAGGCGGTGTAGAGGTAAATGGTCAAAGACTCCAGCCACCCTAGTCATAGACTGTTCTCTCTGCTAACGCACGGCAAGCGGTACCAGAGTGCCAAGTCTAGGTCCAAAAAGCTTCTTAACAGCTTCTAACCCCAATCCATAAGACTCCTGAACAGCTAATCAAATGGCTACACAGTCTATTTGCATTGTCCCCCCCTCTTTTATGCTGCTGTTTATCACTTTAACTCTACCTACATGTACATATTACCTCAATTACTCTGTACTGGTACTCCCTGTATATAGCCTTGCTACTGTTAATTTACTGCTACTCTCAATTATTTATTTTTTTACTTAACACTAATTTTTCTTAACTGCATTGTTGGTTAAGAGCTTGTCTGTAAGCATTTCACTGTAAGGTCTACACCTGTTGTGTTTGGTGCATGTGACATAATATTTGATTTGATTTATTCTAAAATGGGTTAAATTATATTTTTTTCTCATCAATCTACACACAGTACCCCATAATGACAAAGCGAAAACAGGTTTTTAGAAATGTATGTAATTGTCTTAAATATAAAATATTATTCAGACCCTTTGCTATGAGACTCAAAATTGAGCTCAGGTGCATCCTGTTTCCATTGATCATCCTTGAGATGTTTCTACAACTTGATGGGAGTCCACCTGTGGTAAATTCAATTGATTGGACATGATTTGGAAAGGCACACACCTGTCTATTTAAGGTCCCACTTTTGACAGTGCATGTCAGAGCAAAAACCAAGCCATGAGGTCGAAGGAATTGTCCGTAGAGCTCCGAGACAGGATTGTGTTGAGGCAGGATCTGGGGAAGGGTACTAAAACATTTCTGCAGCATTGAAGGTGCATTTCTGCAGCATTGAATCATTCTTAAATGGAAGAAGTTGGAACAACCAAGACTTTTCCTAGAGCTGGCCATATGGCCAAACTGAGCAATCGGGGATGAAGAGTCTGGTCAGGGAGGTGACCAAGAACCCGATGGTCAATCTGACAGAGCTCCAGAGTTACTCTGTGGAGATGGGAAAACCTTCCAGAAGCACAGCCATCTCTGCAGCACTCCACCAATCAGGCCTTTATGGTAGAGTGGCCAGACGGAAGCCGCTCCCCAGTAAAAGGCACATGAAAGCCCGATTGGAGTTTGCCAAAAGGCACCTAATTGCCAAAAAGCACCTAAAGACTCAGACCATGAGAAACAAGATCCTCTGGTCTGATGAAACCAAGATTGAACTCTTTTTGGGCTAAATGCCAAGCATCACGTCTGGAGGAAACCTGGAACCATCCCTACGGTGAAGCATGGTGGTGGCAGCATCATGCTGTGGGAATGTTTTTCAGGGGCTGGGACTGGGACACTAGTCGGGCTCGAGGGAAAGATGAACAGAGCAAAGTACAGAGAGATCCTTGATGAAAACCTGCTCCAGAGCACTCAGGACCTCAGACTGGGGGCGAAGGTTCACCTTCCAACAGGACAACGACCATAAGCACACAACCAAGACAACGCAGGAGTTGCTTCAGGACAAGTCTCTGAATGTCCTTGACTGGCCCAGTCAGGGCCTGGACTAGAACCTGATTGGACATCTCTGGAGAGACCTGTGCAGCGACGCTCCCCATCCAACCTGACAGAGCTTGAGAGGATCTGCAGAGAAGAATGGGAGAAACTATCCAAATACAGGTGTGCCAAGCTTGTAGCGTCATACCCAAGAAGACTCGAGGATGTAATCACTGCCAAAGTAAAGGCTCTGAATACTAATGTAAATGTGATATTTCCAATTTTAGTTTTTTTAATAAATATGCAAAAATGTATAATTTTTTTTTTTGCTTCGTCATTATGGGGTATTGTGTGTAGATTGATGGGAAAAAGAGATGTAATCAATTTTAGAATAAGGCTTTAACGTAACAAAATGTGGAAAAAGTAAACTGCTTCTACACCTGCATTGCTTGCTGTTTAGGGGTTTTAGGCTGGGTTTCTGTACAGCACTCTGTGACATCAGCTGATGTAAGACGGGCTTTATAAATTAATTTGATTGAAGGAGTCTGAATACTTTCCGAATGCACTGTATCTCACTCCTACATTAGCCCGCAATACACAGCTCAATTCCCTAACATGCTGACCAGACCGGACACGTTGCGTGCGTGAGCGTAGCAAAATACATGTTATTGAAATCCATGTTATTCAATTATTGCACCCACACTGCTCGCGCATGCCAACGAGCGTCTGCGTTGCCAAGGGCTAAAATAGAAGTCATTCCTATTTCTGACGCAGATCGCACTGCAAGTCCTGCCTCTCCCATCTCCTCATTGGTTTATAGAAGCAGGTACCCACGTGCCATCTCCTCATTGGTTATACCCACGTGGGTGATTGAAAGACGAAATGTTTTGCCAGTTGTCGTGGTAATACTATGAAAGTGTAGATGCCAATCACCATATAAGTTCAAAGATGAAAAAGCCTGGAAGGAGGAGAGATGACTAGAAACGATTCGTTTGGCCATTTTATGTGTGGATTAATTGTCGGAGTAGAGGACCTTGTGCATTTCAGGTAAAATAACAACTCAATGTTTATATCCCAGGACAAATTACCTAGCAACAGCAAGCTAGCTAAATAGGACAAATTAGCTAGCAAGTGCAAGCTAACTAGCTAAATTGCCATACATGTTTAATGCTTTTTGACCTGTCCCCAAATTAATGTCATTGGTTCAGAGTTTGTTTTGATATTTTAACCTGCGTGTCGTGATCGTGTTTGGTGTAGGGGGGACAAAATAAGTGTATGCACGATAGCGCACGCGCGCAGCCAGTTTGGCGTCCGTGTTACACACAGTCAAAGCCTTCATTGAGAATAATCATGTAACACGCCACACTCCAAAAGCAGCAAGGCAGCAAAAGCTTGTCTCTCTTCTCCTGGGAACAGATTAATGTAGGCATTCCTTCACGGCCACAGCACCCCCACGCCTGTTTTATCTAGTGTGATTCTGGCACACTGGGCTACAGGTGCACTCAACGCTGTATTTCTCTTGGACTACTGACAGCTACTTTTCTCCTATCTCTTTCAGGTGTTAGGACCCAGTCACATGTCAAACTGGAATATATACGTGTATCTACAGTGATCACAAATAACAGATGCTCCAATGGCTACGTAAACATGTCATGACACTGACTAATACTGTACATAAACATACATAACATTGGTGCCATTTGACAGGAGCAGAGAGGGCTCTGGACAGAAAATCAATTGTGTCATCTCTCACAATAAAAAGCAACATCAATTTTACCTTCACAGAATAGGCCTATCACGTATAAGTTTCAGATGTCAGTTTTTATTGTGCATTTCTGATAGAGGTTTACTAAAGACCTTACACAGCCAGGGTTAGAAGAAACAGTGTTTGTTACTTACGTAGGAGCCGTAGTTGATGGCCAGAGTCTGCAGGGCCCAGGGAAGGCCCAGTCCAATAAGGATATCAAACACATTACTGCCTATAGAGTTAGACACAGCCATGTCCCCAAAACCTGAGAGACACAGCAAGAGGGAGCGAGAGAGAGACAAAGAGAAAGGGATGGAAACAGGGAGGGAGAAAAAAAGAGGAGAGGCAAAGAAAGAGAGGGAGAGAGAAAGAGAAATCAATAGACAGAGACGTTGGTCAACATCGGTAACATCAATAAAGAATTCTGACTTGCTGAGGTAATCAGGTTGCCACAAACAACAAATACAACAACAACAAACAGACTGTCATGGAATGTGTTTCCATTTCCCTCTCTCAGACTCAGATAAATTTTTGAAAGGGGAGCGATAATTAACACATAACAGAAATCAAGGATGGAGGAAGGCGCCACGCTGGGTTCTCTTCAGTCCACCCGTCCCCATCACTTCCACACGACTTGGTCACAGAGACAGATGACAACCTCTCCCCTCTTCCTCATCCCATCTCTCTATCGCCCTTCACTCTGTTGACCATGTACACAGAGTGTGGAGCTCTTTGATTCCTGTGTGTGTTCATAGGGTGGGGGAGCAGCAGGGCAAACAGCACTGGAAGAATGGCATCGTTTTACATGCTAACCAACTGTGCTATTTTGCAAGTTTTTTTGCGTTGCTCGTAACTTATTTTTTAACTTATTGCTGCTACCGTCTCTTATGACCGAAAATAACTTCTGGATATCAGAACAGCGATTACTCACCTCGAAATGAAAGAAGCTTTTTCCTTTAACGAGTTTGACGAGAAGGACATAGTGCTTTCCCGTGAACAGGCCCAAATCCCCGTCATTTGCATGAAGAAAAGAAGGAGAAAGGGGGGCGGGGGTCGGACTGCCTTCTGAGAATTCGTAGGCGAGCGAGTAAACTTCCACTGCCATCCATTCTATTGGCGAACGTGCAATCATTGGAAAATAAAATCGATGACCTACGATCAAGATTATTCTACCAACGGGACATTAAAAACGGTAATATCTTATGTTTCACCGAGTCGTGGATGAACGACAACATGGATAATGTAGAGCTGGTGGGATTTTCCATGCCCCCGGCAGAACAGAGAAGCTACGTCTGGTAAGACTAGGGGTGGGGGTATGTGTCTATTTGTCAATAACAGCTGGTGTGTGATGTCTAATATCAAAGATGTCTCGAGGGTTTGCTCGCCTGAGGTAGAGTACCTTATGATAAGCTGTAGACCACACTATCTACCACGAGCGTAGCTGTCTATTATTCGTAGCTGTCTATTTACCACCACAAACCAATGCTGTGACTAAGATCGCACTCAACCAACTCTATAAGGCCATAAGCCAACAAGAAAATGCTCATCCAGAAGCGGCGCTCGTAGTGGCCGCGGACTTTAATGCAGGCAAACTTAAATCAGTTTTACCTCATTTCTACCAGCTTGTCACGTGCAACCAGAGGAAAAAAGCTTTAGACCACCTTTACTCCACACACAGAGATGAATACAAAGCTCTCCCCCGCCCTCCATTTGGCAAATCTGACCATAATTCTATCCTCCTGATTCCTGCTTACAAGCAAAAACTAAAGCAGGAAGTACCAGTGACTAGCTCAATATGGAAGTGGTCAGATGAAGTGGATGCTACGCTACAGGACTGTTTTGCTAGCACAGACTGGAATATGTTCTGGGATTCATCCAATGGCATCGAGGGGTATACCACCTCAGTCATCGGCTTCATCAATAAGTGCATCGACGACGTTGTCCCCACAGTGACTGTACGTACATATCCCAAACAGAAGCCATGGATTACAGGCACCATCCGCATCGAGCTAAAGGCTAGAGCTGCCGCTTCCAAGGAGCGGGACACTAATCCGGACGCTTATAAGAAATTACGCTATGCCCTCAGACGAACCTACTACACCGGCTCTGACGCTCGTCGGATGTGGCAGGGTTTGAAAACTATTATGGACTACAAAAGGAAACCCAGACGCGAGCTGCCCAGTGACACGAGCCTACCAGACAAGCTAAATGCCTTTTATGATTGCTTCGAGGCAAGCAAGACTGAAGCATGCACGAGAGCACCAGCTGTTCTGGACGACTGTGTGATAACGCTCTCGGTAGCCAATGTGAGCAAGACCTTTAAACAGGTCAACATTTACAAAGCCGCGGGGCCAGATGGCTTACCAGGATGTGTACTTAAAGCATGCACGGACCAATTGGCAAGTGTCTTCACTGACATTTCCGACCTCTCCCTGACTGAGTCTACATGTTTCAAACAGACCACCATAGTCCTTGTGCCCAAGGAAGCGAAGGTAACCTGCCTAAATGATTACCGCCCCGTAGCACTCGTCGGTAGTCATGAAGTGCTTTGAAAGGCTGGTCATGGCTCACATCAACAGCATCCTCCCGGATACCCTAGACCCACTCTAAGTCGCATACCGCCCCAATAGATCCACAGATGACGCAATCTCAATCATACTCCACACTGCCCTTTCCCACCTGGACAAAAGGAACACCTACAGTGGGGAGAACAAGTATTTGATACACTGCCGATTTTGCAGGTTTTCCTACTTACAAAGCATGTAGAGGTCTGTAATTTTTATCATAGGTACACTTCAACTGTGAGAGACGGAATCTAAAACAAAAATCCAGAAAATCACATTGTATGATTTTTAAATAATTAATTTGCATTTTATTGCATGACATAAGTATTTGATCACCTACCAACCAGTAAGAATTCCGGCTCTCACAGACCTGTTAGTTTTTCTTTAAGAAGCCCTCCTGTTCTCCACTCATTACCTGTATTAACTGCATCTGTTTGAACTCGTTACCTGTATAAAAGACACCTGTCCACACACTCAATCAAACAGATTCCAACCTCTCCACAATGGCCAAGACCAGAGAGCTGTGTAAGGACATCAGGGATAAAATTGTAGACCTGCACAAGGCTGGGATGGGCTACAGGACAATAGGCAAGCAGCTTGGTGAGAAGGAAACAACTGTTGGCGCAATTATTAGAAAATGGAAGAAGTTCAAGATGACGGTCAATCACCCTCGGTCTGGGGCTCCATGCAAGATTTCACCTCGTGGGGCATCAATGATCATGAGGAAGGTGAGGGATCAGCCCAGAACTACACGGCAGGACCTGGTCAATGACCTGAAGAGAGCTGGGACCACAGTCTCAAAGAAAACCATTAGTAACACACTACGCCGTCATGGATTAAAATCCTGCAGCGCACGCAAGGTCCCCCTGCTTAAGCCAGTGCATGTCCAGGCCTGTCTGAAGTTTGCCAATGACCATCTGGATGATCCAGAGGAGGAATGGGAGAAGGTCATGTGGTCTGATGAGACAAAAATAGAGCTTTTTGGTCTAACTCCACTCGCCGTGTTTGGAGGAAGAAGAAGGATGAGTACAACCCCAAGAACACCATCCCAACCGTGAAGCATGGAGGTGGAAACATCATTCTTTGGGGATGCTTTTCTGCAAAGGGGACAGGACGACTGCTCCGTATTGAGGGGAGGATGGATGGGGCCATGTATCGCGAGATCTTGGCCAACAACCTCCTTCCCTCAGTAAGAGCATTGAAGATGGGTCGTGGCTGGGTCTTCCAGCATGACAACGACACGAAACACACAGCCATGGCAACTAAGGAGTGGCTCCGTAAGAAGCATCTCAAGGTCCTGGAGTGGCCTAGCCAGTCTCCAGACCAGAACCCAATAGAAAATCTTTGAAGGGAGCTGAAAGTCCGTATTGCCCAGCGACAGCCCCGAAACCTGAAGGATCTGGAGAAGATCTGTAGGGAGGAGTGGGCCAAAATCCCTGCTGCAGTGTGTGCAAACCTAGTCAAGAACTACAGGAAACGTATGATCTCTGTAATTGCAAACAAAGGTTTCTGTACCAAATATTAAGTTCTGCTTTTCTGATGTATCAAATACTTATGTCATGCAATAAAATGCAAATTAATTACTTAAATATCATACAATGTGATTTTCTGGATTTTTGTTTTAGATTCCTTCTCTCATAGTTGAAGTGTACCTATGATAAAAATTACAGACCTCTACATGCTTTGTAAGTAGGAAAACCTGCAAAATCGGCAGTGTATCAAATACTTGTTCTCCCCACTGTATATGAGAATGCGGTTCATTGACTACAGCTCAGCGTTCAACACCATAGTGCCCTCAAAGCTCATCACTAAACTAAGGACCCTGGGACTAAACACCTCCCTCTGCAACTGGATCCTGGACCTCCCGACGGGCCGCCCCCAGGTGGTGAAGGTAGGCAACAACACGTCTGCCACGCTGATCCTCAACACTGGGGCCCCTCAGGGGTGTGTACTTAGTCCCCTCCTGTACTCCCTGTTCACCCACGACTGCATGGCCAAACATGACTCCAACACCATCATTAAGTTTGCTGATGACACAACAGTGGTAGGCCTGATCACCAACAACGATGAGACAGCCTATAGGGAGGAGGTCAGAGACCTGGCAGTGTGGTGTCAGGACAACAACCTCTCTCTCAATGTGAGCAAGACAAAGGAGTTGATCGTGGAGTACAGGAAAAGGTGGGTCGAACCAGGCCCCCATTAAAACTTCTTTAGGATAGGGTGCAGATTTTTCACTTAGGGAAAAATAGCGTGCCCAATTTCAACTTCGTGCTACTCATCCCCAGAATATAAGATATGCATATTATTAGTAGATTTGGATAGAAAACACTCTGAAGTTTCTAAAACTGTTTGAATCATATCTGTAAGTATAACAGAACTTATATAGCAGTCAAAACCCTGAGGACTAACTTAGTTTTTTTTAAGTCACTGTCTGTTCAATGAGTTATTATGGGCAGGCCAGAATTCTAATTACTATACTCGCAGTTCCTACTGCTTCCACTGGATGTCGCCAGTGTATGGAAATAGGTTGAAGTTATTCATTTGAACAATGACAAAGAAAAACACCAAAAAGTAGAGTGACGTCTTGTGTTTTTGTTTGATTGTTGCGCAAGACTTGAAAAGTACCGTGAGTTTGTTGATCTCATGTATTGAAAACAGATTGACCCGTCTTCAATTTGATCGATTATTAACGTTTACAAATACCTTAAGTTGTATTACAAAAGTACTTTGAAATGTTTTGGCAAAGTGTAGAGGTAATTTTTTGGATATTTTGTTGTGACTTTGCGCAAATTGGACTCTGTTTTTTTCTGGTACAACGGCGCCAAATAAATGGACAATTTGGATATATATGGACGGAATTAATCGAACAAAAGGACCATTTGTGATGTTTATGGGACATATTGGAGTGCCAACAAAAGAATCTCGTCAAAGGTAATGCATGTTTTATATTTTATATCTACGTTTTGAGTAGCGCCGGCATGGTTGAAATAGGCTACACTGTCTTGTTGACATTTTGCTATCATCAGATAATAGCATCTTATGCTTTCGCCGAAAAGCCTTTTTGAAATCTGACATGTTGGCTGGATTCACAACGAGTGTAGCTTTAATTTGGTATCTTATATGTGTAATTTAATAAAGTTAGATTTTATATAATTTTTTTGAGTCTGGCGCTCTACATTTTCCCAGGCTGTTGGGACGCAAGCGTCCCGCTATCCCAGAGAGGTTATTAACATCAACCGGGCTGTAGTGGAGTGGGTGAGAATTTCAAGTTCCTTGTTGTCCACATCACCAACAAGCTATCATGGTCCAAACACACCAAGACAGTCGTGAAGAGGGAATGACAACACATTTTCCCCCTCAGGAGACTGAAAAGATTTGGCATGGGACCCCAGATCCTCAAAAAGTTCTACAGCTGCACCATCGAGAGCATCCTGACCGGTTCCATTACCGCCTGTTATGGCAACTGCTCGGCATCTGATCGTAAGGCACCAGAGAGTAGTGTGTATGGCCCAGTATATCACAGGGGCCAAGCTTCCTGCTATCCAGGACCTATGTAATAGGCGGTGTCAGAGGAAAGGCCAAAAAATTGTCAGACTCCTGTCTCCCAGGTCATAGACTGTTTTCTCTGCTACCGCACGGCAAGCGGTACCGGAGCGCCAAGTCTAGGACCAAAAGGCTCCTTAACAGCTTCTACCCCCAAGCCATAAGACTGCTGAACAATTAATCAAATGGCCACCGGACTATTACATTGACCCCTCCCCCATTTGTTTTGTACACTGCTGCTACTCGCTGTTTATTATCTATGCATAGTCACTTCACCCCTACCTACATGTACAAATTACCTCAACTAACCTGTACCCCCACACATTGACTCGGTACCGGTGCCCCCTGTATATAGCCTTGTTATTGTTATTTTATATTGTTACTGTTTATAATTTTTTTGTTTTTTGTTTATTTGGTAAATATTTTCTTAACTCTTCTGTTGGTTAAGGGCTTGTTGTAAGTAAGCATTTCACGGTAAGGTCTACACTTATTGTATTTGGCGCATGTGACAAATAAAGTTTGATTTGATTTTGATTTGGTAGAGAAAGTACTCTGTGTGTGTTCTCACCTTGCCGTGCCACTATAAGACTGGCCATGCAATCAGGGACACTGGTGCCAGCTGCCAGGAAGGTGATGCCCATGATGACGTCGGGGATACCGAGAGTAAATCCGATCACTGTCACCTGAAGGGAAGAGACACACACATCAGTGAGTTTATTTTTTATTAATTCTCCCCAATTTCGTGGTATCCAATTGGTAGTTGCAATCTTGTCCCGTCTGTCACGACCTCTACCGAAGTCGTTGCCTCTCCTTGTTCGGGCGGTGTTCGGCGGTCGACGTCACCGGCCTTCTAGCCATCATCGATCCATTTTTCATTTTCCATTGGTTTTGTCTTGTCTTCCCACACACCTGTTTTCAATCCCATTCATTACCTATTGTGTATTTAACCCTCTGTTTCCCCTCATGTGTTTGTCAGAGATTATTTTATGTCAAGTATTGTTTTCTTGTTGTATAGGTGCGCGACGGGTCCTCATACCCATGTTTATTTGATGTATGTATATTTTCGTGTTTGGAGCATGTCGAGTGGACATTTAGTAAAAGTCTACATTTACACTCCGTCTAACTCTCCTGCGTCTGACTTCCATGCCACCTATACACAATATTGTGACACCGTCGCTGCAACTCATGTATGGATTTGGCAGAGGCGAAGGTTGAGAGCCGTGCGTCCTCCGAAACACAAACCAACCGAGCCACGCTGCTTCTTGACACAATGCCCACTTAACCCGGAAGCCAGCCGCACCAATGTGTCTGAGGAAACCGTACACCTGGCGACCGTGTCAGCGTGCATTGCGCCCGGCCCGCCACAGGAGTTGCTAGAGCGCGATGGGACAAGAACATCCCTGCTGGCCAAACCCGGTTGACACTGGGCCAATTGTGTGCTGCCCCATGGGTTTCTCGGTCGCGACCGGTTGCGACAGAGCCTGGACTTGAACCAGGATCTCTAGTGGCACAGCTAGCACTGTGATGCAGTGCCTTAGACCACTGCGCCACTTGGGAGGCATCAGTGTTATATGCGTGTGTGTGTGTATGTGTGCGCGCGTGTGTGCCCTCACCATCCAGACCATGACATAGGAAAAACCAGCAATCCAGAGGGTGGAAGTGACGAAGGAGACCATGAACCATCTCTCCCAGTGAGTGTTGGCACAGTTAGGCACCGTGAAGAACAACAGCAGGCACAGAGGCCAGGCCAACAGCCACTTGACCTTATTACAGCACCCAGCTAGAGAAAGAGATGGAGGGAGAGGGAAAGAGATGCAGTTTCAATTTGTGTTCTTTGCTGGATTTACATTAACTGATGTTTTTATTGAGGAAATCTAAAAATACTTTTAGGCGAGTGTTGACCAACACAATAAAGAGAGCTCAGAGAGACTGAATGTTTTTGAAACCCTGTAATGTTATATTGGTTTTTACCTGGGGCGTGAAAGGGCACGAAAGGTCCCTCCCCTACGTCCTCCTCCTCTTCATCGTTCTCATTATTCTCATTGTCTTCGTTCTCGTTTTCCGTCTCGTTGCCGGCCTCCACATCTCCCCTGTCGTCCTCTCCATGGTGACCATGGCGACCTTTGACTCCCCTTTCAGGCCCGCCCAGTCCGTTCTCCAGGCCCCGTCTACTGCCGACCTTCACTGTGACCTCTGAGTCTCCGTTAGTGAACGGCCGGGTGCTAATCAGACGCTGTCTCTTCACAAATACATGCATACGCACATGTCATATGCTGTACAAAATTTTCAAAATAAGTATGCTGTAAGAATACAGTTTATTCACACCCACAAAGCAAACAGAAACACGGCCACATATGCAGAAGGCATGTGTGGTCATACCTCAGTGATGAGCATGCGTGAGGCCATGGAGAGGCGTGTGCGAGGGGAGAAGTGGCTGGTGATCATGATCCTCATGCCGGCTTCAGAGAAGGACAGCTGGTGGGGGTAGGCTGACAGCAACTCATCTACCATCAACACTGACTGCTTTCTGTGGAAGTTAGCTACAGGAGACATACACACAGAGAGAGAGAGAGAGACGTGAGCGATGTGAGAGAGATGAGACAAACACACACAGGCACATGCATGGCAGAACGGTCAGACCGTACTTTTCTTCAGCAGGACAGCGCTGGCGTCACAGTTGTCGTCCAGGTCAGCGTTACTGGCTGTGCCGTTCCCCAGGCTGGACGAGTTCTTCTTCCGCCTCTCCAGGAAATGCACAATGTTCGAGTTAAACCTATACACATAAAGGAACACGAGTTAAACCTAGACAAAGAGGGACAGTACAAGGCTGTGGATACAACTTCATACCTCTACTCAGGATACATGAAATGGTTCTGAAGTGTGTTTGTGTGTGGTATTGATGGTTTCAGACACAGACTTACTTCATTATCAAAATATAGCCGAAATACATCAGAACCAGTGTCAGAGACTCCCACCTGGAACACACATCAAGCGGGATTCAATTGAAGCTGATTTTTAACAGCTATACAACACAACACATAACATATAGGTGTATGTGCTGTATACATAAGTGCAAGCCATACTTACCATGAAACCTTTTCATCATATATGAACTGTAAGGAGACAAAGAAGAATGATACTGAACACTTGGAAGAATGATTGGAAGTACAGTATTCGCTTTTGGGGTTCACTTTTCTCTGATGTAAACATTAGTATATGGATCCACTCTGTAGATACACCATCTGATCAGCAGGAGGCAACACACTAAGGCCCACTTCAATGGTTTGCAATGGTCAGGCTCCACTCACCACTATAAGAGCAGTGATGGATAGGGTGTAGTACATACAGTCTCTCATAAGAGACCAACGAGACAGATGCACTGCCTGAGAGAGAGAGAGAGAGAGAGAGAAGGGGAGAGGGGGGAGAGAGAGGAACGGTCTGTAAGAGTGGAAGAGCCAACATTTCACCCCCATGTATTCATCCCTTCCTGTGTGTGTGTCTGTGTCTGTGTCTGTTGCTGTGCAAGCCAAGGTGCAGAAACCTACCTGGCCAGCAAATATTCCACACACTCCAATGATGCAGAGGATATTGAAGACAGCTGAGCCCACGATCGTGCCCACCCCCACATCCCCTTTAGTGATGAACACACCTGCACAGAGACAGTGAAAATACAGAACATCCATGGGTTATACAATGGTTAGGAATGGAGGGTTACACATTTATACATGTAAACTATTGACATGGTTAACTTATACAGTATGTATACAGTTTTCTTTTTAAATAATTTTTTTATTTCACCTTTATTTAACCAGGTAGGCCAGTTGAGAACAAGTTCTCATTTACAACTGCGACCTGGCCAAGATAAAGCAAAGCAGTGTGACAAAAACAACAACACAGAGTTACACATGGGATAAACAAACGTACAGTCAATAACACAATAGAAAAATCTATGTACGGTGTGTGCAAATGTAGTTTGGTTAGGTCAGGGTGTGACTCGGGTGGGAAAATCTATGTTTTCTATTTCTTTGTTGTTTTGCCGAGTGTGGTTCCCAATCAGAGGCAGCTGTCTATCATTGTCTCTGATTGGGGATCATATATAAGTTGTCATTTTCCGTTTGGGTTTTGTGGGGTGTTGTTTTCTGTTTAGGTTGTTTCCCTGACAGAACTGTGCGCTTTCGTTTTCTCCTTTTGTCATTTTGTTTGAGTGTTTTTGTGAACATTAAATCATGAACACTTTCCATGCTGCGCTTTGGTCTCATTCCGACGGCGAACGTTACAGGGATGAGGTAGTTGGGTGGGCTATTTACAGATGGGCTGTGCACAGGTGCAGTGATCGGTAAGCTGCTCTGAGTTATATTGTATATCACTGTCACATACACCAGATAGGTGCAGTTTTACAGGGTCAGCCATAGTAGTACAGAGCCCCTGGAGCAAATTAGAGTTACGTGCCTTGCTCAAGGGCACACCAACAGATTTTTCACCTTGTTGGCTTGGTATTTGAACCAGTGACCATTTTCAAATCAAAGCAAACTTTATTTGTCACATTCGCCGAATACAACAAGTGTAAACCTTACCGTGAAATGCTGACTTACAAGCCCTTAACCAACAGTGCAGTTCAAGAAGAGTTAAGAAAATATTTACCAAATAAACTAAAGTATAAAAAGTAACACAATAACATAACAATAACAAGACTATACAGGGGGTACCGGTACTGAGTCAGTGTGCGGGGGTACAGGTTAGAGATAATTTGTACATGTAGGTAGGGGTGAAGTGACTATGTATAGATAATAAACAGTGAGTAGCAACACTGTACAAAACAAATGGAGGGGAGGGGGGTCAATGTAATAGTCCGGTGGCCATTTGATTAATTGTTCAGCAGTCTTATGGCTTGGGGTAGAAGCTGTTAAGGAGCCTTTGGTCCTAGACTTGGCACTCCGGTACCACATGCCGTGCGGTAGCATAGAAAACAGTCTATAACTTGGGTGACTGGAGTCTCTGACAATTTTATGGGCTTTCCTCTGACACCGCCTATTATATAGGTCCTGGACTGGCTTCCAGTTGAAGCTCGCATCCGCTACAAGACCATGGTGCTTGCCTACGGAGCTGTGAGGGGAACGGCACCTCAGTACCTCCAGGCTCTGATCAGGCTCTACACCCAAACAAGGGCACTGCGTTCATCCACCTCTGGCCTGCTCGCCTCCCTACCACTGAGGAAGTACAGTTCCCGCTCAGCCCAGTCAAAACTGTTCGCTGCTCTGGCCCCCCAATGGTGGAACAAACTCCCTCACGACGCCAGGACAGCGGAGTCAATCACCACCTTCCGGAGACACCTGAAACCCCACCTCTTTAAGGAATACCTAGGATAGGATAAAGTAATCCTTCTCACCCCCCCCCCCCCCCTTAAAAGATTTAGATGCACTATTGTAAAGTGGCTGTTCCACTGGATGTCATAAGGTGAATGCACCAATTTGTAAGTCGCTCTGGATAAGAGCGTCTGCTAAATGACTTAAATGTAAATGTTAAATGGATTGCAGGAAGCTTGGCCCCAGTGATGCACTATCCTCTCTAGTGCCTTACGATCAGATGCCGAGCAGTTGCCAAACCAGGCGGTGATGCAACCGGTCAGGATGCTCTCGATGGTGCAGCTGTAGAACTTTTTGAGGATCTGGGGACTCATGCCAAATCTCCTGAGGGGGAAAAGGTGTTGTCATGCCCTCTTCACGACTGTCTTGTTGTGTTTGGACCATGATAGCTCGTTGGTGATGTGGACACCAAGGAACTTGAAACTCTCGAACCCGCTCCACTACAGCCTTGTTGATGTTAATGGGGGCCTGTTCGGCCACCTTTTCCTGTAGTCCACGATCAGTTCCTTTGTCTTGCTCACATTGAGGGAGAGGATGTTGTCCTGGCACCACACTGCCAGGTCTCTGACCTCCTCCCTATATGCTGTCTCATCGTTGTCAGTGATCAGGCCTACCACTGTTGTGTCGTCAGCAAACTTAATGATGGTGTTGGAGTCGTGTTGGGCCACGCAGTCATGGGTGAACAGGGAGTATAGGATTAAGTACACACCCCTGAGGGGCCCCAGTGTTGAGGATCAGCGTGGCAGACGTGTTGTTGCCTACCCTTACCACCTGGGGCGGTCCGTCAGGAAGTTCAGGATCCAGTGGCAGAGGGAGGTGTTTAGTCCCAGGGTCCTTAGCTTAGTGATGAGCTTTGTGGGCATTATGGTGTTGAACGCTGAGCTAGTCAATGAACAGCATTCTCATATAGGTGTTCCTTTTGTCCAGGTGGGAAAGGACAGTGTGGAGTACGATTGAGATTGCATCATCTGTGGATCTATTGGGGCGGTATGTGAATTGAAGTACATACGGTCACTGTGGGGACGATGTCGTCAACGCACTTATTGATGAAGCCGATGACTGAGGTGGTATACTCCTCAATGCCATTGGATGAATCCCGGAACATATTTCAGTTTGTGCTAGCAAAACAGTCCTGTAGCGTAGCATCTGACCACTTCCATATTGAGCGAGTCACTGGTACTTCCTTCTTTAGTATTTGCTTGTAAGCAGGAATCAGGAGGATAGAATTATGGTCAGATTTGCCAAATGGAAGGCGGGGGAGAGCTTTGTATGCATCTCTGTGTGTGGAGTAAAGGTGGTCTGGAGTTTTTTTCCCTCTGGTTGCATATGTGACATAATGGTAAAAAATTGGTAAAACGGATTTACGTTTGCCTCTATTAAAGTCCCCGGTCACTACGAGCGCCGCTTCTGGGTGAGCATTTTCTTGTTTGATTATGGCCTTATAGAGTTGTTTGAGTGCGGTCTTAGTGGCAGCATCGGTTTGTGGTGGTAAATAGACGGCTACGAATAATATAGATGAGAACTCTCTTGGTAGAAAGTGTAGTCTACAGCTTATCATAAGGTACTCTACCTCAGACGAGCAATACCTCGAGACTTCTTTAATATTAGACATCGCGCACCAGCTGTTTTGACAAAAAGACACATACCCCCACCCCTCGCTTTACCAGACGTAGCTTCTCTGTTCTGCCGGTACATTGAAAATCCCTCCAGCTCTATATTATCTGTGTCGTTGTTCAGCCACGACTCGTGACACATAAGATATTACAGTTCTTAATGCCCCGTTGGTAGGGTAATCGTAAGTCATCAATTTTATGTTCAAATTATTGCATGTTAGCAAGTAGAATTGATGGCAGTGGGAGTTTACTCGCTCGCCTACGGATTCTCAAAAGACAGCCCGATCTGCGTCCTCTTTTCTTCCGTCTTTTCTTCATGCAAATGACGGGGATCGGAGCTTGTTTCCAGGAAAGCAGTATATATTTCTCGTCGGACTCGTTAAAGGAAAAAGCTTCTTCCAGTTCGTGGTGAGTAATCGCTGTTCTGATGTCAAGAAGTTATTTTCGGTCATACAAGACGGTAGCAGCAACATTACGTACAATAAGTAAAAAAAATAAGTTACTAACAATGCAAAACAATGAACAAAATAGCTCAATTGCTTACGGCATGTAAAACGTCAGTCATCCTCATCGGCACCATCCTCTTCGGCGCCATCTTAACTCATTTGAACTGGGTATTGGCCCAACCTTCTAACCACTATGCTACTTGCATCCCTAAGATAAAACATAGTGGGCCTGCTAATAAAGTAATGAAAAAGGTATCCAGCTGGGCACAACATGTCATTTCAACGTGGACATTTGGATGATATTTGGTTGATCAATAAGATTTCAACCTGTATTCACCCACTCAAAAAGAGAGCAAGAACTTTGCTGAATTACGAATGTGTTATCACTATGCTTTCAACCATCTAAATGCAAAACAAAGTTCAAATGGGAATACAATGTCAGATATTTTGTATTTATACCACAGCATTGTTGAATACTCATTTATGATTGGTTAGAAGGGCATTCTAGAATGGACAATAAAACCAGATAATGGGACAGTTGAAATAGATATCGGGACACCTTGCAGTCATGACGCAATATGCGCCTACACATCTAGACCATACTTACTACAAAGTTACAGAAAGCTAAACCAACAACCACACAAACTAAAATTGGATACATTGTAAACACAGGTCCAATGAGGAAAAAAATAACAAACAGCTAGCTAGCTAGCATTGATTAGTTTTTGCATAGTATTTTTTTGGAGCATCTGATGACCTAATGTGGTGAGTGATGACCATGAATTTCTCTGGTGCCAATGTTGCAGTCATGACGCAAGTGGCACTATGCTGTCAAATCCTCCTACATGTTTCTAGTTTGACAAGATGTTTTCAGCAACTGGTATTTTTGAATTTGGTTGTCAAATTGGCATGTTTTCTAGCAACAAACTATTTAGCTAGCTTCTAGCCTAGTGTTTGATATGCAATGCAATCTCCTTTTAATGACGGGCCAAGTGTCCTGGCGAGCTTTTCCATCTATGCCAGGCAAAATCAGTCATCATCAGCTCATTGTTATGGATGTATCCAAATTATTGTCAATAGAAAACAGCTTAAACAAACGCAAATGCTGCGACTTTGTTGTTATTCTGGCTACAGAGGTCGTGACTGTGTTAGCCGTAGCTAGTTGGCTAGCTAGCAAGCAAGGGACAAGAACATTGCCAGCGAGCATGGCAACGGAATATATACAGTGCATTCAGAAAGTTTTCAGACCCCTTGACTCTACACATTTTGTTATGTTACAGCCTTATTCTAAAATGGATGAAATCATTTTTTCCCCCTCATCAATATACACACAATACCCCATAATGACATGATGACATGAGGTTGTTAGTAACAAGAACATTTCCTAGGACATAGACATATCTGATATTGGCAGAAACCTTAAATTCTTGTTAATCTAACTGCACTGTCCAATTTACAGTGGCTATTACAGTGAAAGAATATCATGCTATTGTTTGAGGACCGTGCACAATTTTTAACATGAAAAGTTATTAATAAACAAATTGGGCACATTTGGACAGTCTTGATACAACATTTTGAACAGAAATAAAATGGTTCATTGGATCAGTCTAAAACATTGCACATACACTGATGCCATCTAGTGGCCAACATCTAAATTGCAGCTGGGCTGGAATAATACATTATGGCCTTTCTCTTGCATTTCAAAGATGATGGGACAAAAAAATACAAAATAACGTTTTTTTTTTTTTTTTTTTTTATATTCTCCTACATTCCTTTCACATTTCCACAAACTTCAAAGTGTTTCCCTTTAAATGGTACCAAGAATATGCATAACCTTGATTCAAGGCCTGAGTTACAGGAAGTTAGATTTGGGTATGTCATTTTAGGTGAAAATTGAAAAAAAGGGGCGTATCCTTAAGAGGTTTTAAGAATGATAGAGGCTACTGTGTTCTTGGGTGACCTCCAACGCTGCAGACATTTTAAGTTTGAATAAATACTGTTACATTAGTTTGTAAATAAGGCTTAACTTTAGGCTATATACTGTATTACAAAAGTAGAATGATAGAGGCCACTGTGCTCTTAGGGACCTCCAATGCTACCCTTCTTATGTAAATAAGGTATTTCCTTTTTTTATTTGTAATGCATTTGCAAAAATGTCTAAAAACCTGTTTTTGATTTGTCATTATGGGGTATTGCGTGTAGATTGATGAGGAAAATAATACATTTAGTCAATTTTAGAATAAGGCTTTAACATAACAAAGTGTGTAAAAAGTCAAGAGGTCTGAATACTTTCCGAATGCACTGTGGAACGAACAACTGGGTCTCATCCATAAATATTGAACTTATTGAACGAACGACTGGGTCGCGGCTCTAGCAACCAACAGATGAGAAAGTATGACATCTCTTATAAAAATATCCCCCAAATTGTTCTGGTTTGTAAATGTGTGCATTAGTATTGTTGTTTTTTGGCAACTTTGGTATAAGTGGAATAAAAACCTCCGTTCTGTACTGTACATTACCTTGGAAAAATGCACGCAAAGGGGCTCGGCTCAGCCTCGTCCTGCTGCCTCGTCCATTATTTCCAAAGAATGTACAGAATGTCAGTGTTTATCCCTTAGTTATACAACACTTTTATGTGTTATCACTGTGCTTCATCTAACAGCACAACCCCTCCCCCCCACACAAATAAAAGCCACATACACCCCAGCTACAATGAAATATGTTGTTTTACAGTGTCAGCCATAGTAGTATGGCATCCCTAGAGCAAATTAGAGTTTAGTGCCTTGCTCAAGGGCACATCGACAGATTTTTCACCTTGTCGGCTCGGGTATTCAAACCAGCGACCTTTCGGTTACTGGCCAAACACTCTAACCGCTAGGCTTCCTGCCACCCTACATCACCCTACATGCCCTACACCCTAAATTACCTGGACTGCAGTTGAGATTACATTAAAAGTACATAGTGCAAGTTATCAATGCTGTTCCAAGATTCTGCACAGATTATTATAGCAATTGTGAAGATCTCTACAGACCTGCAACCTTTACATGCTATCTTGAACATGCACGCTTTCTATGAATACATAAGTCTCACAGCAAAGGGTCTGAATTCTTATGTAAATAAGGTATTTCCTTTTTAAAAATTTGTTATACATTATATTGAATTGTGTTTGGTTGACAAAACTACAAAATATAAACCTTTAAAGTACATTTAATGCTTGGATAGTTTCATCTGAGCCACTGGCTTAATCCTATTCTTTAATTTGTATTTTTGGTTTCGTTGGAGACGTGAATCGAACATATTATTTCTTAACTTGTCAACAAGTTAATAGGCTATTTACCGTATTGAAGATGTTATATTGAATTCTGTTTGGTTGTCAATGAAACCAAATATCAACATTTGAAGAAGATGTATCTTTTGTGAATTTATAGTGGCTCTCGAGTGGTGCAGCGGTCTGAGGCACTACATCTCAGTGCTAGAGGCATCACTACAGACCCTGGTTTGATTCCAGGCTGTATCACAACCGGCAGTGATCGGGAGTCCCATAGGGCGGCGCATAATTGGCCCAGCATCGTCCGGGTTAGGGTTTGGCCGGGTTAGACCGTCATTGTAAATAGGCCTTGTTAAATAAAGGTTAAATAAAAATAAATATGTTTAATTCCAGTTGGTATACAAATTAATAATATGTATGTTGGATTTAAGTCTCCATCTCAACCAATAATCAAAGTTAAAGAATAGAACTAAATCAAATTAAAGTGTATTTAAAGTTTGATTACATCAGATTTAGTCCTATTGTTTAACTTAGATTTTTGGTTGATGTGAAGATGTGAATCCAGCATATCAATTATTAGTTTGTAGACAAACTAGAACTAAATCCAGACTAAGTCAGTGGCACAGATGGAACTATCCAAGCAGAAGATGCATCTCCTTTAAATGTTGACATTTGGTTGTGTTGACAACCAAACACAATTCAATATCCAGTTTGTCTACTAATTAGTAATCGATATGTTGGATTCACGTCTCCATACCAAAAATCTAAGTTAAAGAATATGACTAAATCTAATCAAACTTTAAATGCACTTTACATAAAATTTGATTTAGTACTATTCTTTAACTTTTTGGTTGAGATGGAGACCAAAGATGGAGATCCAACATATTAATGATTAACTTGAAGATTACATTTGAAATCAACTAAAGCTTGAAATCCAAGGCCTATATATATGTATTGTCTATTTTCAGTTTCTGATCATGTACAGTATATAGCGTTGAAGATCTGATGTTGTTCCAAAGGTAAATATTCAACATCACAAACCCTGTATAAAATATGTTGAAAATTGGTTACAATGATGACATAATCTTGTGGTTGAAATTTCACCCTCAAAACAACAGTTGATAACTTTTTTCCAAACCAATGTATTTTCCATGTAGATTCCACGTCACAATATGTTGACAAATTACGTTGAAAAAACATGTCTGTACATGTCTCACCGATAACAGAGGTGAAGAGTTCAGGAGCTGAACTGCCGGCTGCCATGAAGGTTGCACCTGCCACATCCTCACTAAGATGTAGACGCTGAAAGAGAGAGAGAGAGAGACAGAGAGAGAGACAGAGATAGAGAGTAGAAAGCACATCTTGAAAAGAAGAATTGTGTCCTTGAAATTCCAAATGAATTGACCCCGACCCTGTTACAGAATAGTGTATAACCTTCTTACCTCGCATATCTTCTCCAGAGAGGGAACAAAATAGTCGTCGCACACCAGAGCCAGTGCATAGAACATGTACATGGCCTACAGAGGAGTAGCACAAAACAAAAACACATACCCATGCATGAACAAACTTGGTGATCTCTACAGTGTTCTGGAACCTTGAGTTTCTTCATGTGATGCACATATAGCGTCCCTTAGTTCAATGTGTCTGTCTTTTGCGCGAAAGTATCCTAAGCCAAGACACTCTCTGTGCCAGTGTCCTCGTATGTCAGCTAAGCCTCTGTCCAACATCTAGCACCCCAGCCAGCCAGAGATAAAAACAATCCTGCTTTTAAATGTATGGTCAGTGCATCACACAGTCAGTGGCAGGTAGCGTGGCAAAAGTGTATGTATAGTAGAGTGTGTGTACAGGTGTGTGTTGGTGTGTGTGTTGAGGGGTTGGACACTCACAAACAGGACGTGTAGGGCCACCGCTCCCTCTGTGCGCTCCTGGTTGGTGAACAGGTCTGTGGGGAACTCATGTAACGCTGGAGAGAAAACACACACACGCACATATATTACTAAACAGGGAGAAACACAGTCTCATTTAGTGCAGCAGAGACACGTGCACTGGCACAACCATACACAGTCTATTTGAGTGACAGGACCTAAAAATAGCCTTGCCATGATTGCGTGTTTGTTTGTGTGTATTTGTGAGTGTAGCAGTGTGTTGATGGCTGCTCAATGCGCGGTGACATTCTCACTCTGAACACCCAAGAGGTTGTGTGAGTCAGCCATCTTCAGTCTGCCCTCAGTGCCCAAACACAACACAGCCATCTCAACTCATAGGAATTGACAAGGCCCCAGAGAGAGAGAGAGAGAGAGAGAGAGAGAGAGAGAGAGAGAGAGAGAGAGAGAGAGAGAGAGAGAGAGAGAGAGAGAGAGAGAGAGAGAGAGAGAGAGAGAGAGAGAGAGAGAGAGAGAGAGAGAGAGAGAGAGAGAGAGAGAGAGAGAGAGAGAGAGAGAGAGAGAGAGAGAGAGAGAGAGAGATAAGAGAGAGAGAGAGAAGAGAGAGATAAGAAGAGAGAGAGAGAGAGATAAGAAGAGAGAGAGAGAGAGATAAGAAGAGAGAGAGCGAGCAAGAGAGGAGAGCGGGATGAGTGACAGAGAGAGCCAAAAACAAGGGAAATATGACCACATTTGAGAAAAGATGAAGGAGCACAGATGTACACTACTGTTCACAAGTTTGGGGTCACTTAGAAAGGTCCTTGTTTTTGTAAGAAAAGCTATTTATTTTGTCCATTAAAATAACATCAAATTGATCAGAAATACAGTGTAGACATGGTTAATGTTGTAAATGACTATTGTAGCTGGAAACAGATGATTTTTTAATGGAATATCTACATAGGCGTACAGAGGCCCATTATCAGCAACCATCACTCCTGTGTTCCAATGGGGCACATCGTGTTAGCTAATCCAACTTTACCATTTTAAAAGGCTAATTGATCATTAGAAAAACCTTTTGCAATTGTGTTAGCACAGCTGAAAACTGTAGTCCTGATTAAAGAAGCAATACACCTGGCCTTCTTTAGACTAGTTCAGTATCTGGAGCATCAGCATTTAGGGGTTTCGATTACAGGCTCAAAATGGCCAGAAACAAAGAACTTTCTTCTGAATCTCATCAGTATATTCTTGTTCTGAGAAATGAAGGCTATTCTATGCAAGAAATTGCCAAGAAACTGAAGATCTCATACAACGCTGTGTACTACTCGATTCACAGAACAGGGCAAACTGGCTCTAACCACAATATAAAGAATGGGAGGCCCCGGTGCACAACTGAGCAAGAGGACAAGTACATTAGAGTGTCTAGTTTGAGAAACAGACGCCTCACAAGTTCTCAACTGGCAGTTTCATTAAATAGTACCCGCAAAACACCAGTCTCAATGTCAACAGTGAAGAGGCGACTCCGGGATGCTGGCCTTCTAGGCAGAATTGCAAAGAAAAACCCATATCTCATAATGGCCAATAAAAAGAAAAGATTAAGATAGGCAAAAGAACACAGACACTGGACAGAGGAACTGGCTCTAACCAGTGTTCGTTGTCCGTAGCTTATGCCTGCACATACCATAACTCCACCGCCACCATGGGACATTGTGTTCACAATGTTGACATCAGCAAACCGCTCGCCCACACGACACCAAACGCGCTGGGATTCATCCAGCGTGCCAGTGGCCATCGAAGGAGAGCATTTGCTCACTGAAGTCGGTTACGCCAAACTGCAGTCAGGTCAAGACCCTGGTGAGGACAACGAGCACGCAGATGAGCTTCCCTGAGACGTTTCTGACAGTTTGTGCAGAAACTCTTCGGTTGTGCAAACCCACAGTTTCATCAACTGTCCGGGTGGCTGGTCTCAGAAGATCCCGCAGGTGAAGAAGCCGGATGTGGAGGTCCTGGGCTGGCGTAGTTACACTTGGCCTGCGGTTGGGCGTTCTGCCAAATTCTCTAAAAGGACGTTGGAGTCGGCTTATGGTAGAGAAATTAACATTAAATTCTCTGGTAACAGCTCTGGTGGACATTCCTGCAGTCAGCATGCCAATTGCACGCTCCCTCAAAACTTGAGACATCTGTGGCATTGTGTTGTGTGACAAAACTGCACATTTTAGAGTGACCTTGTATTGCTCCCAGCAGAAGGTGCACCTGTGTAATGATCATGCTGTTTAATCAGCTTCTTAAAAAAATTCAAAAATATATTTATTGAATATTCGAAACATACAATATACTAGCAGTGAAGCCGCTCAATAACTACATCATACCAGTCATCCAACAGAATTCCATTCAGAGCGACACAGAAGCGACACTGAAGCATCCAGGGTCAATGCCCTGCTCAAGCGCATGTTGACCGCTATACCACCAGGCCAAAAAACGTGAACCCGAACCCTCCAAGATCCCCAAACAGTTCCCCAATAGCTGTCCCTCAACCATTCGAGACCCCTCCCACAGTCCCCCCAGGAAGAAAAAATATATAATAAAATGAATTCCATTCCCCACCCCCCAAGAACCCTCCAATGCACCAACAACCAAGAGAAGCAACTAAAGAGAAAAAAGGAAAAGACAGAAGAAAACATCAGCTTCTTGATATGCCACACCTGTCAGGTGGATGGATTATCTTGGCAAAGGATAAATGCTCGCTAACAGGGATGTAAACACATTTGTGCACATCATTTGAGAGAAAAGCTTTTTGTGCATATGGAAGATTTCTGGGATATTTCAGCTCATGAAACATGGGACCAACTTATTACATGTTACGTTTATATTTTTGTTCAGTATAGGTTCATTCTTGTGTATTTTATTCTTCTTTGTGTTACTATTTTTAACTCTACATTTTTGGGAAGGCCTCATAAGTAAGCATGTCACGGTAAAGTCTACACCTGTTGTATTCGGACCATGTGACAAATAAAATTAGGTTGATCCCTCCCTTCCTACCGCCATCCCTTAAGTGCAGTACAGACACATTCTCCCAGTAGGCAACACACCGGAATGCATTTTACACAGTGGCTCTGCAGCCAAAGCAAGCAGGCCCAGGGCTATTGTCCACTCTGTACCCAGTGCTGCCTACTCTTATACAGGGTAACCACTCAGGGACCCACTCACCCAACCAACCCTGCTGCCAACAGCACAACTAACAAGTATGGCTTCACTACTCAGAGCTCCACACACAAACACACAGACATATACAAAGGCACACACACATGGTGCGAGTCATTACAAATGCTTCAACCACATGCCAACCAGCAAAAACAAACCAACAAATAACTACATTAACAACAACAAAACAAGAGCTAGCAAGATGATTAGATAAACAAAATAGCTCTCTCCATCAATAAAGAGAGGGCTTTTGTGTTGGAGTTCACTTCAGCTTATTTCAGTTCAGTGATTCTTGGTAGTGGGGTTGGGGTCAATTTTGTCCATGAATCAACTGAATAAAGCCCTTTTGGGGCATCTTTCACCATGTCATTCTTCCTAGTCTTAAAACACATAACAAGAGGATCAAGCTCTATCCAGTATGATCTTTCGCTCTTTGTTTTGAAGCAGTATGAAAGCATACAGTGCTTTCAGAAAGTATTCAGACCCCTTCCCTTTTTACACATTTTGTTACGTTACAGAAAAAAAATGACCCTCATCAATCTACACACAATACCTGATAATGACTAAGCAAAAACAGTAAAAAAAAAAAAATGTTTGCAATTAAATAAATAAATAAATAAAAACAGAAATACTTCATTTACATAAGTATTCAGACCCTTTTCTATGAGACTCGAAATTGAGCTCAGGTGCATCCTGTTTCCATTTTTTGGATTTTTGGATTTAACCTTTATTTAACTAGGCAAGTCAGTTAAAAACAAATTCTTATTTACAATGACGGCCTACCCCGGCCAAACCCTAACCCAGACGACGCTGGGCAAATTGTGCGCCGCCTTATGGGACTCCCAATCATGGCTGGATGTGATACAGCTTTGAATCAAACCAGGGTCTGTAGTGATGCCTCTAGCACAGAGATCCAGTGCCTTAGACCACTACGCCACTCAGGAGCCCCATGGATCATCCTTGAGATGTTTCTATAACTTGTTTGGAGTCCACTTGTGGTAAATTAAATTGATTGAACATGATTTGGATAGCCTATCTATATAAAAGGTCCCACAGTTGACAGTGCATGTCAGAGCAAAAACCAAGCCATGCGGTTGAAGGAATTGTCTGTTGCGCTCCGAGACAGGATTGTGTCAAGGCACAGATCTGGGGAAGGGTACCAAAACATTTCTGCAGCATTGAAGGTCCCCAAGAACACAGTGGCCTCCATCATTATTAAATGGAAGAAGTTTGGAACCACCAAGACTCTTCCTAGAGCTGGGCGCCCGGCCAAACTGACCAATCGGGGGAGAAGTGCCTTGGTCAGGGAGGTGACCAAGAACCTGATGTTCACTCTGACAGAGCTCCAGATTTCCTCTGTGGAGATGGGAGAACCTTCCAGAAGGACAACCATCTCTGCAGCACTCCACCAATCAGGCCTTTATGGTAGATTGGCCAGACAGAAGCCACTCCTCAGTAAAAGGCACATGACAGCCCGCTTGGAGTTTGCCAAAAGGCACCTAAAGGACTCTCAGACCATGAGAAACAAGATTCTCTGGTCTGATGAAACCAAGATTGAACTCTTTGCGTCACTGGGAGACTAGTCAGGATCAAGGGAAAGATGAAGGGAGTAAAGTATAGATCCTTAATGAAAACCAGCTCCATAGTGCCAGAACCTCAGACTGGGGCGAAGGTTCACCTTCCAACGGGACAACGGCCCAAACTTGAACCTGAACGAACATCTCTGGAGAGACCTGAAATAGCTGTGCAGCGACACTCCCTATCCAACCTGACAGAGCTTGAGAGGATCTGCAGAGAAACTCCCCAAATACAAGTGTGCCAAGCTTGTAGCGTCATACCCAAGAAGACAGAAGGCTGTAATCGCTGCCAAAGGTGCTTCAACAAAGTACTGAGTAAAGGGTCTGAATACTTTTGTAAATTTCATATTATTTTATTTTATTTGCAACAACAAAAAAACTTTTGTTTTGTCATTATGGGGTATTGTGTGTAGATTGATGAGGGGAAAAACTATTCAATCCACTTTAGAATAAGGCTGAAACGTAACAAAATGTGTAAAAAGTCAAGGGGTCTGAATACTTTCCGAATGCAATGTACATATACAGTGACTTCAGAAAGTATTCATACCCCTTGTCTTATTCCACATTTTGTTGTGATACAGCCTGAATTCAAAATTGATTAAATATATTTTTTCTCTCCCTCATCTACACACCATACCCCATAATGACAAAGTAAAAACATGTTTTTAGAGATTTTCCAAATTTATTGAAAATGAAAAACGGAAATCTAATTTGCATAAGTACTCACACCCCTGAGTCAATACTTTGTAGAAGCACCTTTGGCAGAGATTACAGCTTTGAGACATCTTGGGTATGTCTGTATCAGCTTTGCACATCTGGGTTTGGGGATTTTCTCCCATTCTTCCCTGCAGATTTTCTCAAGCTCTGTTAAGTTAGATGAGGAGTGGCGGTGAACAGCAATCTTCAAGTCTTTCCACAGATTTTCAAGTCTGGGCTTCTGTCCTTACCAGTCTCTGCATCTGAAAAGCATCCCCATAGCATGATGCTGCCACCACCATGCTTTGCAGTAGGGATGGTGTTAGACGGGTGATGAGCTGTGCCTGGTTTTCTCAGGACATAGCAATTTGCATTCAGGCCAAAGAGTTACATTTTGTCTCATCAGACCACAGAATATTTTGCCTCACGCTCTGTCTTTCACGTGCCTTTTTGCAAACTCCAGGTGTGCTGTCATGTGCCTTTGTCTCAGGAGTGGCTTCCATCGGGCCACTATCCCATAAAGCCCAGCTTGGTGAAGTGCTGTAGAGACAGTTGTCCTTCTGACAGGTTTTCCCATCTCAGCCAAGGAACACTATAGTTCTGTCAGAGTGGTCATTGCGTTCTTGGTCACCTCTCTGACCAAGGTCCTGCATGCCCGGTTGATCAGTTTGGTCGGACGACAAACTTTAGGTAGAGTCTGGGTAGTTCCATATTTTTTCATTTTCCCAATGATGGAGACCACTGTGCTCTTGGAAACTTTCAACACTAGAAATAGTTTTATACCCTTCCCCAGCTATATGCCTCATCCAGTTCCTCTGACTTTATGGGATAGTTTCTGCTCTGACATGCACTTTCAACCATGGGACCTTATATAGACAGGTGTGTTTCTTTCTAAATCATGTAGAAACAATTGAATTGGCCATAGGTGGACTCCAATCAAGTTGTAGTGACATTTCAAGGATGATCAAAGAAAATTGGATTCACCTGAGCTCAATTTTGAGTATTTTAACAAAGGGGCGTAAATGAGATATTTCTGTATTTCATTTTTAATACATTTGCAAAGATTTCTAAAAACATATTTTCTCTTTGTCATTCTGTGGTATTGTGTGTAGATGGGTGAGATATATATATATATTTTTAAAAAACATTTTGAATTTAGCCTGTAACACAACAAAATGTGGAATAAGTCAAGGTGTATGAATACTTTCTGAAGGCACTGTACATATTTTACACACACAGTTTGAATCCAAAATGTTAAATCACATGGAACAAAATAATGATTTATGCAAACTTAGGCATATGTTTCCGATAGTGTCGGCCGGCACATTAGGGCTTTTGGGGTGGCGCCCCACTTTTGATTGGTCAACAAAAACAAACATTTGTAAAAAAAAATATATTACATAGATTATGTTTTAAATGCTCATAAAATTGCGGTAAATGTGTACATTTTCCAAAACAAGCTGTTCGGTTACTATTCTGCCCCTCAGTGATTCTGCAGCTCCTCTGGCGCATAGGCCATGCAAACATTACTTGGATTGTTTTGCCAGGTATTTGCTGTATGATGAGTTAGCCAGTTAACTTTCATTCTGAAATAACTTCATATTTCCGACTTAGTCAGATATTCGTTTTGAAAAACTTGAAATTGGCATGGGAATTAAATAGCTAGCAGGCTAACCACTAGCTATAGTTAACTAGCTGCTTATCAAAGGTAGATAACTGGTTAATTTGATCAAAGAATTGACCAAAATATTTCTCAATGTTTTTCTGAAATATTGTAGCTGGCTAATTAATTCGATCATGCTTAAGTATACACCCGGTTTTATGTTGTTTTAGTCCACACATGTCGCCCTGTCACCTATAGTAGAACCTGATGAAAATATTTTTTGTCCTACCAGATACCAATGAGAAGGTTCTAGCTAGTGTATCCCTCTGTCCTTTGACTATTGTTGGATGTAGATGTCCGGTTTATCAGGTCCCAGGCTCCCATGACTGTTATGATTATTTATTTACAAGTTAATTACAATTAGCTTTCTGCTTTATCGCCATCTGTACCTGATTGAGCAGATCTAGTTTCATGTGCAGAAATAAGCCGTATGGCACGAGAGACTCATTGAGAGGGAGACTAGAGCAGACCCAGAAGTTCTGACTGAACGCACATTTGAGCACCCCAGGGTGGTCCATTTATTTTGTGCCGTTATAATTTATTCAATGAAATCCTGCGATTTCTTTGGGGCAGTTCCCCTTTATATGTTAGCTAGCTATCTCCAGTTAGATAATGTGTTACACTTATTGCATCTGCATGCTTGTTGCGTTCTCCCTGGTGAACCCGTTCGTTCATGAGCTAGCTGTTCATTCTAAATATACTGAACAAAAATATAAACGCAATATATAAATATGTAAAGATCCCAGAAATGCTCATTACATAGGTGCACCTTGTGCTGGTGACAATAAAAGGACACTCTAAATTGTGCAGTTTTGTCACACAACACAATGCCACAGATGTCTCAATTTTTGAGGGAGTGTGCAATTGGCATGGTGACTGCATGAATGTCCACCAGAGCTGTTGCCAGATTATTTTATTTTAAATTTAAATCTCTACCATAAACTGGCTCCAATGTCGTTTTACAGAATTTGCTAGTACGTCTAACCGGACTAAAATCCGCAGACCACGTGTAGCCACGCCAGCCCAGGACCTCCATATCTGGCTTCTTCACCTGCGACCAGCCACCCGGACAGCTGATGAAACTGAGGAGTGTTTCTGTCTGTAATAAAGCCCTTTTGTGGGGAAAAACTCATTCTGATTGTCTGGGCCTGGCTCCCCAGTGGGTGGGAATTAATGTGAATATATGAGAATTTATGGAAATATATGCAAATTAATATTAATACCATTTAAATGTAGATGTTTTTTGCATTGGATATATTTACCATATCATAAGGAGACAGAAACATAAACCTTTTACCTTATCTTAAGTAGACATAATTGCAAATGATTAAATCCTTCCAATAGAAATAAAAAAACTATTTAGTTACGAATTGAACTTTAATTAAATGAGTTGACTCTTCACATGGGATGATTTCACTGAACAACAAAAGAAAGGGAATATTGAATGATCTGCAATCCATCGCATCTCCCAAAAACGTTTTCAACATATGTAAAATGATAGTCTAGAAACTAAAGCTTTGGTTGTCTTCCTCTCAGGTTTCCATGTCTTCTCCCTGGATCTCCTCAATGTTCACCTCTTGAACATCAGACTCTGAGGCCTCATCTTTACTGTCACTTTCCAACCCTGTTGAGGATGGCTCATTGTCAGGCTCCGCTCTCTCCACTGGGATTCTCTGCCTCTAACCCTATTACAGGGGCTGAGTCACTGGCTTACTGGTGCTCTTTCATGTCGTCCCTAGGAGGAGTGCGTCACTTGAGTGGGTTGAGTTACTGACGTGATCTTCCTGTCTGGGTTGGCGCCCCCCCCTGGTTTGTGCTGTGGTGGAGATCTTTGTGGGCTATACTCGGCCTTGTCTCAGGATGGTAAGTTGGTGGTTGAAGATATCCCTCTAGTGGTGTGGGGGCTGTGCTTTGGCAAAGTGGGTGGGGTTATATCCTTCCTGTTTGGCCCTGTCTGGGGGTATCATCGGATGGGGCCACAGTGTCTCCTGACCCCTCCTGTCTCAGCCTCCAGTATTTATGCTGCAGTAGTTTATGTGTCGGGGGGCTAGGGTCAGTTGGTTATATCTGGAGTACTTCTCCTGTCTTATCCGGTGTCCTGTGTGAATTTAAGTATGCTCTCTCTAATTCTCTCCTTCTCTCTTTCTTTCTCTCTCTCGGAGGACCTGAGCCCTAGGACCATGCGTCAGGACTACCGGGCATGATGACTCCTTGCTGTCCCCAGTCCACCTGGCCTTGCTGCTGTTCCAGTTTCGACTGTTCTGCCTGCGGCTATGGAACCCTGACCTGTCCACTGGACGTGCTACATGTCCCAGACCTGCTGTTTTCAACTCTCTAGAGACCGCAGGAGCGGTAGAGATACTCTTAATGATCGGCTATGAAAAGCCAACTGACATTTACTCCTGATTATTATTTGACCATGCTGGTCATTTATGAACATTTGAACATCTTGGCCATGTTCTGTTATAATCTCCACCCGGCACAGCCAGAAGAGGACTGGCCACCCCTCATTGCCTGGTTTCTCTCTAGGTTTCTTCCTAGGTTTTGGCCTTTCTAGGGAGTTTTTCCTAGCCGCCGTGCTTCTACACCTGCATTGCTTGCTGTTTGGGGTTTTAGACTGGGTTTCTGTACAGCACTTTGAGATATTAGCTGATGTACGAAGGGCTATATAAAATAAAATAAATTTGTTTTGAGAAAGCCTCAAATTTGCCCGGATGGCCACCAATTTTTAAACCCCTGCGTGCTTTGGTGTGTGTGTACCCAAAGAAAGACCAGTTGCGCTCTGAGGCGGCTGATGTTGGTGGGATTTGGAGGATGATGGATGCAACAGGGGAAAGAGCCTCAGATCCACAAAGTCCCTTCCACCAGGTGGCTGATGAGATATGTTGGCACGACTGCCATATTGCATCTCCATCCCAAAGCCCTTGCTTGGAAGTGTACTTTGCCAGACTGCCAAGAACCCTGCCCTCATCCAGGCCAAGGTGGCGAGACACGGTAGTGATCATACCATAGGCCTTGTTGATCTCTGCACCAGACAGGATGTTCTTGCCAGCATACTTGGGGTCCAACATGTACGCTGTGGCGTGATTGGGCTTCGGGCAGAAGTCTTCATGCTTTTTGATGTATTTCAGAACTGCAGTTTCCTCTACTTGGAGTGACAGTGAAGTGGGCAGGACTGTACGGATATCTTCTCTTACATCTGCAAGCAGAGTATGAACATCAGACTGGATGGCATTGTCTCCCTCAACCCGTGCAATGGCCACTGTTATAGGTTTCAGGAGTTTCAGGCTGCTTACCACTCTCTCCCAAAATACATCATCCAGGAGGATCCTCTTGATGGGGCTGTCCATATCGGCAGACTGTGATCTGGCCATTCTTGGAGAGACTCCTTCCCCTCCAGGAGACTGTCAAAGATGATGACAACACCACCCCAACGGGTGTTGCTGGGCAGCTTCAATGTGGTGCTCTTATTCTTCTCACTTTGCTGCTATAACTTGATGATCCTTCAAATACCTAACCATTTCCTTGGCTCTCTTGTAGAGGTGATCCATTGTTTTCAGTGCCATGATGTCCTTGAGGAGCAGATTCAATGCATGAGCAGCACAGCCAATGGGTGTGATCTGAGTGTAGGACTCCTCCACTTTAGACCAAGCAGCCTTCATGTTCGCAGCATTGTCTGTCACCAGTGCAAATACCTTCTGTGGTCCAAGGTCATTGATGTCTGCCTTCAGCTCATCTGCAATGTAGAGACCGGTGTGTCTGTTGACCCTTGTGTCTGTGCTCTTGAATAATACTGGTTGAGGGGTGGAGATGATGTAGTTAATTATTCCTTGCCCACGAACATTCGATCACCCATCAGAGATGATTGCAATACAGTCTGCTTTCTCTATGATTTGCTTGACCTTCACTTGAACTCTGTTGAACTCTGCACCTAGCAAATGAGTAGATAAAGCATGTCTGGTTGGAGGGGTGTATGCTGGGCGAAGAACATTCAGAAATCTCTTCTAATACACATTGCCTGTGAGCATCAGAGGTGAACCAGTTGCATACACAGCTCGAGCAAGACATTGATCAGCATTTCTCTGACTACGTTCCTCCATTGAGTCAAAATAAACATGAGGACCATGAGCTGTTGCTATCGATAAGGTGTCTGATTCATAATTTTCACCTCGAATAGAAGTAGAGGGACTTTTGTCAGAGGTTGCTTGTTGTGAGCGCTGAGGGAACTTTGTGCACTTGGCCAGATGATTCTGCATCTTTGCTGCATTCTTCACATATGATTTGGCACAATATTTGCAAATGTACACAGCTTTTCCTTCTACGTTAGCTTCAGTGAAATGTATCCACACATCAGATAGTGCCCGTGGCATTTTCCTGTAAAGATTAGATTTTTTTTTGTAAAAAAACCCCAAATACAATTCCATGTACAGATAAATAGTTAAGCAGTTAGATTATCCTTTGTAAGATAAATTAAACATGTATGGAAACAGGTGAATTAACACTCCTCAATTTGCTGGCTAAAACAAGCTAAAACCCACATGGTAGCAAAAACTAACTTCAGAAATTGTTAACAAGTTAGAAAAAATATAAACACATTTTGCTGTAGGCTACTATTTACTAGTTAACAAATCATGTATGTCATATAAAATATATTCACCCCACCCAGTATTGTAATCAAAACTTAGCAGAAAGCATGTAGTCCTTCGCTCAGACAGTGTAGTAGTGTGGGCTCAATAGCATCTCATTAGTGTGCAAGATCTTGAGAATTAGCTGTACATGTGATGGAAGAGTGCACTGCACATGTGATGAAAGAATGCACTGTGCATGCGGAGGGTTGTAATTCCATTAAATTGGGGATAGTTTAACCAAAATATGCCACAAGACCTATAATTGCCTTATGTGTATCCCACAAAAAAGGTTCACTGTTATAAGCAAACTTTTTTGATGAATTTATGCATAATTCCACAAATTCCAAGGCTTAACTTCCCATGGAAAATTTCCAGGAAATTTACTGGAAGGTTTCCGACCCTTTGCAACCCTAGTTGGGGGTACTCAAGGACTGCGGTTGGTAAACATTGCATTACAGTAAGTACTGCCAGTTAGAGACCATCGACTCATGCCCCCTATGTGAAAAAGTGATATTGCTACCATGGGGATGAGGTCATTCATAGAGTAATTTCAGCATAGATTCTGTGAATATTCTGATGCCACAGTAATAGCTTTGAGTGCTCTGTCCCTTATTTAGCCCTATACTAAAGTCTACTCCATGTTCTTTCTGATGGCTAAAAACAATATGATTTTGTCTGCATAAGCCATTGCTGGAAATACAGAATCTACTACTGAACATAATGCAGAAGTCTGGATAAGTGCATATTGCCATATTGGAAAAAGTGTGATCCTCTGTTATGGATTAGTAAGACTAAGGAGAATGACAGTATTAGGACATCATAAGTGCTGTAAGGGGTGTTAGAGGAGCTACGGTTGTTGTAACTACTGTTAAAAAACGTTAAGCGGGGTAGAATACAATCTGGTTTTACTCAAAAGAACATTACACAACATATAAGTCAATTCTTGTGAAATTTGGTCAGCTTCCTTATTTACTTCAGGGTCCAAACGTGTTAACAATTGGCATTTCTGTATGTGTGTGGTGCTAATTTTGCTCCATGTGACACTGACACTATGTGACCTTAAGATGACCTATCACCGCTGTGTATGACATCAAAGTGTGACCTAAGTGGATGGCGTGTTACCCATGAGACCTTCACACTCTGGCCACATCTGTCCCTTTAGGGCTTTGGTTGTTGTCATGACTTTGGTGGATGGTTATATCTCTGATGTACTCTATACTTAACTTAGATACACAAAACAGGATGCTCTTTATTGATTTTCTAATCTATTCAATCTTAAGCCAAACCTGACACACACATAAGCACGCACCCATGCTTGTGCGTACACACACACAAATACACGCACGCATGTGCACGCACACGCACACGCCTAAAATCACTGACTTTTAAATCTGGACTGGATCAGGCAGGATTGACCTGGGCTCTCCAGGAGCTGTGATGGCTTGCTGGGGGCAGAGAGCTGCTGAGGAACAACAAAGACTTGACTACTCTCTCTCTCTGCTTACATAAGCATCACAATCATTACATAAGGCTGTGTGCTGGAGAGAGAGAGTAGGACGAGTCCTTCAAATCCTCTACATCATTAAAGAGATCTCAGATCTCAGGAGGGGCATCCTTTTGAGAGCAGTAGAAAAAAACACACTGATTGCAGACAGACACCACACAACAGATGGTTTTCACCTGGCGGTGTAGTTTGTTTTCCTTTGTGATGGGAATATGGGAGTGTATGTTGTTAGAGAGACAGCACTGAGCTAGCTGTCTACATCCCAGAAGGCACATACACACACTGTTCACCTATTCATAGTTTCCTCCTTTAGTGTGAAGCACATTAGATTGCACTCGCTTTGTTTGAAATGTGCTATATGAGTACAGATTAACTTGATTGAGGCTTGCAGTTATGCACCCACGCACATATCACAGTGGCATTGTAGCGCCAGTCTTGGGTCACACAGCTGCTTTCACCACAGCTGATGTTGTTGGTGGGACAGCTGGGAAATACAGTCTTCAACACCTATAAACGCGACATTCTAATGCAGTGGTCACACACCTTTTCTGAGTCAAGATCACTTTCTGAGTCAAAATGCAAGTCGAGATCTACCAATCAGATTTGAAAAAAATCATGACTAAAAAATTGTAAGGCTCGGCATCATTAAACAATTAAAAACAGTTATGTAGCAATGAGGTTTGTGCAGTAGGCTATAGGCCCAAAACACTATCACTGCATACTAGCTATGCTTGAATTTCCCTGCCAATGTTGTTATTCTCAGACCATTTTGAAATTATATTTCAAAATTCAAGGTATATGATCACACTGGCAATAGATCATTTGTTGTATTACTTGTGAAGCACAGCTGAGTGAGCATAATAATTAGCTTTTTTTTTTACTGGACTATTGGCCTGCACATCTGATGGTCAGTCTGAGGGAAGTGAGGGAGGGAGCAGCAGTGAGGCTGCCTCTCACCCGACTCACCATCCCTCCTCTCCCTCCCTCCGCTGAGAAAAGGGGACACAGTCTTCCACAGTCTTCTGCCTCATGCACCAATTCATGTTGTTACTCCTATGACCAGAGAAAGTGAAATATTCCTGCATATTAACCCTTTGAGGTGTACGATCATATATTTGTGATCATTGTTGACTCGTGCCTGCAGCGTACCATATGTGATTGGAACAGTAGCAACAGGACGTATGATACAACAAATGTGTCTAAACAGCATTGTCTGAACAGCATCTTAACAATGTTTTGTACTGCTGGGAAATATAGGTATTCGCAACTTTATGCCTCAATTTCACCTTTTATTGTAAAAGATAAATGCAAAACTTTATCATCCAAACATCACACGGAACACCTCCACAGCCAAACTATTCCATAAACCAATCTAAATAACAGGTTTCGCTGACATAAAAACTAAACATAAGTTAGCCACCTAACAGCTATAGTTGTTTAAATTTGTACCACATCTCTGATGAGTACAAGGGAGAAATTAAATATTGTTTAGAAAAGAGATGCGTGTCAGCTAAGCTAACAGCAGGTACATTCTTTATGATGGCAGCCATCTTTGTTTATGTTAGACAAGAGAAAACTCCCTAATCCCAGAATGCCATTCACCATAAGACGCAAACAAACAAAGTCAAAGTCAAAGATAGCAGTGCCCATTGTCTGAAAAATATGAACTTAGTTTGGCCCCTTTTCAGCATATTACAAATCTTTGATGTACTTGTTACAGTGTATACAAGAACCGGAGCACATGACTTAACAATTCGTTTACCATTTTTACAAATCACAAAGCAAATAAAATGTTATCACCTCACAGATCATCACCCCAGATGTGGGGGAGGGTTCATTTAATTTGTGGGGGGTTTTCAAGTCTATGGGGGGCAGAAATGGGGGAAGGTATCGTGGGGGGATATGATGCGGGAAATATTACTATGATGGGGAATTTATCAATAAATGGGGGGCAAACGCAGGATAAGTTTATACGCTAAATAAAAAGAAAACCCCTGGAAAGTGCGGTCTGAGCTGGCAACCCTGTGGTACCGTACTTACAATCTGATGCCGCATTCAAAACAACTGGGAACTCGATAAAAAACAAGCTCCGTCTGGGAAAAATAGTTTTGAACGGTCCTCCAACTCAGGAACTCGGGCCTCTTTCTAGAGCTTCAACCTTTCCGACCTGAAGATCCCTGACGTCATGATTTGACCTCGTATTTTTCAGAGTTCCCAGTTGTCTTGAAAGCACCATAAGTCAGTCGAGTGAACTATCCCTTGTTATAACATCTTTGGTCTGACAGACGCTTACGTGACAAACAGAAAGCATTGTTTGTTGTCAACAAATATGGTGCCACACATAGCTGGCAAATAGCTTAGCATTAGCTCATCATAAATAGTACAACCTTCAAAAAAGTATTTTACACCTTTATAATTTATGCAGGAATTGGAATGAATGATTTGTCACCAGAACTTGAAAACGTGAATAAAACAGTAAATACATTATGATCCATATATACATACGGAATGCTACTCTAGAAACAACTACACAATATACAGAAAATGAGGCACTTACTTTGATAGGAACGCACACATTTACAAAGTTATTTTTTGTCTGAAGTCCACTTTGTAAGGAAAACAACAATGAAGGCAATGCGGGCGCTAGCCTTAAAATGTGCATGGGAAAAAGTTTTAACAATTCTGACTCGAGATGTGCAATGTCTTCATACTTGATCTGGGGAAACACTGGGGAAGTGCTTGGGCTCTGGTTGAAGAGAGAAGTTTCTCCGGCTCAGTAAAGCCTCAAACATAAATTGCCCGCAACAGTGAAATGCGCTACTTCTTATGTGAATTAATGAGGAGGCGGAACACACCTCAATTCAAACTGTTGTTTACATTTTTGATTTATTATTAATACAAAAACTTGTTAGAAAATAATTTGAAATTGACAAGTTGAAACATAACCTATAGATAATTAGCAGGCAGCGTGATTTGGTTTGAGGGCAACGCAGGTTAACTGTCCTGTTGAGTAATAAGTATGTTACAGTCCCTGATGTCTCTCTGGAAGGAGATTTTTGCCCTGAGCTCATCTACTCACCCTGAGCTCATCAGAGTGTGCAGCTTAACATTGTAAGCTGGAAAACACTCGGTTTGTTATTTTTGATTGAAACAAAACCGATATTCATTAAATACGAATACAGGAGGAAGTGGGGGACTTCCGACAATGGCGATGCTCTAACAAGACGCATCTGCGTAGCGTCCTCGAACTTTCGAACTATTCGCTAACAGTGAGTTGGAAGTTAAAACATCTATTGTATCGCCAAAGCAAAAGATGCCCAATATGTCAAAACCTCAGATGAGGCATGGAAAAATGCCCCTCTCTGACAGCCCTCCTTCGGCCTCGGTGGATGCTAGCTTGGAAGAAGCACCAGCATGGTTCAGAATGGAGATGGACAAGGGTATAACAAAAATTCAAGAGACACTTTCTGAACACCTCAGCAAAATGGATGTACTGGTCGATAAACTCCACGGAAACCAGAAAGTCACAAAGGGACGAGGGACAAAGTTAGAAAAATACCATGCTGACCACCAGGCTGCCATCCTGGATGTCCGCGAGGAAGTGGACCAAAAATACAAGAAGTTGGAGGACGCCATCTCTGAACTCGAGGAGAAATTTGATTATTATGAACATTTCCAAAGGCGCTCGAATTTGAGACTTCAAGGTTTCCCGGAGGCCGTGGAGGGAAGAGACGCAATCTCCTTTCTACAGGAATGGATTCCCAAAATTCTGGATCTACCCCCTCCCGCTGGAGATCAAGAGGGCCCAATCGCATCCTACAGAGGCGGCTGCTTGGCCAGATTGCACCCAGAGCATTTGTCATTACATTTCTACAGTACCAGGACATTGTACGCATCCTCTCTGCTGCCCGAGCAAAGGGAGAGCTCAAGTACGGAGATGCCAGAATCATTATCTTTCCGGATCTTTCTCCCACACTACACAATAGGAGGATGGCTTTCTCCCCACTGAAGAGACTTCTGCTTCAGGCTGGCTTGGCATACGGCCTGTGCTACCCAGCGACTTTGTGGATCGAAACCAAGAATGGTGAGTGCACATTTGACTCTGTGAAGATGGCTGAAACATACATGAGGAAAGAACTTCCTGACTTGTTCACGTCTACTACACCAAAATCTTTGGAGGGAGTTGAAAGTCCGTGTTGCCCAGCAACAGCCCCAAAACATCACTGCTGAACATAGTGTAACATTTGACGACTCAACTCCACAAAAATTAGACTCAAAGCGATTGGAATATATCACCCTGATGACCCATAAATCGGAAAATGCTCTTAGGAGAACAAAACAAAACTACTACGAACATGGAGATAAAGCAGGAAAGTTGCTTGCTTGGCAGATAAGATGCTAGTAGAGTTATTAGCTCTATTAAGCTACCCAATAACACAGTTGTTCACAGTCTTGAGGAAATTAATCTAGTCTTCAGGGAGTTTTATGAAACATTGTACAAGTCTGAAGGGGATGCCCCTGCCACAATGCATGAGTTTTTGAACAAACTCAATTTACAAACTTTAACTGATGAGGGTAGAGAGCACTTGGAGAAAGAGATTACATCAGAGGAAATTAGGGAATCCATTTCCAACACTGCTGGGGGGAAATCACCAGGGTTAGACGGATTCCCTTATTGAATTCTATCGATCCTTTTTACCCAAACTAATTGAGCCTCTTTGCAGTATGTTTAATTTATGCCATAGAGACAGAAAAGCTCCCAGACACACTTGAACAGGCACTGATCACAGTTTTGTTATGACCTGGGAAAGATCCTCTGCTTTGTGGGTCGTATAGACCAATATCTCTATTGAACACTTCATATAAGATTCTTGCAAAACTCATAGCTCTTAGACTGGATAAGGTTCTTCCGGACTTGGTTGATATGGACCAAACAGCCTTTGTAAGAAACTGCTCATCTCCTGATAATATCAGAACATTATTTAATATTATGAACTATGTAGAGAATGACCAAGAATCTGTAGTGGCGGCTTCATTAGATGCGGAAAAAGCATTTGACCGCATAGAATGGAACTACCTGTTTGAAGTTTTACAGAGGATGAATATTGGACCTAAGTATGTAGGTCTGATTAGATTACTGTACAAATGTCAGGTAGCCCAGATTCTGACTAATGGAAACATTTTCTCACAGTTCTCTCTATCACGTGGCACAAGACAGGGTTGTCCCGCTAGTCCTCTCCTTTTTTCTTTGGCTATAGAGCCACTGGCAGAAGCTTTTAGATCTCATCCATCCATCCATGGTGTTCGTATAGGTGGGAGTGAACACCTGGTCTCGCTATATGCCAATGACATTTTGCTTTACCTCACTAAACCAGAAATTTCACTCCGAACATTAGTTGACACCCTAAAAGAATATGGGACCTTTTCAGGATATAAAATAAACCCATCGAAGAGTATCATTTTGCCTTTTAACAGGGCAGCTATGCAGCACCCAATCTTAGACCAGCCGTTTTCTTGGAAACCACAGAAAATAACATATCTTGGATTGAAAATTCCTTCTGAAATGATTAAGACATATCAACTGAACTATACTCCACTTCTCAAAAAGGTTGGGGAAGAATTGGATAGATGGCAGGATTGACCAATTTCTCTTATTTCTCTTATCTCATTTTTCAAACCTTGCCCTTTCCTACTCCCCAAGTGTTTTTCAAACAACTTAATAGGAAGATTTCTTCATTTCTGTGGAAAGGGAAACCCCCCCAGAGTGAAACTCACAACTTTATGCAAACCATACTCAGAATGAAGACTTACTCTATCTGACTTCCAGTTGTATTACTGGGCATCTCAGTTAAAGGCTGTGTGGGTATGGCAAGATACAACAACAAGTTCACCCTCTTGGAGACAGATAGAGGAGGAGTGTCTGACCCCTGCTACATTGGCATCTATACCTTATATTAGCACACCTAAAGCTTTGCTAGGTCTCATAAACAACTCTTTCATTAAAAACACTTTAAATATATGGATTGAAGTCTGTAAACAAACAGAAGGGCTTAGATGTATATATGAACAAACACCTTTATACACTGCTCAAAAAAATAAAGGGAACACTAAAATAACACATCCTAGATCTGAATGAATGAACTATTCTTATTAAATACTTTTTTCTTTACGTAGTTGAATGTGCTGACAACAAAATCACACAAAAATGATCAATGGAAATCAAATTTATCAACCCATGGAGGTCTGGATTTGGAGTCACACTCAAAATTAAAGTGGAAAACCACACTACAGGCTGATCCAACTTTGATGTAATGTCCTTAAAACAAGTCAAAATGAGGCTCAGTAGTGTGTGTGGCCTCCATGTGCCTGTATGACCTCCCTACAACGCCTGGGCATGCTCCTGATGAGGTGGCGGATGGTCTCCTGAGGGATCTCCTCCCAGACCTGGACTAAAGCATCTGCCAACTCCTGGACAGTCTGTGGTGCAACGTGGAGTTGGTGGATGGAGCGAGACATGATGTCCCAGATGTGCTCAATTGGATTCAGGTCTGGGGAACGGGCGGGCCAGTCCATAGCATCAATGCCTTCCTCTTGCAGGAACTGCTGACACACTCCAGCCACATGAGGTCTAGCATTGTCTTGCATTAGGAGGAACCCAGGGCCAACCGCACCAGCATATGGTCTCACAAGGGGTCTGAGGATCTCATCTCGGTACCTAATGGCAGTCAGGCTACCTCTGGCGAGCCCATGGAGGGCTGTGCGCCCCCCCAAAGAAATGCCACCCCACACCATGACTGACCCACCGCCAAACCGGTCATGCTGGAGGATGTTGCAGGCAGCAGAACGTTCTCCACGGCGTCTCCAGACTGTCACATGTGCTCAGTGTGAATCTGCTTTCATCTGTGAAGATCACAGGGCGCCAGTGGCGAATTTGCCAATCTTGGTGTTCTCTGGCAAATGCCAAACGTCCTGCACGGTGTTGGGCTGTAAGCACAACCCCCACCTGTGGACGTCGGGCCCTCATACCACCCTCATGGAGTCTGTTTCTGACCGTTTGAGCAGACACATGCACATTTGTGGCCTGCTGGAGGTCATTTTGCAGGGCTCTGGGAGTGCTCCTCCTGCTCCTTCTTGCACAAAGGCGGAGGTAGCAGTCCTGCTGCTGGGTTGTTGCCCTCCTACGGCCTCCTCCACGTCTCCTGATGTACTGGCCTGTCTCCTGGCAGCGCCTCCATGCTCTGGACACTACGCTGACAGACACAGCAAACCTTCTTGCCACAGCTCGCATTGATGTGCCATCCTGGATGAGCTGCACTACCTGAGCCACTTGTGTGGGTTGTAGACTCCGTCTCATGCTACCACTAGAGTGAAAGCATCGCCAGCATTCAAAAGTGACCAAAACATCAGCCAGGAAGCATAGGAACTGAGAAGTGGTCTGTGGTCACCACCTGCAGAACCACTCCTTTATTGCGGGTGTCTTGCTAATTGCCTATAATTTCCACCTGTTGTCTATTCCATTTGCACAACAGCATGTGAAATTTATTGTCAATCAGTGTTGCTTCCTAAGTGGACAGTTTGATTTCACAGAAGTGTGATTGACTTGGAGTTACATTGTGTTGTTTAAGTTTTCCCTTTATTTTTTTGAGCAGTGTATAATAACCCCATCTTACCCAAAGCCCTGAGAGATGGTGTTACATTTTCTTGGTTCAACAAAGAAATTAAAACATTTGGTAATCTCTACAGAGAAGGTGAACTACTATCCTTTCAACAACTGGCATCTCATTTTCAGTTTAGAAGAAAAAGAAACACACCTATTTAGGCGAGGTGCTGGCTAGCGGAGTAGAAAACTTGAAAATAAAGGAGAGCCGCACACTCTAGGAGCTCAGATGCAAAAATGTAATATCCAACGTTTCGACAACCAAGCTGTCTTCATCAGGGTATCTCATTTTCAGTTACCTCAAACTAATTTCTTCAAGTACCTACAGGTTAGGCATTATATTGCCACTCAGCAGGGAGTTAGGATTCAGCCCATGGGTAAACCTAAAACTGATAAACTGTGGCTGGAAAGGAAAAGGGTAAAAGGTGTCATTTCCTACATGTACTCTGGTCTTCAAGCTCTGTTGGGGGAATGATGAACCTCTGAAAGCTTGCATAAAGTGGCATGGTGACCGAGGTCTCATTTTTGAGGATGAGAAATGGGGAAAGCTCTTTTTAGATGCTCAGCGTCTTTCATTTAACACAAGGCACAAGTTGATGCAATTCAATATTTTACATAGGGTCTACTTTACACCAGAGAGACTGTATAAGATCAATTCTAAATATTCAACATTTTGCCCAAGGTGTAAAACGGGAGTGGGCACACTTATGCATATGTTTTTGTCCTGCCCTGAACTAAGCAATTATTGGAAAGACATTATTCAGATCTTATCACAGGTCACTAATATGACGGTACCACTAGATCCTTCCCTTATTCTTCTTGGAGATGATTCTGTTCTACCAGTTAATATTTGTAGCAAAACCCGATTCATTAAATTAGCAGTCATTGCAGCCAATAAATGCACAGCTATTTAATGGAAGACTGACACTCTGCCAAGCAAGCAGATGTGGCTAAAATAACTATCTTCCTATATTCCATCTGATAAAATAACATACAATTTACGTAATAAACCCTTTGAAGTTACTGATGTCTGGGGGAACTTTCAGTAGTTTCTAGAGACATCACCTTAGCTGCCTCATTACTACTTTCTTCATGAATGTATTATTATTATTTGTTTTTGTGTTGAATCATTTATTTTCTAGCATGGAATGTGAAGGTCATTCTGTTTCTTTTTTTAATCAGTGAAGCTAATACCGGTAGAGGGGAGGGAGGGGGGTGTTCCTGTGTTGGGGAGGGAAGGGTTTTGCACGAGGTGCCTCCATATAGAATGGTGTTTTGTGTAGGTGGAAGGAATAACGAGGCATTATCTGTATCATATTTTGATGATTGTTAAATTGTAAAAAAAGAAATGGCAATAAATATATTGTACAGAAAAAAATAGAACTTGTTTTTGCGTGGATTCCGCAATGCAGTTAGCTTTTAACAGCAAGGACCGTTATTTCTTGTCCCGGAATCCCGCTTAACAGACAGGTTTAAACCTGCTTGACAGAGACGCTAAGCTGCTAGCCATCTAAGCTAACATAGTTGGTACCAGATTAGTTTTTCAATTTTTCAATTCAATTTTATTTTATATAGCCCTTCGTACATCAGCTAATATCTCGAAGTGCTGTACAGACACCCAGCCTAAAACCCCAAACAGCTAGTAATGCAGGTGTAGAAGCACGGTGGCTAGGAAAAACTCCCTAGAAAGGCCAAAACCTAGGAAGAAACCTAGAGAGGAACCAGGCTATGAGGGGTGGCCAGTCCTCTTCTGGCTGTGCCGGGTGGAGATTATAACAGAACTATGCCAAGATGTTCAAAAATTTTCATAAGTGACAAGCATGGTCAAATAATAATCATGAATAATTTTCAGTTGGCTTTTCATAGCCGATCATCAAGAGTTGAAAAACAACAGGTCTGGGACAGGTGGCGGTTCCATAACCGCAGGCAGAACAGCTGAAACTGGAATAGCAGCAAGGCCAGGCGGACTGGGGACAGCAAGGAGTCACCACGGGCGGCAGTCCCGACGCATGGTCCTAGGGCCCAGGTCCTCCGAGAGAAAGAAAGAGAGAAGGAGAAAATTAGAGAGAGCCAAGATTTTCAAAATGTTCATAAATGACAAGCATGGTCAAATAATAATCAGGAATAAATCTCAGTTGGCTTTTCATAGCCGATCATTAAGAGTTGAAAACAGCAGGTCTGGGACAGGTAGGGGTTCCGTAACCGCAGGCAGAACAGTTGAAACTGGAATAGCAGCAATGCCAGGCGGACTGGGGACAGCAAGGTGTCATCATGCCCGGTAGTCCTGACATATGGTCCTAGGGCTCAGGTTCTCAGAGAGAAAGAGAGAACGAAAGAATTAGAGAGAGCATACTTAAATTCACACAGGACACTGGATAAGACAGGAGAAGTACTCCAGGTAACCAACTGACCCTAGCCCCCCGACACATAAACTACTGCAGCATAAATACTGGAGGCTGAGACAGGAGCGGTCAGGAGACACTGTGGCCCCATCCGAAGAAACCCCCGGACAGGGCCAAACAGGAAGGATATAACCCCACCCACTTTGCCAAAGCACAGCCCCCGCACCACTAGAGGGAAATCCTCAACCACCAACATTACAATCCGGAGACAAGGCCGAGTATAACCCACAAAGGTCTCCACCACAGCACAAACCAAGGGGGGGGCGCCAACCCAGACAGGAAGATCACGTCAGTAACTCAACCCACTCAAGTGACGCACCCCTCCTAGGGACGGCATGAAAGAGCACCAGCAAGCCAGTGACTCAGCCCCTGTAACAGGGTTAGAGGCAGAGAATCCCAGTGGAGAGAGGGGAACCGGCCTGGCAGAGACAGCAAGGGCGGTTCGTTGCTCCAGAGCCTTTCCGTTCACCTTCACACTCCTGGGCCAGACTACACTCAACCATATGACCTACTGAAGAGATAAGTCTTCAGTAAAGACTTAAAGGTTGAGACCGAGTCTGCGTCTCTCACATGGGTAGGCAGACTGTTCCATAAAAATGGAGATCTATAGGAGAAAGCCCTGCCTCCCGCTGTTTGCTTAGAAATTCTAGGGACAATTAGGAGGCCTGCGTCTTGTGACCGTAGCGTACGTATTGGTATGTACGGCAGGACCAACTCGGAAAGATAGGTAGGAGCAAGCCCATGTAACGCTTTATAGGTTAACAGTAAAACCTTGAAATCAGCCCTTGCCTTAACAGGAAGCCAGTGTAGGGAAGCTAGCACTGGAGTAATGTGATCAAATTTCTTGGTTCTAGTCAGGATTCTAGCAGCCGTATTTAGCACTAACTGAAGTTTATTTAGTGCTTTATCCGGGTAGCCGGAAAGTAGAGCATTGCAGTAGTCTAACCTAGAAGTAACAAATGCATGGATTAATTTTTCTGCATCATTTTTGGACAGAAAATTTCTGATTTTTGCAATGTTACGTAGATGGAAAAAAGCTGTCCTTGAAACAGTCTTGATGTGTTCGTCAAAAGAGAGATCAGGGTCAAGAGTAACGCCGAGGTCCTTCACAGTTTTATTTGAGACGACTTTACAACCATCAAGATGAATTGTCAGATTTAACAGAAGATCTCTTTGTTTCTTGGGACCTAGAACAAGCATCTCTATTTTGTCCGAGTTTAAAAGTAGAAAGTTGTCAGCCATCCACTTCCTTATGTCTGAAACACAGGCTTCTAGCGAGGGCAATTTTGGGGCTTCACCATGTTTCATTGAAATGTACAGCTGTGTGTCATCCGCATAGCAGTGAAAGTTAACATTATGTTTTCGAATAACATCCCCAAGAGGTAAAATATATAGTGAAAACAATAGTGGTCCTAAAACGGAACCTTGAGGAACACCGAAATGTACAGTTGATTTGTCAGAGGACAGACCATTCACAGAGACAAACTGATATCTTTCCGACAGGTAAGATCTAAACCAGGCCAGAACTTGTCCGTGTAGACCAATTTGGGTTTCCAGTCTCTCCAAAAGAATATGGTGATCGATGGTGTCAAAGGCAGCACTAAGGTCTAGTAGCACGAGGACAGATGCAGAGCCTCGGTCTGACGCCATTAAAAGGTCATTTACCACCTTCACAAGTGCAGTCTCAGTGCTATGATGGGGTCTAAAACCAGACTGAAGCATTTCGTATACATTGTTTGTCTTCAGAAAGGCAGTGAGTTGCTGCGCAACAGCTTTTTCTAAAATTTTTGAGAGGAATGGAAGATTCGATATAGGCCGATAGTTTTTTATATTTTCCGGGTCAAGGTTTGGCTTTTTCAAGAGAGGCTTTATCACTGCCACTTTTAGTGAGTCTGGTACACATCCGGTGGATAGAGAGCTGTTTATTATGTTCAACATAGGAGGGCCAAGCACAGGAAGCAGCTCCTTCAGCAGTTTAGTAGGAATAGGATCCAGTATGCAGCTTGAAGGTTTAGAGGCCATGATTATTTTCATCATTGTGTCAAGAGATATAGTACTAAAACACTTAAGTGTCTCTCCCGATCCCAGGCCCTCGCAGAGCTGTGCGGATCCAGGACAGCTAAGCCCTGGAGGAATACGCAGATTCAAAGAGGAGTCCGTAATTTGCTTTCTAATGGTCATGATCTTTTCCTCAAAGAAGTTCATGAATTTATTACTGCTGAAGTGAAAGCCATCCTCTCTTGGGGAATGCTGCTTTTTAGTTAGTTTCGCAACAGTATCAAAAAGAAATTTTGGATTGTTCTTATTTTCCTCGATTAAGTTGGAAAAGTAGGATGATCGAGCAGCAGTGAGGGCTCTTCGGTACTGCACGGTACTGTCTTTCCAAGCTAGTCGGAAGACTTCCAGTTTGGTGTGGCGCCATTTCCGTTCCAATTTCCTGGAAGCTTGCTTCAAAGCTCGGGTATTTTCTGTATACCAGGGAGCTAGTTTCTTATGACAAATGTTTTTCGTTTTTAGGGGTGCAACTGCATCTAGGGTATTGCGCAAGGTTAAATTGAGTTCCTCAGTTAGGTGGTTAACTGATTTTTGTCCTCTGATGTCCTTGGGTAGGCAGAAGGAGTCTGGAAGGGCATCAAGGAATTTTTGTGTTGTCTGAGAATTTATAGCACGACTTTTGATGCTCCTTGGTTGGGGTCTGAGCAGATTATTTGTTGCGATTGCAAACGTAATAAAATGGTGGTCCGATAGTCCAGGATTATGTGGAAAAACATTAAGATCTACAACATTTATTCCATGGGACAAAACTAGGTCCAGAGTATGACTGTGGCAGTGAGTAGGTCCAGAGACATGTTGGACAAAACCCACTGAGTCGATGATGGCTCCGAAAGACTTTTGGAGTGGGTCTGTGGACTTCTCCATGTGAATATTAAAATCACCAAAAATTAGAATATGATCTGCTATGACTACAAGGTCTGATAGGAATTCAGGAAACTCAGAGAGGAACGCTGTATATGGCCCAGGAGGCCTGTAAACAGTAGCTATAAAAAGTGATTGAGTAGGCTGCATAGATTTCATGACTAGAAGCTCAAAAGACGAAAACGCCATTTTTTTTTTTGTAAATTGAAATTTGCTATCGTAAATGTTAGCAACACCTCCGCCTTTGCGGGATGCACGGGGGATATGGTCACTAGTGTAACCAGGAGTTGAGGCCTCATTTAACACAGTAAATTCATCAGGCTTAAGCCATGTTTCAGTCAGGCCAATCACATCAAGATTATGATCAGTGATTAGTTCATTGACTATGACTGCCTTTGAAGTGAGGGATCTAACATTAAGTAACCCTATTTTGAGATGTGAGGTATCACGATCTCTTTCAATAATGGCAGGAATGGAGGAGGTCTTTATCCTAATAAGATTGCTAAGGCGAACACCGCCATGTTTAGTTTTGCCCAACCTAGGTCGAGGCACAGACACAGTCTCAATGGGTATGGCTGAGCTGACTACACTGACTGTGCTATTGGCAGACTCCACTAAGCTGGCAGGTTGGCTAACAGCCTGCTGCCTGGCCTGCACCCTATTTCATTGTGGGGCTAGAGGAGTTAGAGCCCTATCTATGTTGGTAGATAAGATGAGAGCACCCCTACAGCTAGGATGGAGTCCGTCACTCCTCAGCAGGTCAGGCTTGGTCCTGTTTGTGGGTGAGTCCCAGAAAGAGGGCCAATTATCTACAAATTCTATCTTTTGGGAGGGGCAGAAAACAGTTTTCAACCAGCGATTGAGTGCTGAGCCTCTGCTGTAGAGCTCGTCACTCCCCCTAACTGGGAGGGGGCCAGAGACAATTACTCGATGCCGACACATCTTTCTAGCTGATTTACACGCTGAAGCTATGTTGCACTTGGTGACCTCTGACTGTTTCATCCTAACATCGTTGGTGCCGACGTGGATAACAATATCTCTATACTCTCTACACTCGCCAGATTTAGCTTTAGCCAGCACCATCTTTAGATTAGCCTTAACGTCGGTAGCCCTGCCCCCTGGTAAACAGTGTATGATCGCTGGGTGATTCGCTTTAAGTCTAATACTGCGGGTAATGGAGTCGCCAATGACTAGGGTTTTCAATTTGTCAGAGCTAATGGTGGGAGCCTTCGGCGTCTCAGACCCCGTAACGGGAGGAGTAGAGACAAGAGAAAACTCAGACTCAGACTCCGACTCGCTACATAATGGGGAGAACCGGTTGAAAGTTTCTGTCGGCTGAATGAGCGACACCGGTTGAGCATTCCAACAGCATTTCCCTCCAGAAGCCATGAGAAAGTTGTCCGGCTGCGGGGACTGTGCGGGGGGATTTATACTAACGTTACTATCTGTACTTACTGGTGGCACAGACGCTGTTTCTTCCTTTCCTACACTGAAATTACCCTTGCCTAACGATTGCGTCTGAAGCTGGGCTTGTAGCACAGCTATTCTCGCCGTAAGGCGATCGTTCTCCTGTATATTATGAGTACAGCGACTGCAATTAAAAGACATCATGTTAATGTTAGTACTTAGCTTCGGCTGTTGAAGGTGTTGACGAACCATGTCCAGATAAAGCGTCCGGAGTGAAAAAGTTGAATGAGGGAAGAAAGTTGCGATGGAAAAACTAAAAATATAAACGGTAATTAAAAACAAAACAAAAAAAACGTAAAGTTGTCAGCTAGCAAAGTAAAGTAAAGTTGGCAGCAAAACGTTGGCAGCAAAACGTTGGCAGCAATGGAGCCCTCTTTGTCTGGAGAAATAAATGAATGGTTCCAGCGCTGTAGGAGCTGTATCTATTACGCACTGTTTTGGGACAAACTGGACCACTCGGAGTTCCAATGCGGCAACTGTTTACCTGCCGAGGATTATAGGCTTGAGGTGGCTTCATTGATCACGCAGGTCGCCTGCCTACGTAAGAAAAGCAAGAGTGGAATGTTTCCATTTTCTACACCGGTGGCTGGACGGCATTCACGCTTGTTGGATGCATCTCCACCTTGTCGTTTGTCATTATCCGAATGGGCTGTGTTGCCCGGAGCTCCCCCATCTGATAGCGGAGTCGAAGGAGCACAGCAAGAGAAGCAAGACAATCAACGATGGTCGCATGTCACGAGCCGCGGAAGCCGAAGACAGCGATTTCCCGCAAAGCAGTCTACACTCCAAACGAGAGGCCCGGAGAGGATACAAACAACAAATAGTTTTGCCGTCCTGGAGCCTGATCTTCCTGCATCTTCTTCGCTGGGGGTGCCTGTGTCTGCGGCCGCAGTGCCTACAACTACGAATTCGACGTCGACAACCTTTCGTCTCTGTTCTGGATCAAGCAGGGCTTCCCCATCTGTCGGAGGCCTGCCACAGGCACCGGGAGCAACAGGCTCAAGTTATCCTGCCTCTCGCCCATCCATCTCCGAATCCTGAGAAGAGTGGGAGTGGGCAGATTTCCTCGTCCTTCTCACCAGCGGTGATTCTGGGCAGCTCCATGGTAAGAAATGTGACCATTCCTGGTGCAAAAACAATGTCTTATCCCAGAGCTCGAATAAATGACATTACTAAGCTGCTCCCGAGGTACTACGCCAGGACATGGAAATTGATTATATTGTAGTCCATGTGGGTTTTAATGACATTATGAAGGGCAGTTCTGAAAAGTTGAAACTGGATTTTAAAGAGCTGATTGACTCTCTGCTAGACACTAATAAAAGACCCATCATATCTGGCCCGCTGCCATCTCTGAATCACGGCATTGAACACTTTAGCAGGATTCTTTCTCTTCACAACTGGCTATGTGATTATTGCCGCTCAATGGGTGTAACTTTTGTTGACAATTTATATACCTGATACCTGATAATGACTTATCAATGACTCAAGCCCAGCTCAGCTAATCCCTACCATTGTGACAAAGAGTTGTCATAATGCTTCAGCAATTGTACATTACACCAGGGGCGTCAGTAGACACAATATAAGTAACCTAATTTATGTCCCTTTAACTGCCCTGAATGCCTCTGCTGATCCCATAGCTATTGTATGCAGTGATCATGTGCCTATTAACCAGATTTATACTGTTAGCACTAAGCCGGTGTGCCCTAGGAGGAAGTCCACTGTGAGCAGCTCACCCTGCACTAACATAAAGAACATGAGCACATCTACTGCTGCTAAGCTTCCCAGTAAAGAAATGAAAGCAAGTAAGCATCCCAGAAGGGCTTAAAATAGCCCACGTTAAAATGTGTATCATAAGAAACAAGGTTCATGAAATCAGTAATTTGCTAGTAACATTTGACATTCATATTCTGATCTCTGAATCTCACTTAGATAATACCTTTGACGATAAAGTGGTAGCAATACAAGGTTATAACATTTATAGAAAATATAGAAATGCCAATGGTGGAGGTGTTGCTGTTTATATTCAGAACCACATTCCTGTAAAGATTAGAGAGGATTTCATGTTAAATACTGTTGAAGTAATATGGCTACAGGTTCATCTGCCTCACCTAAAGCCCATTCTGGTGGGAAGCTGCTATAAACCATTAAGTGCTAACAGTCAGTATCTGGATAACATGTGTGAAATGCTTGATAATGTGTGTGATATCAACAGAGAGGTATTTCTTCTGGGTGATTTAAATATTGACTGGCTTTCATCAAGCTGCCCACTCATCAAGCTGCCCACTATCAACAATGACAAGCCACTGACAGTTTGGATGGAAAATTACTGAGCATAATAGTGGATGATATTGCCACTCCTATTTTCCCACATCTTCAATTTAAGCCTACGAGAAAGTGTGTGCCCTCAGGCTTGGAGGGAAGCAAAAGTAATTCTGCTACCTAAGAATAGTAAAGCCCCCTTTACTGGCTCAAATAGCTGACCAATCAGCCTGTTACCAACCTTTAGTAAACTTTTGGAAAAAATTGTGTTTGACCAGATACAATGCTATTTTACAGTAAACAAATTGACAACAAACTTTCAGTATGCTTATAGAGAAGGACATCCAACAAGCACATCACTTATGACTGATGATTGGCTGAGAGACATTGATGATAAAAAGATTGTGGGGGATGTTTTGTTAGACTTCAGTGTGGCCTTTGACCAGAGTCTGCTGCTGGCAAAACTGATGTGTTATGACTTTACACCCCCTGCTATATTGTGGATAAAGAGTTACCTGTCTAACAGAACACAGAGGGTGTTCTTTAACCTGTTATGGCTGCAGGGGGCGTATTGAAAAACTGGAAAATATGTGCAAATTTTCAAACGGCCTCTTAATCAATTTTTGCTCTTACAATATGCATATTATTATTACTATTGGATAGAAAACAGTCTCTAGTTTCTAAAACCGTTTTAATTATTTCTCTAAGTGGAACAGAACAATTTTTACAGCCCATTTCCTATCCGGAAGTGAGATTTCCAAAATCGATGTCGCTTTTCAAGCCCTTGTCTATAAAAGGGCATGTCACTTAGGACTGTAGAAACACGTCATACGCCTTCCTCTGGGTGTCATGCGGAAGTGAGAGAAGAAATCACTTGATTATCTCGGTCAGGGATTGTATACAACATCTTGGAGTGAGAAGTGCGCACTTTATTTTTTTTGGAAGGCGCGAAGTTGGATCTGGAGTAGCCTCCTGGAAAACCGTCGTTATAGGTGAATATGATCTCTGGCTTCGATTTTATTTGATACATGTCACAATATCATCCTAAAGTATGTTTTTTCAATATACTTTAATTATATTATTGAAATGTATTCTGGACTTTAGACGTGATGCGACGCAAGAATTTTTTCAAGATGGAGAGGTTAGCGTCGCACTGCCAGTGTGCTTGCTAATTCAAGAGGGAAATTGTTCGTTCTGGATCGAAATAAAGACATTTCTGAACAAAGGACCCCTTGGAGAACATTCTGATGGAAGATCAACAAAGATAAGGACCCAATTTGGGATGCTTTTTCATATATCTGTCGAACTGTGCTATGCTACCGTTTGACTAGAATCAATGCTGCTGTGTGCTAGCTATTGTAGTAAGCTAATATAACGATATATTGTGTTTTCACTGTAAAACACTTCAAAAATCGGAAATATTGGCTCTGTTCACAAGATCTTATTCTTTCATTAGCTATCCACCATATATTGTTCTGAAATGTTTTATGATGTGTAATTAGTAGTTGACGTTGGTGTCTGTATTTTCTCTGGCTACTCCCGTGCGATTTCTGACTGTAGCTGTGATGGTGGCTATGATGGTAGCAGTAATGTAAAACTGATTTATAGCTAAAATATGCACATTTTTCGAACAAAACATAGATTTATTGTGTAACATGTTATAGGACTGTCATCTGAGGGAGTTTTTTCTAGGTTATTTAGGTTGGTTCTAGGTTAGTTAGGTTAGCTTTGTGCATGCTACTTGCATGCTACCGTTGCTGTGAAAAATGTCTGTCTGTCTTTTGTATTTGGTGGTGAACTAACATAAATATATGTGGTGTTTTCGCTGTAAAACACTTCAAAAATCGGAAATATTGGCTCTCTTCACAAGATCTTTCTCTTTCATTAGCTATCCACCATATATTGTTCTGAAATGTTTTATGATGTGTAATTAGTAGTTGACGTTGGTGTCTGTATTTTCTCTGGCTACTCCCGTGCGATTTCTGACTGTAGCTATGATGGTAGCAGTAATGTAAAACTGATTTATAGCTAAAATATGCACATTTTTTGAACAAAACATAGATTTATTGTGTAACATGTTATAGGACTGTCATCTGAGGTAGTTTTTTCTAGGTTATTTAGGTTGGTTCTAGGTTAGTTAGGTTGGCTTGTGCATGCTACTTGCATCCTACTTGTGCTGTGAAAAATGTCTGTCCTCCTTTTTTATTTGGTGGTGAGCTAACATAAATATATGTGCTGTTTTCTCTGTAAAACATTAAAAAAATCGGACATGTTGGCTGGATTGACAAGATGTTTATCTTTCAAATGCTGTATTGGACTTGTTAATGTGTGAAAGTTAAATATTTAAAAAAAATAGATTTTGAATTTCGCGCCGTGCACTTGAGCTGGATGTTGTCATAGGTGTACCGGCGTCGGGATGACGTCGGGCTGCAGCCATAACAGGTTAATGGAAGCCTCTCCAACATAATCCAGGTAGAATCAGGAATTCCCCAAGGCAGCTGTCTAGGCCCTTTACTTTTTTCAATCTTTACTAATGAATTGCCACTGGCTTTGAGGAAAGCCAGAGTGTCTATGTATACGGATGACTCAACACTATACATGTCAGCTACTACAGCGACTGAAATGACTGCAACACAAAGAGTTGCAGTTAGTTTAAGAGTGGGTGGCAAGGAATAAGTTAGTCCTAAATATTTCTAAAACTAAAAGCATTGTATCTGGGACAAATAATTCACTAAACCCTAAACCTCAACTAAATCTTGTAATAAATAATGTGGTAATTGAGCAAGTTGAAGCGACTAAACTGCTTGGAGTTACTCTGGATTGTAAACTGTCATGGTCAAAACATGTTGATATAATAGTAGCTAAGATAGGGAGAAGTATGTCCATGATGAAGCGCTGCTCTACCTTTTTTTAACTAGGCAAGATAGTTAAGAACAAATTCTTATTTTCAATGACGGCCGAGGAACAGTGGGTTAACTGCCTTGTTCAGGGGCAGAATGACAGATTTTTACCTTGTCAGCTCAGGGATTCAATCTTGCAACCTTTCGGTTACTATTCCAATGCTCTAACCACTAGGCTACCTGCCACTACCTCCTTGACAGCACTGTCAACAAGGCAGGTCCTACAGGCCCTAGTTTTGTCGTACCTGTACTACTGTTCAGTCGTGTGGTCAGGTGCCACAAAAAAGGCAATTGGTTCAGAACAGGGCAGGACGGCTGGCCCTTGGATGTACACAGAGAGTTAATATTAATAATATAACTCCACCACCATGGACCACAAGGCGCTTCAGAGGGTGATACGTGCAGCCGAACGCACCAACTTTTTGGAACCGTGAAGTTCTCTAATGCACAGTGAGACCAAATGTTGCTATGGTAACCAGGTAAGTGTCACCAACGAATTGACATGACAGTGGGCGGTTAGCTTAAAGGTTGAGTAAGTAAGAATGTTGTAATTACCAAACAAAACATTTTTTGATAGTGATTTATTGATACAAATGGCGTGTGCAGGCAGTCAATCACGTAACCTCTCACTGCCACTCTGAGCCATTCAGTGTTGTTGGTTATGTATGTAGTTAGTGAGCTAAGCTGTAGCATTAGCAATGTCTTTCAAAAGGAGACAACTCACAAATGCGGAAATTCTGGAGATTTAAAAATATTCTGAAAGTCCTGAAAGTCAGGAATCAGATTCTGACAGTGAGGAGCTGCCCCCCAGCCATTGAGAACCATGAATCTGAGGACCCCTTGACCACTGACAAAGTCCCAGTTCCCTTTGAAGATGCTGGTGGTGATGGAGGCAGGCTGACTATGGATGAAGTACAGGAGTTCTGTGGTAGCTGGAAGGCTGCCAGCCATTTCACCCCTCCTGGCCCTGCTGTTTGCTTTGATGAGTCCCAGTCTGTAGTGCAACGCCCCTTGCCATTTCCATCTGAGGCAGAGTGCTTCAAGTTGTTTCTGACAGAGGAGCCGGTGGGAGACATAGCGGAGACCAATCGCTATGCCTTGGAGCTACTGGAGAAGAGATAGCCAGGAGTGGCTGGGACAACCACAATTAGTGAAATGTATACTGTCATGACGTTGGCCTATTGGGGGAGGTTTATGACCCCCATAAATACCTCCCCCCCCGTTTCTCTCTCTCTACTCTATATAGTTGACTCTTGAAAAGCCCTTTGTTAACATAGAGCGTCTGGGAACATCAAAAGGTGGGGGAAAGGAACCATATTTCGGTAATCCAACCATCTGAAAATATGCCTTGGCACTTAGAGAATATGATGTCAGATCAGTTGGCGTCTGAGACATTATTACTGATGATAGGACGACATAAACTGTATCTTGGAAAGTCTACACATTCTAGTTATCAGATTCACATGGAATTGTTGTGCAATTTAAATGTTTAAATATGAAACTATTTGTGAAAACGTGAAATGTAATTTTAGCTTCTAAAGGAGAGAATTGGTTGTCATAGAGTAAACTCTGCTCACTCAGAGGCCCCGCCCAATTGAACAGACATTGGCTGTAAACTATGAAACACGACCTTCTCTTCACCACTATATGAACCCGTTGACGAAAATTCAACCTGGTGTTTCAAGGACGAGAGGACGGCGGTCCCCACGTTGAAAGGTCTAAGACAAGAACCTAACGAAATTAGCATCGAATTTCAATATGAAGATGACAATCAACACGCCGAAAGGATGAATTTCGACTATACCAGCCAGAATATAGCATGAGCTTAAAGTATGGCAACTTGGTGTGAACTTTGAACTCTTATTCACTAAAGAAGTGATACCTCCTAGCCGATTGAGTTAGCCGCAGCAACGGTAAACGTGGTCTAGGAGAGGACGGACAAAGTATCCATTCTATCATGCTCCAGTTCACCACTAGACATTCTTCAGAGGACAAGAGATCCATGCTGGACAACCCGGCCTTCTATCTACGACCAATCTACCGAAGCGCAGCTCAGAGTAAATAATTATTGCATTTTCCTTTTTCAAATGGGCGGTTATTTAGAATGCATAAGATACTGTATTTACGATAGCATAGCTTCTCCCTTTGTTACTCAGTCTTCCCGCTCTTTCATTCAAACCCAACCCCCTTTATTTGTGTAACCAGCCGTCATATCTGTTCCGTCTGCTAGGGACGTTTTCCTTTATGACAATTAGTATTCAATGTATGATCTATTCTGTGTACATGTAATTCTGTGTGATTATTTAGGTATTTAGTAAATAAATAATTAAACCAAATGTTTTATTGCTGATTCAACTTGTTAGCCAGGGTTCGTGAAGATAACCAAGAATTTACAACTTTCAGATGAGACTGAAAAAGGTGAGGATTAAATATTGACGGCTACTGATGTAAAAGATTACTAGGTCTTTAAGAGTTTATTCGGAAGATAACAGCTCTATAAACATTATTTCGTGGTGCCCCGACTTTCTAGTTAATTACATTTACCTGATTAGCTTAATCAGATTAACTTAATCAGGTAATATTAATTACAGAGAAATTATTTCATAGAATAGCATGTCATATCACTTAATCCGGCATAGCCAAAGACACGAGAATACCTTCCTGGTGACAGTCCTTCTCATGGGGATAGTAAAGAAGAACTCCCTATGTTTGCAACTCCCTTCTTTGCCACCCTTTTTTCCCAAGACTGCATTTCATCAACAATGCTACTGCCATCCTAAATGACCCGTTATACAAAATAAGAAATGTCAACATCTGGCAGTAAAGTCCTATGACAAACGAGACGTCCATGTCCTCTCCACTGTCCATACAGCAACCATGTCGGCCACAGGGAAGGTGGACCACCTGATGTGAGAGAGAAAAATGAAACCAGATTGCGTTCTTTACTATAACCTCAAAATGGGGGCAGTGGGTAAGGCGGACATGATAAACAGCTTTGTGGAATGCACTCAGAAAACGACCAAGTGGTATAAGAAGATATTTTTAAAAATTTCCAGGGTAGCTTCAAAATACAACAAGCCAATACTTCTCTGACGCAATTAGCATTGTTTTACAGAGCTAATAGAAGAATGTAGCTAGCTACATAAGCATGATTGAGTATAACACCATAAAGGTTATGAAATGAGTAACGTTACCTTGCGTGTCCGCGGTTATAAGGAATATACACAAAAATATTATGCTACAGTAGAAACAACATAACAGACATGCAGAAACTATTATAACGTAATAAGGCACTTACTTTGATAAAAACGCACACATCTCCAAAGTTATTATTGGTAACGAAAACAACTGTGACTGCGATGCAGGCAACAAACGGAAAATGTGAACACGTGTGTGCAGGACGGGAGATGAGCAAATGTCTGCAGACTGGAACTGCACTAACAATTGGGAAGTGTTTTGTCTGGGTCAGAAATGTCAAAAAAATGAATTGGTCTGCAAATGTAAAAAATACTACTTTTATGTGAATGAATGAGGCGGAACACACCTCAATTCAAACTGTTCGTAGAAAATAAAAAAATTGTTAGAAAATAATTTGAAATTGACAAATTGAAACAAGCCTATAAATAAAAACAGGCTGCGTGCCTTGGTTTGAGGGCAGTGCGGATTAAATGTACTGTTGTGTAACAATCACATTCTGGAATGGAGAGAACGTTCTAACATCACGTGCATAAAGAAACTCACGTTGGGGCGACCGTTAGAGATATTTGGAACTCACGCATGAAAGGGTTAAAATGTTGTCTCCCTCAGAGGCATGTGTTACTAGGCAACCCCACTACACTTGCCTTGGCAGGCCCTCCGTAGCTAAAGGCAGTATGAGAAACATGCTAACAAACATTTTTGCTATGAAACTAACTAAATATTGCACACTGATCCACAAAACGTATTTGCTAGATTCACAATAGAGTTCTTATACAAAACAAGGAAAGTAAACTTCAAATGTGATGCAGTTTTATTAGAATTTACAGCTGTTGTTAGTAAGTAATGAATCTGCTAGATTCTGACAGGACTTATATTGCTTTAAAGAAAGCAGTTGATGCAGTTACTAAAACAGCTCTATTTCTTCACTGATTGATTTCAGAATTGAATAGCAGAGAAGTACAGGAAAATATCATACGCTCTAAATTGTTGTCTATTTCGTTGGGAAAGTGGTCAAAAGGGCAGTTGTTTCAAAAAGTTAGGAAGAAAAGCAGTTAATGAGGTTACTAACACAGCTGTACCATTTGATTGGTAGAAGATATTTCTGTTATTTGTTTGAATAGCAGGGAAATAGACAAAGATGTCATACTATCTAAGTTTTTGTCTATCCTGTTATGATAGTCGAAATTTCAGCTGTTTATAAAAAGTTAGAGGACATGTCGTTGATGTGGTTACTTAAACAGCTGTATTGTTTGAACAGTGGAATATATTTTTGTTCTGATTTCAGATTTGAACAGCAGAGAAGTAGAGGAAGATTCCAGATGCTCTAATTGTTGTTGGAAAAGTGGTCAAAGTAGTTGATTTGTGTGAAAAGTGACATTGTTTACAGGGAATAGAATAGAATGTTGGGAGTCATGATTTCACAATGGGCCCTTTAAAATGCAGAGGAAAATCCTGTGAAAGTGGATGGAGGACAAAAAGAAGGACAAAAAGCTTAATAGTTTCAAAAGTATGTGGACACCCGCAATCTCCATAGGAAAACATTGAATGGCCTTACTGTAGAATGGCCTTACTGAAGAGCTCACTGAATTTCAACGTGGCACTGTCATAGGATGCCACATTTCCAACAAGTCAGTTTGTCAAATTTCTGCCCTGCTAGAGCTGCCTCGGTCAATTGTAAGTTCTGTTATTGTGAAGTGGAAACGTCTAGGAGCAACAACACCATTGAACTCATTGGAGCAGTGGAAACGCGTTCTCAGGAGTGGTGAATCACGCTTCACCATCTGACAGTCCGAAGGACGAGTCTGGGTTTGGCGGATGCCAGAAGAACGCTACCTGCCCCAATGCATAGTGGCAACTGTAAAGTTTGGTGGAGAAGGAATAATTGTCTAGGGCTGTTTTTCATGGTTCGGGTTAGGCCCATTATGGGAAATCTTAACGCTACAGCATACAATGACACTCTAGACGATTCTGTGCTTCCAACAGTTTGGGGAAGGCCCTTTCCTATTTCAGCATGACAAATACCCCCGTGCACAAATCAAGGTCCATACAGAAATGGTTTGTTGAGATCGGTGTGGAAGAACGTTACTGGCCTGCACAGAGCCTGACCTCAACCCCATCAAACACCTTTGGGATGATTTGGAATGCCGACTGCAAGCCAGGCTTAATCGCCCAACATCAGTGTCCAACCTCACTAATGCTCTTGTGGCTGAATGAAAGCAAGTCCCCACAGCAATGTTCCAACATCTAGTGGAAAGCCTTCCCAGAAGAATGGAGGCTCCATATTAATGCCCATGATTTTGGAATGAGATGTTTGATGCGCAGGTGTTCACATACTTTTGGCCATTTGTCCTTATGCTCCCAGGTGGGACAAGAGCAACAAAGACATAACCAAGGTAATTGAACCAAGGCAGCGATGCCACACACACACACACGTACACACACATGCACATGCACACAGTCACCCTCGAAAAGGGATCAAAGTCTCCCATCCTTTAAATTTCCCACCTCTCTCCATAGCGCTCCTGAAAACATGTGTAAATGGAAACATGTGGTTACACTTCACAAGTGCTTAAAAACAACTGGGTGGCATTACCTAATCTGTTGGACATTTATCTAATTGTGCAGAAAAGGGAAGAGGGGAAAAAAATGTAATGGGAAAGAGTGACTGAGTGAGTTTAGTGATGGTGTGGTCTAGTTGTGACATAGGACATGAGGACATTAGGACAATCACCTATCCGGACCCGTTTTACTGCCGATACGGAGCCCCACTGGGCCTTCACGATTTGACTACCGACGTTATCTTCCCGAGGGAGTTATCCAACTGGCCCCTCCGTCGCGACGTAACCTGAACGGACATCTGCGGCCCGCTAATCGTTAGCTGTCTTATCCGCTGCTATCTGAATAGGTCTATCGGACAATTTTCTTGGGTCACTATAACTATATCTATTTTGCCATTTGGATTGGTCCCCTCTACCACACGGAACCCCACTAATCTACCGACGGAAACGCACGAGGTGGCTAAAAACAGACCTCCATCCTCTGCCAGCTTGCTACCCATGGCCTGGCTAGCTGTCTGAATCGCCGTGACCCCAACCAACCTCACTACTCACTGGACCCTTATGATCACTCGGCTAAGCATGCCTCTCCTTAATGTCAATATGCCTTGTCCATTGCTGTTCTGGTTAGTGTGTCTTGGCTTATTTCACTGTAGAGCCTCTAGCCCTGCTCATTATACCTTATCCAACCTTTCAGTTCCACCACCCACACATGCGATGACATCACCTGGTTTCAATGATGTTTCTAGAGACAATATCTCTCTCATCATCACTCAATGCCTAGGTTTACCTCCACTGTATTCACATCCTACCATACCTTTGTCTGTACATTATACCTTGAAGCTATTTTATCGCCCCTAGAAACCTGCTCCTTTTACTCTCTGTTCCAGACGTCCTAGACGACCAACTTTCATAGCTTTTAGCCGTACCCTTATCCTACTCCTCCTCTGTTCCTCTGGTGATGTAGAGGTGAATCCAGGCCCTGCAGTACCTAGCTCCACTCCTATTCCCCAGGCGCTCTCTTTTGATGACTTCTGTAACCGTAATAGCCTTGGTTTCATGCATGTTAACATTAGAAGCCTCCTCCCTAAGTTTGTTTTATTCACTGCTTAAGCACACTCTGCCAACCCGGATGTCTTAGCCGTGTCTGAATCCTGGCTTAGGAAGACTACCAAAAACTCTGAAATCTCCATCCCTAACTACAACATTTCAGACAAGATAGAACGGCCAATGGGGGCGGTGTTGCAATCTACTGCAGAGATAGCCTGCAGAGTTCTGTCCAACTATCCAGGTCTGTACCCAAACAATTTGAACTTCTACTTTTAAAAATCCACCTCTCTAAAAACAAGTCTCTCACCGTTGCCGCCTGCTATTGACCACCCTTTGCCCCCAGCTGTGCTCTGGACACCATATGTGAACTGATTGCCCCCTATCTATCTTCAGAGCTCGTGCTGCTAGGTGACCTAAACTGGGACATGCTTAACACCCCAGCCATCCTACAATCTATGCTTGATGCCCTCAATCGCACACAAATTATCAATGAACCTACCAGGTACCACCCCAAAGCCGTAAACACGGGCACCCTCATAGATATCATCCTAACCAACTTGCCCTCGAAATACACCTCTGCTGTTTTCAACCAAGATCTCAGCGATCACTGCCTCATTGCCTGCATCCATAATGGGTCAGCGGTCAAACGACCTCCACTCATCACTGTCAAACGCTCCCTGAAACATTTCAGCGAGCAGGCCTTTCTAATCAATCTGGCCCGGATATCCTGGAAGGATATTGACCTCATCCCGTCAGTAGAGGATGCCTGGTTATTTTAAAAAAATGCCTTCCTCACCATCTTAAATAAGCATGCCTCATTCAGGAAATGTAGAACCAGGAACAGATATAGCCCTTGGTTCTCTCCAGACCTGACTGCCCTTAACCAACACAAAAACATCATATGGCGTTCTGCTTTTGCATCGAAAAGCCCCCGTGATATGCAACTTTTCAGGGAAGTTAGAAACCAATATACACAGGCAGTTAGAAAAGCCAAGGCTAGCTTTTTCAAGCAGAAATTTGCTTCCGGCAACACAAACTCAAAAAAGTTCTGGAACACTGTAAAGTCCATGGAGAATAAGAACACCTCCTCCCAGCTGCCCACTGCACTGAGGATAGGAAACTCTGTCACCACCGATAAATCCACTATAATTGACAATTTCAATAAGCATTTTTCTACGGCTGGCCATGCTTTCCACCTGGCTACCCCTACCCCGGTCAACAGCACTGCACCCCCAACAGCAACTCGCCCAATCCTTCCCCATTTCTCCTTCTCCCAAATCCAGTCAGCTGATGTTCTGAAAGAGCTGCAAAATCTGGACCCCTACAAATCAGCCGGGCTAGACAATCTGGACACTTTCTTTCTAAAATTATCTACTGAAATTGTTGCAACCCCTATTACTAGCCTGTTCAACCTCTCTTTCATGTCGTCTGAGATTCCCAAAGATTGGAAAGCAGCTGCGGTCATCCCCCTCTTCAAAGGGGGGGACACTCTTGACCCAAACTGCTACAGACCTATATCTATCCTACCCTGCCTTTCTAAGGTCTTCGAAAGCCAAGTCAACAAACCTTCTCCGCTATGCAATCTGGTTTCAGAGCTGGTCATGGGTGCACCTCAGCCACGCTCAAGGTCCTAGACGATATCTTAACCGCCATCGATAAGAAACAATACTGTGCAGCCTTATTCATTGACCTGGCCAATGCTTTCAACTCTGTCAATCACCACATCCTCATCGGCAGACTCGATAGCCTTGGTTTCTCAAATGATTGCCTCTCCTGGTTCACCAACTACTTCTCTGATAGAGTTCAGTGTGTCAAATCGGAGGGCCTGTTGTCCGGGCCTCTGGCAGTCTCTATGGGGGTGCCACAGGGTTCAATTCTTGGGCCGACTCTCTTCTATGTAAACATCAATGATGTCGCTCTTGCTGCTGGTGAGTCTCTGATCCACCTCTACGCAGACGACACCATTCTGTATACTTCTGGCCCTTCTTTGGACACTGTGTTAACAACCCTCCAGACGAGCTTCAATGCCATACAACTCTCCTTCCGTGGCCTCTAACTGCTCTTAAATACAAGTAAAACTAAATGCATGCTATTCAACCGATCGCTGCCTGCACCTGCCCGCCCGTCCAGCATCACTACTCTGGACGGTTCTGACTTAGAATATGTGGACAACTACAAATACCTAGGTGTCTGGTTAGACTGTAAACTCTTTTTCCAGACTCACATCAAACATCTCCAATCCAAAGTTAAATCTAGAATTGGCTTCCTATTTCGCAACAAAGCATCATTCACTCATGCTGCCAAACATACTCTCGATCCTACCGATCCTCGACTTCGGTGATGTCATTTACAAAATAGCCTCCAATTCCCTACTCAATAAATTGGATGCAGTCTATCACAGTGCCATCCGTTTTGTCACCAAAGCCCCATATACTACCCACCACTGCGACCTGTACACTCTCGTTGGCTGGCCCTCGCTTCATACTCGTCGCCAAACCCACTGGCTCCAGGTCATCTACAAGACCCTGCTAGGTAAAGTCCCCCCTTATCTCAGTTCTCTGCTGCCAATGACTGGAACGAACTACAAAAATCTCTGAAACTGGAAACACTTATCTCCCTCACTAGCTTTAAGCACCAGCTGTCAGAGCAGCTCACAGATTACTGGACCTGTACATAGCCCATCTATAATTTAGCCCAAACAACTACAGCTTCCCCTACTGTATTTATTTATTTTGCTCCATTGCACCCCATTATTTCTATTTCTACTTTTCACATTCTTCCACTGCAAATCTACCATTCCAGTGATTTACTTGCTATATTGTATTTACTTCGCCACCATGGCCTTTTTTTGCCTTTACCTTCCTTATCTCACCTCATTTGCTCACATTGTATATAGACTTATTTTTCTACTGTATTATTGACTGTATGTTTGTTTTACTCCATGTGTAACACTGTGTTGTTGTATGTGTCGAACTGCTTTGCTTTATCTTGGCCAGGTCGCAATTGTAAATGAGAACTTGTTCTCAACTTGCCTACCTGGTTAAATAAAGGTGAAATAAAAATAAAATAAAAATCCCTCTGGAAAGGAATTAAATGAGAGTAAAGGGAAAAGGAGAGGAGAGGGGCAGCCACACAAGTTGAGTAGCTTTAGGCTCTACCACTCTGTAAAGTGCTCCTACAGTTTGAGTGTCTCCAACTATGAGCTGCAATTAGCACCAGGGGTGGTACTGAGAGGGGGTGAGATGGTTAATCTTAGCCCACCTCAGAGCTCCTCTGGCTGGGTTACTGACCTCTAGTGCTGAGCGATTATTGTTTTTTGAGGTCAGTTCGGTTTTGCTTAGACTTAAAAAAAATAATCATGGTTTTCGATTACAGTTTTGACTATTTTTAAACATTGAATGCACTATGCATTATGTGGGTTGAATGCTGTAACAACACAGAATAAAACAATTAATAAAAGTCCCATGATGATAGTGACTGACCATGAAATTTGGACTATTTTGTGTATGTCCATTACATGAAGTCCAAATAAAAATCAATTTAAATTACAGGTTGAAATGCAACAAAATAGGAAAAACGCCAAGGGGGATGAATACTTTTGCAAGGCACAGTACCTCACGCATTCTTCTCTTTTCTCCCCCTCCCAGTTTCTGGACAAGTAGGCTTGCAATGGATTATGGTCATTGTAGTTAATTACAACATTTTCTAAACTATGTTGTATATTGGCCTGTTGGAAACTTCAACTCCCGGACTGCTATATCGCACAGTTCGGGCTTGATCTTATTTCTCTCTAGAAAAACTGCACAATAGAGCTCACAGCAAACATAATAATTAAAAAAATAAAGGAATTTAACCCATGTAGGTCAATTAGTTGTTTAAAAAACTAAAGAATAACCAACATTTCAGTTAATCCCTCAGCACTACTGACCTCACACAACCCTGCTCATTAACTCAGCCATCCAGACCGCAGACCATGCTAAAACCAACACTCCTCAATTAGCTCCTGTCAATCATTTAGTCCCTCATTCAATGCAGTGGGCAGCTGTGTTTTGGTATTTTTTACCCAGCTGAGTAACAGTGGTGTAAAGTACTTAATTCATTTTTTTGGGTATCTGTACTTTACTTTACTATTTATATTTTTGACAACTTATACTTTTACTTCACTACATTCCTAAAGAAAATAATGTACTTTTTACTGCATACATTTTTCCTGACACCCAAAAGTACTCGTTACATTGTGAAGGCTTAGCAGGATAAGAAAAGGGTCCAATTCACACACTTATCAAGAGAATATCCCTGGTCATCCCTACTGCCTCTGACCTGGTGGACTCACTAAACACACATGATTAGTTTGTAATTATGTCTAACTGTTGGAGTGTGGTCCTGGCATTCCTCAAATAAATAAAAACAATAAAATGGCGCCATCTGGTTTGCTTAAAATAAGGAATTTGAAATGATTTGTACTTTGACTTTTGATACTGAAGAATATTTTAGCAATTACATTTACTTTTGATACTTAAGTATATTTAAAACCAAATAGTTTTAGACTTTTACCCAAGTAGTATTTTACTGGGTGACTTTCACTTTTACTTGAGTCATTTTCTATTAAGGTATCTTTACTTTTACCCAAGTATGACAATTGGATTCCTTTTCAAACTGCTGAGAAACAATGAATGTTAATCTCTCGTGTGAGATTTTCAAATAATATATACCCATTTTCCTGAACTAATTAAAGCAAGTGAGTGATTCAATACTTCCATTTTTATATTGTTTTGTTTGCATAATTCATTTCCTCATTGAGGATAACAACATTTGTGATCTAATCTAATGTACAATATCACAGGCTCAACAACATACTTATCGAATGTTCCACGCTTATTATGATTGACTTTTCCACATTGTCCTCAATGGAACAGCTAACATCTAAATTAGAGTAGTGCGTCATATGATTTTTAACACAACCCCTCAGTCAATTATCAGCGTCTCCTTAGCGACAGGTTTACAGCTCCAGACCGCTCCTGCGCCACAGCCTGAAATAGGCACTACTCCTCGTCGGAAGTTACAGCGTTCCGGTCTCCAAGGAGGCTTGTTCCCTAGAGACGTCATATTCATGGTAACATGGCTATTTCTGACTCAGAGAAGGGAGAGAGCATAAATCATTCAACACAGGGATCAGGTCAGCAGCAGCGCACCAGGAGGGATGCGTGTGTGTGTGTGTGTTTTAGAGAGAGAAAGAAATAGAGAGAGAGAGGGATTGAGTCTGTATCTGTGTGCACATGCTTGTGTGCATGTGAAGAAACAAACCAAGCAGGGGGGAGAGAGGGAGAGGGACAGGAGAAGGTGCTGGGTTTGGTGGGACCATCAACCAGCGAAAGGTTACATGGTAATGCTGGCATTTAATCAGAACGCCAGCCAACGTGGGCAGAAAGAAATCAGGGTGCCAAGGTCGCTCCACTGACCCAGGCCAAAGGAACACAGTCGAAGAGTGTAGTCTCACAAAGCGAGACCCTGCTAAATTCTGTTGCTCAGTGGTGTGATGACAGGTATCTTCAGCAGTATTTTCCAAAGTTATTCCTAGGCAGGGCACACATGCCCCTGACAAAACATTATAGGATGCAAACCCTTATGTTTCAATGGACAATATTGCTTTTGTCTTGATTGCATGATTTAGTTGTCCTTATTAGCATACATCACTTTGGGGTTTCCTGCAGGTGAGTGACATCACTAGCATACCGGTGCTCTCTCTCCACAGAAGTCCCAACAGCCTAAGTAATGATAGAGGAAATACTGCTCTTTGATCTAAATCTACCTAAATTCAGAATATTATTTGCATAGATGTTTAATTGATACAACAGAATAATATGACAGAGATCGAAATCAGAAGTGCAAGCCAATTCCAATTACTTTGTTTCAACGTAAGTTGTCAATGTATTGTGACGTGGAATCTATGGGGAAATACCTTGGATTCGAAAAAAGTTAACTGTTGTTTTAGAGGTTGAAATTTCGAACCACATGATTATGTCATCATGGTAACCAAACTTCAACATAGACAAACCTTGTATAAAATATGTTGAATTTGTACCTTTAAAACAACGTCAGATTTTCAACGTTATATCCAATATCAGAAAAAAATAGGCTGGGCAGCACCTCCTACTGGAGAATTGCTCTATCTACAGCTACCCTTTGGTCTCCCATCTAAAGGTTTTAACCAAGCCCTGTTTAGCTATGATGTCACTGACTTTGACCAATGTGCTCTCATGAGAATGATTATTGCGAGATCTCCACTTAAAAAACGAAATAGATTCACTGTTGCTGTTGAAGTCATTCCAAAAGATGCAAATGAAATGTGACCATACTTTATCACTCATATATCATCAATGAGCTAATGATATTTAGTGATATTGTCACGCTCGTCGTAACGTTGAAGAGAGGAGGACCAAGGCGCAGCGTGAAATGAATACATTCTTGATTTATTAAACGAAGACGAAAATGAAGAACACTTGACAAACTAATACAAAACAATAAACGACGAACGTGAAGCTAATGAAAACTAGTGCTGACACAAACACTACACATAGACAATCACCCACCACCCACAATGACAACAGGCTACCTAAATATGGTTCCCAATCAGAGACAACGACTAACACCTGCCTCTGATTGAGAACCATATCAGGCCAAACACAGAAACAGACAAACTAGACATACAACATAGAATGCCCACTCAGATCACACCCTGACCAAACAAAACATATAAACATACAAAGCAAACTATGGTCAGGGCGTGACAGATATTTCATTTTGTTTGATTGTCAAAGCAACCAATGAGGTATAATGGCGCCGGAGGGGATGGCTGCCGTTTAACGGGCTCCTAACTATTTACGGGCTCCTGCTATTTTGTTAGTTTTTTCGCATTGTTTGTAACTTATTTTGTACACAGAGTTGCTGCTACCATCTCTTATGACCGAAAATAGCTTCTGGGCATCAGAACAGCGACTACTCACCTCGAACTGGACGAAGATTTTTTCTTTAATGAGTCTGACGTCAAGGATATACTGATCTCTGGAGACAAGACCCAAATCCCTGTCATTCACGTGAAGACGGAGATACAGGGGTGAAGGTAGGGGTTCCTTGTGAGGATTCTAGGCAAGAGAGTAAATCGCCACCACCATTGGTTCTATTGGGCAACGTGCAATCATTGGAAAACAAACTGGATGATCTACGGTCGAGACTATCCTACCAACGGGACATTAAAAACTGTAATATCATATATTTCACGAGTCGCGGCTGAACGATGACATGGATAATATAGAGCTGGATGGGTTTTCCATGCATCGGCAGGACAGAGCAGCTACATCTTGTAAGACAAGGGGTGGGGGTGTGTGTCTATTTGTCAATAAGAGCTGGTGCGCAATGTCTAATATTAAAGCAGTCTTGAGGTATTGCTCGCCTGAGATAGAGTACCTCATGATAAACTGTCGAACACACTATCTACCAAGAGAGTTCTCATCTATATTATTCGTAGCCATCTATTTACCACCACAAACCAATGCTGGCACGAGCTGTATAAGGCCATAAGCAAACAAGAAAATGCTCATCAAGAAGCGGCACTCCTAGTGGCCGGGGACATTAATGCAGGCAAACTTAAATCCGTTTTACCTAATTTCTACCAGCATGTCACATGTGAAACCAGATGGAAAAAAACTCAAGACCACCTTTACTCCACACACAGACATGCATACAAAGCTCCCTCTTCGCCCTCCATTTGGCAAATCTGACCATAATTATATCCCCCTGATTCCTGCTTACAAGCAAAAACTAAAGCAGGAAGTACCAGTGAATCGCTCAATACGGAAGTGGTCAGATGACGCGGATGCTACGCTACAGGACTATTTTGCTAGCACAGACAGGAATATGTTCCGTGGTTCATCCAATGGCATTGAGGGGTATACCACCTCAGTCACCGGCTTCATCAATAAGTGCATCAAAGACGTCGTCCCCACAGTGACCGTACGTACATATCCCAACTAGAAGCCATGGATTACAGGCAACATCCGCACCAAGCTAAAGGCTAGAGCTGCCGCTTTCAAGGAGCGGGACACTAATCCGGACACTTATAAGAAATTCTGCTATGCCCTAAGACGAACCATCAAACAGGCTCAGCGTCAGTGACGCAAGACGAGCTGAATGTCTTTTATGCTCGCTTCGAGGCAAGCAACACTGAAGCATGCAAGAGAGCACCAGCTGTTCCGGACAATTGTGTGATCACGCTTTCCGTAGCCGATGTGAGCAAGACCTTTAAACATGTCAACATTCACAAGGCCGCGAGGCCAGACGGATTACCAGGCCGTGTACTCAGAGCATGCACGGATCAACTGAAAAGTGTCTTCTCTGACATTTTCAACCTCTCCCTGACTGAGTCTGTAATACCTACATGTTTCAAGCAGACCACCGTTGTCCCTGTGCCCAAGAATGCGAAGGTAACCTGACTAAATGACTACCGCCCTGTAGCACTCAAGTCGCTAGCCATGAAGTGCCTTGAAAGGCTGGTCATGGCTCACATCAAAGCAAATTTTATTTGTCACATACACGTGTTTAGCAGATGTTATTGCGGGTGTAGCGAAATGCTTGTGTTTCTAGCTCCAACATTGCAGTAATATCTAACAAGTAATATCTAACAATTTCACAACAATACACACAACTCTAAAGTAAAGGAATGGAATTAAGAATATATAAATATTTGGGCGAGCAATGTCAGCACGGCATAGACTAAGATACAGTAGAATAGGATAGAATACAGTATATATAGATGAAGTTGGAAGTTTACATACACTTAGGTTGGAGTCTTTTTCAACCACTCCACAAATTTCTTGGTAACAAACTATAGTTTTGGCAAGTCGGTTAGGACATCTACTCTGTGCATGACACAAGTAATTTTTCCAACAATTGTTAACAGACAGATTATTACACTTATAATTCACTGTATCACAATTCCAGTGGGTCAGAAGTTTACGTACACTGAGTTGACTGTGCCTTCAAACAGCTTGGAAAATTCCAGAAAATGATGTCATGGCTTTAGAAGCTTCTGATAGGCTAATTGACATAATTTGAGTCAATTGGATGTGTACCTGTGGATGTATTTCAAGGCCTACCTTCAAACTCAGTGCCTCTTTACTTGACATCATGGGAAAATCAAAAGAAATCAGCCAAGAAAAAAAATTGTAGACCTCCACAAGTCTGGTTCATCCTTGGGAGCAATTTCCAAATGCCTGAAGGTACCACGTTCATCTGTACAAACAATAGTACGCAAGTATAAACACCATGGGGCCACGCAGCTGTCATACCGCTCAGGAAGGAGACGCATTCTGTCTCCTAGAGATGAAGGTACTTTGGTGCAAAAAGTGCAAATATATCCCAGAACAACAGCAAAGGACCTTGTGAAGATGCTGGAGGAAACAGGTACCACAGTACCTATATCCACAGTAAAACGAGTCCTATGTCGACACACGCTCAGCAAGGAAGAATCCACTGCTCCAAAACCGCCATAAAAAAGCCAGAATACGGTTTGCAACTGCACATGGGGACAAAGATTGTACTTTTGGAGAAATGTCCTCTGGTCTGATGAAACAACAATAGAGCTGTTTGGCCATAATGACCATCGTTATGTTTGGAGGAAAAAGGGGGATGCTTGCAAGCCGAAGAACACCATCCAAACCATGAAGCACGGCGCTGGCAGCATCATGTTGTGGAGGTGCTTTGCTGCACGAGGGACTGGTGCACTTCACAAAATAGATGGCATCATATCCATTATGTGGATATATTGAAGCAACATCTCAAGACATCAGTCAGGAAGTTAAAGCTTGGTCGCAAATGGGTCTTCCAAATGGACAATGACCCCAAGCATACTTCCAAAGTTGTGGCAAAATGGCTTAAGGTAAACAAAGTCAAGGTATTGGAGTGGCCATCACAAAGCCCTGACCTCAATTCTATAGAAAATTTCCTATAGAAAATTTGTGGGCAGAACTGAAAAAGCGTGTGCAAGCAAGGAGGCCTACAAACCTGACTCAGTTACACCAGCTCTGTCAGGAGGAATGGGCCAAAATTCACCCAACTTATTGTGGGAAGCTTGTGGAAGGCTACCAGAAACATTTGACCCAAGTTAAACAATTTAAAGGCATTGCTACCAAATACTAATTGAGTGTATGTAAACTTCTGACCCACTGGGAATGTGATGAAAGAAATAAAAGCTGAAATAAATCATTCTCTCTACTATTATTCTGACACAGGGAGGAGGTGAGGGCCATGGGAGTGTGGTGCCAACATCTCCCTCAATGTGAGCAAGACAAAGGAGCTGATCGTGGACTACAGGAAAAGGAGGGCTGAACAGGCCCCCATTAACATTGACTGGGCTGTAGTGGAGCGGGTCGAGAGTTTCAAGTTCCTTGGTGTCCATATAACCAACAAACTATCATGGTCCAAACACAACAAGTCAGTTGTGAAGAGGGCACGACAACACTTTTTCCCCCTCAGGAGACTGAAAAGATTTGGCATGAGTCCCCAGATCTTCAAAAAGTTCTACAGCTGCTCAATCGAGAGCATCCTGACCTTTACATCACCGCCTGGTATGTCAACTGCTCGGCATCCGACGACAAAGCGCTTACGGAGGGTAGTGCGTACGGCCCAATACATCACTGGGGCCAAGCTTCCTGCTATCCAGGACCTATATACTAGGCGGTGTCAGAGGAAGGCCTCCAGTCACCAAAGTCATAGACTGTTCCCTCTGCTACTGCACGGCAAGCGGTAACAGAGAGCCAAGTCTAGGACCAAAAGGCTCCTTAACAGCTTCTACCCCCAAGCCATAATATTGCTGAACAATTCATCAAATGGCTCAGCGGACTATTTACATTGACACCCCCCCCCCCCTATTATCTATGCATAGTCACTTTACCTCTGCCTACATGTACAAATTACCTTGACTAAACTGTACCCCTGCACATTGACTCGGAACTGGTATATACAGTACCAGTCAAAAGTTTGAAATAGCACATATGGAATAATTTTGTAACCAAAAATGTGTTAAACAAATCAAAATATATTTTAGATTTTAGATTCTTCAAAGTAGCCACCTTTTGCCTTGATGAATGCCAAGATTGTGCAAAGCTGTCATCAAGGCAAAGGGTGGCTACTTTGAAGAATCTAAAATCTAAAATATATTTTGATTTGTTTAACACTTTTTTGGTTACTAAATTATTCCATGTATGTTTTTTCATAGTTTTGATATCTTCACTATTATTCTACAATGTAGAAAATAGTAAAAATAAAGAAAAACAATTGAATGACTGGTCATTTTGAAAGAACAGTGATAAGACATTTGTGTGACAACTAAACCAAAACTCTGTCATTGTTTTACCATTGGATTTTCATTGTGCTTTTAGATGGTTGGAAGCATAGTGATAACACATTGGAAATTCAACTTACTTTTGTGTGGTTGAAAATACTGCAGGCTGTAAACTCATTGATCAACTAAACCAAATATTACTAAATTTTCCATGTCGAAAATACGTAGTGTGCCCAGTGGGCTACTCCATACAAAGGGGGCCCCAGTGGAGTGTCGGGACTGTGAAGGGGACACATATATTTTGGACGGGGGCATGCTACTTTACCATATTGTGTCTGAGTTGTTTTAGGGGATTGGAAAAATCACGTGACAGTCCTAGTGCTTAATTGCAAACACATTTAAGGAAGTAGAATGCTTGTAAAGAAAAGTTTGTGCAAGAGAGGTCTATGGAAAATAAGACGAAAGAGAGTATCTTCCGTGTACAACGTAAAACACCAAATAATGCATGCAGAGCAGATTATAACGGCTCTTTTCTATAATTATCAAAATCCAGAAAAGAGCCGTTAAATTCTACAACCACTTGAAAGGAAACGATTTCCAAACCTTCCACAACAAAGCCATCACCAACAGAGAGATGAACCTGGAGAATAGTCCCCTAAGCAAGCTGGTCCTGGGGCTCTGTTCACAAACACAAACAGACCCCAAAGAGCCCCAGGACCAGCTTGCTTAGGGTACTATTCTACCAAATCATGAGAAAACAAAATGATAATTACTTGACACATTGGAAAGAATTAACAAAAAAACTGAGCAAACAAGAATGAATGCTAATTGCCCTAAACAGAGAGTACACAGTGGCAGAATACCTGACCACAGTAACTCACCCAAACTTAAGGAAAGCTTTGACTATGTACAGACTCAGCGAGCATAGCCTTGCTATTGAGAAAGGCCGCCGTAGGCAGACCTGGCTCTCAAGAGAAGACAGACTATGTGCACACTGCCCACAAAATGAGGTGGAAACTGAGCTGCACTTCCTAACCTGCCAAGTGTATGACCATATTAGAGACACATATTTCCTTCAGATTACACAGATCCACAAAGAATTCGAAAACAAACCCAATTTTGTTAAACTCCCATATCTACTGGTTGAAATACCACAGTGTGCCATCACTTCAGCAAGATTTTTGACCTGTTGCCACAAGAAAAGGGCAACCAGTGAAGAACAAACACCATTGTAAAGACAACCCATATTTATGTTAATTTATTTTCCCTTTTGTACTTCAACTATTTGCACATCATTGCAACACTGTATATAGACATAATATGACATTTGAAATGTATTTATTGTTTTGGAACTTTTGTGAGTGTAATGTTTACTGTTAATTTTTATTGTTTAGTTCAGAGTTAACATATGTTTCCCATGCTAATAAAGCCCTTGAATTGAAGAGAGAGAGAGAGAGAGAGAGAGAGAGAGAGAGAGAGAGAGAGAGAGAGAGAGAGAGAGAGAGAGAGAGAGAGAGAGAGAGAGAGAGAGAGAGAGAGAGAGAGAGAGAGAGAGAGAGAGAGAGAGAGAGAGAGAAAGAAATATGTACTGTATCTGTGTCTGTGGCAGAGGTGTTATTCTGACTTTGTGTGTTGTGCTAACTTCTAGAAATAAGCATTCAGAAAACATCCTAAACAGAAACATCTTATATTTATTTCCCTGTTATAGAGTAACTAACAGAAATCTCTCACTGTCTCCTGACCTATCCACTCTACCGTGTAGCCCACTCACTAATTCATTGGAGAGAAGTGGGAGCATCAATAAACACGGTCTTGAGGAAACCACAAGCACCCCAATCAATCCCTGCAGTTTAAATATAGCACGCATAGCCCTTAGTGAATTAGCAACACACATGCACGCACACTCATGACATGATTTAATCAGCTCAAAATGGGCCTGGCTCGTTTGAAAGCCACTTAGGAGCATTACATATCATTGATTATTAAGAGGCTACAGTTCTCTTCTGGACAGAGGGTACAGGGCTTGGAGAGCTATGTTGGTTTTCACAGGGACATTTACAATGGAAATGAATGAATCCTAAGGGACTAAGAGTACATGTGATAGAGAGGAGGATGGAAGTGTGTGTACTAACGTGGGTAGACATAGACACATACATACGTAACGCATGCGTAGCACATAATGCTAGCACATACAGACAACACGCACGCACGCACGCACGCACGCACGCACGCACGCACGCACGCACACACACACACACACACACACACACACACACACACACACACACACACACACACACACACACACACACACACACACACACACACACACACACACACACACACACACACACACACACACACACACACACACACACACACACACAGTGGGAGCAGGAAGAACAGTGTCCCCATAAGACTCAGTTCATAATTCAGAAGTGTTAATAATGAAGCATTGTTTTCATTTCAAATCATGTAGCTACAGTCCAACACTCCACTATAGCTGAGCCCCTGCAGCTCTAACCATATTGGTTAGAGAGATCACGATGTGTTGTGCAGTCAGCCCATGCCGTGTGTGTGTGTGTGTGTGTGTGTGTGTGTGTGTGTGTGTGTGTGTGTGTGTGTGTGTGTGTGTGTGTGTGTGTGTGTGTGTGTGTGTGTGTGTGTGTGTGTGTGTGTGTGTGTGTGACAGCTCATATACTCGGTTTTACTCGAAGAGCGCCTACAATAATTGAACAGGGTAAATCCATTTGAATTCAATCACATTTTGACAGCACCCCTTTTGACTTGAACACAACCTTCCATACATATTTGACCATTGCAGAAGTGCTCAGAAAATGACTATTTGAACCTGAATGCCAAAACATTCAAGAGATAAATGTTCTTGCTTCCGGAAACTAGGCGCATGTCACGCGTCACTACTTCGATGGGCTGGACATGCCGAGAGATGAGTTTGGATTGGTCTGCCATGTAGCCCGCTTCTGTCTATAACATCTGCTGGTCAGTATATGTAGGTTATCCTTTCTAATGCGGCTTTTTTTGAAAGATATCACATAGTAGTTCTTTAAGTGTTGCTCTCCACTTTCTGGAGGACCGAGTTTTGAAGTCAGTGGAATGCCCTGTGGAATTAGAGTATGATAGCTAAAGAAATTGAGAAAACTCTGGAGTTTGATTGCAAATGTGCGGAGGGAGTCGAAAAGAGAACACACAGAAGGCTGTTGTATAAAACACCTGTCTCTCCGGATTACATCTTCAATCTAAGGGCAACCATGGCATCCGTGACAGAGAGGTAGAAGCGTCCATCCACTTATACGGGTAAGATAGTCTAGCTAGCTACATATTCAGCTAACATTACGTGTATGATCTGTGTAGTAATATTATTCATATCTCAGATCCATTTGCATTGCTAGTTATAGCCTAATGTTACCTAGCTAACATTAAACCTGGTTGGTTAGCTACCTACAGATTCATGCAGGGTAGTAACGTTATGAGTTGGGATTATGGTTAATTGTTTAGCTAGCTAGCCACATGTCTAAACAAAAGACTCCACTATGGAACAAACCATTTCACTACACCTTCTGTATCCTGTGCATGTGACAAATAAACTTAGATTTTATTTGATATAGTATATGTTTACCAAAGACGGTAATGTGAAGAACATGACCTGCACCAAAGTCAAATTAGGATATAATGTTAGGCCAACAAAACAGTGTCCAAGTTCTAAAATTCTCCAATAGAATGCCCTACTTTTATTTTGTCACACTTCCAACCGGCATAAGCTATTTTCTGTAATTGGCTCGCCATCTACTTGTAAATAAGGATCTTGTTGTGAGTTTATTTTCCTGTAATAATGAAGACAAATTAGCTAAAGTGAAGACATTTTCAGCTATATGATATGGTCATTATTTGAACTGGCTAGCCAGCTAACTTAACATTCGCTAGCTAGCTAACAAGCTAGAAACAAACCAAAACATTGTTTAGAAAGTTGTTTTTCATTGCCTGGTCTGCTAGATTGATATATACTAAATTCATTTTTAAACGTATGGATTTATTGGTGTTAAAATACACTAGTTATGCTATTTTGGACCAGCAGGCTGCTGATGTCATGCAGCCTGTAGTTTTTGTGTTTATACTTTTTCATAACGACAATGACAAGTTTAATGTCGGACAACATCAGTCTTGAAATCTTTGGTTGTTTAGTCTTGAAATCTTTGGGTGGGACTAAGGCTGAAGAGGGTGTGAAGGATGTTGAATCGGTGTAGACAAAGAAGAGCTCTCCAGTAGGTTTACCAAAACATTCAAGGGCCTATTTTACATTATCTAAAGTTTTTGTGTTGTGCCCGCTATCGGTTGAGACACAACATGCTCTTGAATACAGGGTGGGTGTCATGTTTTGGCTGATAAATGTACTAAAATGGGAATAAAATCGAAAATTCAACTTGGTACCAAATGGTACCACAAAGATGATACACACATCAGATAATTTTTACTTGAATGGGAATATATGTTGTTTTAAATTATACCATCAATCCTCCATAGGAAACCTATTTAAATCATAGAAATATAGATAATAGAATAGACATGACAATTTAAGTTGACATTCTTCTTTGTGGTAGTAATTAGAAGTTAAAAGCTAAATTGCAATGGTCTGAAGGGATAGGTCCATTCTATTAATTATATTTCTATGATCGAAATCCTAGATTTCTGTACTCTGTATTCTCTATTCAACTGATGGCGGGCATAACACAAAATACATTGGTGTATTTTTTTGTATTATTACGTAATAATAATCATATCTAATGTGCCTTTTAATCCATCCAGTCCCTCCCTACTCCCGTCCTCGGCTCTCTTAATGATGACATCATTCTAGCGTTGAACTTTGGTGTGTTGCGTAATCACAGTTGTCTGATCTGGCTACTTGGCACAGACGGCTTAAACAGAGCTGCGATGGTGATGACATTTTACTAGAACTGGTTGTCTTGGTAACGCACACGCACTGAACAAACGCACGGGCGATTTGAAGGACAGGATCTTATAAGGGATATTGAAAATAACCTAAAATAGAAGAGGGGGAGAGGCACAGGGAGAGAGGGGGAGATGGAGAAATAGGAGATAACAAGAGGGATGGACAGGTCGAGACTAATAAAGAGAGACAGCTTCACAAGTACAGTACACCATGTCTTCAAATGGACAGATCCCTTTTCCTTTTTTTCTTGGGTCCTCTACCCTTTACAGTTCTGCCTCCCTTATGCAGTTGTGAGTTGCTGAAATGAAAACATCTGCCGCAGGAGAGACACATCTTCACAAGTACATGTACAGTACAGCATGTCTTAAAATGCACAGATCCCTAGGTAAAAGGTTAAGACAACCTAATACCTAACCACATCACACACAATTGAGACAAGCAAAGGGTCAAGCTGCAGTGCAGCGCCCCTGGATGGAGAGCATGTTGTGGGGGATAAGGGTCTTGCTCAAGGGCTCAACAGTAGTGGAATGTCTTTTAGGATGTGAACCCAGCTGCCCTCCTGTTGCCAGAGCAATTCCCCCCTTTTTCCATTACCCGGCCCGGGATTCGGCCACCCTTCAGATCCAACTCCTTAGCCGCTGGGCTACCTACCTATTAGAATGCTCTAGTCTTAACCTTCGTTATAGGGAGATCCCTTTTTCTTTTGTCTTGGGTCCTCTACCTTCTCCAGTTCTACCTCCCTTCTGCAGTTGTGAGTTGCTAAAATGAAAAGGCCAGCATGGAGGCGGAATGTAAAAAGGAGAGGCCCGGCGAGAGGGAGAGATAGTGAATGCCAGGGTGCGTGAGTAACACACGCACGTGCGCAATTGGCACTCTGCAGTGGCGTGAGGGTCGTGTCCAGTAACTGCTGTGCCAACACACACAAACACACACACACACACAAACACTGCATGGAGACTAGGGTCATGGCAGGTTGCCATGGTAACTGGAGGGGAATGAGGGGGTTGTTCAGTGCATCGGCCAAGCTGCCCGTGTGAATACCTGATGGGACATGCTGACTCGTCTGAGCAAGGGAATAGAATATACTGTAGAGTCCTTAGATCAGTCACATACACACGCAAGCAGCACACGGCAATTTGAAGAAAAAAAACTCAGAAGTCCTCTAAAGAGAGGGAGAGTGTCATTCTGACAAGAACATGTGTTAAAGATCAACAGACATAGAAATCCTGACTGAGTGTGGACAGATGCAGAAGAATAGATTGTGAGGGTGCCGTAATGTTCGACAGTGCAGGAACAGGTGTGTGTGTGTGAGGGGAGATGTATTGCTCTAGTTTAATAGCAGATCATGATCCTAATTAAGATCAAGATCCTAATTAGACACTCCGGTGGCAGAGATTTTTTCCCCAGATAACCTTGGTGTGTTGCCGGTATATAGGCCGAGGTCACATGATGCAATACACCTACCAGAGTGATGATGGATGTTTAATCATTAATATATGCATGAATCGGATAAATAACTACATTCAACAGCAGAGGCCTGAGCTGGTGTTCATGGGTGAAAAGCTTTATAGTAGAACTCTGCTGACCTCTACTTGATATGTTAAAGGTGTCAACTGTTTAAGTATAGCAGCAGTTCCATTTGCCAAGACAAGACCTACCCCCACTGTTTACAAACAGTGAGGTGTGTTGTGGGCAGTGGTTGTGGCTGCTCATACTCCAAATTTGATCTGTCTTATAAGCTCAAGGCTAGAGAAAACCAATATGTATGTCCATTTTACATGTACCTCTCTGGCTGTATTTGTGATGATTGTATATATATATTTTGTTTTGTTTATTTGTTGCAATTAAACTACACACATGGACGCACACACACACACAGACCTCATAGTGTCACATCTCATAATAGTTTGCCTTGCTTTCTGTCACTGTGCTGAGTACTATGAAATGTAAGCCTGATACACGCACACGTGCATACGCACACGTGCATACGCACACGTGCATACGCACACTCCTTAAGGGTTCTATCCCTCTACCCCAGAATGTAATGTGTATTTTAGCCAACGACAGCGAATAAAAGCTAACATAGGCATGTCAAACTCTGAAATGACACCTAACTAGGTGCATTTTCCTTTGTTTGAGCTGTTTTGCATGACGTTGACAGGCTATCCATATTAATGATGCTACTGTATGATCTCGCCTGGTCAGAAAAATGGCTAGCCGTCTCATCCGACACAGTTCAAATCATATCAAATCACATTTTATTGGTCACATACACGTGGTTAGCAGATGTTATTGCGAGTGTAGCGAAATGCTTGTGTTTCTAGTTCCGACAGTGCAGTAATATCTAACAAGTAATCTAACAATTCCACAACAACTACCTAATACACACATATCTAAGTAAAGGAATGGAATAACAATATATACATATACATATATAGATGAGCAATGACAGAGCAGCATAGGCAAGATGCAATAGATGGTATAAAATACAGCATATACATACAGTGGGGAGAACAAGTATTTGATACACTGCCGATTTTGCAGGTTTTCCTACTTACAAAGCATGTAGAGGTCTGTAATTGTTTATCATAGGTACACTTCAACTGTGAGAGACGGAATCTAAAACAAAAATCCAGAAAATCACATTGTATGATTTTTAAATAATTCATTTGCATTTTATTGCATGACATAAGTATTTGATACATCAGAAAAGCAGAACTTAATATTTGGTACAGAAACCTTTGTTTGCAATTACAGAGATCATACGTTTCCTGTAGTTCTTGACCAGGTTTGCACACACTGCAGCAGAGATTTTGGCTCACTCCTCCATACAGACCTTCTCCAGATCCTTCAGGTTTCGGGGCTGTCACTGGGCAATACGGACTTGTTTCGGGGCTGTCGCTGGGCAATATGGACTTTCAGCTCCCTCCAAAGATTTTCTATTGGGTTCAGATCTGGAGACTGGCTAGGCCACTCCAGGACCTTGAGATGCTTCTTACGGAGCCACTCCTTAGTTGCCCTGGCTGTGTGTTTCGGGTCGTTGTCATGCTGGAAGACCCAGTCACGACCCATCTTCAATGCTCTTACTGAGGGAAGGAGGTTGTTGGTCAAGATCTCGCGATACACGGCCCCATCCATCCTCCCTCAATACGGTGCAGTCATCCTGTCCCCTTTGCAGAAAAGCATCCCCAAAGAATGATGTTTCCACCTCCATGCTTCACGGTCGGGATGGTGTTCTTGGGGTTGTACTCATCCTTCTTCATCCTCCAAACACGGTGAGTGGAGTTTAGACCAAAAAGCTCTATTTTTGTCTCATTAGACCACATGACCTTCTCCCATTCCTCCTCTGGATCATCCAGATGGTCATTGGCAAACTTCAGACAGGCCTGGACATGCGCTGGCTTGAGCAGTGGGACCTTGCGTGAGCTGCAGGATTTTAATCCATGACGGCGTAGTGTGTTACTAATGGTTTTCTTTGAGACTGTGGTCCCAGCTCTCTTCAGGTCATTGACCAGGTCCTGCTGTGTAGTTCTGGGCTGATCCCTCACCTTCCTCATGATCATTGATGCCCCACGAGGTGAGATCTTGCATGGAGCCCCAGACCGAGGGTGATTGACCGTCATCTTGAACTTCTTCCATTTTCTAATAATTGCGCCAACAGTTGTTGCCTTCTCACCAAGCTGCTTGCCTATTGTCCTGTAGCCCATCCCAGCCTTGTGCAGGTCTACAAATGTATCCCTGATGTGTCATGTTTTGTCATTGATTATCATGTCTTGTCCCTGTGCTTCCCTTCTATTCGTTTCCCTCTGCTGGTCTTATTAGGTTCTTTCCCTCTTTCTATCCCTCTCTCTCCCCCTCCCTCTCTCCCTCTCTCGCTCTCTCTCTCTATCGTTCCGTTCCTGCTCCCAGCTGTTCCTCATTCTCCTAACTACCTCATTTACTCGTTCACACCTGTCCCCTATTTTGCCCTCTGATTAGAGTCCCTATTTCTCCCTCTGTTTTCCGCTTCTGTCCTTGTCGGATCTTTGTTTGATGTTTGCTGTTCTGTGTCCTTGTTCCGCCCTGTCGTGTTTTTGCCTTCTTCAGATGCTGCGTGTGAGCAGGTGTCTATGTCAGCTACGGCCTGTGCCTTCCCGAAGCGACCTGCAGTCTGTGGCCGCGTCTCCAGTCGTTCCTCTCTACTGACGAGAGGATTTCAGTTTTCCTGTTTTGGATTTACCTAAGATAATATCCAGGAGTATCGGTTTTTGTTTAAGACTGGAATAAAGACTCTGTTTCTATTAAGTCGCTTTTGGGTCCTCATTCACCAGCATAACAGAAGGATCCGACCCAGAATGGACCCAGCGACTACGGATTCTCGCAACACTGCCGTCGAGTTCCAGGGAGCAATGCTCGGCAGACACGAGCAGGAATTGTCTGCTGCTCGTCATGCCGTTGAGACCCTGGCCGCTCAGGTCTCCGACCTCTCAGGACAGTTTCAGAGTCTTCGTCTCGTGCCACCAGCTACTTCCTGGTCTTCCGAGTCTCCGGAACCTAGGGTTAATAACCCACCATGTTACTCTGGGCAGCCCACTGAGTGTCGCTCCTTTCTCACCCAGTGTGATATTGTGTTCTCTCTCCAGCCCAACACATACTCAAGAGAGAGAGCTCGGATCGCTTACGTCATATCACTCCTTACTGGTCGGGCTCGGGAGTGGGGCACAGCTATCTGGGAGGCAAGGGCTGAGTGTTCTAACGATTATCAGAACTTTAAAGAGGAGATGATACGGGTTTTTGATCGTTCAGTTTTTGGGAAGGAGGCTTCCAGGGCCCTGGCTTCCCTATGTCAAGGTGATCGATCCATAACGGATTACTCTATAGAGTTTCGCACTCTTGCTGCCTCCAGTGACTGGAACGAGCCGGCGTTGCTCGCTCGTTTTCTGGAGGGACTCCACGCTGAGGTTAAGGATGAGATTCTCTCCCGGGAGGTTCCTTCCAGCGTGGACTCTTTGATTGCACTCGCCATCCGCATAGAACGACGGGTAGATCTTCGTCACCGAGCTCGTGGAAGAGAGCTCGCGTTAACGGTGTTCCCCCTCTCCGCATCTCAACCATCTCCTCCCACCGGCTCAGAGACTGAGCCCATGCAGCTGGGAGGTATTCGCATCTCGACTAAGGAGAGGGAACGGAGAATCACCAACCGCCTTTGCCTCTATTGCGGTTCTGCTGGACATTTTGTCATGTCATGTCCAGTAAAAGCCAGAGCTCATCAGTAAGCGGAGGGCTACTGGTGAGCGCTACTACTCAGGTCTCTCCATCAAGATCCTGTACTACCTTGTTGGTCCATCTACGCTGGACCGGTTCGGCTGCTTCCTGCAGTGCCTTGATAGACTCTGGGGCTGAGGGTTGTTTTATGGACGAAGCATGGGCTCGGAAACATGACATTCCTCTCAGACAGTTAGGGAAGCCCACGCCCATGTTCGCCTTAGATGGTAGTCTTCTCCCCAGTATCAGATGTGAGACACTACCTTTAACCCTCACAGTATCTGGTAACCACAGTGAGACCATTTCCTTTTTGATTTTTCGTTCACCTTTTACACCTGTTGTTTTGGGTCATCCCTGGCTAGTATGTCATAATCCTTCTATTAATTGGTCTAGTAATTCTATCCTATCCTGGAACGTTTCTTGTCATGTGAAGTGTTTAATGTCTGCTATCCCTCCTGTTTCTTCTGTCCCCTCTTCTCAGGAGGAACCTGGTGATTTGACAGGAGTGCCGGAGGAATATCATGATCTGCGCACGGTCTTCAGTCGGTCCAGAGCCAACTCTCTTCCTCCTCACCGGTCGTATGATTGTTGTATTGATCTCCTTCCGGGGACCACTCCCCCTCGGGGTAGACTATACTCTCTGTCGGCTCCCGAACGTAAGGCTCTCGAGGATTATCTGTCTGTTTCTCTCGACGCCGGTACCGTGGTGCCTTCTTCCTCTCCCGCCGGAGCGGGGGGTTTTTTTGTTAAGAAGAAGGACGGTACTCTGCGCCCCTGCGTGGATTATCGAGGGCTGAATGACATAACGGTTAAGAATCGTTATCCGCTTCCCCTTATGTCGTCAGCCTTCGAGATTCTGCAGGGAGCCAGGTTCTTTACTAAGTTGGACCTTCGTAACGCTTACCATCTCGTGCGCATCAGAGAGGGGGACGAGTGGAAAACGGCGTTTAACACTCCGTTAGGGCATTTTGAATACCGGGTTCTGCCGTTCGGTCTCGCTAATGCTCCAGCTGTCTTTCAGGCATTAGTTAATGATGTACTGAGAGACATGCTGAACATCTTTGTTTTCGTTTACCTTGACGATATCCTGATTTTTTCACCGTCACTCGAGATTCATGTTCAGCACGTTCGACGTGTACTCCAGCGCCTTTTAGAGAATTGTCTCTACGTGAAGGCTGAGAAGTGCGCCTTTCATGTCTCCTCTGTCACATTTCTCGGTTCTGTTATTTCCGCTGAGGGCATTCAGATGGATCCCGCTCCTATCCTTGTTACTCCTGACGTCACTAAACAATTCATTGTCGAGGTTGACGCTTCAGAGGTGGGCGTGGGAGCCATTCTGTCCCAGCGCTTCCATTCTGACGATAAGGTCCATCCTTGCGCTTATTTTTCTCATCGCCTGTCGCCATCGGAACGCAACTATGATGTGGGTAACCGCGAACTGCTCGCCATCCGCTTAGCCATAGGCGAATGGCGACAGTGGTTGGAGGGGGCGACCGTTCCTTTTGTCGTTTGGACTGACCATAAGAACCTTGAGTACATCCGTTCTGCCAAACGACTTAATGCACGTCAAGCTCGTTGGGCGTTGTTTTTCGCTCGTTTCGAGTTCGTGATTTCTTATCGCCCGGGAAATAAGAACACCAAGCCTGATGCCTTATCCCGTCTTTTTAGTTCTTCTGTGGCTTCTACCGACCCTGAGGGGATTCTCCCTGAAGGGCGTGTTGTCGGGTTGACTGTCTGGGGAATTGAGAGACAGGTAAAGCAAGCACTCACTCACACTGCGTCGCCGCGCGCTTGTCCTAGTAACCTTCTGTTCGTTCCTGTCTCTACTCGTCTGGCTGTTCTTCAGTGGGCTCACTCTGCCAAGTTAGCTGGCCACCCCGGCGTTCGGGGTACGCTTGCTTCTATTCGCCAGCGGTTTTGGTGGCCTACTCAGGAGCGTGACACGCGCCGTTTCGTGGCTGCTTGTTCGGACTGCGCGCAGACTAAGTCAGGTAACTCTCCTCCTGCCGGTCGTCTCAGACCGCTTCCCATTCCTTCTCGACCATGGTCTCACATCGCCTTAGACTTTATTACCGGTCTGCCTTCGTCTGCGGGGAAGACTGTGATTCTTACGGTTGTCGATAGGTTCTCTAAGGCGGCACATTTCATTCCCCTCGTTAAGCTTCCTTCCGCTAAGGAGACGGCACAAATCATCATTGAGAATGTGTTCAGAATTCATGGCCTCCCGTTAGACGCCGTTTCAGACAGAGGCCCGCAATTCACGTCACAGTTTTGGAGGGAGTTCTGTCGTTTGATTGGTGCTTCCGTCAGTCTCTCTTCCGGGTTTCATCCCCAGTCTAACGGTCAAGCAGAAAGGGCCAATCAGTCGATTGGTCGCATATTACGCAGCCTTTCTTTTCGAAACCCTGCGTCTTGGGCAGAACAGCTCCCCTGGGCAGAATACGCTCACAACTCGCTTCCTTCGTCTGCTACCGGGCTATCTCCGTTTCAGAGTAGTCTTGGGTACCAGCCTCCTCTGTTCTCGTCCCAGCTCGCCGAGTCCAGCGTTCCCTCCGCTCAGGCTTTTGTCCAACGTTGTGAGCGCACCTGGAGGAGGGTCAGGTCTGCACTTTGCCGTTACAGGGCGCAGACTGTGAGAGCCGCCAATAAACGTAGGATTAAGAGTCCTAGGTATTGTCGCGGTCAGAGAGTGTGGCTTTCCACTCGTAACCTTCCCCTTACGACAGCTTCTCGCAAGTTGACTCCGCGGTTCATTGGTCCGTTCCGTGTCTCTCAGGTCGTCAATCCTGTCGCTGTGCGACTGCTTCTTCCGCGACATCTTCGTCGCGTCCACCCTGTCTTCCATGTCTCCTGTGTCAAACCTTTTCTTCGCGCCCCCGTTCGTCTTCCCTCCCCCCCCCCCGTCCTTGTCGAGGGCGCACCTATTTACAAGGTACGGAAGATCATGGACATGCGTTCTCGGGGACGTGGTCACCAGTACTTAGTGGATTGGGAGGGTTACGGTCCTGAGGAGAGGAGTTGGGTTCCATCTCGGGACGTGCTGGACCGTTCGTTGATTGATGATTTCCTCCGTTGCCGCCAGGGTTCCTCCTCGAGTGCGCCAGGAGGCGCTCGGTGAGTGGGGGGGTACTGTCATGTTTTGTCATTGATTATCATGTCTTGTCCCTGTGCTTCCCTTCTATTCGTTTCCCTCTGCTGGTCTTATTAGGTTCTTTCCCTCTTTCTATCCCTCTCTCTCCCCCTCCCTCTCTCCCTCTCTCGCTCTCTCTCTCTCTATCGTTCCGTTCCTGCTCCCAGCTGTTCCTCATTCTCCTAACTACCTCATTTACTCTTTCACACCTGTCCCCTATTTTGCCCTCTGATTAGAGTCCCTATTTCTCCCTCTGTTTTCCGCTTCTGTCCTTGTCGGATCTTTGTTTGATGTTTGCTGTTCTGTGTCCTTGTTCCGCCCTGTCGTGTTTTTGCCTTCTTCAGATGCTGCGTGTGAGCAGGTGTCTATGTCAGCTACGGCCTGTGCCTTCCCGAAGCGACCTGCAGTCTGTGGCCGCGTCTCCAGTCGTTCCTCTCTACTGACGAGAGGATTTCAGTTTTCCTGTTTTGGATTTACCTAAGATAATATCCAGGAGTATCGGTTTTTGTTTAAGACTGGAATAAAGACTCTGTTTCTATTAAGTCGCTTTTGGGTCCTCATTCACCAGCATAACATGATGTCCTTACACAGCTCTCTGGTCTTGGCCATTGTGGAGAGGTTGGAGTCTGTTTGATTGAGTGTGTGGACAGGTGTCTTTTATACAGGTAACGAGTTCAAACAGGTGCAGTTAATACAGGTAATGAGTGGAGAACAGGAGGGCTTCTTAAAGAAAAACTAACAGGTCTGTGAGAGCCGGAATTCTTACTGGTTGGTAGGTGATCAAATACTTTTGTCATGCAATAAAATGCAAATGAATTACTTAAAAATCATACAATGTGATTTTCTGGATTTGTGTTTTAGATTCCGTCTCTCACAGTTGAAGTGTACCTATGATAAAAATTACAGACCTCTACATGCTTTGTATGTAGCAAAACCTGCAAAATCGGCAGTGTATCAAATACTTGTTCTCCCCACTGTATGAGATGAATAATGCAAGATATGTAAACATTATTAAAGTGGCATTATTATTATTATCTTATTTTGCATTGTTGCAGAGGTTAGAGAGGCAAACAGCAAGGTTAATACAAAGCGGTGCTGTTGCAAACTAAACTGACACTGACAATTAGCCAATTGTTACTTTTGTTTCAGTATTTCAGTGTGGAGTCAAATGAGGGCGTTATGTTTCATGAAGCCATTACAAAAGTGTTGCTGACCTCTGTTGGATGCATGTGATGGGCAGTGGGCTGACTAAGAGGAGGTACTGTATCTAAATAAGTCTTGGTTAATCATTACATGACTTTCACCACACTGCCTATGTTTTGCTCAGAGTCTGGCAGTAACCCAACGATCAGAGGCAGAGGATGTGCTCTTTCGGCTGCTGCTGCTGCTGATGACAACAAGTTGTTCTTCTACATCATCATAATTATATGTCTGCATTTTGTCTTCATTTTAACTCACGTTTTAGCTCCTTTTTTCTTCTTCTCAGGAAGCAGCCAGGCAGCAACCCCGTACTGTACTGTTCCATAAAGAAGTCAGCCGGAGTTGCTACCAATGACTGGATACATGAACGGACAAAGCCCTCGGTCATGTGACACCATTCATTCCTATGTGAAGACTCAATAGCGCATTGAAGTCAAACGAAGTCGGTTAAGACGGCGTCTTATTGAGACATAACATGCGCCGTTTGAGCTACTCCAGGAAGTGACTTTGCAGGCTGGCTCAGTGCTGCCCCCTCTCATTGAGTAAGTCAAGTTGTAGGCCGACCGGGGTATGCAGGCTGCCATTAGCAACTAAATGATCCTTATCATTTCTGCATGTGATTATAAACAAATCGGTTCAAGGACATACATCTGATGTATTAGAAGCAATTATTGGTAATATGATTGACTTCAAATACACATTTCTTGTACACGAAGATTGACCACGAAGATTGCCATTTTCCATTCACTATAATGTGGGATCCTGTTTTTCCGCTAACAATGCCTGCAGTAACATGGTTGGTCTTGAACTTCCAATGTCTCCAGTCGTTCTCGCCTGGTTGGTACCAAGATTGTGGGCCATCATTCAAACAAAGAGATGCCTCCCTGGCCACCAGTGCATATTTCCAAACTATGTTTGCATATATATAATGGCAATAAAATCAAAAATGATGCTGGTATTCTATTGTCCATTATTTAATTGTTTATTATATTATGTTCTTAGCTGGAAATATATTTACAAAATGTATAGTAGTCATAATTCATAAATGGCACCATACAGGGTTCTATATGGAACCAATTTTGGTTCAGTGAAGAAGAATCCTTGGGGTTCTATATTTTGGTTCAGTGAAGAACCCATAGGGTTCTGATCAAAGAACCGCATAAAAGGGTTCTACCGTATATAGAACTTTTAGGGGTTACATATATGAAGCAAGCAGTAGCACCCTGTCTTTCTAGTCTAGTGGTTAGAGCGTTGGGCCAGTTACCGATAGGTTTCTGGATTGAATCCCTAAGCTGCTGAGGTAAAAATCTGTTGTTCTTCTCCTCGCAATTCAACAGCTCAGACACAAGAGGTATGTGGCAGGGTCTACAGTCAATCACGGATTACAAAAAGAAAACCAGCCCCGTCGCGGACCAGGATGTCTTGCTCCCAGACAGGCTAAACAACTTTTTTGCCCGCTTTGAGGACAATACAGTGCCACTGACACGGCCCCCTACCAAAACCTGCGGGCTCTCCTTCACTGCAGCCGAGGTGAGTAAAACATTTAAACGTGTTAACCCTCGCAAGGCTGCAGGCCCAGACGGCATTCCCAGCCGCGTCCTCAGAGCATGCGCAGACCAGCTGGCTGGTGTGTTTACGGAAATATTCAATCAATCCTTATCCCAGTCTGCTGTTCCCACATGCTTCAAGAGGGCCACCATTGTTCCTGTTCCCAAGAAAGCTAAGGTAACTGAGCTAAACGACTACCGCCCCGTAGCACTCACTTCCGTCATCATGAAGTGCTTTGAGAGACTAGTCAAGGACCATATCACCTCCACCCTACCGGACACCCTAGACCCACTCCAATTTGCTTACCGACCCAATAGGTCCACAGACGACGCAATCGCAACCACACTGCACACTGCCCTAACCCATCTGGAAAAGAGGAATACCCATGTGAGAATGCTGTTCATCGATTACAGCTCAGCATTTAACACCATAGTACCCTCCAAACTCGTCATCAAGCTCGAGACCCTGGGTCTCGACCCCGCCCTGTGCAACTGGGTCCTGGACTTCCTGACGGGCCGCCCCCAGGTGGTGAGGGTAGGTAACAACATCTCCACCCCGCTGATCCTCAACACTGGGGCCCCACAAGGGTGCGTTCTGAGCCCTCTCCTGTACTCCCTGTTCACCCACGACTGCGTGGCCATGCACGCCTCCAACTCAATCATCAAGTTTGCGGATGACACTACAGTGGTAGGCTTGATTACCAACAACGACGAGACGGCCTACAGGGAGGAGGTGAGGGCCCTCGGAGTGTGGTGTCAGGAAAATAACCTCACACTCAACGTCAACAAAACAAAGGAGATGATTGTGGACTTCAGGAAACAGCAGAGGGAGCACCCCCCTATCCACATCGACGGGTCAGTAGTGGAGAAGGTGGAAAGTTTTAAGTTCCTCGGTGTACACATCACGGACAAACTGAATTGGTCCACCCACACAGACAGCGTTGTGAAGAAGGCGCAGCAGCGCCTCTTCAACCTCAGGAGGCTGAAGAAATTCGGCTTGTCACCAAAAGCACTCACAAACTTCTACAGATGCACAATCGAGAGCATCCTGTCGGGCTGTATCACCGCCTGGTACGGCAACTGCTCCACCCACAACCGTAAGGCTCTCCAGAGGGTAGTGAGGTCTGCAGAACGCATCACCGGGGGCAAACTACCTGCCCTCCAGGACACCTACACCACCCGATGTCACAGGAAGGCCATAAAGATCATCAAGGACAACAACCACCCAAGCCACTGCCTGTTCACCCCGCTATCATCCAGAAGGCGAGGTCAGTACAGGTGCATCAAAGCAGGGACCGAGAGACTGAAAAACAGCTTCTATCTCAAGGCCATCAGACTGTTAAACAGCCACCACTAACATTTAGCGGCCGCTGCCAACATACTGACTCAACTCCAGCCACTTTAAAAAATGGGAATTGATGGAAATTATGTAAAAATGTACCACTAGCCACTTTAAACAATGCCACTTAATATAATGTTTACATACCCTACATTACCCATCTCATATGTATATACTGTACTCTATATCATCTACTGCATCTTGCCATCTTTATGTAATACATGTACCACTAGCCACTTTAAACTATGCCACTTTATGTTTACATACCCTACAGTACTCATCTCATATGTATATACCGTACTCTATACCATCTACTGCATCTTGCCATGCCGTTCTGTACCACCACTCATTCATATATCTTTATGTACATATTCTTTATCCCTTTACACTTGTGTGTGTGTATAAGGTAGTAGTTGTGGAATTGTTAGGTTAGATTACTTGTTGGTTATTACTGCATTGTCGGAACTAGAAGCACAAGCATTTCGCTACACTCGCATTAACATCTGCTAACCATGTGTATGTGACTAATAAAATTTGATTTGATTTGATTTGATAGTTAACCCACTGTTCCCCAGGTGCTGAAGACATGGATGTTGATTATGGCAGCCCCCTGCACTGCTCTGATTCAGAGGGGTTGGGTTAAATGAGGAAGACACATTTCAGTTGTATGACTGAATTAGTATCCCTTTTTCCTTTCTAACAAGAAGCCACTGTTAGCATGCCCTGGCTATTCCAGTCAACACAGAAAGGACAGACACACAACATGCAATGGTAATGCACAATCAGATCATCCAGTTTGTTGTTTCTGCATGCTCTCTGTGTGTCTCTTTTTATTTCCTGCTGGCGTGATTTCTTGCAGGATGTGATGCGATGGGAAGTGACATTGTACCCCTCCCCTTCCAGTCTGTGTCAGTGAAGTTTACCGGAGTAACAGGTTTGCCCAGGGCTAGGAGGGGACTGAGCAGACAGACACGCACGCACGCACGCACGCACGCACGCACGCACGCACGCACGCACGCACGCACGCACGCACGCACGCACGCACGCACGCACGCACGCACGCACGCACGCACGCACGCACGCACGCACGCACGCACGCACGCACGCACGCACGCACGCACGCACGCACGCACGCACGCACGCACACACACACACACACACACACACACACACACACACACACACACACACACACACACACACACACACTCCATTCTCTCACAGGGCCCTTCTTCCTCAGAATCTCCTTTTCAGGGAGACTGAGTTTTTCACAGGGAATGGAAAGCCTAACTGGTGGGGGATACACATTGTTATGGGGGGATGCTGTGAGCAGAACATGACTTGTGTGCCTTTAAAACCGTGTTTGTTCTCTGTCAGATGCACCATGGGGAAGAAAACAAATACCTTTGTCGCACAGTCCCATGAATCATTAATAAAACACACTGAAAAAGAGGAGAACATTTGTGGAGAATTGTACCTCTGGCATTCATCTTTTTGTGAAAGTACACTACATGATCAAAAGTATGTGGCCACCTCCTCATTCTCATTCCAAAATCATGGGCATTAATATGGAGTTGGTCCCCCCTGTTGCTGCAGGGACTTGCTTCCATTCAGCCACACGAGCATTAGTGAGGTTGTGTTGGGCGATTAGGCCTGGCTCGCAGTCGACATTCCAATTCTTCCCAAAGGTGTAAGATAGGGTTAAGGTCAGGGCTCTGTGCAGGCCAGTAAAGTTCTACCACACCGATCTCGACAAATCATTTCTGTATGGACCTCGCTTTGTGCACAAGGGCATTGTCATGCTGAATGCTGAAACAGGAAAGGGCCTTCTCCAAACTGTTGCCACATAGTTGGAAGCACGTCTAGAACGTCATTGTATGCTGTAGCATTAAGATTTCCCTTCACTGGAACTAAGGGGCCTAGACCGAACTATGAAAAACAGCCCCAGACCATTATTCCTCCTCCACCAAACTTTACAGTTGGCACTATGCATTCGGGCAGGTAGCGTTCTCCTGGCATTCGCCAAACCCAGATTTGTCCGTCGGACTGCCAGATGGTGAAGCGTGACTCATCACGACAGAGAACGCATTTCCACTGCTCCAATGTTGGCGGGCTTTACACCACTGCAGCCGACGCATGGCATTGCGCATGGTGATCTTTGGCTTGTGTGCGGCTGCTCGGCCATGGAAACCCATTTCATGAAGCTCCCGATGAACAGTTATTGTGCTGAAGAACAGTTATTGTGCTGACGTTGCTTCCAGAGGCAGTTTAGAACTCGGTAGTGTATGTTGCAATCGAGGACAGACGATTTTTACGTGCTAGGCGCTTCAGCAACTTAGCGGTCCTGTTCTGTGAGCTTGTGTGGCCTACCACTATGACGGTGCCACGTTGAAAGTCACTGAGCTCTTCAGTAAGGCCATTCTACTGCTAATGTTTGTCTACGGATATTGCATGGCTGTGTGCTCGATTTTATATACAGATCAGCAACGGGTGTGGCTGAAAAAGCCGAATCCACTAATTTGAAGGGGTGTCCACATACTTTTGTATATAGAGTGTAGCTATTATACAGATACAGTTGAAGTCGGAAGTTTACACAAGTTTCACAATTCATGACATTTAATCCTAGTAAAAATTCCCCGCCTTAGGTCAGTTAAGATCACCACTTAAGTTTTAAGAATGTGAAATGGCAGAATAATGGTAGAGATAATGATTTATTTCAGCTTTTATTTCTTTCATCACATTCCAAGTGGGTCAGAAGTTGACATACACTCAATAAGTATTAGGTAGCATTGCCTTTAAACTGTTTAACTTGGGTCAAATGTTTCAGGTAGCCTTCCACAAGCATCCCACAGTAAGTTGGGTGAATTTTGGCCCATTCCTCCTGACAGAGCTGGTGTAACTGAGTCAGGTTTGTAGGCCTACTTGCTCACACACGCTTTTTCAGTTCTTCCCACAAATTTTCTACAGGACTGAGGTCAGGGCTTTGTGATGGCCACTCCAATACCTTGACTTTGTTGTCCTTAAGCCATTTTGCCACAACTTTGGAAGTATGCTTGGGGTCATTGTCCATTTGGAAGACCCATTTGCGACCAAGCTTTAACTTCCTGACTGATGTCCTGAGATGTTCCTTCAATATATCCCCATAATTTCCCTCCTCATGATGCCATCTTTTATGTGAAGTGCACCAGTCCCTCGTGCAGCAAATCACCCCACAACATGATGCTGCCTCCCCCGTGCTTCACGGTTGGGATGGTGTTCCTCGGCTTGCAAGCCTCCCGCTTTTTCCTCCAAACGATGGTCATTATGGCCAAACAGTTCTATTGTTGTTTCATCAGACCAGAGGACATTTCTCCAAAATGTACAATCTTTGTCCCCATGTGCAGTTGCAAACCGTAGTCTGGCTTTTTTATGACAGTTTTGGAGCAGTGGCTTCTTCCTTGCTGAGCACCCTTTCAGGTTATGTCGATATAGGACTTGTTTTACTGTAGATAAAGATATTTTTGTATCTGTTTCCTCCAGCATCTTCACAAGGTCCTTTGCTGTTGTTCTGGGATTGATTTGCACTTTTTGCACCAAAGTACATTCATCTCTAGGAGACAGAACGCGTCTCCTTCTTGAGCGGTATGAGAGCTGCGTGGTCCCATGGTGTTAATACTTGCGTACTATTGTTTGTACAGATGAACATAGTACCTTCAGGCGTTTGGAAATTGCTCCCAAGGATGAACCAGACTTGTGGAGGTCTACAATTTTTTTCCTGAGGTCTTGGCTGATTTCTTTTGATTTTCCCATGATGTCAAGCAAAGAGGCACTGAGTTTGAAGGTAGGCCTTGAAATACATCCACAGGTACACCTCCAATTGACTCAAATGATGTCAATTAGCCTATCAGAAGCTTCTAAAGCCATGACATAATTTTCTGGAATTTTCCAAGCTGTTTAAAGGCACAGTCAACTTAGTGTATGTAAACTTCTCACCCGCTGGAATTGTGATACAGTGAATTATAAGTGAAATAATCTGTCTGTGAACAACACACACACACACACACACACACACTCAGAGAGGCATTCTAATGAGGTGTCTGCCTCTTTTTTGTTTGCAGTAAGTGAGGAGAGGAGAATCTAGGTGACGTAAACATGTTTATCTCTAATCTGAAAGACCACACTGAGATCCTGCTTAATGAAGGAACAGTGGTTGGGGGCTCTGTATGTTGTAGATGTCTGTGAGAGATGCTAGAGGAGAAAAGGGTGTCATTGATCAAGCCACTGTGAGGCCAATTACAGAGATACACAGCACAGAGCAGAGTCACTCCACATCTATGAGAGTCTAACATAGAGCCTCTTCACACTTACTACACGTTTTGTAAAAATACAGTCGGCTACACATAATACTCAAATGTATACTTGGGTACTTGCTACGTCTCGACCACTACCTAGAGCGCGACATTCACTGACAGTTGCCCACCTTGAAGCAGGAGGCAATCAGCTGTAAGGGAAGGTACTATGGCCCTATGAAGAAGAGTCTGAGTAGCAGGATGGCAAAATAGTATTCTTCTTTTCAATTCACATTACCACCTGATGGTTACACAATTACATAATAATTGTGCCAGCCCTAGTTAAATAAAGTTTTTTTAAAAATATATACAGTATATAATACAATGGGTATCATAAGTATTGGATTTTGAAAAAACATTTTGTTGCTTTAAAAAGTCAGATTGAAATAGATTCAATTTAAAAAAAATCATTGATCTACACAAAATACTGCATAAGAATGACAAATTAATACAAATTAAATAACTGAAATATGGTCTTTACATAAGTATCCACCCCCTTTTGTTTAGGCAAGCCTAATTAGTTCAGGAGTAAAATTTGGATTAACAAATCACATAATATGTTGGACTCACTCTGTGAAATAAGAGGGGTTGACATGGTTTATTAATGACTACGCCTTCCTCTGTCCCCATTCATACAACATCTGTAAGGTCCCTCAGTTAAGTATTCAAGCACAGATTCAACAATAAAGACGAGGGAACTATTCGAAAGCCTCATAAAGAAGGGCAGTGATTGTTAGATGGATAACAATAACAAATCAGACATTGAATATCTCTCTAAGCATCATCAAGTTACAGTTTTTTACGATTGCTGACACACTACAATTTAACTTTTCCCACAATTAGCAAAACCTTACACTCAAGGAGCAAAACACAAGGCTAGATTTGCACAACTGTAATCAAATTGTCAGCTTCACACTATTTGCAAAACATTACACACAGTGATTTGCAAAACACTAAACACACTTGTATACATCAGACACAGAAGTATATCATGATGTCACTTCCTTGCAATTCCAAAGCACTGACTGTCAAATTACCACACCTATGAGCCAATCTGTTAAACACAGCCATCAGGTGCACAAACACATGATTGCTAAATTGTAGACACACCAATCAGGTTTAAGCACTATAAAAATGCAGCAGGTAGGTTCACCTGCCTTCAACCAAAATGGAAGGAGTCAGAAGAGTGAGGGTGAGAGGAGGAGTACACAGAGGAGGAGAAGGAGGTAGAGGAAGAGGCAGAGGCAGAGGCCGAGCCAGAGGTCGAGGAAGACCTGAAGCAGGAGGAGAACGTGCACAAAGAAGAAGAGGACCAAACTTATCAAATGATATTCGTGCAACACTAGTGGACCATGTTGTGAACCACGGATTGACGCTGAGGGAGGCTGGACTGAGAGTTCAGACAAATCTTAGCAGATATACAGTGGCATCTGTCATAAGGACTTTGACAGGAAAACAGGTAAAAGAAGATCTGTGTAACGGCAGTCTAGCTCTTCCTCCTCCTCAGACGAGGAGAGGCGAGAACGATCGGAGGACCAATGTACAGCGTGGTAAGTTTCCATGATTTAATGACAAGAAAACTAGACAAAATACAAAACAACAAACGAACTAACCGTCACAGTCCCGTGTGGCACAAACACTGACACAGGAAACAACCACCCACAAATCCCCAACACAAAACAAGCCACCATTATATGATTCTCAATCAGGGACAACGATTGACAGCTGCCTCTGATTGAGAACCATATTAGGCTGAACACAAACAGACAAACTAGACACACAACATAGAATGCCCACCCAGCTCACGTCCTGACCAACACTAAAACAAGCAAAACACATACGAACTATGGTCAGGACGTGACAATCTGTCTACAGTTACAGTAATCAGCCGCTTATTGTATGCACCATATCAGCACTTGTGATACCCCTTCCTGTGACATTGTACAGTAAGTTACATGTATTATCCTCTACATAGGATTGAGGGTCGGGAACGACAAGGAGGAAGGAGGCTCATATTCACGCAAGAACAGGAGAGAGAGATAATTAACATGGTTTTGGCCAATAATGCTATCAGGCTCAGAGAACTACCAGCCAACATTATCGGTGACCAGGCCATTTTCAATAATGTCCATCAGGTCTGTCAACACTGGCACGCATCCTGAAAAGACATCAGGTTCAAATGAAACAACTTTATCGAGTGCCTTTTGTGCGGAATTCAGAGAGTCAAACGGCTGCAGCATGAGTATGTGGAGGTTTGTATTGTTCACTTTAGCACTGTGATGTTGCATACTGCACACATGACTTATTTACATTGACTGTATACTAGACCTATCCTGAACTACACAATCTTGTCTTTCAGTTTTGCAGATGGATGCTGAGGAAATCCTGCATGAATTCATATATATTGATGAGGCAGGGTTCAACCTCACAAAAGCAAGAAGGCGAGGCAGAAATATCATTGGCCACAGGGCTATAATCAATGTCCCAGGGCAACGTGGGGATAACATCACCCTTTGCGCTGCCATTTCACAGTATGGGGTTGTCCTCCGTCATGCCAAAATGGGCCCTTACAACACACCTCACATTCTCGCATTTTTGGACCGATTGCACCACATCGTCACAGCAGGTAATGAAATGCACCAGATGCAATACACGGTCATCTGGGACAATGTGTCATTCCACCGCTCTGCTTTGGTCCAGAACTGGTTTCAACACCATCCACAGTTGACAGTACTATACCTTCCACCATACTCTCCGTTTCTAAACCCTATCGAAGAGTTTTTCTCTGCATGGCGGTGGAAGGTTTACGATCTCCAGCCCCAGGCTCAGGTACCCCTCATTCAGGCCATGGAGGATGCCTGTGGCCAAGTCGACGCCGCAGACGGTTCTTCCCGCGTTGTCTTGCTAATGACGATATTGCTTGTGATGTTGATGAAATTCTCTGGCCAGATCCAGCTAGGCGAAGAGATAATGTATAGTATGTTTACTGTAGTATTTTCTGTACAATATTGTCAGTTTTTTTCAGATAATGTTTTATGTTTGTTGTTGTTATTTACTGTAATTGTAACCTGTACTGGATACAGTATTTTACGTTTGTCTGTTTGCTGAGCTAACAGTGTTATGCACACTACTGTAGTAGCATGAAAACTGGGACATGTTTTGTTGTGATTCTCCATGTTGACTGATTTGGGTATATGGAGAGAAATAAATTATATGTTCCTCAGTCTGCAGCATTGGTCTTGTGTAGTGTTTGTATAGTTGCACTTTCTCTGTGTACTTCATTTACACTACTCTAATCACTGACAATTAGACTTGCTAAAAGTGTTTTAGGTTAGCAACAGCAGTGTGTAACTGGTTCAAAAAGATTGAAGTCATATGAAATGTGTGTGTTTCGTATGGTAACAAAATATTCTTTTTATGAAGTCGTGTATAGTTTTGACAAAAGTGTTCCATTTGGCAAATGATCTGAAGTGTTGTGCTACTTTGGTGTAGGGTTGTGCTAATTGTGTGTAGTGTTTTGACAAACCGGGCCCTGTTTTCAAAATTGTGCTTAAACAATTGAAAAAAACTAATTATGCTGTGGATGATGTATTAAACCACCCAGACACATCAAAGATGTATTTAGTCGTTCTTCTGAACTGAGCTGCAGGACAAGAAGGAAACTGCTCAGGGATGTCAGGTGTGTGTGTGTCAGAGTTGGGCTCAATTCGAATTGAATGCAATCAATTCAGGAAGTGATATGATTTTTACTTTGTAATTTTATAAACTTTTTAGAATTTTTATAAATGGCTTCTACTTTTCAGTTTATGCAGTCAGTTTATGGAGAACGTTTGAATTGTAATTTCATTTTTTTAACTTCCTGAATTCACTGCGTTCAATTTGAATTGACCCCAACCTTGGTGGGTGTTGTGAGGATATGCAGATATGTAAGCTGTATTCTAACTCCGATAACGGCACTGTGTGTTTGCATTGCCCGTGGGCGTGTGTGTGTTTTTCTGGGCCCTTGTATGTGTGAGGGTTTTCCATGTGGAATCCTGGGGCTTTATGAGACTGCATTCTGCCAAGCAATCTCTTGATCTCACTGTTAACACACCGCCTCCCAAAACTCGCCGCTGTCCTAGATACAACGCGCACACACACAAACCAAACCCACACCTAAGCCGAATGCACACACACACACACACAGATTCTCATATGCTCTAGACAGCTCTTCATCCTATTGCCTGCTTCCAACCCCTGCTCTATCCGAGTAAGTTATATGGGAGTTAAATTTAGACAGAAATACTTAATAGCCTGTTTTCCGCTTAATCACGCTTTGCATCCTGAAAAACTTGAATTATTTTAATAGGGATTCTTCTGCTTTTCTGCACAAAAGAGCCTGTCTCATCTATCTCTCATTCTCTCACCCCCTCTTGATCATTGTCTCTGTCTCTCTTCCTCTGTCATTCTCTTACTCCCTCTTGATCATTCTCCACCCCTTCTCTCTCTATCTCTCGCTCTCCTTTCCACTATTCCTCCAATCCAACATCCTTAAACATCTCTCAACTTGGGCCAGTAGACCAGGCTATGTATGCATAGAAAGCGAGAGATCAGAGATTCATCATCACAGATTAATGTGGACGTCCATTCGCTTCATTAGTAATGATTACACATTGACGATGATCTCACAATCTATCAGATCTCATTCTACTCACTGGATCCAGTCAAATGTCAATTCTCATTGAGTCTTTTATAGCTTGTGGCATTATTCCTTCCAGAACGTTCCCATTGTAGGACACAGAAGGACACAAAATCACATAATGTACAGTAACACACATATTCACGCACACACGCACACACACATACTCCGCCTGACTGCTTGACTGCCAGTGTGTGAGAGTTTTCCGGTGTGTCACCTGTAGCCATGCTGACGGGGGAATTGAAAGTGCTAATTGTTCAGGTCTTGTTTCCATTGACCTGTGTGGACATGGAGCATTACGTAAAAGGAGATTTGTGTTACTCTGGACCTGATTCAGAATTTGGGTTTATTTTCAGTGTTATAGTCTGGGTTTTTGTCTATATTTTTGCTATATTTGCTACATGAAACTGTCACTCAACGAACTAACAGTTGAAAAAAATGTCTAAGTGTCATATGCATTCCTGTTGACTTGTAAGCATCAGCAATAAATTAATTCCACAGATCGCAGGGCTCCCGAGTGGCGCAGCGGTCTAAGGCACTGCATCTCAGTGCTAGAGGCATCACTACAGACCCTGGTTTGATTCCAGGCTGTATCACAACCGGCTGTGATTGGGAGTCCCATAAGAAGTACACAATTGGCCCAGTGTCGTCTGGGTTAGGGTTTGGCTGGGGTAGGCCATCATTGTAAATAAGAATTTGTTCTTAACTGACTTGCCTAGTTAAATAAAGGTAATAAAAACAACAGATGGACAGGAGGCTATCTGCCGTAAAGCTCTACTTCTTGCCTTGCTTAGGGCAAGGGCAGGTACTATGGCTCTATGAAGAAGAGTCTGAGGAGCAGGATGGAGAAAGAGTATTCTTCTTTTCAATTCACATTACAACCTGACAGTTGCACAATTATACACACAAAACTGACACACACAACTGACATCCCTGAGCAGTTTCCTTCTTGTCCTGCAGCTCAGTTCAGAAGAACGACTAAATACATCTTTGATGTGTCTGGGTGGTTTAATACATCATCCACAGCATAATTATGAATATTGATGATGCTTAAAGAGATATTCAATGTCTGATTTGTTATTGTTATCCATCTAACAATCACTGCCCTTCTCTATGAGGCTCGTCTTTATTGTTGAATCTGTGCTTGAATACTTAACTGAGGGACCTTACAGATGTTGTATGAATGGGGACAGAGGAAGGCGTAGTCATTAATAAACCATGTCAACCCCTCTTATTTCACAGAGTGAGTCCAACATATTATGTGATTTGTTAATCCAAATTTTACTCCTGAACTAATTAGGCTTGCCTAAACAAAGGGGGTGAATACTTATCTAAAGACCATATTTTAGTTATTTAATTTGTATTAATTTGTCATTCTTATGCAGTACTTTGTGTAGCTCAATGAAAAAAATTACAATTGAATCTATTTCATTCCGACTTTGTAAAGCAACAAAATGTAAAAAAATCCAAGGCAGGTGAATACTTATAATACCCACTGTATTGTGTATAAGTATTGTATAATTGTGAAACCGTCAATTATGGACAATAACAGTGAACTTAAAATAATAATTGTCATAATAATCTTATTACATTCATTTTAGGATAAGGGGGGATTCAAATAGCTTCATTTCCAAATGTTCCGAGCAGTTGAGATAGGGGTGTGTTGTACTCATTAGGTATGTTGAGGCTCATTTTTAAAGATGCATTACAAGCTCCAAACATTTTTCAAAAAAATGACAGTGATGACAATAACCATGGTAACTTGCATGACAATGAATCATTACCAAAAATTCCATAATCGTCACAGCCCTGCTCCGCAAGGCTATCCCTACCTGTCTGAATTTTCAATCCCCCTTAATTTATTTTATTTAATCTCTACTAAAGTCTTCCCTATATCCTGCCCATGTATACTAATTCCAAAGCTTCAATTTGACTCCACTACAGAATTTCTCATTGGGCCAATAGTTTCACCAACCTGGCAACCAAAAGTTGAATCACAACTTCTAAAGCGGGACCTGTCCTACCTGGCTCAGTGCAGTTTTTGGACGGGGGGTCCAACAGAAGGTCTGTCTCGTTGTCCCAGGACTCCTGTAGTAGCCTCCGACTCTCCCATCTGGCACCCTCCTCAGTAGTAAGGCTGGAGATGTCATAACCTGGGATGGAAAGATAGAGCATTGTTAAGAGTTCAAATTACACTGTACGTTTTGCATACCATAAAAGAGTGGGCCACCAACAAAAATGTAAAAAATGGAGCTAATGCTTTCCATGATAAACACCTGGATATATCTGTTGTGTGAGGCTAGATTGGAGCTAGCAAGGCTAGCAAGTTCATGGAATGTGTCACATAGGACACATAGCTCAGAGCTCACACAGAGCTCAGCCCAATTCTAATTATCAGATACCAGAACTCAGAAATTCAAATTCCAACCAATACTAGCTTGGTATGTCAGAATAAGATGAGACACTGTAGTTATGAAATCATTAGGAGCGTTCCTACGACAACACAGTCAGCAGTGGAATGCTCCAGAGACCCTGGGGTGATCATTCCGGCGACTCATTCATCTGGGTCACCATGTCCTCAAGCCACCGCCAGCAATTCAACGCAGCTCCCAAGATGCAACAGGGCACGACATTACGATTTGGCAATGCCTGCTAATAATAGCCCTTACTATATTGATCAAAACTGGGAATAAAAACAATCCCAGCTTTGCTCGCCTGTCTACTGTAAATGTTGAGGAGCAGGCGGATAGGATGAAGACACATGGACACTGAGCAGGGAACCTAGGAAGGGTCCATGTTGTGTGACTGTAATCATAGATTATGAAAACAGATCCTAGAAATAAATATAATGGAATATGTCTGTCCTTGTGTGTTTGTAAGACTGCAGAGCATTTCCTCTTTGTAGGACAATATTCTATTTTATGATCTGAAGTGTTTATTTCAACCTTGGTTATATCAGAAAGGCCCTCTCTCTCTCTCTCTCTCTCTCTCTCTCTCTCTCTCTCTCTCTCTCTCTCTCTCTCTCTCTCTCTCTCTCTCTCTCTCTCTCTCTCTCTCTCTCTCACCCCTCTCCTTCACTTCCCATACCAAAACACTGTAGAGGCTCTCTCTGTTTGAAGACACATGTCCCATTAGGCTGGACGACTGAGCACTGAACAGTCAGAGCAGACTTGACATGTTATGGGACTGAGAGGTGTTCTCCATGACTGGACACAGCCATGGGTAACAGGAACATGACAATCAAACACAGCTGACATCATAGACTTCAGATAGGTTCCTGCTGCTTTTTGGATGGACGCACGCCGATCACACACACGAACACATGCAAGCATGCACGCACACACACATACAGTGCATTCGGAAAGTATTCAGACCACTTGACTTTTTCCACATTTTGTTACGTTACAGCCTTATTCTAAAATGTATTAAAACGTTTTTTCCCTCATCAATCTACACACAATGCCCCATAATGACGAAGCAAAAATTGTTTTTTAGACAATTTTGCAAATGTATTCAAACTAAATAACTGAAATATCACATTTACAAAAGTATTCAGACCCTTTGTTGAAGCACTTTGCCAGCAATTACAGCCTCGAGTCTTCTTGGGTATGACGCTACAAGCTTGGCAAACCTGTATTTGGGGAGTTTCTCCCATTCTTCTCTGCAGATCCTCTCAAGCTCTGTCAGATTGGTTGGGGAGCGTCGTTGCACAGCTATTTTCTGGTCTCGCCAGAGATGTTTGATTGGTTTCAAGTCCAGACTCTGGCTGGGGCACTCAAGGACATTCAGAGACTTGTCCCGAAGCCACTCCTGTGTGTTTAGGGTCGTTGTCCTGTTGGAAGGTGAACCTTCACCCCAATCTGAGATCCTGAGCACTCTGGAGCAGGTTTATATCAAGAATCTTTCTGTACTTTCTCTGTTCCTCTTTCCCTCGATCCTGACTAGTCTTCCAGTCCCTGCCGCTGAAAAACATCCCCACAGCATGATGCTGCTACCGCCATGTAGGGATGGTGCCAGGTTTCCTCCAGATGTGACAATTGGAATTCAGTCCAAAGAGTTCAATCTTGTTTCATCAGACCAGAGAATCTTGTTTCTCATGGTCTGAGAGTTCTTTAGGTGCCTTTTGGCAATCTCCAAGTGGGCTTTCATGTGCCTTTTACTGAGGAGTGGCTTCCATCTGGGCACTACCATAAAGGCCTGATTGGTGGAGTGCTGCAGAGATGGTTGTCCTTCTGGAAGGTTTGCCAATCTACACAGAGGAACTCTGGAGCTCTATCAGAGTGACCATCGGGTTCTTGGTCACCTCCCTGACCAAGGCCCTTCTCCCCCGATTGCTCAGTTTGGCCGGGCACCCAGCTCTAGGAGGAGTCTTGGTGGTTCCAAACTTCTTCCATTTAAGAATGATGGAGGCCACTGTGATCTTGGGGACCTTCAATTTTGCAGAAATGTTTTGGTACCCTTCCCCAGATCTGTGCCTCAACACAATCCTGTCTCAGCACTCTACGGACAATTCCTTCAACCTCATGGCTTGGATTTTGCTCTGACATGCACTGTCAACTGTGGGACCTTAAATAGACAGGTGTGTGCCTTTCCAAATCATGTACAATCAATTGAATTTACCACAGGTGGACTCCAATCAAGATGTAGAAACATCTCAAGTATGATAAATGGAGTCTCATAGCAAAGGGTCTGAAAACTTAAGTAGATAAGGTATTTCTGCTTTTTATTTTTATAAATGTGTAAAAATGTATAAAAACCTGTCTTCACTATGACATTGTCTGTAGATTTGTAGTAGATGCCTGTTCAATGAACCAGAATGCACCCAGGAGCTGGAGTTACTATGGAAATGTGTACTGGGCTGTACCTGTGACCATACATATTACAGCCACACCAGCAGTCATGAGTCATGACTGCAGTAAAATTCCACATGACCATTTAGGTAATCTCCTTTTATGAATTATTTTATTATAATTATATAATATTATTATTATTATAATTATTATTTTATTTATATCTGGACACATGTTAGTAGTATCCAACTTGCTAACGATCATCAGGTCCTAATGGCTTGGTACTCAGGACTCTATTGTCCCTCTAACCACTCTGACATCAAGGCAAATGCAATCGAAATTCACATCAAACACTTACCATCAAAACAGTAGGCCTATCATACTTTTAAAACACCTCACTATGATGATAATTTGAATAAAGAAGTTGAACAGAAGGTTGAAACTGAGTGTAAAACATGGTTGTTGTGGATGTTGTTTCAAAGCCTGACAACGAAATGGACAGCGCTTTCCAAGGTGATGATTAATTCAAAAACCCCATACGCATATTAAATCTTATGCATATGTATAGGCTTATGAGCACAAGCCCGAACACACAAAAAAACAGAATAAAAATGTTGATTGTGCCTAGGGTTGCACATTTTAGGGAATATTCAGCGATGGAAACTTTCCGTGCGAATTAAAGGGAATATATGGGAATTAACGTAAATATATGCAAATTATTATTAATACCATTTAAATGTAGATGTTTTTTGCATTGGATATATTTACCATATCATATGGTGACAGAAACATAACCCTTTTACCTTATCATAAGTAGACATAATTGCAAATGATTAAATCCTTCCAATATAATTTATTTTATTTTATTATTTTGTTACAAATTGAACTTTAATTAAATGAGTTGACTCTTCACATGGGATGATTTCACTGAACAACAAAAGAAAGGGAATATTGAATGATCCCCAATGATCCATCGATCGCATCTCCCCAAAAAGTTTTCAACATACATCTTTAAAATGATAGTCTAGAAACTAAAGCTTTGGTTGTCTTCCTCTCAGGCTTCCATGTCCTCCCTGGATCTCCTCAATGTTCACCTTTTGTACATCAGACTCTGAGGCCTCATCTTTACTGTCACTTTCCAACCTTGTTGAGGATAGCTCGTTGTCAGGCTCAAAAAGCCTCAAATTTGCCCGGATGGCCACCAATTTTTAAACCCTTGTATTGGTCAGCCTGTTGCGTGCTTTGGTGTGTGTACCCAAAGAAAGACCAGTTGCGCTCTGAGGCGGCTGATGTTGGTGGGATTTGGAGGATGATGGAGGCAACAGGGGAAAGAGCCTCTAATCCACCTTCACATTATTTCTGCAAAATAATCCACAAAATCCCTTCCACCAGGTGGCTGATGAGATATGTTAGCACGACGGCCATATTGCATCTCCATTCCAAAGCCATTGTTTGGATGTGTACCTCGCGAGACTGCCAATAGCATTGCCCTCATCCAGGCCAAGGTGGCGAGACACGGTAGTGATGAAACCATAGGCCTTGTTGATCTCTGCACCAGACAGGATGCCCTTGCCAGCATACTTGGGGTCCAACATGTACGCGGCGGCATGTTTGGGCTTCAGGCAGAAGTCTTCAAACTTTTTGATGTATTTCAGAACTACAGTTTCCTCTGCTTGGAGCAACAGTGAAGTGGGCAGGGCAGTACGGATATCTTCTCTTACATCTGCAAGCAGAGTATGAACATCAGACTGGATGGCATTGTCTCCCTCAACCCGTGCAATGGGTTGGATAGGACTCCAATTTAGACCAAGCAGCCTTCATGGTCAAAGCATTGTCTGTCACCAGTGCAAATACCTTGTGTGATCCAAGGTCATTGATGACTGCCTTCAGCTCATCTGCAATGTAGAGACCGGTGTGTCTGTTACCCCTCTTGTTATAGGTTTCAGGGGTTTCAGGCTGCTTACCACTCTCTCCCAAAATACATCATCTAGGAGGATCCTCTTGATGGGGCTGTCCATATCGGCAGACTGAGATATGGCCATTCTTGGAGAGACTCCTTCCCATCTAGGAGACTGTCAAACATGATGACAACACCACCCCAATGGGTGTTGCTGGGCAGCTTCAATGTGGTGCTCTTATTCTTCTCACTTTGCTTGGTGAGGTAGATTGCTGTTGTAACTTGATGACCCTTCAAATACCTAACCATTTCCTTGGCTCTCTTGTAGAGTTGATTCATTGTTTTCAGTGCCATGATGTCCTTGAGGAGCAGATTCAATGCAAGAGCAGCACAGCCAATGGGTGTGATGTGAGGATAGGACTCCAATTTAGACCAAGCAGCCTTCATGGTCAAAGCATTGTCTGTCACCAGTGCAAATACCTTGTGTGATCCAAGGTCATTGATGACTGCCTTCAGCTCATCTGCAATGTAGAGACCGGTGTGTCTGTTACCCCTCTTGTCTGTGCTTTTGTAGAATACTGGTTGAGGGGTGGATATGATGTAGTTAATTATTCCTTGCCCACGAACATTCGAACACCCATCAGAGATGATTGCAATACAGTCTGCTTTCTCTATGATTTGCTTGACCTTCACTTGAACTCTGTTGAACTCTGTATCTGGCAAATGAGTAGATAAAGCATGTCTGGTTGGTGGGGTGTATGCTGGGCGAAGAACATTTATAAATCTCTTCCAATACACATTTCCTGTCTATTGGACATTCATCAGCATATTCTCTAACTACGTTCCTCCACTGAGTCCAAAAAACTTCTGATTCCAGGAGGACCATGAGCTGTTGCTATCGATAAGGTGTCTGATTCATTTTTTTTCACCTCGAAAAGAAGTAGAGGGACTTTTGTCAGAGGTTGCTTGTTGTGAGCACCGAGGGAACTTTATGCACTTCTGCATCTTTGTTGCATTCTTCCCATATGATTTGGCACAGTATTTGCAAATGTACACAGCTTTTCCGTCTACGTTAGCTGCAGTGAAATGTCTCCACACATCAGATAGTGCCCGTGGCATTTTCCTGTAAAGATTATAAAAAAATGAGAAAAAAAAACAATACAATTCCATGTACAGATAAATAGTTAAGCAGTTAAAATTAACAACTCCTTTGTAAGATACATGTTTTAAAATGAAACATGTATGGAAACAGGTGAATTAACACTACTCAGTTAGCAGGCTCAAGCAAGCTAAAATCCACATGGTAGCAAAAACTAACTAGCAGAAATTGTTAACAAGTTAGAAATGATTTAAACAGACTTTGCTGTAGGCTGCTATTTACTAATTAGCAAAACATCATGTATGTTATATAAAATATATTCACCCCATGCAGTATTGTAATCACAACCAGAAAGCATGTAGTCCTTGGCTCAGACAGTGTAGTAGTGTGGGCTCAATAGCATCTCATTAGTACATGCTGTACATGTGATGGAAGAATGCACTGTGCATGCAGAGGGTTGCAATTCCATTGAATTGGGGATAGTTTAATCAAAATATGCCAAAAGACCTAGAATTGCCTTATTCGTATCCCACAAAAAAAGGTTCACTGTCATAAGTTAACTTTTTTGAATGAATTTAAGCAAAATTCCCAATATTGCCGGGCTTAACTTGACATGAGAGATTTCCGGAAAAATTCCTGGAAAGTTTCCTGGAAAGTTTCCGACCCTTTGCAACCCTAATTGTGCCGTAATACAATACATAGGATAACAGCATATTACGCATGGCAGGAACACATAAAACACAACTGATTTAAGATGTCTTTGGTACATAATTGGTCTAGCCTATGCTCCTATTACAGGGTCTGAGTCACTGGCTTACTGGTGCTCTTTCATGCCGTCCCTAGGAGGGGTGCGTCACTTGAGTGGGTTGAGTCACTGACGTGATCTTCCTGTCTGGGTTGGCGCACCCCCCCCCCACCTTGGGTTGTGCCGTGGCGGAGATCTTTGTGGGCTATACTCGGCCTTGTCTCAGGATGGAAAGTTGGTGGTTGAAGATATCCCACTAGTGGTGTGGGGGCTGTGCCTTGGCAAAGTGGGTGGGGTTATATCCTTCCTGTTTGGCCCTGTCCGGGGGTATCATCAGATGGGGCCACAGTGTCTCCTGACCCCTCCTGTCTCAGCCTCCAGTATTTATGCTGCAGTAGTGTATGTGTCGGGGGGCTAGGGTCAGTTTGTTATATCTGGAGTACTTCTCCTGTCTTATCCGGTGTCCTGTGTGAATTTAAGTATGCTCTCTCTAAATCTCTCTTTCTCTCTTTCTTTCTCTCTCTTGTAGGACCTGAGCCCTAGGACCATGCCTCAGGACGACCTGACATGATGACTCCTTGCTGTCCCCAGTCCACCTGGCCGTGCTGCTGCTCCAGTTCCAACTGTTCTGCCTGCGGCTATGTAACCCTGACCTGTTCACCGGACGTGCTACCTGTCCCAGACCTGCTGTTTTCAACTCTCTAGAGACCGCAGGAGCGGTAGAGATACTCTTAATGATCGGCTATGAAAAGCCAACTGACATTTACTCCTGAGGTGCTGACTTGCTGCACCCTCGACAACTACTGTGATTATTATTATTTGACCATGCTGGTCATTTATGAACATTTGAACATCTTGGCCATGTTCTGTTATAATCTCCACCCGGCACAGCCAGAAGAGGACTGGCCACCCCTCATAGCCTGGTTCCTCTAGGTTTCTTCCTAGGTTTTGGCCTTTCTAGGGAGTTTTTCCTAGCCACCGTGCTTCTACACCTGCATTGCGTGCTGTTTGGGGTTTTAGGCTGGGTTTCTGTACAGCACTTTGAGATATCAGCTGATGTACGAAGGGCTATATAAATACATTTGATTTGATTTGATTAGTGTGGACTGTATTATTATGCTTACTGGATGGACTGGTTACCTTATGATACACTCCAAAATGTCTATCCATGAGTCTGGGAGAGAAGGTATAGCCCTAGGTGTTGTTGTTGGTTCATGATTATGAACCAACTGTCAATTACCGTGACACCGGCAATCTTTTGCATGACAATAACCGGCTGACAAAATTTCACAGGCCTAGATGTAACGTAATTGCCAATCCTGGGACTAGGGAGAGTAGTGATGACATCACACACACACACACACACACACACACACACACACACACACACACACACACACACACACACACACACACACACACACACACACACACACACATTTATAGGCCGCATCTTGGCAAAGAACAATAAAGCCTCACTCATCGTATCAGTTACATGGAAGGTTCTCTTTTAAACTAAACAGAGATATTTGCTATCATTAGACATGTGCTTGATAGTGACCTTTTAGTGTCTATGGACAACATCCACCTACACAGCATACAAAGGAGTTTACATAAGGCACATTCACACCTTAGCCCAGGGCTATGGGAGATTTTAGCCCGGGGCTAAGCGAGTGTTCACACCTGCACATTCTAAAGTGGGCTGGCACCAAACTTAGCCAAGGGCTAGCTGGCCCTGCTCCGGACTTTTAGGGTCTAGCCCCGGAAACAAGCTGCCAAAATAGCCTAGAATGCTCACTGTCCAATTACAAAAGCTGGATTTAGAACAGCATGAACACCACAGAGCGTGCTGCTTTCTCTCCAAATTGTAAAAGCAAGCAGAGCATAAACTGGCTACTCTTTAGTTGACTGATATAGAGGACAAGGTAACTGCTGTTTGACAGAAAAAAAGTATGTATTCCAAGTGCTGAGCTAGTAGTGTAACTGACATGTTAGCTAATGTTTCATCCCCTTTTGACTGGAGTGAATGAACTCCTAGCAGCTAGTTAGCTAGCTAGTAGCTACCACAGCCACTTCAGCTCTACCTAGCCTCTAGCTATCTGTCAGGTAGCAGTATCTAAGAGTTGAACTGTATATGGGAATGTTTTGTAGCCTTTGTTTTGTCCCGTTTCAACAGAAGTACATTTGATGATGTACCATTAGCTAGAGCTAGCCAAAAGACCGATATTCTGACGTTGTTTCAGCGTAATATGAGTTTTTATTGTTCAGTATAGCAATGTAACATTATTGATTTGTCAGTTTCCCTAGCTAAGTACTTACTTTTCACACTGACATGGTATAAACAGGTTACAGCCGTCACTGTCATGGTGCACAGTCAGTACACACCACTATACTCATCATGTCTTAGCAGGATCAGATAGTGACAGGTGTCCCTGCAGGGTCAGACAGCCAGAGAAAACCAGTCTACGGAGCTCAAGTGAATGTTGCAGTATATTATAACAATCAGTGAATGGATATAAAGTTCCATCTTGAGTTGATGGCTAGGATACAGTCTGGGATCTGGGAATAATGGTCATTTCAATTATTGAACCATTGATTCTATTCATGGATAATATAATGTATAAATGTACACCAAGGTCATTCTTTGTCATGCCTCATCTGAGCAGGATCAGATAGTGACAGGGGTCTCATCAGGGTCTGGCAGCCAGGGAAGACCAGTCTGTGACAGCGCAGAGTGGGATTTGTGCCAACATAACACTTCATTTTCTCTGTGCAGTAAACACTGGACAAGCAAGAAACTTCAAAGATTGAAACTATTTTAAGGCAGTCGGACAAACCTCTGAAGTTGATTTCCAAACTGATAGGCTTTTCCTGATGACACAAAACACGTCAAACAAAACTGTGAGGAAGACCTGGGAGACGCTATTGATGATGATAAATGGATACAGATATTTTAGAATGCCCAGTCATGTTCATATCATCTCAGCTTTAAAGTACTGCAGTTTAAGACCATCCATAGAACGTACTATATGCCAATGACACTGAATATCATGCAATATCATGCACTCAGAAATGTTATTCTTCTGCTGCATAAGTCATGGTCTTGTGAAGGCATGCAGAATTCTGGCAAAGGGTATGTTATTTTATGCCAGCATGTCTACAGATTCTCCCATTTTTGTTTGCTTGGAAATGTTGATACTGGAGACTGTTAACAGAAGAAACTGGGTAACCTAGCAGTTTTAGCGGCTAAGAAATCCATGCCATTAATTGGAAGGTTGGTTATCTTAAAATAATGGATGGAAGAAATGTCAAGTTATGTACAGTGCATTCGGAAAGTATTCAGACCCCTTGACTTTTTTACATTTTGTCAGGTTATTTTTTCCCCTCGTCAATCTGCACACAATACCTCATAATGATAAATCGAAAACAGGTTTTTAGACATTTTAGCAAATGTATAAAAAAACTGAAATACCTTATTTACCAAAGTATTGATACCCTTTGCTATGAGACTCAAAATTGAGCTCAAGTGCATCCTGTTTCCATTGATCATCCTTAAGATGTTTCTACATCTTGATTGGAGTCCACCTGTGGTAAATTCAATTGATTGTACATGATTTGGAAAGGCACACACCTGTCTATTTAAGGTCCCACAGTTGACAGTGCATGTCAGAGCAAAAACCAAGCCATGAGGTTGAAGGAATTATCCGTAGAGTGCCGAGACAGGATTGTGTCGAGGCACAGATCTGGGGAAGTGTACCGAAACATTTCTGCAGCATTGAAGGTCCCCAAGAACACAGTGGCCATCATTCTTAACTGGAAAAAGTTTGAAACAACAAGACTCTTCCTAGAGCTGTCCGCCCGGACAAACTGAGCAATCGGGGGAGAAGGGCCTTGGTCAGGGAGGTGAGTTCCTCCAGAGTTCCTTTGTGGAGATAGGAGAACTTTCCAGAAGGACAACCATCTCTGCAGCACTCCACTAACCAGGCCATTATGGTAGAGCGGCCAGACAGAAGGCACTCCTCAGTAAAAGGCACATGACAGCCCACTCTTAGACCATGAGAAACAAGATTCTCTGGTCTGATGAAACCAAGATTGAACTATTTGGCCTGAATGCCAAGCGACACATCTGGAGGAAACCTGGCACCATCCCTAAGGTGAAGCATGGTGGTAGCAACATCATGCTGTGTGGATGTTTTTCAATGGCAGGGACTGGGAGACTAGTCAGGATCGAGGGAAAGATGAATGGCGCCAAGTACAGAGAGAACCTTGATGTAAACCTGCTCCAGAGTGCTCAGGACCTCAGACTGGGGCGAAGGTTCACCTTCCAACAGGACAACGATCCTAAGCACACAGCCAATACAACGCAGGAGTGGCTTGGGGACAAGTCTCTGAATGTCCTTGAGTGGCCCAGCCGGAACCCGGACTTGAACACGATCAAACATCTCTGGAGAGACCTGGAAATAGGTGTGTACTGACGCTCTCTGTCCAACCTGACAGAGCATGAGAGGCTCTGCAGAGAAGAATGGGAGAAACTCCCCAAATACAGATGTGCCAAGCTTAAAGCATCATACGCAAGAAGTCTTGAGGCTGTAATTGCTGCCAAAGGTGATTCACTGAGTAAAGGGTTTGAATACTAATATTTTCGTTCTTAACTTTTCATAAATGTGCAAAAATGTCAAAAAACCTGCTTTGTTATTATGGGATATTGTGTGCAGATTGATGAGGAGAAAAAAACAATTTAATCAATTTTAGAATAAGGCTGTAATGTAAAGTTTTTGGGAAAAAGTCAAGGGGTCTGAATACTTTCCGAATGCACTGTATCACTAGATTTGTTTTATTACAATATTGCAATCTCCATAGACAAACATTGGCAGTAGAACAGACTTACTGAAGAGCTCAGTGACTTTCAACGTGGCACCGTCAGAGGATGCCACCTTTTCTACAAGTCAGTTCATCAGATTTTCTGCCCAGCTCGAGCTGCCCTGGTCAACTGTAAGTGATGTTATTGTGAAGTGGAAACGTCTAGCAGCAACAACGGATCAGCCACGAAGTGGTAGGCCACAACAGGTTAACAGAACGGGATTTCCGAGTGCTGTAGTGCGTAGCAGCCGCACACAAGCCTAAGATCACCATGAGCAATGCCAGGCGTTGGCTGGAGTGGTGTAAAGTTCACCGCCATTGGACTCTGGAGCAGTGGAAACGTGTTCTTAGTAGTGATGAATCACGCTTCACCATCTAGCAGTCCGAGGGACAAATCTGGGTTTGGGGTTCTTTTTCATGATTCGGTGCTAGGCCCCTTCGCTCCAGTGAAGGGAAACCTTGACGCTACAGCATACAAGGACATTCTAGATGATTCTGTGCTTCCAACTTTGTCGTAACAGTTTGGGGAAGGCACTTTCCTGTTTCAGCAAGACAATGCCCTCATGCACAACGCGAGGACCATACAGAAATGGTTTGTCGAGATTGGTGTGGACGAACTTGAAAGGGTCTGCACTGATCCCTGACCTCAACCCCATCAAACAAAACACTTGTGGGATGAATAGGAACGGCGACTGTAAGCCAGGCCTAAACGCCCAACATCAGTGCCGACCTCACTAATACTCTTGTGGCTGAATGGAAGCAAGTCCCCGCAGCGATGTTCCAGCATGTAGTGGAAAGCCTTCCCAGAAGAGTGGAGGCTGTTAAATCAGCAAAGGGGGGACCAACTCAATATTAATGCCCATGATTTAGGAATGAGATATTCGATGAGCAGGTGTCCACATACTTATGCATATGCATAAGCTCTAATATGCTTATAGTGTTTTGAATAAATTATCACCTTAGAAAGCTCTGTCCATTTCGGTGTGTTAGGCAGTGAAACAACATCCACAACAACTATGTTTTACACTGTTTCAACCTGCTGTTGAACTTTCTTCAAATTGGTCATCACAGTGAGGTGAGTTTTTAAAGTATGATATGCCGATTGTTTTGATGATAAGAGTTTGATGTGATTTTCGATTGCATTTGCATTGATGTCAGAGTGGTTAGAGGGACAATAGAGCACCGAATAGACAATAGAGCCCAGGCGAATAGGCCCTGATGGTAGTTAGTAAATTGGGTACTACCAAAGCATATCCAGAGTACATAAAAGGAGATTACCGTGACTCAACGGTCATGTGGAATTTTACTGCGGTCATGACTCAGGAATGCCGGTGTGGTGGTAATATGGTCACCGCAACAGCCCTAGTATGAGAAAGAACGTTGTGTGGAGTAAGTGGAGTTATAAACAGACTGTACTAAAAAAGTTAAATGCCTTACCTGTGATTAAATGTTTCCCCACACACATTTCCCACAACGAATAGCCTGACGCCACAGGGCTCTTCTCGCAGACTCTATTTCCCTATGTGGGAGTATTTTTGAAATGTATTTTATTTCACCCTTATTTAACCAGGTAGGCTCGTTGAGAACAAGTTCTCATTTGGAACTGCGACCTGGCCAAGATAAAGCAAAGCAGTTCGACACATACAACAACACAGAGTTACACATGGAATAAACAAACATACAATCAAAAATACAGTAGAAAAATGTATATACAGCAGGCCGTGGTGGCGAAGTAATTACAATATAGCAATTAAACACTGGAATGGTAGGATGTACAGAAGATGAATGTGCAAGTAGAGATACTGGGGTGCAAAGGAGCAAGATAAATAAATAAATACAGTATGAGGATGAGGTAGATTGGATGGGCTAATTACAGATGAGCTATGTACAGGTGCAGTGATCTCTGAGCTGCTCTGACAGCTGGTGCTTAAAGCTAGTGATGGAGGTATGTGTACGTGTTTGTATTGCGAAACATAGGTCGGGATTGTTAACCTGGCTACATGTACACTACCATTCACAAGTTTTGTGGTCCTTAAAATTAAAATAACATCCAATTGATAAGAAATACATTGTAGACATTGTTAATAATGTAAATGACTATTGTAGCTGGAAATGGCTTATATTTAATGGAATATCTACATAGGCGTACAGAGGCCCATTATCAGCAACCATCACTCCTGTGTTCCAATGGCACGTCATGTTAGCTAATCCAAGTTTATCATTTTAAAAGGATAATTGATCATTAGAAAACCCTTTTGAAATTATGTTAGCACAGCTGAAAACTGTTGTTCTGATTAAAGAAGCAATAAAACGGGCCTCCTTTAGACTAGTTGAGTATCTGGAGCATCAGCATTTAGGGGTTCGATTACAGGCTCAAAATGGTGAAAAACAAAGAACTTTCTTCTGAAACTCGTCAGTCTATTTCTTGTTCTGAGAAATTAAGGCTATTCCATGTGAGAAATTGCCAAGAAACCGAAGATCTCGCACAACGCTGTGTACTACTCGATTCACAGAACAGGGCAAACTGGCTCTAACCAGAATAGAAAGAGGAGTGGGAGGCCCCGGTGCACAATCCAGTTCTTTGTGTCATCCGTTTCGGGACAGTACCTGTGTGCTGCCATCCTGTTAGAAGGTAACAGATTATTTTATTACAGTGGTTAAGATGGATTTTCATGTGTTCCATGGTGTTTATCGCCCCCTAGTGGAGCTTTCTGGTACTTAGAAAGACTGTAAGGAAACAGGAAGAGACATGCAGAGAAGCAGCTAAAAACATCGCTACGGTGCAGGTCTTTCGGTGCAGTTATTTCTTGTAACGCTTCAGCCTCGGAAAATATTTGTTTGTAAGTTCGATTCAAGCATATTGCTAGTGATGATAATCTTGTTATTGATAGAATTGCTTACTTATCAATGTTAGTTGGTTGCATTTACTCACACAAATTGCCTTGCCTTTCATGTATGCTGTCAGCTGTATTACTTTGCTCGTGCGTCATGTAAACGAATTGTAAAACATACAATACTGTAGTTTTGTTACTGTTTCTAGTGTAATATGCTTTGTTATTGTACGGAGGTGGTTGCACATTATTAGAGTAATGAAAGGACTTAGCCAATTACCTTATGAGTAACAATTAGCTATGTGGTTTGGCATCATGCCAGATACATGGTACCTTTGCAGTTGCTTTGTATTTATGCAACTTCAACTTGAAATGTATGAGGTACAGCTACAGTATGTCGATGTGAATTGAATACTAAAGTATATTATTTTCTGTATTTTGCAGTTTCACAACATAAACATTTTCAATATATTAATTCAAGATAAGTCACACCTTGGGAGTTTTATTGAAGACTTCGTTTTTAGCTATCTGTCTAGTTTTGCATGGGAAAGCAATTCCAGGGCAGAATAACCTGCTTAATTGCGCACCCAACTCACTCAGGTTGTTTGCTATATCACATTTCATTGTCTGTAAGCTTGAGTTCATTTGCACACAAAAAATCACACAATGATGGAAATACCTGTGTGTTGTCTTTGTTAATGCAGACAGAGAAGAGCTCTAACTTCTTAATCATAGCCTCAATTTTGTCCCGCACATTGAATATAGTCCCTGTAATCCTAGATTCAGATCCTTCAGGCGAATAAAAACATCACCCAGATAGGCCAGTCGTGTGAGAAACTCGTCATCATGCAAGCGGTCAGACAAGTAAAAATTATGGTCAGTAAAGAAAGCTTTAAGCTCGTCTCTCAATTAAAAAAACGTGTCAATACTTTGCCCCTTGATAACCACCGCACTTCTGTATGTTGTAAAAGCGTTACATGGTCGGTGCCCATATCATTGCATAGTGCAGAAAATACACAAGAGTTCAGGGGCCTTGCTGTAACAAAGTTAACCATTTTCACAGTAGTGTCCAAAACGTCGATCAAGCTGTCAGGCATTCCCTTGGCAGCAAGAGCCTCTCGGTGGATGCTGCAGTGTACCCAAGTGGTGTCGGGAGCAACTGCTTGCATGAGCGTTACCACTCCACTATGTCTCCCTGTCATGGCTTTTGCGCCATCAGTACAGATACCAACATGAGCAGCAGCTACGTTTGGCTACATACTCTCTTGGCTACGTTTGGCTACGTTACTCTCTTGCGGAATTCCCGCAAGAGAGTAACGGTTAATGTGATTGAATGTTAATTATTTGACTAGGCTACCTGTATTTGACATTGTGTTGTTATTTCGCTAGATAGTTTAATTAACACTAGATAGTTTAATTTAATTTTTGGTAGTGAAACGAAGCTACTCAGGCGAGAAAAAAATTCACCCAAATGTATAGCCCCGTTGGAAAATATAAATGGACTGTTTGAAAATGTGAAAAAAAAGAATCACCTTTTTATTTGGCGTAACCCAGAAGGCATTGTGCGTATCCCTGGGGGTAGTTTGGAAATACCTGGTGTAGATGAAGGGGAGGAGACGGGTTAAAGAAGGATTTTTAACCTTTTCATACGTGAGTTCCAAATATCTCTAACGGTTGCCCCAGCGTGAGTTCTTTTATGCACGTGATGTCAGAATGCACGTACGGTTCCAAAATGTGATTATTACACAACAGGACAGTTAAAATGCGCTGCCTGCTAATTATCTATAGGCTATGTTTCAACTTGTCAATTTCAAATGATTTTCTAACAAGTTGTATTTTTTAACAGCAGTTTGAATTAAGGTGTGTTCCGCCTCCTCATTAATTCACATAGAAGTAGCCCATTTCAGCGTTGCGGACAATTTATGTTTGAGGCTTTATTGAGCCGGACAAACTTCTCTCTTTGAGAGTCGACTCACTTCACCAACGTTTGCGCAGATCAAGTCTACAGGCATTTGAGAGGTCTTGCACGAATTGGAACATTTTCTGACTGTGGACATGTGTGCATTCCTACTCAAAATAAGTTCCTTATTTTCTGTACATCGTTTTGTCATTTCTACTGTAGGCGCATACAGTACAGTATGTATGTATGAATGTATGTATGGAGCATAATGTATTTACAGTTTTATTCACTTGTTTTCAAGTATGGCTGACAAATAATGCATTCCATTACATAGATTGTAATGGACACCTGTGGTGTGTGTAAAATACTTTTATGGAGGTTGTACTGATTATAATGAGCTAATGCTAAGCTATGTGCCAGCTATGTGTGTGAAAAACAAACAAACATTGCATCCAAAAATAAACTGGTCACATTCTGCACATAACTTTATAAGGACTGTGTTTGTGCAACTTGTTTCCGTGAACAAAATAGTGTGGCCAGCTCAAATACTGATTGTTGCGTCAATCAAAACTGGACGTTATAAATAAGGGTTCTAGTCACACCAGTTTGAGCGTACGCTGCAGGGACCACTGTAGAATGATCACACCCGTTTGTTGGTATGTGTGAAAAGGTTAAGCCTTGAGACAATTGAGACATAGATTGCGTATGTGTGCCATTCAGAAGGTGAATGGGCAAGACAAAATATTTAAGTGCCTTTGAACGAGGTATGGGAGTGCACAGGTTTGTGGCAATCCCCAAGAGCAGCTCAGCGGGTCCGAGTCCTCCGACTCTGACTTCAGTTCATCAGACAGTGTGTCTCTGGGCCAGAGTGTCATGGCGTCTTTTTCCATCTCCAGTGAGGAGGAGCCCCAGAGCCCACCATACAGCCCCATGTCCTCACCCCAGCTAGGGGAGAGTGACAGTGGCCGCAACAGTCCAGATGAGAACCTCTCCTCCAGCCCCAGCTCCAGATCTCAGGCTGGGTCCTGTAAGATGCCCACCACTGCCCCCAGGGTGCCCCCGTGACCCAGAGCACAAGAGATCGTGACCAGGTGTACCACCACGACCCATGAGGCTTCCCTGGCCTCCAGTGGATGGCTGTTCTCCCTGCAGGACCCCGCCCCGACCCGCTAGAAAGGCTGGCAGTGATGGTAGGGGAACCATGGGGAGTGGGGTTTTTGGGGTTAGGGTTAAACTAGTCTCTCCCGGTCAACTTTACATGTCGCACAATACTTTGAGTATGGCTTGTGAGACTAGGGTTAAATTTGCATAAAAATGCATAGAAATGCCTATGCTGTATGTTACACTAACCATGATTCCATCCAACCATTTTTACGCAAGTAAAGTACCTCTCCATAATCAGAGTTAAAGATGGGATGGAAACACATTGTACTTCTGTTATTTATTCAGTAAATGAAAAGTTAAATGACAAAGTGCTTTTCATGTGCCTTATGACATTACGCACAGCTTTTAATTCGCAAGAAGCCAGTTCGATGGAAACACACAAAAGGTAAAAAGTTGCATATTTATTTTGTTCAAATACTACAATTACAATATTCGCTTGAAAATCTTCATGCAAATTGATGGAAACCTAGCTAATGTTGAATTTTAAAATGTGCTCACAACTTTCTGATGCTATTTATAATTGAGAAACTATTGCTATTTATTTATACTTATTTAAATTTGCATGAAATCCTCATAGGTTACAAAGGTAGAAATGGATTGGCTACTGGTCTTAAACCTTTTAAAGCCACACTCCTGAATGTGTGCATACCCACAATATTAGGAAGGTGTTCTTAATGTTTTGTACACTCAGTGTATTTAGGACTAGCTAATCACTTGCCACCCATTCAAAAACTGAATGCAGCTCTTTGTTAAGTGTAGCAGTAATTTCATTTGCTGTGTTAGCTGACGTATCTAATGTGGAGTCATCAGCATACATAAACACACAGGCTTTACTTAATGCTAGTGGTAGGTCAATAGTAAACATATAAAAAGTAAGGGGCCAAGAGAGCTCCCTTGACATATGTCAAACTCTACCTGGTTTACATTAGAGAGGCTGCCATTAAAGAACACCCTGTTAGATAGGTGGGTTGGCGCCCCCCTTGGGTTGTGCCGTGGTGGAGATCTTTGTGGGCTATACTCGGCCTTGTCTCAGGATGGTAAGTTGGAGGTTGAAGATATCCCTCTAGTGGTGTGGGGGCTGTGCTTTGGCAAAGTGGGGGGGGATTATATTCTACCTGTTTGGCCCTGTCCGGGGGTATCATCGGATGGGGCCACAGTGTCTTCTGACTCCTCCTGTCTCAGCCTCCAGTATTCATGCTGCAGTAGTTTATGTGTAGGGGGGCTAGGGATAGTCTGTTATATCTGGAGTATTTATCCTGTCTTATCCGGTGTCCTGTGTGAATTTAAGTATGCTCTCTCTAATTCTTTCTTTCTTTCTTTCTTTCTTTCTTTCTTTCTTTCTTTCTTTCTTTCTTTCTTTCTTTCTTTCTTTCTTTCTTTCTTTCTCTCTCTCGGAGGACCTGAGCTCTAGGACCATGCCTCAGGACTACCTGGCCTGATGACTCCTTGCTGTCCCCAGACCACCTGGCCATGCTGCTGCTCCAGTTTCAACTATTCTGCTATGGAACCCTGACCTGTTCACCGGACGTGCTACCTGTCCCAGACCTGCTGTTTTCAACTCTCTAGAGACAGCAGGAGCGGTAGAGATACTCTCAATGATCGGCTATGAAAAGCCAACTGACATTTACTCCTGAGGTGCTGACTTGTTGCACCCTCGACAACTACTGTGATTATTATTATTTGACCATGATGGTCATTTATGAACATTTGAACATCTTGGCCATGTTCTGTTATAATCTCCACCCGGCACAGCCAGAAGAGGACTGGCCACCCCTCATAGCCTGGTTCCTCTCTAGGTATCTTCCTAGGTTTTGGCCTTTCTAAGGAGTTTTTCCTAGCCACCGTGCTTCTACACCTGCATTGCTTGCTGTTTGGGGTTTTAGGCTGGGTTTCTGTACAGCACTTTGATATATCAGCTGATGTAAGAAGGGCTTTATAAATATATTTGATTTGATATGGCTTTTTATAAATACATTTGATTTGATTTGAGATAGGTATCTCTCTGTTAATAATATCACATACAACATTAAGCATTTTTACAGGTAGTATCCAGATACTGACTGTTAGCACTTGGTGGTCTATAGCAACTTCCCACAAGAATGGGCTTTGGGTGAGGCAAGCGAACCTGTAGACATATTACTACATATTACTTTAACAGTATTTGACATGATATCCTCTCTAAGCTTTACAGGAATATGACTCTGAATATATACAGCAACACCTCCGACTGATGTTATAACCTTGTATTGCTACCATTGTATCATCAAAGGAATAATCTAGGTGAGTTTCAAAAAGGGCCAGTTTATGAATCTTACCTGATGTTACCAAGTAATCGATTTCATGAACCTTGTTTCTAAGGCAACATACTGTATGTTGATCTGGGCTATTGTTAGCCCTTTTCTGTGTTGCTTGTTTGTTTTTAGTGCTTTACTGGGAAGCTTATCAAAGCTAGACATGACAGTGATATTTACATTTAAGATGAAAGTGCGGGATGAACTGCTCACAGTGGGCTTCCTACTAGGGTGAACCGTCTCAGTGCCAACAGTTTAACTCGTGTTTTTAGGCACATGATTACTGCTGACAATAGCTGTCGGATTGATAGAGGCATTCAGGAGCGTTAGAGGAACATAAATCAGGTTGCTTACATTGAACATACTACCATTTCCACGGGAGTTGATACGCGTTTTTATGTTGCTGGTTATGACTGAAGCACTAATAGACCCAGAAACTAGCATCAAGTCTCTGGTTGCCTAAGCAACACCCCCCACAATGCAGCAGCAGCACACATAGAAATAGAATGAATAGAAAGGGTTTGGAACCTCTAACCCTGCCAATTTGACTGATATATACGTGCACCGTGGCATTGCTCTCTCTCTCGCTCTGCTGTGTGTATTTTGCTGAAGCTCATTGCCTAGAACTCAAATTACAGCACAGTGTCACGTTCCTGACCTATTGTTCCTTTTTCTGTTATTTATTTAGTTGGTCAGGGCGTGAGTTGGGGTGGGTTGTCTTTGTGTGTTTTTGTTTAGTCTAGGGGTGTTGTATGTGTATGGGGTAGAGAAGAGTGAGGTTGTCTAGTTATGTCTATGGCTGCCTAGATTGGGTCTCAATCAGAGACAGCTGTCATTCATTGTCTCTGATTGGGAGCCATATTTAAGGCAGCCATAGGCAGTAGGCTTTTGTGGGTAGTTGTCTATGTTGAACGTTTGTTGCTTGTCTGTGCACTTACGTTATTTAGCTTCACGGTCGTTTGTTGTTTTGTTAGTTTGTATATAGTGTTCGTTTTGTGTTTTCTCTCTCTTCTCAATAAAATAATATGTATTTTGCACACGCTGCGCCTTGGTCCAATCTCTGTCAAGAAGACGATCGTGACAGAACTACCCACCAACCATGGATCAAGCAGCGTGAGAGAAACCAGGACTCGTGGACTTGGGAGGAAATATTGGACGGAAAGGGACCCTGGGCTCAACCAGGAGAATATCGCCGCCCCAAAGCTGAGCTAGAGGCAGCGAAAGCGGAGAGGCGGCGATATGAGGAGGCAGCACGGAAACAAGGCTGGAAGCCCGTAAGTCAAACCCAAAAATTTCTTGGGGGGGTGGCTCTCGGGTAGTTTAGTTGGGTCAATCGGGAGACGTGAGCCAACTCCTCCTGCTTACCGTAAGGAGCCGGTGAGGGCGGATTTGGAGGTGAGTGACGCAGAGACAGTAAAGGAGTTAATGGAGAAATTGGAGGAGAGAGTTATGAGGGATGTACTGGTTTGGTGCATGAGGCACGGCATTCGTCCGAATGAACGTGTTGGTGAGTTAATGTCACCGGGAACAGCTCTCCATACTCGTCCTGAGGAGCGTGCTAGCCGTCTGGTTAAGACAGTGCCTACAGCACGCACAAAGCCTCCTGTGCGTCTCCAGAGTCCTGTGCGTCCTGTTACTGCTCCTCGCACTAGCCCTGTGGTGTGTGTTCCCAGCCCAGTACCACCAGTGCTGACACCACGCACCAGGCTTCCAGTGCGTCTCCAGAGCCCTGTTCCTCCTCCACGCACTCTCCCTGTGGTGCGTGTCTCCAGCCCAGTGCCTCCAGTCCCGGCACCACGCACCAAGCCTCCTGTGCGTCTCCAGAGCCCTGTACGCACTGATCCTTCTCCCTGCACTCGTCCTGAGGTGCGTGCCCTCAGCCCGGTACCACCAGTTCCGGTACCACGCACCAGTCCTATAGTGCGCCTTGCGCCTTGAGAACTCAGTGTGCCCTGTCACCAGTTCCGGTACCACGCACCAAGCCTCATGTGCGTCTCCAGAGCCCTGTACGCACTGTTCCTTCTCCCCGTACTCGCCCTGTTGTGCGTGTCCTCAGCCCGGTACCACCAGTGCCGGTACCACACATCAGGCCTATAGTACGCCTTGAGAGTCCAGTGTGCCCTGTTGTTTTTCCCCGCACTAGCCTGAAGGTGCGTGTCCTTAGCCCGGTACCTCCAGTTCCGGCACCACGCACCAGGCCTACAGTGCGTCTCAGCCGGCCAGAGTCTGCCGTCTGCCCAACGGCGCCTGAACTGCCCGTCTGCCCAACGGCGCCTGAACTGCCCGTCTGCCAAGCGGCGCCTGAACTGCCCGTCTGCCAAGCGGCGCCTGAACTGCCCGTCTGCCAAGCGGCGCCTGAACTGCCCGTCTGCCAAGCGGCGCCTGAACTGCCCGTCTGCCCAACGGCGTCTGAACTGTCCGTCTGCCAAGCGCCGCATGAACTGCCCGTCTGCCATGAGCCTTCAAAGCCGCCCGTCTGCCATGAGCCTGCAAAGCCGCCCGTCTGCCATGAGCCTACAGAGCCGTCCGCCAGACAGGAGCCGCTAGAGCCTTCCGCCAGACAGGAGCCGCTAGAGCCTTCCGCCAGACCGGATCAGCCAGAGCCTTCCGCCAGACCGGAGCAGCCAGAGCCTTCCGCCAGACCGGATCAGCCAGAGCCTTCCGCCAGACCGGATCAGCCAGAGCCTTCCGCCAGACCGGATCAGCCAGAGCCTTCCGCCAGACCGGATCAGCCAGAGCCTTCCGCCAGACCGGATCAGCCAGAGCCTTCCGCCAGACCGGATCAGCCAGAGCCGTCAGCGAGCCATGACCAGCCAGAGCCGTCAGCGAGCCATGACCAGCCAGAGCCGTCAGCGAGCCATGACCAGCCAGAGCCGTCAGCGAGCCATGACCAGCCAGAGCCGTCAGCGAGCCATGACCAGCCAGAGCCGTCAGCGAGCCATGACCAGCCAGAGCCGTCAGCGAGCCATGACCAGCCAGAGCCGTCAGCGAGCCAGGATCCGCCAGCCAGTCCGGAGCTGCCCCTTATCCTGATGCTGCCCCTTATCCTGGTGCTGCCCCTTATCCTGGTGCTGCCCCTTATCCTGGTGCTGCCCCTTATCCTGGTGCTGCCCCTTAGTCCGGTGCTGCCCCTTAGTCCGGTGCTGCCCCTTAGTCCGGTGCTGCCCCTTAGTCCGGTGCTGCCCCTTAGTCCGGTGCTGCCCCTTAGTCCGGTGCTGCCCCTTAGTCCGGTGCTGCCCCTTAGTCCGGTGGGGTTAATTTGGAGGGTGGCCATTTGGAGGAGGCTACGAAAACGGGTAGTGACTATGGTGGGGTGGGGACCACGACCAGCGCCAGAGCCGCCACCGTGGACAGACGCCCACCCAGACCCTCCCCTAGACTTTATGCTGGTGCGCTCGGAGTTCTCACCTTAAGGGGGGGGTTATGTCACGTTCCTGACCTATTGTTCCTTTTTCTGTTATTTATTTAGTTGGTCAGGGCGTGAGTTGGGGTGGGTTGTCTTTGTGTGTTTTTGTTTAGTCTAGGGGTGTTGTATGTGTATCGGGTAGAGAAGAGTGAGGTTGTCTAGTTATGTCTATGGCTGCCTAGATTGGGTCTCAATCAGAGACAGCTGTCATTCATTGTCTCTGATTGGGAGCCATATTTAAGGCAGCCATAGGCAGTAGGCTTTTGTGGGTAGTTGTCTATGTTGAACGTTTGTTGCTTGTCTGTGCACTTACGTTATTTAGCTTCACGGTCGTTTGTTGTTTTGTTAGTTTGTATATTTTTTTTATTTTTATTTCACCTTTATTTAACCAGGTAGGCTAGTTGAGAACAAGTTCTCATTTGCAACTGCGACCTGGCCAAGATAAAGCATAGCAGTGTGAACAGACAACACAGAGTTACACATGGAGTAAACAATAAACAAGTCAATAACATGGTAGAAAAAAAGAGAATCTATATACAACGTGTGCAAAAGGCATGAGGTAGGCAATAAATCGAATAATTACAATTTAGCAGATTAACACTGGAGTGATAAATCATCAGATGATCATGTGCAAGAAGAGATACTGGTGTGCAAAAGAGCAGAAAAGTAAATAAATAAAAGCAGTATGGGGGGTGAGGTAGGTAAATAGGGTGGGTAGTTTACAGATGGACTATGTACAGCTGCAGCGATCGGTTAGCTGCTCGGATAGCAGATTTTTAAAGTTGTTGAGGGAGATAAAAGTCTCCAACTTCAGAGATTTTTGCAATTCGTTCCAGTCGCAGGCAGCAGAGAACTGGAAGGAAAGGCGTCCAAATGAGGTTTTGGCTTTAGGGATGATCAGTGAGATACACCTGCTGGAGCGCGTGTTGCGGGTGGGTGTAGCCATCGTGACCAGTGAACTGAGATAAGGCGGCACTTTACCTAGCATAGCCTTGTAGATGACCTGGAGCCAGTGGGTCTGACGACGAACATGTAGCGAGGGCCAGCCGACTAGGGCATACAGGTCGCAGTGGTGGGTCGTATAAGGTGCTTTAGTAACAAAACGAATGGCACTGTGATAAACTGCATCCAGTTTGCTGAGTAGAGTATTGGAAGCTATTTTGTAGATGACATCGCCGAAGTCGAGGATCGGTAGGATAGTCAGTTTTACTAGGGTAAGTTTGGCGGCGTGAGTGAAGGAGGCTTTGTTGCGGAATAGAAAGCCGATTCTTGCTTTGATTTTGGATTGGAGATGTTTGATATGAATCTGGAAGGAGAGTTTGCAGTCTAGCCAGACACCTAGGTACTTATAGATGTCCACATATTCTAGGTCGGAACCGTCCAGGGTGGTGATGCTAGTCGGGCGTGCGGGTGCAGGCAGCGAACGGTTGAAAAGCATGCATTTGGTTTTACTAGCGTTTAAGAGCAGTTGGAGGCCACGGAAGGAGTGTTGTATGGCATTGAAGCTCGTTTGGAGGTTAGATAGCACAGTGTCCAAGGAAGGGCCGGAAGTATATAGAATGGTGTCGTCTGCGTAGAGGTGAATCAGGGAATCGCCCGCAGCAAGAGCAACATCATTGATGTATACAGAGAAAAGAGTCGGCCCGAGAATTGAACCCTGTGGTACCCCCATAGAGACTGCCAGAGGACCGGACAACATGCCCTCCGATTTGACACACTGAACTCTGTCTGCAAAGTAGTTGGTGAACCAGGCAAGGCAGTCATTAGAAAAACCGAGGCTACTGAGTCTGCCGATAAGAATATGGTGATTGACAGAGTCGAAAGCCTTGGCCAGGTCGATGAAGACGGCTGCACAGTAATGTCTTTTATCGATGGCGGTTATGATATCGTTTAGTACCTTGAGCGTGGCTGAGGTGCACCCGTGACCGGCTCGGAAACCGGATTGCACAGCGGAGAAGGTACGGTGGGATTCGAGATGGTCAGTGATCTGTTTGTTGACTTGGCTTTCGAAGACCTTAGATAGGCAGGGCAGGATGGATATAGGTCTGTAACAGTTTGGGTCCAGGGTGTCTCCCCCTTTGAAGAGGGGGATGACCGCGGCAGCTTTCCAATCCTTGGGGATCTCAGATGATACGAAGGAGAGGTTGAACAGGCTGGTGATAGGGGGTGCGACAATGGCGGCGGACAGTTTCAGAAATAGGGGGTCCAGATTGTCAAGCCCAGCTGATTTGTATGGGTCCAGGTTTTCCAGCTCTTTCAGAACATCTGCTATCTGGATTTGGGTAAAGGAGAAGCTGGGGAGGCTTGGGCGAGTAGCAGCGGAGGGGGCGGGGCTGTTGGCCAAGGTTGGAGTCGCCAGGAGGAAGGCATGGCCAGCCATTGAGAAATGCTTGTTGAAGTCTTCGATTATCACGGATTTATCGGTGGTGACCGTGTTACCTAGCCTCAGTGCAGTGGGCAGCTGGGAGGAGGTGCTCTTGTTCTCCATGGACTTTACAGTATCCCAGAACTTTTTGGAGTTAGAGCTACAGGATGCAAATTTCTGCTTGAAAAAGCTGGACTTTGCTTTCCTGACTGACTGCGTGTATTGGTTCCTGACTTCCCTGAACAGTTGCATATCGCGGGGGCTCTTCGATGCTATTGCAGTTCGCCACAGGATGTTTTTGTGCTGGTCGAGTGTTCGTTTTGTGTTTTCTCTCTCTTCTCAATAAAATAATATGTATTTTGCACACGCTGCGCCTTGGTCCAATCTCTGTCAAGAAGACGATCGTGACACACAGATTACAGAAAAACAGTCGCTTTCAATCTAGGGTTTTTGTGGTTAATTGAGGTCAAACAGTATTTCTGCTCATAGATTATGCATGTGTGAACTACACATCTCTTTAACTAACATTCTACCCCTTATCACTCCTTGTCATTGTCAAAGAGACTGGCGAACTCAGTGTTCAATATGCACTGGATAGAGGGCGGAATTGCTCATTGGTTGTGGGAAATAACATACATATTTTCCATGACAACATCTGGAACCTCAAAAACAGAATTAGAATTGATAAAAAAGTCAAAAACAAACATTTAGCTGTTAGCGAGGCAAGTTGTTGTATTTTGAGACTTAGATGTTTTGTGGTTGGAATTGCAGTATGTATTTAGCTTGGAGAATGTAGATATGTGCTAGCAACTTTTGACATATTGGATTCGTTTGGACAAACAAAGAACGGTTGCTTAGCAATATTTGCATAATCGTTGTGATTGGAGGATAGCTGTGAGGATGATCAAATCAGGATCAAACCTTCTGTTCTCCTCGAGCTAATTAATTATAGAATGTTCATATTTGAAGATGGTAGAATGGCCAGTCTCTTTGGTACATGACATGGAGTATAGTGAGTGGCTAAAGATACAGGTATCCAGGCTAACACATTGACACATCCAGCCCTAGGTGGGAGGTTAAAAAAATACTTAGTGGTGGCCAAAGTTCCCAGAGCATGTCTTTAACATCATGAATATTCTACATCAGAATGAATATTCTACATAACCATGGAAATTATTGTATCACAATACCAGAAAGCCATTGCAAGTGTACCCATTAGTTTACCAGTCAAATTTCCGGGGTTAGAGGCTCCAAGCATGTTCTATTCATTCTATTTCTATGTGTACTGTGGCTGCATTGTGCGGACTAGTTTCAACAGTGTTGGGGAAGCTACTCTGAAAATATAGTTTACCAAGTTACCAATTACTTCACACTGGATGAAGTTAAGAAAAAAAAAAGCTATTTAACCGACTTGCTTTTCAAAGATGTCTAGAAATGTACACGTTTTGTGCTCTTATAGGAAGCAATCACTCCCCCATTGCTGACTACAAATGATCTATAACTGGGCTAATAACTCACTAACTAGCAAAGGATATGAACAAATGTGTACACGTGGCTACATGCAGCTCTCACTTTGATCTCAAAACAAGCGCATCTACTCATGACTGCTAATGCTGTAAACACAGTCCAGTTCAAAATGAATGACACAGATCCATATACAGAATGGCAATGTTCTATTTGCATATAGGCCTACTGCAGCTCTGATTGGTTATGTTGCACCGGTTTGTGTAGAGTAAGGCCTGAGTTGTGCATGTCAATAAAATATAGAATCCTACTCCCATAAGTTCTGCCTACAACATAATCTGTTGCATAGTTTTGCATGCTTCATTTTGTTTCAGTATGTTGCATTGAAAGTGGCTAATATTGCAGTGATTCGATCACAATTCCCATAGTAAAGGGAAACGTTGATAGTGTTAAGGTGGAAAACTCTAGAAAGTTGAGTGAAGTTCAATCTCATGTTTCTCTACACGGGCTGATATTACTTCTGTGCGGCAGCTGTGCTACTGCACAGTTAAGTGAAATCTCCACCCACGCGGGGCACCGGGCCATGCAAAACAAATTTGGCCATTCAAACCGTTTCGGATAATCCAAAATTCTCTGGACCTCCAAAGGAGGCGTGACAACAATGTTTTTGGAGGTATGGCAACGCGAGACTAACAACAACCTGAGTCTCAATGGAATGGACAGGTTTGCCTGCTTCTTTTTCATTATGAAGTTATGGGATGTTTGTAAGTATAATTTTGTTAATATTGCCAGTTGCACCTGTAGACCACCACCTTCACAAGTGAATAAAGGCACAACTTCTGCACAGGATCCTGCCTGTCTCCTGCAACATTTCTGCTCTTACAACTGTTACAAGGTCCGCATATCACAGCGTGAATAAAGGTAGAGAGGTGACCAAATGAATACAGGTGTTGCTACATTTTCCTGTTAGCTGATTATATAACGTAAGCATGTGCTGAACCTACAGGTCTTTCCCAATAGGAATCTGGGGCAGCTGTGTGTGTACTATTTGTGTCAGCAGGAAAGTTGTATGTGTTCTCCCTCTGTGCTTTGTGACCACTGTCTGACTGATCGTCTCACTTTACCTTCGCACACACACACTCACACTCACACTCACACACACACTAGAGGTCGACCGATTATGATTTTTCAACGCCGATACCGATTAATCGGCCCTTTATATATATATTTGTAATAATGACAATTACAACAGTACTGAATGAACACTTATTTTAACTTAATATAATACATCAATAAAATCAATTTAGTCTCAAATAAATAATGAAACATGTTCAATTTGGTTTAAATAATGCAAAAACAAAGTGTTGAAGAAAGTAAACGTGCAATATGTGCCATGTAAAAAAGCTAACGTTTAAGTTCCTTGCTCAGAGGATGGTAGCTGGTGGTTCCTTTTAACATGAGTCTTCAATATTCCCAGGTAAGACGTTTTAGGTTGTAGTTATTATAAGACTATTTCTCTCTATACTATTTGTATTTCATATACCTTTGACTATTGGATGTTCTTATAGGCACTTTAGTATTGCCAGCCTAATCTCGGGAGTTGATAAGCTTAAAGTCATAAACAGCGCAATGCTTGAAGCATTTTCCTAACCGTCAAAAAACTTGACACGTGAATGTTCTTCCATTGTCCCATGAAACATTTTTAGAACATTAATATTGGATATTCTGAGAACATGGTAACGACATTCTGGGTATGTTCTGTTTTCCTAACTCTAAGGCTATAACATACTAAAAAGGTTCTTAGAAGATTTTTGACATGTACTGTAAGCAGCTTTTCTCTAACTAGATGTGGCACAAATGAAGACACACATGCCTGGGTTACTAATGAATATAAACTACCTGATTAATGTTCTAGACACGTTTCATGGGAACATTTATGTGTATCAGTTGTCAGGATGTCACCTAATGGTCCCCCCAAAAATAATAATTACACATCACCCCTTGTTACTGTTGCCAAGTCAATCAAGGTCCTGGATGGTGAACCACTGATCCATTCATAGCTCCTTGTCTGTTGGCAACGTTGGGGTACTCACACAATGCTTTTAACATACAGTGTATTAAGCCCTCACATTTTACATACTTAAACACACATGACCACATTGTGCATTTATACAGTAATTATTATTCATCATGTCCTCACATGGGATTTGAACTCACAACCTCTCAGTTCACGGTACTCGTCTTCCTGCTACGCCCCCAAATCTGTGTCATGTGTCGGTTAATCTGAAACCGTCTCAGGGAAGCTCATCTGCGTGCTCGTCGTCCTCACCAGGGTCTTGACCTGACTCCAGTTTGGTGTCGTTACCGAATTCAGCAGGTAGGTGCTCACCTTCGATGGCCACTGGCACGCTGGAGAAGTGTGCTCTTCATGGATGAATTCCGGTTTCAACTGTACCGGGCAGATGGCAGACAACGTGTATAGTGTCGTGTGGGCGAGCAGTTTGATGTCAAAATTGTGAACAGAGTGGCCCATGGTGGCGGTGGGGTTATGGTATGGGCAGGCATAAGCCACGGACAACGAACATTATTGCATTTTATTAATGGCAATTTGAATGCACAGAGAAACCATGACGAGATCCTAAGGCCCATTGTCATGCCATTCACCTCATGTTACAGCATGATAATGCATGGCCTCATGTAGCAAGGATTTGTACACAATTCCTGGTAACTGAAGATGTCCGAGTTCAGTTGATATTGAAACTGACCTTGTATATAAACTCAGCAAAAAAAGAAATTATCATGTGTAAATATTTGTATGAACATAACAAGATTGAGACATAAACTGAGTTCCACAGACATGTGACTAACAGAAATGGAATAATGTGTCCCTGAACAAAGGCGGGTCAAAATCAAAAGTAACAGTCAGTATCTGGTGTGGACACCAGCTGCATAAAGTCCTGCAGTGCATCTCCTCCTCATGGACTGCACCAGATTTGACAGATCTTGCTGTGAGATGTTACCCCACTCTTCCACCAAGGCACCTGCAAGTTCCCGGTCATTTCTGGGGGGAATGGCCCTAGCTCTCACCCTCCGATCCAACAGGTCCCAGACGTGCTCAACAGGATTGAGATCCGGGCTCTTCGCTGTCCATGGCAGAACCCTGACATTCCTGTCTTGCAAGAAATCACGCACAGAACGAGCAGTATGGCTGGTGACATTGTCATGCTGGAGGGTCATATCAGGATGAGCATGCAGGAAGGGTACCACATGAGGGAGGAGGATGTCTTCCCTGTAACGCACAGCGTTGAGATTGCCTGCAATGACAACAAGCTCAGTCCGATGATGCTGTGACACACCACCCCAGACCATGACGGATCCTCCACCTCCAAATCGATCCCGCTCCAGAGTACAGGCCTCGGTGTAACGCTCATTCCTTCGACGATAAACGCGAATCCGACCATCACCCCTGGTGAGACAACACCGCGACTCGTCAGTGAAGAACACTTTTTGCCAGTCCTTTCTGGTCGGTGGGTTTTTGCTGAGTTTAGCTTTTTACTTTCCCGTGTTCTTCTTATTTCTGTTTTTGTTTTTGTTCTACCTTGTGTTAATTTTATTGCTACATTGATACTGATTACTGCATTGTTGGGTTTGGAGCTTGCAAGAAAGGCATTTCACTGAATTTGTGCACGTGACATAAAAAAACATGAAACTAAACTTGAACTTGAATTTGAAAAAAAAAACATAGCTTCTTAACAGGCTACACGGTATGTCTCTAGGAATCGTCAGCAGCCGTTGCTCACAATTTCTCCATCAATAAATAATGTTGTGCTTAAAGGGATAATCCACCCCCAGAAATAAAAATCATGAAACTCCTGTCAATTTTGTGAAAGCCAATGTTCTGTCAGTGGGTAAAATACAACTTTTCACCATGATTTAACTTCTAAGTGGTCCATCTGTGAAAATCAGGAAATTGTGTAGGAACAAGTCATAGCTACATCATTCTAGTCACTGGAGATAGGGGATAACACCCTATCACATTTCATAAGGCTTTTATAACAATTACCTGCAATCCAGATCGCCTAATCAGCAAATAGATGGTATGTGCATACTTGTCTAGAACACATCCATCCGCTTATTTGAGATTTGCTTAATCTAAACAGTGTACCAAATGATTCAACTCCATTTTACCTTTAAGTACCATACACCCTGTCTCTGTGGGAAACATATATATTACAGAAAGGAGGAGAATGGATAAATGCCCCACCCAACTGAATTTCGACCCATTGCATTCACATTGTCATGCTGCGTCACATGGTTGCTACGCTAATCGTCACATAATTCCTTCTCAAAGTCAGAGTATGAGTCAAGAAACCTGCCTATTTTCCTCAATAGTACGTAATGTCACGATTCCAAAGATATACGATATTACAGAGAACAAGTTCATTATCTCACATCTTGGAAAATATATCCAATGTTGTACTTCTTGTTCACACAAATTGATGCTAATGTTCAGTTTCTGAGCTAGCGCCCAATTGACTCCCATTCACTCCTTGAAGGAGAGCTCTCCTTGTATCAGAATCACCCAGAATGCACCGCATGACTCATTAAAGACTTATGGGCAACGTACACAATAGGCGTTAATACGATTCTAATGGAGTTTCCCTCCTCAAAACTATCTCTGTGAGAAAGCAACGTTACTCTGCTCTCGCTCTGGGCAGAGATGCAGTTTAAAGCTCAGTGGCAGAGAAGGAGCTGCAAGTTGAACTTGGTGAGTAAGACTCCTAAATTGATAGTGCAGTTTGTTTAGGCGATTTTAGCTAGCTGCTAGCTAGCTACTTCACATGCTGATATTGACTTTTGTATTATTGTGTGTAGCTATGTTTTCTAGCTAGCTAACCAGCCATCCCAGAGAGAGAGAGAGAGCATTACATTGTGGGTTTTGTAGTACACTTGAGCTGCAACAGATTTCCAAAAAACTAGTTTCTACCAACCTTGTTATAACGACGAAATGTTCACAAAAAATATTGTTTTCACATATTAGTGTTATTTACCACTATTTACCACTATTTAATCATAAGAATTAGTGGTTTGGCCTAGATTGTCCCTTTAAGTGGGATGAACGAAATTCCGCAAGCGTCCTTCTAGGCCACCTCAGCCTTAAATGATTTCACTACAGGTGCCCGAGGATGAGCCTGAACACACACAAAAAAAACACATCACATCAACAGTGGGTAAAAAAATAAGGCCCACCTGAGGGCTTCGATAATTGGCAGATTACGAGTATGACAGTTCATTAATGGGTACGTTAATAGGCTTGTTAGCTGAAGGTGTCAGGAGCCCTCCCACTGTGTGTGAGAGTGTGTTGTCAGTTTGAAGGTTTTCCAACGGTCATCTATCTCTCCATCAGAAGCTCTAGGACAGGCAGGCTTTGAAGAGCTGCTTCCCACAGAGAGAGAGAGAGGAGTTTCATAGGCTATACGGGCTCTGTGAAGTCCCCAATCTCTCTCTCCTGTGGAGCTCATGGAAGGCAAGATACATTGCCTTCTGAAAGTATTCACACCCCATGACTTTCTTCACATTTTGTTGTTTTACAAAATTTGATTAAAATGGATCTACACAAGAAAAATGCTAACATTGTTTTAAAATTAATGGAAGAAAACTCTAATATAGCGTGAATAGATAAGTATTCAACTCTCTGAGTCAATATATGTTAGAATCACCTTTGGCAGCGATTACAGCTGTGAGTCTTTCTGGGTAAGTCTCTCAGAGCTTTTCACACCTGGAATGTACAATATTTGCCCATTATTCTTTTCAAAATTCTTCAAGCTCTGTCAAATTGTTTGATGATCATTGCAAGACAACACTTTTCAAGTCTTGCCATAGATTTTCAAGCCGATGTAAGTCAAAACTGTAACTCTGCCACTCAAGACAGTCGTGAAGAGGGCATGACAAAACCTAAAAGAAAACCATCTTCTTGGTAAGCAACTCCAGTGTACATTTGGCCTTGTGTTTTAGGTTATTGTCCTGCTGAAAGGTGAATTCATCTTCCAGTGTCTGGTGGAAGGCAGGCTGATCCAGGTTTTCCTCTAGGATTTTGCCTGAGCTTATTAATCATTTTTTTATCCTGAAAAACTCCCCAGTCCTTAATGATTACAAGCATACCCATAACAAGATACAGCCATCCCTATGCTTGAACATATGAAGAGTGGTGCTCAGTAATGTGTTGTATTGGATTTGCCCCAAACATAACACTTTGTATTCAGGAAAAAAAGTGAATAGCTTTTCCACATATATTACTTTAGTGCCTTGTTGCAAACAGGATGCATGTTTTGGAATATTTGTATTCTATACAGGGTTCCTTCTTTTCACTCTGTCAATTAGGTTAGTATTGTGGAGTAACTACAATGTTGTTGATCCATCCTCAGTTTTGTCCCCTCACAGCCATTAAACTCTGTAACTGTTTTAAAGTCACTATTGGCCTCATGGTGAAATCCCTGAGCGGCTTCCTTCCTGTACGGAATTAATAACTTCACCATGCTCAAAGGGATATTCAATGTCTGCTTTTTTTTACCCATCTACATATCGGTGCCCTTCTTTGCGAGGCATTAGAAAACTTCCCTGGTCTTTGTGGGTGAATCTGTGTTTGAAATTCACTGCTCGACTGAAGGACCTTACAGATAATTGTATTTGTGGGGTACGGAGATGAGGTAATCATTCAAAAATCATCTTAAACACTATTAATGCAGATGGTCCACTTTAGCTTTTAATTTTTATTGATTTGTTAAACTTTTACATTATGGGGAATTGTGTGTAGGCCAGTGACAAAAAAAAATCTATATTCAATCCATTTTAATTTCAGGCTGTAACACAACAACATTTGGAAAAAGTCAAGGGGTGTGAGAACTTTTTGAAGGCATTGTAGCAGCATCTGACAATTGGAGGTATATACAGTGCCTTCAGAAAGTATTCACACCTTTGACTTTTTCCATAGCTGAATTTCAAATAGATTAAATTCAGATTTTGTGTTACTGGCATTTTTGTGTGACATTCTTTAGAAATGTATAACAAATTAAAAGCTGAAATGTCTTCAGTCAATTAGTATTCAGTCCCTTTGTTATGGCAAGCCTAAATAAGTTCAGGAGTAAAGCTTTGCTTAACAAGTCGCATAATAAGTTGCATAAACTCACTCTGTGTGCAATAATAGTGTTTTAAATATGATTTTTGAATGACTACCTCATCTCTGTACCCCACACATACAATTATCTGTAAGGTCCCTCAGTCGATTAGTGAATTTCAAACACAAATCCAATACAGCACATTACTGAATACCAATCTCCATATTTTAAAGCATTGTGGTGGCTGCATCATGTTATAGGTATGCTTGTTATCGGCAAGGGCTACAGCATATTTTAAGGATGAAAATAAATGGAATAGAGCAAAGCACAGGCAAAATCCTAGAGGAAAACCTGGTTCAATCTGCTTTCCAACTGACACTGAGAGACAAATTCACCTTTCAGCAGGACAATAACCTAAAACACATGGCCAAATATACACTGTAGTTGCTTACCAAGACAACATTGAATGTTCCTGAGTGGCCTAGCTACAGTTTTGATTTTCGTCTTGAAAATCTATGGCAAGACATGAAAATGGCTGTCTAGCAATGATCAATTTGAAGAATTGTAATAATAATAATGTGCAAATATTGTATAATCCAGGTGTGCAAAGCTGTTAGAGACTCACAGCTGTAATTGCTGCCAAAGGTGATTTTAACATGTATGGACTCAGTGAATACCTATGCAAATGATGTGGAAAATGTGGAATAAGTCAAGGGGTATGAATACTTTCTGAAGGCACTTTACAGGAGTCTACTCAATCTCACACACAAACAAACATACACTCTTGCTGCCTCTTATCTCATTCTGTCTCTCAGATACACATACACAACACACTCACACACACACACACACATACACACAAGCACACACTCACGAGCGCGCGCACACACGCACACACACACACACACACACACACACACACACACACACACACACACACACACACACACACACACACACACACACACACACACACACACACACACACACACACACACACACACACACACACACACACACACACACACACAGGGAACATGTGAAAGCCCATGTTGTATCTGTCCTGCTGACTAGGAGGTTTGGCTCCCCACCACAGATGAGGAGATGAATCCTCTACAGCTCTAGAGACTAGCGGCCCTTTAACAGACCTTTTAAGGGATCAGCCAATTAACAGACAGTATCGTACTGTCCAAGCAGGTTGGTTTCCTCCTTTTTTTGTTTTCTGGCAATGGCACTAATCAAATTAGATGTCCACAAGCAATCAAGAGGATGTCAGATGATGTCAGATGTCAGTCACGGTGAGAGCAGACACCGGAGCAGAGGTGGTTGTTAGAGTTTGAATGCAGATGGGTTCGATGTGTTGCCTTGACAGCATATAGTGACCACTCCATGGCCTAGGACTGTGGGTAGGCAGTCTTTTACTGGCCCTGTACAGCCACATAGTGGGTGACTGTGTGTGTGTGTGTGTGTGTGTGTGTGTGTGTGTGTGTGTGTGTGTGTGTGTGTGTGTGTGTGTGTGTGTGTGTGTGTGTGTGTGTGTGTGTGTGTGTGTGTGTGTGTGTGTGTATTAGAGGTCGACCGATTATGATTTTTCTACGCCGATACCGATACCGATTATTGGAGGACCAAAAAAAGCCGATGCCGATTAATCGGACGATTTTTATTTATTTATTTGTAATTACAACAATACTGAATGAACACTTATTTTAACTTAATATAATACATCAATAAAATCAATTTAGCCTCAAATAAAAATTGAAACATGTTCAATTTGGTTTAAATAATGCAAAAACAAAGGTTTGGAGAAGAAAGTAAAAGTGCAATATGTGTCATGTAAGAAAGCTAACGTTTAAGTTCCTTGCTCAGAACATGAGAACATATGAAAGCTGGTGGTTCCTTTAAACATGAGTCTTCAATATTCCCAGGTAAGACGTTTTAGGTTGTAGTTATTATAAGACTATTTCTCTCTATACCATTTGTATTTCATATACCTTTGACTATTGGATGTTCTTATAGGCACTTTAGTATTGCCAGTGTAACAGTATAGCTTCCATCCCTCTCCTCACCGCTACCTGGGCTTGAATCAGGAACACATCGACAACAGCCACCCTCGAAGCAGCGTTACCCATGCAGAGCAAGGGGAACAACTACTCCAAGTCTCAGAGCGAGTGACGTTTGAAACGCTATTAACTTAAACGTTAGCATCCCGCTAACTAGCTAGCCATTTCACATCGGTTACACCAGCCTAATCTCGCGAGTTGATAGGCTTGAAGTCATTAACAGCACAATGCTTGAAACATTGCGAAGAGCTGCTGGCAAAATGCACAAAAGTGCTGTTTGAATGAATGCTTACGAGCCTGCTGGTGCCTACCATCGCTCAGTCAGACTGCTTTATCAAATCATAGACTTAATTATAACATAATAACACACAGAAATACGAGCCTTAGGTCATTAATATGGTCGAATCCAGAAACTATCATTTCAAAAACAAAACGTTTATTCTTTCAGTGAAATACGGAACCATTCCGTATTTTATCTAACGGGTGGCATCCATAAGTCTAAATATTCCTGTTACATTGCACAACCTTCAATGTTTTGTCATAATTACGTAAGATTCTGGCAAATTAGTTCGCAATGAGCCAGATGGCACAAACTGTTGCATATAGTTGCATATACCCTGACTGTCACGCCCTGACCTGAGATATCTCTGTTTTCTTATTATTTTGGTTAGGTCAGGGTGTGACTAGGGTGGGTACGTTAGTTTTTGTATTGTCTAGGGTTTTTGTATGTCAAGGGTTGTTGAAGGTCTAGGTGTTTTGTATGTCTATGGTGGCCTGATATGGTTCCCAATCAGAGGCAGCTGTTTATCGTTGTCTCTGATTGGGGATAATATTTAGGTAGCCATTTTTCCCTTTGGTGTTTGTGGGTTCTTGTCTATGTGTAGTTGCCTGTCAGCACTCATTTGTATAGCTTCACGGTTCGTTTTGTTATTTTTTGTTCAGTGTTCATTTTTATAATAAAGAAGAATGTATGCATACCACGCTGCACCTTGGTCTCCTCCTTTTGACGGCTGTGACACTGACTCTGCGTGCAATGAACGCAAGAGAAGTGACACAATTTCACCTGGATAATATTGCCTGCTAACCTGGATTTCTTTTAGCTAAATATGCAGGTTTAAAAATATATACTTCTGTGTATTGATTTTAAGTAAGGCATTGATGTTTATGGTTAGGTACACGTTGGAGCAACGACAGTCCTTTTTCGCGAATGCGCACTGCACCGATTATATGCAACGCAGGACACGCTAGATAAACTAGTAATATCATCAACCATGTGTAGTTATAACTAGTGATTATGATTGATTGATTGTTTTTTATAAGATAAGTTTAAGCTAGCTAGCAACTTACCCTGGCTTCTTACTGCATTCGCGTAACAGGTGGGCTCCTCGTGAGGCAGGTGGTTAGAGCGTTGGACTAGTTAACCGTAAGGTTGCAAGATAGAATCCCTGAGCTGACAAGGTAAAATCTGTCGTTCTGCCCCTTGAACAAGGCAGTTAACCCACCGTTCCTAGGCCATCATTGAAAATAAGAATGTGTTCTTAACTGACTTGCCTAGTTAAATAAAGGTGTATAAAAAATAAAATAAAAATACAAAATCGGCGTCCAAAATGTCCCAAATTAATCGGCCATTCCGATTAATTGGTCGACCTCTAGTATGTATGCTCGCAAGTGTGTGTGTGTGTGTGTGTGTGTGTGTGTGTGTGTGTGTGTGTGAGAGAGAGAGAGAGAGAGCGAGAGGTGAGGTCCTCTCTCCTGCAATTCCAAAAATAATCCATTGTCGGGTGTCACATCTGGGCTCAAACCAATCACACACTGTAGATTCAACAACCAATCATATAGATTCATGGGACGTGACATGCCCAGGTGACGACCGTGATGAAGAATGTCACACCTCACTTCCCAGAGAGAGTTACATCTCCTTGACCTCACAGAATGACACCACACCCCAGCACAGCTAATTCTTACAGCACAGATTCAGTTTAAACAACTCCCCATACAAAAATGACTTCAGACAATAGATTAATGCAGTCAAGCATGACATCCAAAAAGGGATTACCTGATTTCTACTTTCCCGAAATGACACTACACCCTAGTACTGCTTTAGCTTATCTTGTAGGCTCACACACATCTTTAACCAATTATGAATTTTGGTGAATTGACAATAGATCGGTGCAATCTGCATATCTAAACGTGGATTAGAATAATAAGGAGCAGTCTGAAGACAAGTCTCTCCATTATAGAGATTGATATCATAAGCAAATGTGTTTTTCATTGGGAGGAGATTGCTGGTAGAGAACCCTTCTAATCCCTACAGTAAAGTAATGAACTATACACACACACACGAGCACACAGGTCAGGTACTCACACTCTTTCTCTCTGTCTCTCTCACACACACACGCACGCACACACACATCATTTTCCCTCCAAGACTCTGATCAGACGATTCATGTGCTCTGAGTAATTAAAAAGCTAATGGGTTCCTCTAGCCCTGGAAGTGCAAGTGAAGAGATCTCTGATTGTGTTTGCTTTGTTCAAGTGAACAAAGGCTCCGGGCTAATCTCTATTGGACTGCTCCGGCTATTTCACACACAGTGAGAGACTTCTGACTTTAGGAGGTGAGGAAGACAGAGCGGAGTGATGATGATTGGGAGATAAGCGTCTGTTGCCTCAGGCTGTATACAACATGCACGCCCCTTCCCTCCCTACCACACACACACAAACACAGGTCCTCAAACAATCCCTCTCTGTGAGTGTAGTACCTACTGTGTGCGTCAGCCAGTCACAGATGGGACCTTGCTGGCAGTCCAGTATACTTGCCATTTCACTGTTTTGTTGTCTGGGAAACTCTTTCCTCATCTTCCCTTCCAATATTTTCCCTAATCTTCACTTCCAATACAGTGCCTCTCCAATGGACGATGTTATAAATTCCAAAACATCATGGATTGTCTCAAAGTTCAATCTCCAAATGGTCAAATCTGACAGAAGTGAATTACGTAAAGTGCATGTATGCGAGTGTATAACAGTAAGTGTATCTCTGTGTCTGTGTCTTTGTTGAGTGTATAAAAGAGCTTCGCACGTTTGAACCCAGGCATGTAGTCAAGGAGCTTGTTACATTACTCATGATACCGTGAGTGTGTGTCTATGCGTGTGTGTGTGCGTGCGCGCGTGTGTGTCTGTGTTTACACTCAACACACCACATCTTTACACAATTACAGTTCCGTTCTGTTTCTCTTCCTGTAGCGTCAGAGCTATTCAAACCAGCTGCCTGCCTGCCATCCATCCCTACTTTGCCTCAGACTTAAAGAGTTCAGCACTCTTACCAATGTTAAAGGTCCAGGTTTAAATCAACAGAGACCATAATAGAGTCGTGGCTGGTTCATTGGATGAGGATGGATGTAGAGGCCAATAGAGAGGCATAGCAGGACTCACCCAATCTCATCAATCACCTGCTTAATGAGGACATTTATGGGACTTCTATATATAACAGGCGGGGATATGGGATGGACCTCACAGTCAACAAACCACCACCCCTCTCAGGAATTACTGGTGCGAGGTACAAGCCCACTACTCTCCCCATCAAGGGTTGGTGTGAAAGGGGGGAAGAAGAGAGGAGATGAAGGCAGAGAGGAGAGGATAAACCCTTTTCTCACCTCATCTACAGTGCATTCGAAAAGTATTCAGACCCCTTGAATTTTCCACATTTTGTTACGTTACAGCCTTATTCTAAAATGTCTTAAAACGTTTTTTTCCCTCATCAATCTACACACAATACCCCATAATGACAAAGCAAAAACAGGTTTTTAGAAATGTGTGCAAATATATAAAAAATACAAAAACTGAAATCTAACATTTACATAAGTATTCAGACCCTTTACTCAGTACTTTGTTGAATCACCTTTGGCAGTGATTACAGCCTTGACTCTTGTTGGGTATGACACTACTAGCTTGGCACAGCTGTATTCTGAGAGTTTCTCTCATTCTTCTCTGCAGATCCTCTCAAGCTCTGTCAAGTAGGATGGGAACATCACTGCACAGCTATTTTCAGGTCTCTCCAAAGATGTTCGATCGGGTTCAAGTCCAGGCTTCGGCTGGGCCACTCAAAGACATTCAGAGACTTGTCCTATAGCCCCTCCTGCGTTGTCTTGGCTGTGTGCTCAGGGTCGTTGTCCTGTTGGAAGGTGAACATTGGCCCCCAGTCTGAGGTTCTGAGCACTCTGGAGCAGGTTTTTATCAAGGATCTCTCTGTACTTTGCTCCGCTCAGCTTTCCCTCAATCCTAACTAGTCTCCCAATCCCTGCCGCTGACAAACATCCCCACAGCATGATGCTGTCACCACCATGCTTCACCGTAGGGATGGTGCCAGGTTTCCTCCAGAAGTGATGCTTGGCTTTTAGTGCCAAAGAGTTCAATCTTGGTTTCACCAGACCACATAATCTTGTTTCTCATGGTCTGAGAGTCCATTAGGTGCCTTTTGCAAACTCTAAGTGGGCTGTCATGTGCTTTTTACTGAGGAGTGGCTTCCGTCTGGCCACTCTACCATAAAGGCCTGATTGGTGGAGTGCTGCAGAGATGGTTGTCCTTCTGGAAGGTTCTCCCATCTCCACAGAGGAACTCTGGAGCTCTGCCAGAGTGACCATCGGGTTCTTGGTCACCTCCCTGACCAAGGCCCTTCTCGCCCGATTGCTCTGTTTGGCTGGGCGGCCAGCTCTAGGAATAGTCTTGGGGGTTTCAAACTTCTTCTATTTAAGAATGATGAAGGCCACTGTGTTCTTGGGAACCTTCAATGCTGCAGAAATGTTTTCTCCAGATCTGAGCCTCAACACAATCCTGTCTCGGAGCTTACAGACAATTCCTTCGACCTCATGGCTTGTTCTTTGCTCTGACATGCACTGTCAACAGGTGTGTGCCTTTCCAAATAATGTTCAATCAACTGAATTTATCACAGGTGGACTCCAATCAAGTTGTAGAAACATCTCAAGGATGATCAGTGGAAACAGGATTCCCCTGAACTCAATTTCAAGTCCCTTAGCAAAGGGTTCCGAATACTGTTTTTTATTTGTAAAAATATCTAAAAACCTGTTATCGCTTTGTCATTATGGGGAATTGTGTGTAGATTGATGAGAAAAATATGTTTTATCAATTTTAGAATAAGGCTGTAATGTAACAAAATATTTCAAAAGTCAAGGGTTCTGAATACTTTACAAATGCACTGTAAGTCTTCAGCTACAGAACGCTATCCCCCACCTCCTATCCATTTCTCCTCCTGTCCTCCCTCTATTCTTTTCCAGGTCCTATGGGTTCCCAGAATACATGTAAAGTCTAAATCTGGGTGGGGATGATGAATTAGGCACGGTGTATTTGGGGAGCTGGGAGCAGAATAGTTCAGTGTTTAATCACAGCCAGAGCTAATACTGTACTGCAGAACATGAATAGACTCAACAGACTGTGTGTGTCTGTGTGTGTGTGCGTCTGTGTGTGGGTGCGTGTGCGTGTGTGTGTGTCTGCTTGCGCAGTGACAGAAATGAATGCTCTTCTCTATAGCTAATATTATCTAAGATTTACAAAAATGTTACTCCCACTTCAAATCAGTCCAAATCCCTGACTTCAACCAAACAGAGTCAATTGCTGTTTGCAAGCAAAGAAACCAACACAGTGTTCCCACACGCACTCTTACAAACCAACACCCATAAGTATTCATTATCCATATCAGGGACCAAATTAGTAATAATCTGGGACTTCCATAGAATCAACAGGTTTCTTATAATAATGACATTGGAGCTGACTGGACATAATCAGAGAGGGTGGACATGTATGCTTAAGAGAGATATAAAAAGAGCGTGGGTACATGTGTGTGTGTGTGTGTGTGTGTGTGTGTGTGTACATTTGTGTATGTGAGTGTGCATCTGTGAGAAAGGAAAGAGAAGGGGAGGGCACTGGGCGAAAATATTTTAGGTATCTCAGTTTGTTCTGGCAATTCTCACATAGAAACTTAATTGGGAGGAAGGATGTTTGACATGCCTTTTTTATCTTACAAATCATGATGAAAGTGGCCATTTTATGCCTTTTTTAGACCTATACATGCCTGCTGTATAACAACACTGATTCCCTCCATTCTATTGGCTAATGTACAATCCCGTGATAATAAAATGGATGACCTCCAATTGCAGATTACCAACGGGATTCTCGGAACTGCAATATTCTTTGCTTTTCAGAAACATGGCTCTTGGAAAATATACCCCCCATGGCTATCCAACTCGATGGATTCTTCATTCACCGGGCGGACAGGACAGTTGAGTCAGGGAAATCGATGGGGGGAGGTGTTTGCCTCTTCATCAACTCCAACTGGTGTGCTAATTCCAGCGTGGTGGAAGTGTCGATCTACTGTTCACCCATCTTGGAATACCTGATTGTCAAATGCCTACCCTTCTACCTCCCGAGGGAGTTTTCAGCTATTATCGTGATTCGGTGTCACTAAGACACGTGATGCCCAACTTCCATCAACACCTCCAACGCCCCTAGGGGTGATAAAGTCCTAGACCACTGCTATTCTACCCACAAGCAAGCATACAAGGCCCTCCCTCGTCCGCCATTCGGCAAATCAGATCATGACTCCTTACTCTTGCTCCCTGTTTACAAGCAGAAACTTAAACAGGAAGTACCCGCGATTCGCTCTGTTGACAAAATGGTCACCATAATCAGAGGTTATGCTACAGGACTGCTTTGCTAGTGGGAATATGTTTAGAGACTCCGTCGACAACATTGCCGAGCTAACCACCTCCATCACCGGCTTCATTAGAAAATGCATCAGAGACGTTGGTGAGGGTTCGCTGCTTCCCCAATCAAAAGCCCTTGAGTAACACCAAGGTTGGCGCTAAACTGAAGAACAGAGCTACCGTAGACAACCCTGATGCTACGGCCACAGACAGGAATAAGTACAAGAAGGCCCGCTATGCCCTCCGCAGAATCATCAAACGAGAAAAATAACAATATAGGAATAAGGTGGAATTATATTACAGAAGCTCCGATGCCCGCCGCATGTGGCAGGGGCTACAGTCCATTACGGACGACAAAGGAAGACCCAACCGTGATTTGCCAACGATGCCTCTCTACCAAACGTACTCAATGCATTTTATGTACGCTTTGACAACAACAACATCGAGCCGGGTGTGAGGCCCGTCACTGACCCACAGGATTGGGTGATCTCGCTCAGACCAACACCTGCAAGGCTGTGGGCCCCGACAGTATTCCAGGACGCGTTCTCAGAGCATGCGCAGAACAGCTCACAATCATTTTCAATCTCTCCTTGTCTCAGTCAGATTTTTTTTTCTCAGATGACCACAATCATTCCTGTTCCTAAGAAATCTAAGGCTTTATGCCACAATGACTACCACCATGTAGCACTCACTTCTGTAATCATTAAGTGCTTTGAGAGGCTGGTTATGGCACACATTAACTCCACCATCCCAGCCACCCTAAACCCACTCCAATTTGCATACTGCCCCAACAGATCCAAAGACGACGCCATCTCAATTACTCTCCACACTCCCTCACCTACCTAGATAAGAGGAATACCTATGTGAGAATGTTGTTCATTGATTACAGCTCAGTGTTCAACACCATTGTCCCCTCCAAGCTCGTTACCAAGCATAGGACTCTGGGTCTGAACACCTCCCTTTGTAACTGGATCCTGGACTTCCTGACGGGCTGACCCCAAGTGGTGAGGGTAGGCAACATCACCTACGCCACGCTGACCCTTAACACATGAGCCCCACAGGGGTGTGTGCTTAGTCCCCTTCTGAACTCCTTGTTCACCCACAAATGTGTGGCCACGCACGACTCCAACACCATTCGCTGACGACACGACGGTGAGTCAGCCTACAAGCAGGAGGTCAGTGACCTGGCAGTGTGGTGCCAGAGCAACAACCTCTCCCTCAACGTCAGCAAGGTCAAGGAGCTGTCCAAGGAGCTGATTGTGGACTACAGGAAACTTCAAGTTCCTCTGTCTCCAAATCATTAAAGACTTAAAATGTTCCAAACACACACGCACAGTCGTGAAGAAGTGTCTCTTCCCCCCCAGGAGGTTGAAAAAGTTTGGCATGGGCCCTCAAATCCTCAAACGGTTCAACAGCTGTACCATTGAGAGCATATTGACTGGCTGTATCACTACTTGGTATGGAAATAGCACTGCCCTCGATCACATGGCACTACAGAGGGTTGTGTGGACAACCCAGTACATCACTGGGGCCGAGTTCCCTGCCATCCAGGACCTCTATATCAGGCGGTGTGAAAAGAAGGCCCAGCAAATCGTCAAAGACTCCAACCACCCAAGCCACAGACTATTTTCACTGCTGCCGCACGGCAAGAGGTACCGGTGAATCAAGTCTGACACCAACAGGCTCTTGAACAGCTTCTATCCTCAAGCAATACGACTGATAAATAGCTGCACATATCTTTATTGACCTTTTATTTCAATCTTTGCACTGTCTCTATGCACACTCCAACTGTCACTCCAACACACAAACACACAGTCCATCATAATATGCAAAAACAGTACCAGTCAAAAGTTTGGACACACCTACTCATTGCAGGGTATGTCTTTATTTTTTACTATTTTCTACATTATAGAATAATAGTGAAGAAATCTAAACTATGAAATAACACATATGGATATATGTAATAACCAAAAAATTGTTAAACAAATCCCAAAATATTTTATATGTGAGATTCTTCATAGTAGCTACCCTTTGCCTTGATGACAGCTTTGCACAGTCTTGGCATTCTCTCAACCGGCTTCATGAGGTAGTCACCTGGAATGCATTTCAATTAACAATTAACTTCTAATTGCACACCATCCCGGATCCGGGAGCACCCCCATCAGTAAAAAAGCTGACTAGCATAGCCTAGCATAGCGTCACAAGTAAATACTAGCATCTAAATATCATTAAATCACAAGTCCAAGACACCAGATGAAAGATACACATCTTGTGAATCCAGCCATCATTTCTGATTTTTAAAATGTTTTACAGGGAAGACACAATATGTAAATCTATTAGCTAACCACGTTAGCAAAATACACCACTTTTTTTACTCCACCAGTTTTTTCCTGTATAGGTAGCTATCACAATTTCGACCAAATAAAGATATAAATAGTCACTAACCAAGAAATAACTTCATCAGATGACAGTCTGATAACATATTTATTGTATAGCATATGTTTTGTTAGAAAAATGTGCATATTTCAGGTATAAATCACAGTTCTACATTGCAGCTGCAATCTGAAATAGCGTCGATGCAGCCAGAATAATTACAGAGACCAACGTCAAATACCTAATTACTCATCATAAATCATTTCTGAAAAATACACAGCGTACAGCAAATGAAAGCCCAACATCTTGTGAATCCAGCCAATATTTCAGATTTTTTAAGTGTTTTACAGCGAAAACACAATATAGCATTATATTAGCTTACCACAATAGCCAGAAACACAAGCAATTTACCAGCAGCAAAGGTTAGCGATCGTAACAATCCAGCAAAATATATATTATTTTTGACAAACCTTGATAAACTTTATCAGATGACAGTCCTGTAACATCATATTACACAATGCATATAGGTTTTGTTCGAAAATGTGCATATTTAGCAGCACAAATCGTGGTTATACAATGTGATCAGTAGCAACATTTCAGGCATTCTGGCCGGCGCCATCTTGGAGAGGCACCTAATCTAATCGATAACTAATTGTAAACTTGACTAAAAAATACAGGTTGGACAGCAAATGAAAGATGCATTAGTTATTAATGCAACCGCTGTGTTAGATTTTTAAAATTAACGTTACTAGACATACAGTGTGCGTTACAGCCAGACCAGTGCCGAAATTAATGGCGGACAAATCCTTTTACATTTTTCCACAGAAATACGAATTAACATCATAAATAGCTCTTACTTTTGGACGAGCTTCCATCAGAATCTTGGGCAAGTTGTCCTTTGTCCATAATAATTGTTGCTCTGCTGAAGAACGTCGTCTTCAACCGTGTAATTAGCAGCAAACATTAGCTATGTGGCCACGACATGCCCAAATCTTCAAAACGCAACACAAAGGAAATTCCGAAAATCTCAATATAATCACATAAACTGATATAACTCGGTTTAAAATAACTTCGTTATGATGTTTCTAACACCTATACCGAATAAAATCAGAGCAGGATATATCTAAGGCCTATAACATGAGCTTTTCAGAACGCCATCCTAAGGTCCTCCTCTGCGCCATGACGAAAGTTGAAAAGAGTGCACCCCCCATTCCATGGGCCTTTATATGGTCTCAGATCTGCCTAGAAACTCCATTCCAATTCTCATTGGTTATTGACATCCAGGGGGAGGTGCATGCAGCTCATGTCGACCCATAGGATACATACAGAGTTTTAAACTGATCCTAGAACAGAGTCAACATTTTCAGATTTTGCAGTACCCGTCAGGAATTTCGCTGCCAAACGAGTTCTGTTTCACTCAGAGAAATAATTCAAACGGTTTTAGAAACTAGAGAGTGTTTTCTATCCAATAGTAATAATAATATGCATATTGTACGAGCAAGAAATGAGTACGAGGCAGTTTAATTTGGAGACAATATTTTCCAAAGTGGAAACAGCACCCCCTATATTGAGAAAAGGTTAACAGAGTGCCTTGTGAAAAGCAAATTTGTGGAATTTCTTTCCTTCTTAATGCATTTGAGCCAATCAGTTTTGTTGTGACAAGGTAGGGTTGGTATACAGAAGATAGCCCTATTTGGTAAAAGACCAAGTCCATATTATGGCAAGAACAGCTCAAATAAGCAAAGAGAAACAACAATCCATCATTACATTAAGACATGGTCAGTCAATATGGAATATTTCAAGAACTTTCAAAGATTCTTCAAATGCAGTCGCAAAAACCATCAAGGGCTATGATGAAACTGGCTGTCTTGAGGACCGCCACAGGAACGGAAGACCCAGTGTAACCTCTGCTGCGGAGGATAAGTTCATTAGAGTTACCAGCCTCAGAAATTGCAGCCCAAATAAATGCTTCACAGAGTTCAAGTATCAGACACTTCTCAACATCAACTGTTCAGAGGAGACTACTTGAATCAGGCCTTCTTGGTCGAATTGCTGCAAAGAAACCACTACTAAAGGACACCGATAAGAAGAAGAGATTTGCTTGAGCCAAGAAACATGAGCAATGGACATTAGAATGCTGGAAATCTGTCCTTTGGTCTGATGAGTACACATTTTCCAAATAAAGAAAAAAGTATTCACCCCCTTGGCATTTTTCCTATTTTGTTGCCTTACAACCTGGAATTAAAATAGATTATTTTTTGGGGGGTTGTATCATTTGATTTACACAACATGCCCACTTTGAAGATGCAACATATTTTTTATTGTGGGGCAAACAAGAAATAAGACAAAAAAACCAGAAAACTTGAGCGTGCATAACTATTCACCCCCCCCCCTCCCCCAAAGTCAATACTTTGTTGAGCCACCTTTTGCAGAAATTACAGCTGCAAGTCACTTGGGGTATGTCTCTATAAACGTGGCACATCTAGCCACAGGGATTTTTGCCCATTCTTCTTGGCAAAACTGCTCTCAATTGCATTGAGGTCTGGGCTTTGACTAGACCATTCCAAGACATTTAAATATTTCCCCTTAAACCACTCGAGTGTTGCTTTAGCAGTATGCTTAGGGTCAATGTCCTGCTGGAAGGTGAACCTCCGTCCCAGTCTCAAATGTCTGGAAGACTGACACAGGTTTCCCTCAAGAATTTCCCTGCATTTAACACCAACCATCAGTCCTTCAATTCTGACAAGTTTCCCAGTCCCTGCCGATGAAAAACATCCCCACAGCAAGATGCTGCCACCACCACGATTCATTGTGGGGATGGTTTTCTCGGGGTGATGAGAGGTGTTGGGTGTGCGCCAGACATATCGTTTTCCTGGATGGCCAAAAAGCTAAATTTTAGTCTCATCTGACCACCTTCCATTTGTTTGGGGAGTCTCCCACATGCCTTTTGGCAAAAACCAAACGTGTTTGCTTATTTTTTTCTTTAAGCAATGGCTTTTTTTCCGGCCACACTTCAGTAAAGCCCAGCTCTGTGGAGTGTATACAGCTTAAAGTGGTCCTATGGACAGATACTACAATCTCCACTGTGGAGCTTTGCAGCTCCTTCAGGGTTATCTTTGGTCTCTTTGTTGCCTCTCTGATGATTAATGCCATCCTTGCCTGGTCTGTGAGTTTTAGTGGGTGGCCCTCTCTTGGCAGGTTTGTTGTGGTGCCATATTCTTTCCATATTTTAATAATGTATTTAATGGTGCTCCGTGGGATATTCAAAGTTTCGGATATTATTTTATAACCCAACCCTGATCTGTACTTCTCCACAACTTTGTCCCTGACCTGTTTGGAGAGCTTCTTGGTCTTCATGGTGCCGCTTGCTTAGTGGTGCCCCTTGCAGTCTCTGGGGCCTTTCAGAACAGATGTATATACAGTTGAAGTTGGAAGTTTACATACACTTAGGTTGGAGTCAATAAAATCCGTTTTTCAACCACTCCACAAATTTCCGGTTAACAAACTATAGTTTTGGCAAGTCTGTAAGGACATCTACTTTGTGCATGACACAAGTAATTTTTCCAACAATTGTTTACAGACAGACCATTTCACTTATAATTCACTGTATCACAATTCCAGTGGGTCAGAAGTTTACATACACTAAGTTGACAATTAGCTTCTGATAGGCTAAATGACCTCATTTGAGTCAATTGGAGGTGTACCTGTGAATGTATTTCAAGGCCTACCTTCAAACTCAGGGACTCTTTGCTTGACATCATGGGAAAATCAAAAGAAATCAGCCAAGAACTGTAGACCTCCACAAGTCTGGCTCACCCTTGGTGCAATTTCCAAATGCCTGAAGGTACCACGTTCATCTATACAAACAATAGTACGCAAGTATAAACACCATGGGACCACGCAGCTGTCAAACCGCTCAGGAAGGAGACGCATTCTGTCTCCTAGAGATGAACGTACTTTGATTCAAAAAGTGCAAATCAATCCCAAAACAACAGCATAGGACCTTGTGAAGATGCTGGAGGAAACAGGTACAAAAGTATCTATATCCACTGTAAAACGAGTCCTATATTGACATAACCTGAAAGGCCGCTCAGGAAGGAAGAAGCCACTGCTCTAAAACCGCCATAAAAAAGCCAGACTACGTTTTGCAACTGCACATGGGGACAAAGATCGTACATTTTGGAGAAATGTCCTCTGGTCTGATGAAACAAAAATAGAACTGTTTGGCCATAATGACCATCGTTATGTTTGGAGGAAAAAGGGGGAGGCTTGCAAGCCGAAGAACACCATCCCATCCGTGAAGCACAGGGGTGGCAGCATCATGTTGTGGGGGTGCATTGCTGCAGGAGGGACAGGTGCACTTCACAAAATAGATGGTATCATCAGGTAGGAAAATTATGTGGATATATTGAAACAACATCTCAAAACATCAGTCAGGAAGTTAAAGCTTGGTCGCAAATGGCCCTTCCAAATGGACAATGACCCCAAGCATATTTCCAAAGTTGTGGCAAAATGCTAAGGACAACAAAGTCAAGGTATTGGAGTGGCCATCACAAAGCCCTGATATTTGTGGGCAGAACTGAAAAAGCATGTGCGAGCAAGGAGACCTACAAACCTGACTCAGTTACACCAGCTCTGTCAGGAGGAATGGGCCAAAATTCACCCAACTTATTGTTGGAAGCTTGTGGAAGGCTACCCAAAACGTTTGACACAAGTTAAACAATTTAAAGGCAATGCTACCAAATAATTGTGTGTATGTAAACTTCTGACCCACTGGGAATGTGATGAAAGAAATAAAAGCTGAAATAAATAATTCTCTCTACTATTATTCTGACATTTCACAATCTTAAAATAAAGTGGTGATCCTAACTGACCTAAGACAGGGAATTTTTACTAGGATTAAATGTCAGTAATTGTGAAAAACTGAGTTTAAATGTATTTGGCTAAGGTGTATGTAAACTTCCGACTTCAACTGTATACGAAGATCATGTGACAGATCATGTGACACTTAGATTGCACACAGGTGAACTTTATTTAACTATTTAAGTGACTTCTGAAGGTAATTGGTTGCACCAGATCTTATTTAGGGGCTTCATAGCAAAGGGGGTGAATACATATGCACGCACCACTTTTCCATATATTTTTTTATTTTTTATTTTTTTAAACAAGACTTTTTTGTGTATGTCCATTACATGAACTCCAAATAAAAATCAATTTAAATTACAGGCTGTAAGGCAACAAAATAGGAAAAACGCCAAGTGGGATGAATACTTTTGCAAGCCACTGTCAATGTACAGTACCAGTCAAAAGTTTGGTCACAACTACTCAGTCAATGGTTTTTCTTTATTTTGACTATTTTCTACATTGTAGAATAATAGTGAAGACATCAAAACTTTGAAATAACACATGGAGGCCAGGTCATCTGATGCAGCACTTCATCACCCTCCTTCTTGGTTAAACAGTCCTTACACAGCCTGGAAGTATGTTTTAGGTCATTGTCACGTTGAAAAAAAATGATAGTCCCACTAAGCGCAAACCAGATGGGATAGCGTATCGCTGCAGAAGGCTGTGTTAGCCATGCTGGTTAAGTGTGCCTTGAATTCTAAATAAAGCAATCACTCTACACACCCACTCACATACAAGCTGCTGCTACTCTGTTTGTCTTATATTCTGTTGCCTAGTCCCCGTAACCCTATACGTATCTACCTCCATCTCTCCAGAGTCCCTGCACATGTAAATATGGTATTGGAACTGACTTTTTAAAATATTTCCTGTATATAGCATGCTTACTTACTTTATTGTGTATTTCATATTTCCTATTCTTATTTCTTCAGTTTTTTTCCTAGTAATACATTGTTAATGATTATTGCAAGAAAGGCATTTTGCAAGAAAGGCATTTCACTGTACTTGTGCATGTGAAATTAAAACTTGATTTAAGTCATGACTTGGGAAATCTGAAGTGGAAACTTTGGAAATCCATGTCAATGACGTGTAACTTTTTCTGACGTAGGTGTCAGTTATAGGGCTGTTCTCTACAAACATGTTAGAGAACACATGTGGGCTCATTACTTCCTGTTTACAATCTGTTGCTACTGTGGCTGCGGTCTGCAATGCATTTAGACTGTTGGGAGATGTTGGAAGGGCTGACGCCAGTGAAACGGGGAGAAAGAAAATAGCTAGATTATTCTGATGAGTGGGTTAAGTGAATAACGTAAACTCACCCCATTCCGTACAAATGTGCTGAACCGCGACATTCAAATGAGGCTAAAATGAAAACTAATGGGACTGTAGCGACTGTGTTGACTTCAAAATCGGGGGCGTGAACTAGGTTTCTATTCAAGCGTTGATCGACATGGTAATGGCTCTATAGTATTGGAGAAAAGTTGTAAAAACTGACCCTCCGTTACATCTTGACGTGTCATGTCGTAACGTACAGCACGCATAAAGCAACTATTTCTGTCTTACAATCTCTCTCCACCAGGTGTAACACTTCTCTCATCGTTTAAAAACAAGAAATGGACAGTGACGGGGTAAGGGGGGATACCTAGTCATTTTTTTCGTCATCATTGCATGCGATCATCATTCTCAAAGCCGCTGTTTACTTCTAAGATCACTTTAGCACCGCCTAAACACCTGATTCAAATTCGACACAAACCTTCAAATAGGTATGTAATGACACATTACGGACCAAGGCGATGTACGAGTTTACGTTACGTGAAATGCCAACACAACTGGAACACTTCATTGTTTCTGAAGACACATTGTGCACGGCGGCGCTACTGCAAGAGTGTAGCTAGCTAGCTAGCAAGTAGCAGTTGCTCGCTAACTATACACGTTTGGCTGGCTAGCTAGCTAAAGCTAGCATAGTTAACTGTGCAGTGAAGTAAATCCATATGAAGGAAGTTAATATATAGCTCAGTGTCTCCAAAACTTCAAGGTGTCTCTACAGTAATAAACCTAGCTGTCAAAGGGAATGTGCTTGCTGGCCAATGTGATACAAAATTCTGCCAAGCAATGTCAAAACGTGCAAACAAAACAATGTGCAAAGAGTTGGGCTATTGTAGTAGCTAGCTATATTGCTATAAAAGTATTGATCTATATTCTAGCTAGAGTCCATAACAAAAAGCTATATTGGTCGTCTAGTAGCTGCTAGCGGGGATACTTGTAAACATTACAGATAGGTCGTTCCAGCTGTTGTTTAGTTAGCTAGCCGGGTAGCTAGCTAGCTAACAAGCTAGCAAAATGTTTAGTACATTAGCTACAGTAACTACCTAACCTTTACTCTTTAGATAATCAGAAGAAAATCTGAATGGTAGCTAGCCTGCACAGTTACAGGTACTCTGATGCTTGAAACAACTTTGGAACCAATTATCCACAGTTGCTAATAGTTACCGGTCCAATGAGTAGGTTAGCTAGCCTCTAGCTTTACCGGTAAAACTCCAGTATTACCGCCTAACGCTATATTCATATTTGATCATTCAATTCCGTTGCAGAAGAGTGAGGAGAGTGGATGTTCCTCCGCCTTGTCATAGCTACTGTTAGCTGTGCTGTGCACCATAGCGATTAGCAAAGTTACCCTGACCCTGGCTTTTATAAATCACAGAGTGTGGGCTGTGCCAGAGACCATACACTGGGCAAAAAGGGCCCAAAACAGGGGATATCTTTACATGACACATTTTTGATATTCTAGAGAATACAGAGCATTTCCATTGTATATTTTGAGTTTTGTGGATATGCACCATATCCTGACAAATTCTGAATCCAGATGTGTCTTCTAGACATACTGTATATGATATTGGGATTACTCCGCATATCACACATGGATGGACATTTCCTATGGCCAGATATAGACTCATTCAATATCCTAAAATATGGGACATCCTATTTCTCTCATCATGTTGACAAAAATTGACTGTATACATCACATCTGTGTTTTCTCAGCCCATTCCAGATATTCATTTCAGATATGCTTCTCTTGGCTGAGGTCCATACCATGGATCTTGATATGCTGAAAATAAGGACAGCACATGCACAGCACATGCTCAATAATTTGACAAATATTACATCTATATCATTCTTTCAGACACTAGCTATAATTTTTGTATTCCATCTGGATAAAAGCACTGTAACTGGTAGCCTAGCAACAATAATCAACTTTAATTTTTGAATATGGCACCACAAATGAGTGTGTAAATGGTGGGTGGTCAACCTGACAACTGGAGAAACAAAGAAGTGAAAAGCTGTGTAGAAAATACCTAAAAGAAGTTAACGCTAAAGTGATTTGCTAATTTGAGATGTTTCTACAGCTATTCTTGCTAGCCGCTGTCTTTGTTAGTGGGCCAGAGGCTATACTGTATCAGAGGGCCAGCTTTTTTCTGACAAAGGCAGATACAGCACACTAACTTGTTCAGACCCAAGCCCACATCCTTCCCTCTACCATGTTTCAAAGAGAATAGACAATTATTATATTTTGTTGTTTTGGGGATGGGGGTATGTGTATACTATCTATTTGATAGAAGAGAGATAGTGTGTGTATGTATGTGTGTGGGCGTGCATGTGTGTGTATACGGCAAAGGTTGCTCTCTTCTTTGGTGGAGGAGATAAAGGTGTTGTTCTTATCACTGGTTGTTATATCAGTATATAAAGCATGGTGGTGGGAACCTCTAGCTGCACTGGGAGAGTTGATTCAAAAGTGACAGTAGAGTGCTCTCTCTAAAATTAGCTTACCTTCCCCAGTCCTAAACCTTAACCATTATGGAATGGAGAAAATGCTAAATCTTAAACCTAGATCAGCATCTCTAGGGGACAACTTACCCCATTTACATTTACATTTAAGTCATTTAGCAGACGCTCTTATCCAGAGCGACTTACAAATTGGTGCATTCACCTTATGATATCCAGTGGAACAACCACTTTACAATAGTGCATCTAACTCTTTTAAGGGGGGGGGGGGGGTTAGAAGGATTACTTTACCCCAGTCTGTCCTTCTCTCCTGTTCAACAAATCCCACCAGGTAGGTACAGTGCCTTGCAAAATTATTCATCCCCCTTGACGTTTTTCCTATTTTGTTGCATTATAACCTGTAATTTAAATGGATTTTTATTTGGACTTCATGTAATGGACAGACACAAAATAGTCCAAATTGGTGAAGTGAAAAAGTGAAAAAATTACGTGTTTAAAATTTGTTGAAAAAATAAAATACGGAAAAGTGGTGCGTGCATATATATATATTCACCCTCTTCGCCATTGATGCCCCTAAATAAGATCTGGTGCAACCAATTACCTTCAGAAGTCACATAATTAGTTAATAAAGTCCACCTGTGTGCAATCTAAGTGTCACATAATCTGAGTATACACACATCTGTTCTGAAAGGCCCCAGAGTCTGCAACACCACTAAGCAAGGGGCATCACCAAGCAAGCGGCTACATGAAGAGCTCTCCAAACAGGTCAAGGACAAAGTTGCGGAGAAGTACAGATCAGGGTTGGGTTATAAAAAATATTCGAAACTTTGAAAATCCCACGGAGCACCATTAAATCGATTATTAAAAAATGTAAAGAATATTGCACCATAACAAACCTGCCAAGAGCGGGCTGCACCTCAAATCTCACAGACCAGGCAAGGAGGGCATTAATCAGAGAGGCAACAAAGAGACCAAAGATAACCCTGAAGGAGCTGAAAAGCTCCACAGTGGACATAGGAGTATCTGTCCATAGGACCGCTTTAAGCCGTACACTCCACAGAGCTGGGCTTTACGGAAGAGTGGCCGGAAAAAAGCTATTGCTTAAAGAAAATAATAAGCAAACATGTTTGGTGTTTGCCAAAAGGCATGTGGGAGACTCCCCAAACAAATGGAAGGTGGTCAGATGAGACTAAAATGTTGCTTTTTGGCCATCCAGGAAAACGATATGTCTGGCGCAAACCCAACACCTCTCGTCACCCCGAGAACACCATCCCCACAGTGAATCATGGTGGTGGCAGCATCATGCTGTGGGGATGTTTTTCATCGGCAGGGACTGGGAAACTTGACAGAATTGAAGGACTGATGGTTGGTGCTAAATGCAGGGAAATTCTTGAGGGAAACCTGTTTCAGTCTTCCAGACATTTGAGACTGGGACGGAGGTTCACCTTCCAGCAGGACAATGACCCTAAGCATACTGCTAAAGCAACACTCGAGTGGTTTAAGGGGAAACATTTAAATGTCTTGGAATGGTCTAGTCAAAGCCCAGACCTCAATGCAATTGAGAATCTGTGGTATGACTTAAAGATTGCTGTACACCAGCAGAAACCATCCAACTTGAAGGAGCTGGAGCAGTTTTGCCTTGAAGAATTGGCAAAAATCCCAGTGGCTAGATGTGCCAAGCTTATAGAGACTTACCTCAAGAGACTTGCAGCTGCAATTTCTGCAAAAGGTGGCTCTACAAAGTATTGACTTTGGGGGGGTGAATAGTTATGTACGCTCAAGTTTTCAGTTTCTTTTGTCTTATTCCTTGTTTGCTTCACAAGAAAAAATATTTGCATCTTCAAAGTGGGCATGTTGCGTAAATCAAATGATACAAATCCCCCCAAAATCTATTTTAATTCCAGGTTATAAAGCAACAAAATAGAAAAAATGCCAAAAGGGGGTGAATAATTTCGCAAGCCACTGTACACTCAAATAGATTTAATGTAAATAATCCCTGTTTACCTGTCCAGGGCCTTGTCTATCACATAACAGCCTCCACTTTATTGATGAGGTAGATTGTGCATTGTAGGTTGAATAATGTGAGACAGAGGTAGTGAGAGAGCATAAGAGAGGGATATATAAAGAAAAGAAGGAGAGCTCATCAAAAAGGAGAGGAAAAGAGAAAAAGCAAGAAAGTGACAGAAAGTGAAAGCGAAGGACAGTGATAAAGTTTGAGCGAGATGGAGACAGAGTGGGTGATGGAGGAAAGAAGATGTTGTTTGCATCTGTGTTCTCCCAATCACACTGGAGCAGAGCTCTGCTCTCTGTTCAAACCGGCTGACCCAGATGCAGCTGAATTAAAGACAGCCTCAGAGAGAGAGAGAGAGAGAGACAGAGAGAGAGAGAGAAACAACATTGTAAATACCACCAATACGTATCTGTTTATTTATCTTCCCATATTCGTACTACAAATATTTGCACATTGTTAAAACACTTTACATAGCTAATAATATAACACTTGAATTTATTTATTTTCATCTTTAAAAATATTTTTTAAACCTTTTTGAGTGCAATGTTTACTGTTAATTTCTAATATTTTTTTGTTGATGTTGTGAAATACATTTCTTGTTAGTTTTGTTTTCTAGTTTATTTCACTTGCTTTGCCAATGTAAACATGTTTCCCATGCCAATAAAGCCCCTTTGAATTGAATTGAGAGAGAGTGTGTGTGTGTGTTTGTGTGTGTGTAAAACAGGAAGTGAGAGATGAAGAAACTAGCTAAAGTGCAGGCTACCTCTCTCGTTCCCAGGCTACCTCTCTCGTTCCCACTCTACCCCCATACATATGTCACATACTCTGTTTTTTCAGTGTTCTCAATCATAGCAACCTCAGGGTTCATAGTCATAAAGTACTCCTTTGCTCTGTGTGCTGTTTGTAAGTGTTCTGCCATCAATCATAGCGTCACCACACACAACCATGTTACACGATGAGATGATCTACAGACCGGAAGAGTACATTAGTGCCCAGATGATACTCCATACATTGAGTGTGTCTATTTGTATCAGTGACATCTAGGCATAGAGATCCTAATAGATTACTAGAGGGGGTATGTCATTAACCTTCAAAGATCCAGAATGGGATAAAAAATGGCAGCCATATTGCTCAGGGAGAAATGCAAACCAGTCTGATTGGAAGGAATGGCATTAGAGCAGTGTTTCCCAAACTCGGTCCTGGGGACCCTAAGGGGTGCACGTTTTGTTTTTTATCCTAGCACTACACATCTGATTAAAAAAATAATGAACTCATCATTGATTATTTGAATCAGCTGTGAACTGCTAGGGCAAAAACCAAAACGTGCACCCCTTAGGGTCCCCAGGACTGAGTTTGGGAAAACGCTGCAGTAGAGATATAATCCTGATTTTACTTATTCAGAAAAATGAAAGTAAGGCATGTGGTAAATTAGCAATTGTGTAATAGAAGTATTGTCACCCTAAAATATAGTCATATAATTATAGATACAGTTTCTACATGTTTTATACAAACATTCGGGGCGGCAGCGTAGCCTAGTGGTTAGCGCGTTGGACTAGTAACCAAAAGATTGCAAGATCGAATCCCTGAGCTAACAAGGTACAAATCTGTTGTTCTGCCCCTGAACAAGGCAGTTTAACCCACTGTTCCTAGGCTGTCATTGAAAATAAGAATTTGTTCTTAACTGACTGATGCATTGGTTATAGCATATCTCTGAGTTCTATGCTCTCATTTCTTTAGCCGCCAATGGATCACAGTGTATCAATGTGTCCATATGGCAGAGGCTAGTGCTCTCACCATAGTTTCATTTTAAAGTTCAGATTTTTATGATTAACCACGTGACAATGATTTTGAGAAACTGAAACGTTATTATTTCAATGAAACTGTTCCACGAAAACGTGCATATAAAAGTAATCATAACTGGCACGCAGATTGGTAGAAATGGTAGGATAAATTGTAAGCTTCCCCAAACTTGAAACTCAGGAGATGACTATGGTCTTTACTATTCCAGCCATTTAAAAAATATGCACAAGCGCGTGCACACATAGGAGGTCCCGTGAAAAAAACAGGCCCGCCTATGGAAATCAAACGCCTCCCCAACTGATTTGTCCGGGCGCCAGGTCTGTGGAAACCATGTGTTTGATGTATTTGATACCATTCCACTCATTTTGCTCCAGCCATTACCACGAGCCAGTCCTCACCAATTAAAGTGCCTGGGACTAAACACCTCCTTCTGCAACTGGATCCCGGACCTCCTGTGTTCTGCATTGACCCCACCCCCCCCACCCCCACCCCCTTTGCAGTCTTTTGACTCATCACATGCGCTGCTGCAACTGCTTATTAGCCTATTTATCCTGTTGCCAAGTCACTTTACCTCTACCTACAGCATATGTATATCGACCTCAATTACCTCCTACCACTGCACATCGACTCAGTACTGGTACCCCGTGTATATAGCCAAGTTATCGTTACTCATTGTGTACTTATTCCTCGTGTTATTATCTTTCTATTATTTTTTATATTTTTCACTCTGTATTGTTGGGAAGGGCCGTAATTATGCATTTCGCTGTTAGTCTAGACCTGTTGTTTACAAAGCATGTGCCACATTTGATTTGATTTGTTGCAACTCATTTATGGACAATCCTTGCTTTAGGCCCACATAACAACAACCATTTATATGAAAACGTAAAGGTCAAACTCAGATAATGAAGCGCAAACCCACTGAGAGGAAACGCACTCAAAAACACCATAGCCTATATGGATATTAGTGAACAACATCGCTTTATGTCCCTTCTTAGGAGCCTCACAAAATAGTGAAACTGAAAAAAACATACCTCTCGCAAATTCTCGCAAATAGGCAACTGTTCAACAAGACATTCTGACAACAAGCGTCTCACCTGCTTTCTCGACCAAACACGAGAGCCCCTTTACAAGAGCGAGCAGCACCCCCATGAAGAACATCTGCCCACCGAACAACTCCTTTCGCTTTTTCCGCTGAGCTTTGGTCTTCCGCTGGTTCAGCATCCCTTGAAGCGGCTTACTCCGCACCCAGACGGTCCCGGGCATCATGCCAAAGGCTATCCCATCCATGGAGACGTTTTCACGGGGACAGAGTTTCTGGGAACCCGGACAGGGTACGCGGAGGAGTCGAAGGACGCGGGGAGGAAGAGGGGTTCGGAAAGTTACACAATGGAAGAGGTGGGTTGTCGACGCGTGAAAGGCGATGTTGGTATTCTATCTTGAGTCGGTTGCGATGTTGTCTTCTATATTACTTCGCACGGAAGTGTTGCTGTGCGTCGTGGATGTTGTGATAGGACGGCGCGCTCCATGGATGCGTCAGTTCTGTGCCAGTTTTCGCAGGACACGGTCTGCAACGAGGCTGGCGATGTAGAAGAGAGAGCGCGGAAAGGAGGATGTAGAGGGGTGAGTGTGTGTGAGAGAGAGAGAGAGAGAGAGAGAGAGAGAGAGAGAGAGAGAGAGCGAAAGAGAGAGAGAGAGAGATAAAGCTATAGAGAAATAGTAATTGAACAATGTAGCGAGATGGGGAAAAAGGACAGAGCGAAGAGAAATCCCACTGTGCATAAACTGTATTTCAACAAATATTATATTTCACCCCAAAATGTAATGGGATGACGTTTTATCAACGTGGAAAACTAATTGAATTCGCAAAGTCATCAATGTTAAAGGAATTGTGGGGATTTTTGTGTCTTTTATTCACCCAACTTTTAGCCTAAATCCAATAACATGCTTCAAATGTATGTTGATTTCATGTTAAATTCAGATAGTTGAAAACTCAATCAAATGTAAATTACAACTAGACCTTGAACTGGCATCAGTGTCCAGTGGATACATTTGTCAAGCAGCAGGCTTCATTGTGAACGATAAACTACACGCTCATCGTTGCCCTCTCCTGGATGTAAACTCAGCAAAAAAGAAACGTCTCTTTTTCAGGACTCTGTCTTTCAAAGATAATTCGAAAAAATCCAAATAACTTCAGAGATCTTTATTGTAAAGGGTTTAAACACGGTTTCCCATGCTTGTTCAATGAACCATAAACAATTCATGAACATGCACCTGTGGAACGGTCGTTAAAACACTAACAGTTTACAGATGGTAGGCAATTAAGGTCACAGTTATGAAAACTTAGAACACTAAAGAGGCCTTTCTGCTGACTCTGAAAAACACCAAAAGAAAGCTGCCCAGGGTCCCTGCTCATCTGCGTGAAAGTGCCTTAGGCATGCTGCAAGGAGGCATGAGGACTGCAGATGTGGCCAGGACAATAAATTGCAATGTCCATACTGTGAGACGCCTAAGACAGAGCTACCGGGAGACAGAACGGACTCCATCAGTGCTCAGACTGTCTGCAATAGGCTGAGAGAGGCTGGACTGAGGGCTTGTAGGCCTGTTGTAAGGCAGGTCCTCACCAGACATCACAACCATGTCGCCTATGGGCACAACAACGTCGCCTATGGGCACAAACCCACTGTCGCTGGACCAGAAAGGACTGGCAAAAAGTGCTCTTCACTGACGAGTTGCGGTTTTGTCTCACCAGGGGTGATGGTCAGATTCGCATTTATCGTCGAAGGAATGAGCGTTACACCGAGGTCTGTACTCTGGAGCGGGATCGATTTGGAGGTGGAGGGTCCGTCATGGTCTGGGGCGGTGTGTCACAGCATCATCGGACTGAGCTTGTTGTCATTGCAGGCAATCTCAACGCTATGCGTTACAGGGAAGACATCCCTCCCCCTCATGTGGTACCCTTCCTGCAGGCTCATCTTGACATAACCCTCCAGCATAACAATGCCACCAGCCATACTGCTCGTTCTGTGCGTGATTTCCTTCAAGACAGGAATGTCAGTGTTCTGCCATGGCCAGCGAAGAGCCCGGATCTCAATCCCATTGAGCATGTCTGGGACCTGTTGGATCGGAGGGTGAGGGCTAGGGCCATTCCCCGAGAAATGTCCGGGAAATTGCAGGGGCCTTGGTGGAAGAGTGGGGTAACATCTCATAGCAAGAACTGGCAAATCTGGTGCAGTCCATGTGGAGGAGATGCACTGCAGGACTTAATGCAGCTGGTGGCCACACCAGATGCCGACTGTTACTTTTGAATTTGACCCCCCCCCCTTTGTTCAGGGACACATTATTCAATTTCTGTTAGTCACATGTACTGTATGTGGAACTTGTTCAGTTTATGTCTCAGTTTTTGAATCTTGTTATACAAATATTTACAAATCATTTTTAAGTTTGCTGAAAATAAACGCAGTTGACAGTGAGAGGACGTTCATTTCTTTGCTGAGTTTAGGATATTCCATAGTTTCTTTCAGTAGCCTATTGAAGTAGATAGGCCTACCTATACAAACTACTCCGACTCTGCATAAACTAAAGTAAGCTATAGACAAATGATTGTGTTTTGCAGACATCCGTTTGGCAATGGGTGGCAAATTCAACATTGTAATTATCCTTTACATGAGAATGGTAGGCACATATAAGTGCACGCGTGCACATGCACGCACGCACGCAAACGGGTCTTTCTATGAATAATGGAGTCAATGTGTGACATTGGGATAAACATTTCCAATTGGTTTGAAACAAAAATAAAAAGGATTTTCATGCAGTTCCACATGCGTAATTAGAGGAATAAAAGTTAATATATGCAAATGCACCCATGACTCCACCTGTACAACAACATAGGTCTAGGACTACACACCCTTTAACCCTCCTGTTGTGTTCGTTTCATGTTAATTAGTTCTGTGTTCCGGTCCAAAATGACCGTCCCATTATAGCTGATTAAAAATCCATAATAACACAGATATTATCACCTAATGTTGTGTTCGATCTTTTTATCAACTTAAGTTATTGTGAACATTACAAGTTTTGAACTTCTATTTGCTATTTATGGCCTGTAGGCCTCATTGACCTGAGCTCATACAACTTGTTGTTGAGTAAAAAAAGCATAATGTATGGATTATTTTGACTATAACAAATACTCAGATGAAACATATTGTGCTATTTATCACAGACTACTTTGTGTCAAAGTTTAACAAGGACTCTCTCCTCCTCACCAGTGTCATGATCAAAGATATGTTCATGAGCCTCACATAAAGTATATTGTTTGGTCATTGTGCTGCCACAGAATGAATTGTGAGCAAGGCCTCAAAAAAGCTTTATATACCAGAGCTGCGAGAAAAGTTCTATATATTATTGAAACAATGTTGCAATTGTTTGTGAGAATGCAAATAGGTGTGGTTCCCGTGGGGGAAAGATTATATTGGGGAAAGGTTCCCGTGGGGATTGCCATGGAAGCCAAGAAGGGGAGTGAGGTGTGTGCTCAAACAAATATGCATGTGGGGGTCTGGGAGAGGAAGTGTGTCCATCTGATGAATGGCCATGCGCCTGAACTAAATTTTATACACTAATTGTAGTCTCACCCATTCATTTCTGTGGGGTGGCAGGTAGCCTAGTGGTTAGAGCGTTGGACTTGTAACCGAAAGGTTGCAAGATTTAATCACTGAGCTGACAATGTAAAAATCTGTTGTTCTTCCCCTGAACAAGGCAGTTAACCCCCTGTTCCTAGGCTGTCATTGAAAATAAGAATGTGTTCTTATTATCTGACTTGCCTAGTTAAATAAAGGTTACATTTAAATAATGACAAAGCAGTTTTAGAAGCCTCTTGGACCTAGACTTAGTGCTCCGGTACCACTTGCCGTGCGGTAGCAGAGAGAACAGTCTGATTAGGGTGGCTGGAGTCTTTGACAATTTTAGGGCCTTCCTCTGACACAGCCTGGTATAGAGGTCCTGGATGGCAGGAAGCTTGGTCCCGCTGATGTAATGGGCCGTACGCACTACCCTCTGTACTGCCTTGATGTCGGAGGCCGAGCAGTTACCATACCAGGCAGTGATGCAAACCGTCAGGATGCTCTCGATGGTGAAGCTGTAAAACCTTGTGAGGATCTGAGGACCCATGCCAAATCTTTTCAGTCTCCTGAGGGGGAATAGGTTTTGTCGTGCCCTCTTCACGACTGTCTTGGTGTGCTTGGACCATGTTAGTTTGTTGGTGATGTGGATGCCAAGGAACTTGAAGCTCTCAACCTGCTCCACTACAGCCCAGTCGATGAGAATGGGGGTGTGCTCGGTCCTCCTTTTCCTGTAGTCCACAATCATCTCCTTTGTCTTGATCACGTTGAGGGAGAGGTTGTTGTCCTGGCACCACACGGTCAGGTCTCTGACCTCCCTATAGGCTGTCTCATAGTTGTCAGTGATCAGCCTCGATTTGGCCCAAACATAATCGTCTATGTTTCACATGTTCTGACAGCACAGTACAGTAGAGTAGAGCACAGCATAGTACAGTACAGTAGAGCACAGCAGAGTACAGTACTGTACAGTATAGTGACAGTATAGTAGAGTATAGTTCAGTACAGTACAGTAGAACACAGTAGAGTAAAGTGCAGTGTAATGTACTATATTGTATTGTACTGTAACCTACTGTACTCTACTGTATTGCTGTACATTACTCTACTGAACTATACTATACTTGATATTACTGAATCGGAGTACAGGCAACATTGATGTACCTTTTTTTGGTGAGCCTGTTGCAGCATAATCTTGTATGATTGGCAGAGATACTTGATAATGACATCATAGGATGGAGGCATCCTCAGGCCCAGCTATCCCATAATGCCCTCTGATGGAGGGTGTGTTGTTGGCCAATGAGCTGCCAGATTAGAGCTATAGCTCCTTGGCCCATACTCACACAATCTCACTCTCACACATTCATATGCTCACGCAAACACACACCACATGCACACACTTCCTGTTTGTGGGATTGAGCATGATCCTAGTCCAGAGTGCATCATAGCAGTGATTCAGGACATTGAGTGGGTGATATCTCTCGCTCGCTCGCTCTCTCTCTCTCTCTCTCTCTCTCTCTCTCTCTCTCTCTCTCTCTCTCTCTCTCTCTCTCTCTTTCTCTCTCTGACATGATTTATCTCTGTCCAGTCTTTGATGTGCTGTTAGCCTTGCATTGTCCTCTAACTCAGTGTGATTCTGTGTGAAGCTGGTTTCAGTTCAATACAGCTCAGTTTTTTCCTTCTTTTGATCAATAGAGACAGAGGTTTTGTTTGCCAAGTTAAAAGGCTTCATACTGTATCAGAGTGGCCAGCTGTGTAGGTGAATACATCACTCGGACGCATCACTCAATGCATCACTCAGTGGCGGCCATGTAATTTCAGACAGCCTTAGGTAGATATTGTCATTAACCTGTCTGAACCAGGGATGAGCAACTTTGATGGGGGTGGGGGCCACAAAAAAACGGATCTCATCATGAGGGGCCGCAGTGGCTCGTGGGTCTATGTACCTACATCCATAATTACTTTCATTAATTTTTTGCTCCTGTAAGTCGTTCTGGACAAGAGTGCCTGTTAAATGACTATAATGTAAAACATTTAAATGCCAGTAAACAATGAATATGCAGTATCACAGTGTTTTACCAGTAGCAGAGAAGTCTTTCTTTTTCTAGCATGCGTTGTGGTAAATGTCCATCCATATTCATGTGTTGTTAATGCCATCAACTCTCAATGGACCACAAGTTCCTTCCCTCACTGTACTCTGGTGTGAGAGATAGATTACAACTAAATCCTATGAATTAATTAGATCCTATCAATTAAAATGGCCAATTCGGGTGCAATCAATTAGCTTAATTTCTCAGCGATCAAAGTATATTTAAACAAAATAATGTTGTAGGAATACTGATCTTATATGTTTCTATCTGCCGAAACGATTTCAGAACAATCTGAGATGGTTGGTGTCATGGAACGACCCAAAGGGCAGACAGCTTTGTACAGTACGTCGACATTCATAAAATTCTGTGTTTCAAATGGATCTATGGTAAACCCATGAAATGACATCGGTGCTCTCCATTTCCACATGACAGTGCCACCTCAGGGATTAAATGAATAAGAGGTGTATAATGACTTGACACCCGTGTCATATTAATGCTACTGTCCTCGCTATCCTATTGCTGCCTCCCCTGAATACCAATGTCTCCTGGTTTTGCAGGACAGTCAGAGAAGTAACTGGAGTGACAAGCTAGCGTCTTGCTTTAGAATGTTGAACGGTTGGCGTGAGTGTGTTATTTACTTGGGGATGCAGGGATGCGGGTTCGAATGCACATACACAGTGCACATACACAGTGGTGCTCATTGGGTGACTAATCCAGAAATGACCTGCCACTGGCACTGAGTAAAACCTGTGTGTCTATGTATGCTGATGACACAACACGTTACACATTAGCTACCACAGCAAGTGAAATCACTGCAACACTTAACAAAGAGCTGCAGTCAGTTTCAGAATGAGTGGCAAGAAATAAGCTGGTCCTAAGTATTTCAAAAACAAAAAGCATTGTATTTGAGCAAATTGAGGAGATTAAACTGCTTCGTGTTACCCTAGATTGTAAACTGTCATGGTCAAAACAAATTGATGCAACGGTAGCTAAAATGGGGGAGAGGTCTGTCTGTAATAAAATGCTGCTCTGCTTTCTTGACATCGCTATCAACAAAACAAGTCCTACTGGCCCTAGTTTTATCACACCTGGACTACCGCCCAGTTATATGGTCAAGTGCCAGGGGATTACAATTGTCCCAGAACAGAGCAGCACGGCTGGTCCTTAGATGTACACGGAGAGCCAGCATTGATGATATGCTTGTCAATCTCTCCTGGCTCAGGGCTTTTCTTTGTGAGAGGTATTGACATTTAGAAATTACCGAGCTGTCTGTTTAAGCAACTAGCGCACAGCTCAGACACCCATAAATACCCCACAAGACATGCCACCAAAGGTTTCTTCACAGTCCCCAGGTCCAGAACAGACTACGGGAAAGGCACAGTACTGCATTGAGCTGTGACTACGTGGAATTCTATTCCACATCATGTAACTCACTCAAGCAGTAAAATCTGATTTAAAAAACAGCTAAAACTACAGCTTATGGAACAGTGCGGACTGTGAAGAGGCACACACACACAGAGGCACACACACAGAGGCACACACACAGAGGCACACACACAGAGGCACACACACAGAGGCACACACACAGAGGCACACACACAGAGGCACACACACAGAGGCACACACACAGAGGCACACACACAGAGGCACACACACAGAGGCACACACACAGAGGCACACACACAGAGGCACACACACACAGCATTTGCAAACACTAACACCAACACTAACACACACACTCTATACACTTATACATTTGAATATTGTTATTTAGCTGTATTATTGATTTTGTATTGTATATATGTTATGGTAGAGTAGTGTGTAATAATGTGTTGTGTTATGTATTATGTAATTGTGATTGGACCCCAGGAAGAGTAGCTGCGGCCTTGGCCTCAGCTAATGGGGATCCAGAATAAAATCTGTTGAGCTACAACAGATTATTAATGTTTTTATAGGTTCCTGCTATTATTCACATGTGCACACACGCACAGGCATGCACACACTGTCACTCGCACTCGAGCACGCCCGCGCACACACACACAAACACACACACGCAAGCTAGCACCAACATGCTAAGCTAATCAGAGCAAGCTAGATACCTAAGCATTTAGCAACGTCTTAGCTACTCATGTTGAATTACTAAAAAGAGCTAGCTAGCTACAGTGCCTTCAGAAAGTATTCATACCCCTTAACGTATTCCACATTTTGTTGTGTTAAAGCCTGCATTCAAATGTATTAAATCGTTTTTTTTTCTCATCCATCTACACACATTACCCCATAATGACAAAGTGAAAACATGTTTACACTTTTTTTATATGTATTAAAAATGAAATGTAGAAATATATAATTTACATAACTATTCACACCGCTTCGCTATGACACTCCAAATTGAGCTCGGGCGCATCCAATTTCCTTTGGTCATCAAGTTGTCACGACAACTTGATTGGATTCCACGTCACCTGTGGCCAATTAAAATGTTTGGACCTGATTTAGAAAGAAAAACACCTGTCTATATAAGGTCCCACAGTTGAAAGTGCATGTCAGAGCAATAACTATACTATGAACTGTCCGTAGATCTCCGAGATAGAATTGTGTTGAGGCATATAGCGTGCCTTAAGAAATTATTCACACTCCTTGACTTCTTCCACAGTTTGTTGTGTTACAGCCTGAATTTAAAGATTGTTTTTGTCAGTGGCCTACACACAATACCCCATAATGTCAAAATATATTTTTTTATATAAAAAATAAGTATTAATCCCCTTTGTTATGGCAAGCCTTTCAGGTTCAGGTGTAAACATTTGCTTAACAAGTCACATTATAAGTTGCATGGACTCATTTTGTGTGCCATAACAGTATTTAATATGATTTTTGAATGACTACCTCATCTCTGTACCCCACACATACAATTATCTGTAAGGTCCTTCTGTCGAGCTGTGAATTTCCAACACAGATTCACCCACAAAAAACAGGGATATCTTCCAATGCTTTGCATAGATTTTTTTTTTTTTTTACCTTTACTTAACTAGGCAAGTCAGTTAAGAACATATTCTTATTTTCAATGACAGCCTAGGAACAGTGGGTTAACTGCCTTGTTCAGGGGCAGAACAACAGATTTTCTTTACCTTGTCAGCTCGGTGGATTTGATCTTCCAACCTTTTGGTTACTTGTCCAACGCTCTAACCACTAGGCTACCTGCCACCCCAAAGGGTGGTCCATTAGATAAGAAGGGCAGCTATTGGTAGATGGGTAGAAATAAAAAAAACAGACATTGAATATAAGCATTAATAAGTTATTAATTACACAATGGATGGTGTACCAATACACCCAGTCACTACAAAGGTAAAGGAGTCCTTCCTAACTCAATTGCCGGACAGGAAGGAAACCACTCAGGGATTTCACCATGGTGACTTTAAAACAGTTGCAGAGTTTAGTGGCTGTGATCGGAGAAAACTGAGGATGGATCAACAACATTGTAGTAACTCTACAATACTAACCTAATTGACAGATTTAAAAGAAGGAAGTCTGTACGGAATAAAAATATTCCAAAACATGCATCCTGTTTGCAACAAAGAACTAAAGTAAAATTTGGCAAAGCAATAAACTTTTTGTCCTGAATGTTATGTTTGGGACAAATCCATTACATCACATTACTCAGTACCAGTCTCCATATTTTCAAGCATAGTGGTGACTGCATCATGTTATGGGTATCCTTGTAATTGTTAAGAACTGGGGAGTTTTTCAGGATAAAAAAGAAAAGGAAACATCCTAGAGGAAAACCTGGTTCAGTCTAGAGTCTAGAAATCTAAGATAACTCAAGAAATATGTAATTAAGTTTCACGTTTTGCCGAGGATGTTTTAGTTGCGCAATTTTACATCTAACTAAGGTGTTTGGTGCAGTTTTTCTCATGTTAAAAAATGTGTAAACAAAGTCGGAGCTGCTGGGCAGGTCCGACTTTCACTATCTATACTATTGGATAGAGAGAAATAACCCCAGCTGTTCAACCCATATTAGTGGGCAAATGGACATCTTCAAATCAAAACCCAACCTTCATTTTAGGCTGGGTTTCTGTACAGCACTTCGATGTTGCTGATGTACGAAGGGCTATATAAAATAAACTTGATTTGATTTACCCATTGTGACGCATGGATGTTCCAAACTCTGTTTTAGACAAGACAAAATTATCCTTATACTTTGTAGTACATTTTGACACTAGAATAACTGTTTCTGACACATATCGATGCCAGATAGGCCATTTTCTAAGGGATTCATTGCTTTTTAAAGGCAGTCGCTTTTTAATAAACTATAAATTGGAATGCACTGTTTAAGTGCTGCTCCAGGGGAAGTAATGTTAATGTGAGTGAAGATAAGCATAGGATATAATTTAGATAAGTCCATGGCTGCCCCAACATCAGTTTACTTACAAAAATGTAATTTTGTGCTTGAAGTCTGCCCTTGGGGGACCAAAGTGATCTTAACCTAAATTAACAAACCCTGCCACTGGGGAAGCATTTAAACATTGCATTCCAATGGCTAGCCAGAGGGCAGTAAAGACTTTCTTATAACCTTTTGTGCTTGAAGTCTGCCCCTAGAGCACCAAAGTGATCTTAACCCAAACTAATATTACTGTCCCTAGGAAGCATTTAAACAGTGCATTAATATGGCTTCCCCAACGTCAGTTAAGACTTTTAAAATTGTACTTTTGTGCTTGAAGTCTGCCCTTATAGCCTCAAGTGATCTTGACCCTAACTAACATTTCTGCATAAACAGTCTGTTTTTTTTGTTTATATCGCTTATTAAACTAAAGTTAAAAAAGTAATTAATGTTAACTGACCTACTGGCAGATTTGAGATCTAACTTGCAAGCTATTTCTATTTTATAATTCAACATTAGTATGACGTAGCTCTCTGCATTTAGCTTAGCATTTTATGTTTCTGCCCCCAGGGAAGCATAATAGTCCATTCCAATTTGTAAGTGTACATAGCTTATTCTACTAAATATTTTGCTAAAGTAAGTGGGATCTGATTTAATGGTATATTTGAGACCTATCTAGCTAGCTAGCTCTATTATGACTCAACATTAGAAAGAGTTTGCTATCTGTTAGCCAACTAGCTCTGTTTAGCTTAGCATTTTATGTTGCTGCCCCTGGGGCAGCTTAACTGTCCATCCCCATTTAAAGTTCATAAAGCTTATGCAACGTAACTTTTCAATAAAGCTAATGTTACCTGACTTACTTGTATATTTGACACCTAGCTAGCTCTATTATTTTTTTTTAATTAAACATGAGTAGATACGTGGTTGCTAAATGCTTAGCTAGCTAGCTTGCTCTGATTAGCTTAGAATTTTTCTGCTAGCTTGCTACATTTTACTCTTTGCTTCAAGTGATGGGACCGGTTGTATCTTAGAGATATTGTCCTATTTGTCTAACTACTGCAATCTCTGCTAAGTCCCCAAAAACCGGATGTCATGGTTTTCAGGAGAAATGGAAAAAGAGCCTATGACGAGACTTCTGATTTTGGACTTTAACAAGGTGACACTCCATCTTAACTCATCCTACTGGACATTTACTGGATTGTTTGAACAGTACTTACAAATGGAATTTAGAATGGTCATACCCACAGAAAAAGTGTTATTATCAAAAAATCCTACGAGTGTCATACACACACTGGTAGGAGATAACCATTGATAAATACCAATGGCTCTCAGCCTCTGTCCTAGTGCATGACCTTGGCTGTTTGCATTTCGAAACGCCCAGGTCCGGGGTTATGGATGTGCCTTAGGGGCTTGGCCCACCTACCGTACCTCCTTGCCCGTCAAAATAAAATATTGAAATATTGATAATTTATTTGACCAAGACAGAAAGAAGCATCAATCTCAGTTAAAGCATCCTAGCAAGTGAAACAGCGCCCCTCTGTCTCAGTATGTGTAGACCAAGTATCTGAAGCTGTCTGGACCAAAATAGTATGGCATGTCATACTATTTCTGTCCAGACAGCATCAGCTACACGGGCTACATACAGAGGGGCACTGTTTCGCTCACTCGGATGCTTTCTCAGGTGACATAGTTTCAGCAGAGAGGAAGAGGCGAAGCAAGAGAGTACACTTGCCAAAATCTGTCCAGAATATGCCCAATGCGTTTTTATGGTCATACTATGCAGACTTAAGCTTGTCGCTTGCCTTCCCGCCTTTGGAACGAAGACTCCCATTATTAGGGCGGAGACATGAGCATCTCATCATTATATACTGATCTCTAGTTTCAGCCTCTTGCGAACTGGAAAGGAAAGTTGGCGGGTGCACAGTGCACTGCAAGGATTCTGGATTCCCCCAAAGTAAATTGATATTTCACCAAAATGATATACAGTAATTACTCCTGTATAAATAAAGTCATTTATAATACTTCATCAGGGCGCATGACTTAGCCACGTTAGCTTTTTTTAAAAAATAGCTGTGGATTGTTTCAAATCCCAATTGTGTAGGCCTATGCCTATTTGGGAAGACCGCAATTTGTGAGTGTGTGTGGCAATAGGTCTAGCTGATTGAGTTGTAGCTGTGATAAGCATCTAAAATATGTGTGAAGATAATATGTCTTCAGTAAAATATAAATGTTGCAACAAGAAGAAAGGGAGGGGTGTGTGGTGAAGATATGGCGCGTTTCTCTCCAGAATGCATGCACTCAGCTCTGCAGAATGCGCTCAGCTGTCTCCCACCAATTCTTGCACGTTCTTTGTTTCCTTGTGGGAATTGTTTGCCCTTTGATTGTTTACTTTCGATCAATTCCCCATTACAAATGTCACCAGTAGGCCTAGTAAATGTATCGTTAATCCCTCGTCATTTGGTTACATTCATTTCTGTTAATGCATGTATTAATTACAGTCATTTACCATTGTCATTCTCTGACTGTAAACATTGTTTGGGGAGTTCACAACCTACTACACTTGTGAGAAACAAGTTTTTTAAATTTCATAACCATTACGAGTTTTGTCAATTTTTTCATTGTCTTTTGTTTGGAATGCTCCATGTGAGCAATGAGAAAGTGTCAAGTTTTTCTTCCCTTACCAGAAAAAACAGGCTCCTGGCAAACAGTTAAACCAAACCTTTGCAGCAAGCTCATATTTTCACATGCAAATTAGTTTTGTGGAAAACTGTTGCGGAAAATTTGCAGCAACTTGTGAACTTCTGGGAAACTTGTGTATGAATATGCAGGTTTTTGGTCACTGTGTGTTATTAAACAACATTGATATGTATCTACATAAACCAAATCACATAACTTTAAAGGAACTTATATCACAGAGATAAAAAACTAAACATACTAAATGTACCAAATATACTAAACAACATATATTCAATGTCTTTAACAGATGAAAAATGAATTCAATACAACTTGAAATAATCAGTATGCTAATGAAGAAAATAGAAAAGACTGGATATTTCCCAAATAAATTGTTTATTACATTTTTCTTATGTAGCTATAACATTTACATGAGAGAAATGTGAACACTATTGTAACAGATCTCCTCTTCGTCTGAGGAGGAGTAGGAAGGATCGGACCAATGTGCAGCATGGTAAGTGTTCGTCATTTTATTAAAATGCACTGAACACTAAAATACAAATTAAACAAACAAAGAACAACCGAAACAGTTCTGTCTGGTAACTAATACAAAGACAGAAAACAACTACCCACCAATCATAGTGGGAAAACAGGCAACCTAAGTATGGCTCTCAATCAGAGACAACGATAGACAGCTGCCTCTGATTGAGAACCATACCAGGCCAAACACATAGAAACAGAAAACCTAGACCTACAACATAGAATATAAACACACAGAACAAAACATGGAATGCACACCCCAACTCACGCCCTGACCAAACTAAAATAGAGACAAAAAAAAGGAACTGAGGTCAGGACGTGACAACTATGGGGATGTTGACCGTAGGATGTTTAAAGAGACAACTACAGAATTATTTACATGAGCCAAGTGATAACCTAGCAATACATTAACCAATGTTTAAAAGATAATTAACAAAATGTTAATACTTAAAACAACAAAAACTAAATTTAAACCCAGTACAGAACTATTGCCTTCTGAGTGAACTTTGGAGATGGCGGCCCTGTGGAAGTCATTCGTCCAAAGCTGATTGAATGCATGCACTGAAATAATCAGAAAACAAAACTAAATTAGGATACTGAAAACAATTACTTATTGGTTTAATTCAAACCAGCAAGCTTCTAACTCAGCACCTTGGGTTGAGCGCTTGACACAACTGCTGGGTAAATTAGACTATATTGCTGCGTTACCCCAGTGTGTTGGGGGATTAACCCAGCAGCTGGGTAATTTACGTAATCCGTGGGTATTTTCAGTGTCATCTTAATTTCTATTTTGTTTGCATATTTTTGCCTTCTCTACCATCCCACCCCCTCCCCCCCACACACACAATCATTCCACAATGCTGAAATTCAAATAATGCATTTTTATTGCATGCATTTCAGAACATAAATCACGTCAGAGAATGTACAAGAATATACAGTACCAGTCAAAAATTTGGACACAGCTATTCATTCAATGTTTTTACATTTTTTACGTTGTAGACTAATAGTGAAGACATAAAAACTATGAAATAACACATCTGTAATCATGTAGTAACCAAAAAAGTGGTAAACAAATCAAAATATATTTTACCTGTGAGATTCTTCAAAGTAGCCACCCTTGCCTTGATGACAACTTTGCATACACTTGGCATTCTGTCAACCAGCTTTATAAGGTAGTCACCTGGAATGTATTTCAATTAACAGTTGTGCCTTGTTAAAAGTTAATTTGTGTAACGGGTGCGTGTTGGTGGCAGGGAAGTCAGGCGCAGGAGAACCAACGGAGTCATTTAATAAGTGCTGACAAAACTCCAAAAACCAAAATATACAAAATAACAAAAGTGGGTACAAAACCCGTCGCACACCAACATATAACTTCCACATCACATACAATCAAACTATCTCCGACAAGGACATGAGGGTAAACAGAGTGTTAAATACACAACATGTAATTGATGGGATCGGAAGCAGGTGTGAAGGAAGACAAGACAAAACCAATGGAAAATTAAAAATGGATCAGTGATGGCTAGAAGGTTGGTGATGTCGACCGCCGAACACCGCCCGAGAGGCCCCGACTTCGGCGGAAGTCGTGACAATTTGTGGTTTTGCTTTCCTTCTTAATGCGTTTGAGCCAATCAGTTATGTTGTGACAAGGTAGGGGTGGTTTACAGAAGAAAGCCCTATTTGGTAAAAGACCAAGTCCATATTATGGAAAGAACAGCTTAAATAAGCAAAGAGAAACGACAGTCCATCATTACTTTACGACATGAAGGTCAGTCAATTTCAAGAACTTTGAAAGTTTCTTCAAGCGCAGTCGCAAAAACCATCAAGCGCTATGATGAAACTGGCTCTCATGAGGACCGCCACAGGAAAGGAAGACCCAGAGTTACCTCTGCTGCGGAGGATAAGTTCATTAGAGTTTCCAGCCTCAGAAATTGCAGCCCAAATATATACTTCATAGAGTTCAAATAACAGACACATCTCAACTGTTCAGAAGAGACTGTGAATCAGACCTTTATGGTCGAATTGCTGCAAAGAAACCACTACTAAAGGACACCAATAATAAGAAGAGACTAGCTTGGGCCAAAAATCATGAGCAATGGACATTAGAATGGTGGAAATTTGTCCTTTGGTCTGGAGGCCAAATTAGAGATTTTTGGTTCCAACCGCAGTGTCTTTGTGAGACGCGGTGTGGGAAAACGGATGATCTCTGCTTGTGTATTTCCCACCGTAAAGCATGGAGGAGGAGGTGTGATGGTGTGGGGATGCTTTGCTTGTGACACTGTCTATGATTTATTTAGAATTCAAGGCACACTTAACCAGCATGGCTACTACAGCAGGCTGTGTAAGGGCTATTTTACCAAGAAGGAGAGTGATGGAGTGCTCCATCAGATGACCTGGCCCCCACAATCCCCCGACCTCAACCAAACTGAGATGGTTTGGGATGAGTTCGGACCGCAGAGTAAAGAAAAAGCAGCCAACAAGTGCTGAGCATACAGTATGTGGGAACTTCTTGAAGACTGTTGGAAAAGCATTCCAGGTGAAGCTGGTTGAGAGAATGTCAAGAGTGTGCAAAGCTGTCATCAAGGCAAAGGGTGGCTATATGAAGAATCTCAAATATAAAATATATTTTTATTGTTTACCACTTTTTTGGTTACTACATGATTCCATATGTGTTATTTCATAGTTGTGATGTCTTCACTATTATTCTACAATGTAGAAAATAGTAAAAATAAAGAAAAACCTTTGAATGGGTAGGTGATCTAAAACTTTTGACCGGTACTGTATTTATATTCTGGACTCTGATATTGATTTATATTTCTTAATTCCTTTCTTTACATTTTTTGGGGATTTGAATGTATGGTTTTGTATTGTTAGGTATTCCTGCACTGTTGGAGCTAGGAACATTGTCACACTCTGATCTGTTTCACCTGTCTTTGTGCTTGTCTCCACCCCCCTTCTGCTTGCCCTGACCCTGAGCCTGCCTGCCGTCCTGTACCTGCATGACTCTGACCTAATTACAAAGTCTGCCTGCCCTGACCCCGAGCCTGCCTGCTGTCCTGTACCTGCCTGACTCTGACCTGATCACGATCCCCTGCCTGTCCTCAACCTGCCCTTTGCTTGCCCCTGTGTTTACAATAAATCATCTAAGAACTGTACTATCCGCCTCCTGTGTCTGCATCTGGATCAAATCCTGAGTCGTGATAGTATGAACTGGCCATGACTGACCCGGCAGACTCAGACCAGCTCCACAATGCTCTCTCCCAGCAAGGTGCCACCATTGGAAGACACAAGGAGTTACTGCATTGCCTTATGGAGGGGCTCTATACCCTGGCAGTGTCCCGCTTACCTCCTCCGGAGCGCTACTCTGGAGATCCTGGAAACTGCCGGGCCTTTCTCTCCCAGTGCTCCCTCATCTTCGAGCTGCAGTCTTCTTCGTTCCCCTCTGACCGCTCAAAGATAGCGTATCTCATAACGCTGATGTCTGGGAGGGCACTCACCTGGGCCACGGCGGTGTGGGAGCAACAGTCCGTCGTCTGCCTCAGTCTGGAGGAGTTCGTGGCAGAAGAATGGAAGGTGTTTGATTCTTCGTTGTCCGGGAGAGAGGCTGCTCGTAAGCTGCTCCAGCTACGTCAAGACTCCTGCAGTGTGGCAGACTGTGGTACTCAGTTCATCTTTCAATCACCCATGTGGGTATATGCTCCTAAAAACCAATGAGGAGATTTGAGAGACAAGACTTGCAGCAACCAAGTTCTATTTTAGCGCCCGGCTATGCATTCGCTTGCTGTATGTGTACATTTATTTTGCAACGCTCGTGAACGCGCACATTTGACGAGAGCAGTGTGGTCAGCATTTAAGTCTGAATCAGGCCATTTGTGTTTAGAGAGAAAATGTATAGGAATGAGTATAATCCCTAAATACTTTGCTGATTTTTCCAGCACTTTTAAAGAAGCACTAATCGGTTAGTTTGGAAATGTTGTGAAACTAGATTCCTAGGTTAACTGATCTTAAACAGACACTGAGATCTCACACGCTCTTACAAGCATGCACACGCATGTACACAACCACACACACACAAATAAATACAAGCATTCACACACGACACATGCTAGCACAAAGACAAATATAAACATGAGAGAGAGCGAGGTAGCGCGAGAGAGAGACAGACAGACAGACAGACAGACAGACAGACAGACAGACAGGCAGACAGGCAGGCAGACAGGCAGACAGGCAGACAGATCGATCTTGTGCTGCATGGAGCTCTAGTCCAGCACAGGGGGGTGTGTCCCTATGGCAACATGTTGAGGTCACAGGTGAGTCAGGGATAATATACTTTTTTTCAGGGAAGTCTGGGAAATCAGGAAAATGGCATAATTCTTTCCGTCATCACGTCCGTTGCCATGTACAGAAAACTGCCAAAATATAGGAAACACTTGAGTAAATGAGAGACAACTAATCACATTTTTTTGCCTAAAGAGATACAGTATATCCGCTTCACTCTCAGAGAAAAAAGTAGCACTAGATGCTTTTACACAGTTAAATGTTATAAATAATTACATTAATAAGGAACTGGACAACATCAATATATAAAGAAAAATGTAGCAATACAATAATGTGAGATCTGGGCTCTGGTCAAAAGTAGTGCACTACAGGGAATAGGGTGCCATTTGGGATGAGGCTTAACTAACCACACACTATAGCATGAGACTAGATTCTTGATGTGTTGAATTTATGTTAAATATACAGGATACGAACATTCCATTCCAGCTGAACAATGGATATGTAGCATTTTGCAACAAAATCAGTTCTAATGCACATCTGAAATCTGTTAATAAAAAAGTCTAAGGACAGTAATATTTTACACACACATTCATTTCTGATGAAAAATTTGTGGATATAGCATTTTGGAAATAAACTCTGCATATATTCTCACAGGATGTAAATACAACATAAGACGTTTCACATAGCGACCATCTGTAGTTTTTCATTTAAAGACACAACAACAACATTCTGCCTTTGAATATACTAAGTGTGCACAGACGGGTATTGTATCAGTCTCAAAATAATAGTGTCTCACAAGTAAATCACTGTGGGGCCTGGGGAGCATATCAAGTTCGGACATTGTGCTTTTTTTCACATGTGATTTCCTTCCACCAGCTGTAACAATGGGAGGTTATAATTTAATTTTCCATTCCAAATAAGGGTTGACTGTCACTAGTTGTTCAGTGGCTATGCTGGACCGGGATAAGGCAAAGTGGTGCCTGGGGGCAGTGTCTGTGTTTGTAGGTACAGTACCAGTGAAAAGTTTGGATACACCTACTCATTCAATGGTTTTTGTTTATTTGTACTATTTTCTACATTGTAGAATAATAGTGAAGACATCAAAACTATGAAATAACACATATGGAATCATGTAGTAACCAAAACAGTGTTAAACAAATCAAAATATATTTTATATTTCAGATACTTCAAAGTAGCCACCCTTTGCCTTGATGACAGCTTTGCACACTCTTGGCATTCTCTCAACCATGCATTCCAGGTTGTCAACTGGAATGCATTTCAATTAAAACACTACAGGATCAGTGGGACGGTTGAGCTAACGTAGGCTAATGCAATTAGCATGAGGTTGTAAGTAACAAGAACATTTCCCAGGACATAGACATATCTGATATTGGCAGAAAGCTTAAATTCTTGTTAATATAACTGCACTGTCCAATTTACAGTAGCTATTGCAGTGAAAGAATACCATGCTATTGTTTGAGGAGAGTGCACAGTTATGAACTTATTTATTAATAAACCAATTAGGCATATTTGGGTAGTATTGATACAAGGCAAAGGGTGGTGGCTACTTTGAAGAATCTGAAATATAAAATATATTGCTTTTATACAATTATTTAAAACACTTTTTTCAGTATGGATAAAGGGAAACAGTATTACATTTCCTGGACGTCTGAATGTTATTCCAGTCACCCAATTCATAGACTGTTCTCTTTGCTACCGCACGGCAAGCGGTACCGGAGCGCCAAGTCTAGGTCCAAAAGGTTCCTTAACAGCTTCTACCCCCAAGCCATGAGACTGCTGAACAATTAATCAAATCGCCCCCCCGGGCTATTTACATTGGAACCCCCCTTTGTTTTTACACTGCTGCTTCTCACTGTTTGTTATCTATGCATAGTCACTTTACACCTACCTACATGTACAAATTACTTCGACTAACATGTACCCCAGCACATGAACTCGGTACAGGTACCCCCTGTATAAAGCCTCGTTATTGTTATTTTATTGTATTACTTTTTATTTTATTTTTTACTTTATTTTATTTTATTTAGTAAATATTTTCTTAACTTTATTTCTTGAACTGCACTGTTGGTTAAGGGCTAAGGTCTACACCTGTTGTATTTGGCGGATGTGACAAATAAAATAACATTTTATTTGAAATTGCTCTGCCTGTGTCATTGGATGTTGAGAGGAGAGAGAAACTGAAGGCTAGGTTTGAGGTATGCCAAACCCCCACATACAAACATCAGCCAAGTTTGCAGGAAATTGAGATTCCTTTCACGCACTGATGCAGCATAGACATATAATGTAACATCATTTCTCATTTTAATAAATTCACTGTGTGTGTGTGTGTGTCTCTGATGAACTGAATAGCTGTGGTTTGCGGCCTGTATTTCGAGAAAGGCCAGTGTGATGGACCATTATGTGTCTCGCTCTCTCACACATCATCCCCACAACACACACAGGCACGCAGACACACACACACACACACACACACACACACACACACACACACACACACACACACACACACACACACACACACACACACACACACACACACACACACACACACACACACACACACACACACACACACACACACACACAGTAAATACCTCAACCTCAACATTGTGCTCCCATAGCTCTCCTTCACAGACCAAACTTTGCATGCATCTGCTTTCCTCAAGCTGACTGTGACTTATCTTTCCTGAATGACGCTTCATAAACACACAAACATGCACACATGCACACATGCACACGCACACACAACATCTCTCTCTCTCTTTATCTCTCTCTCTCTGTCTCTCCCTTTCTCTGTTAAACACAAACATTGAAAAACACAAGGACAGCAGTGGGAGAGTAGGTCAGCCATTTACTAACAGGTCTGATTTAGCTAGTCATTACCTAGTATTCACATAGATAATACTTGCAAACTGGGTGTTGACATTGGGAAACCCAAACAAAGATCCTGAAGATCCTGAAGATAAAAATGTAGGCCCGGATTCAATCTGATTGCGGGTTTTGAACATTGCTGCTTTTAAAGATGAAATCAGCATTAGGGCAAACATCGCCACTGTTCGCCCCAGCACCTTTGTTATTGTTTTTGTTCTGTTGCCTAATTGGAGGGGAGGAGCGAGAAAGAAAATTGCAGTACATATTCTGCTGTTCTATCACACGTGCAATGGTGTCTGAGGGGGGGGGGGGGGGGGAGACAGTTGTTGTTGTTTGCAGTAGCTTCTTTGTGGCTGTAATATCCCAAGCAGACGTGGCAGTTTCACCGTTAAGTATTCCAGCTTTAAAAGCAATTTCCGATTGACCTACATATGAGCATTTACCGTGAATAGGATCTCTGTGAACACGGGAACATTACCTTTAAAAGCCACAGTGCCTATAACCCGTGATCAGATTGAATCCCTTAGACCTTAGACCTGGCATTCAGACAATGGAAAGCTGAGTTGAGTTGGCTTTCAGAACGTATACTGTTCTAAGCACACTCCTTATGATAGGTCTCGATTGGTCGATCCACTGCCACATCCAATGGGTTCAGTGAAAACGTTGTCCATGACTGCACAGCATAACAATCCCAGGTGTGTGTGCCAGAGCACTCTCTCTTTCTCTTATTTACAATGACGTCCTAATGATGGCACAGATTCTGTAGATAATAACAGGAAAAATAATAATACTCAATGAGTAGTAACAATTAACAGTACACAGTAATACATAAAAAATACACAGGTAGCAATGTTAATCTCTGGTTGGTCATTCAACTGGCTGGCCCTACGGGTGTGGCAGGAAGCTACATATTTTATAGCTAATATGGCACAAATGGGGGTTTCTCCCAATACTGTAGATATTGGATTTTCTCATTTTCTGTTTTGGTTTCAAATGTTACATTTTTGGGGGGGAAAAGAACTAAGATTTTTTACTTAGATTTTCTGTGGTGTCTTTCCAATAGGTGATATATTTTTTGGTTGGGACAGATTTTCTGAGTGTTCCCCTGAGGCTTTGTTGGGTTGGTAGGGGTTAGTGAACTGAGCCTCAGAACCAGCTGGCTGAGGGGACTCTTTTCTATGGTCAACTCTTGGCATTTAAGGGCTTTGTAATGGTAGGAGTGGGGGTGACTTGTTTGTAAATGATTCTAGCATTTGGTTGCTCTTTTTTGGATATTAATCAGAAGAGGGAATTGTCTCTCTCTCTCGCTCTCGCTCGCTCGCGCTCGCTCGCTCGCTCGCTCGCTCTCTCGCTCTCTCTCTCTCTCTCTCTCTCTCTCTCTCTCTCTCTCTCTCGCTCTCTCTCTCTCTCTCTCTCTCTCTCTCTCTCTCTCTCTCTCTCTCTCTCTCTCTCTCTCTCTCTCTCTCTCTCTCTCTCTCTCTCTCTCTCTCTCTCTCTCTCTCTCTCTCTCTCTCTCTCTCTCTCTCTCTCTCACCCACACAACAAAAGGAAAAAATAATCACCAGTACATTGTTTTACCTATTGTGTTTGTAGGCCAATATTTAATGTGAAAGTAGAGCCAAAGACATTGTGTACAGGGGTTCCTCTGCTCCCCCTGCTCCCTCTCCCTGGACCAGGGCTATCGGTTAAAGCTGTGGAGCCATTCAACAGGAACACACACACAAACTCACCAATTTACAGCTGATTATCAAGTTACCATACAGACCCAACACAGGAGGACTCTAATGATAAAGACACAGGGAAGCCTGTTTGAAGCAGAACCGTGTACAATTAATTGGTGGATAAAGTCAAGGATGGATGGTTGCGTCATCCAGCAAGTTAGAGTAGCTTTTTACTCCTGGTGTGTCAGTTTCCTCTTAGATCTCAGTCAGAAAGGTAGTGTGTGTGTGTGGGTGTGTGTGCCTGTGCCTGTGTGTGTGTGTGTGTGTGTGTGTGTGTGTGTGTGTGTGTGTGTGTGTGTGTGTGTGTGTGTGTGTGTGTGTGTGTGTGTGTGTGTGTGTGTGTGTGTGTGTGTGCCTGTGCCTGTGTGTGTGTGCCATGCCTTGTCTGAGATGCATGTACAAGTACTAACATATGTCTCTCCGTTTCTGTCCTGTTAAATATAGAGCCACTGATCCAGTGTGTGTCATCTGTATAGTGCCTTCAGAAAATATCCACACCCCTCGACTTTTTCCACATTTCGTTCCACTTCTTGCCGACACAAAATACCCCATTATCTCAAAATGGAATTATGTTTTTCAAAATATTTACGGATGAATTAACAATTATCTGTGAGGTCCCTCAGTCAACCAGGGAATTTCTAACACCGATTCAACCACGAAGACCAGGGAGGTTTTCCAATGCCTCGCAAAGGGCACCTATTGGTAGATGGGTAAAAAAAAACGCAGACATTGAATATTCCTTTGATCATGGTGTATCATATTATATTAATCATACTAATTACACTTTGGATAGTGTATCAATACACCCAGTCACTACAAAGATACAGGCGTCCTTCCTAACTCATTTGCTGGAGTGGAAGGAAACTGCTCAGGGATTTCACCTTGAGGTCAATGGTGACTTTAAAACAGTTACATAATTTAATGGCTGTGATAGGAGAAAACTGAGGATGGATCCACAACATTGTAGTTACTCCAAAAGACTAACCTAAATGACAAAGTGAAAAGAAGGAAGCATTTACAGAATAAAAATATTACAAAACATGCATCCTGTTTGCAACAAGGCACTAAAGTTATACAGTGATCCCTCGCCACTTCGCGGTTCACTTATCGCGGATTCGCTATTTCGCGGATTTTCATAATGCATTTTTTTTTTTTTTTTTGTGCATTGTGCTCTGCATTCTGATTCGCTAAAAACTCACTCCCGCTTCTTGTATCAAAACATGCTACGAATTGTGCTATCATTTTGTCGTCTCGTGCAGTTATGTGTACGTACATAAAACAGCTTGGCAAATTTACATTAAGTTGGCCAGGAAGGAAGGAAGGACTAACGCTTGGTCGCTTAGCAACCATGGTGCGAATGGCCACTGAACTTAAGCGAGTAGCTGAGGAATGGGACCCTTTGATGAGCCGTTCATTACAGTTCTCCAACGTAATCGATGGTGGCATGTCGGTGTACAAGGATCTTTTTGCAAAGAAGAAAAAAGAGCGACAACAGCTGCCTATCACTATGTTCTTCTCCCGAACAAACACACCTGCACCGCGGGCTTCAGAAGAAGAGAACACTGCAGAGCGCAGTCAGGATGCAGCGGCCCAGTCTGAAGAGCAGTGAAACGGCCTACACGTGAGTCACTGTATTTGTATACATGTAATAGTTGCTAATTGTAAAAAAAAAAAAAGGTTTCTATTTCGCGGATTTCACTTATCGCGGGTCATTTTCGGAACGTAACCCCCGCGATAAACGAGGGATTACTGTACTGCAAAAAATGTGGCAAAGCAATTCACTTTTTGTCCTGAATACAAAGTGTTATGTTTGGGGCAAATCCAATACAACACATTACTGAGTACTACTCTCCATATTTTCAAGCATAGTGGTGGCTGCATCCTGTTATGGGTATGCTTGTAATAGTTAAGGACTGGGGAGTTTTTCAAGATAAAAAAGAAATGGAAATAAAATAAAATGTTATTGGTCACATACACATGGTTGGCAGATGTTAGCGAAATGCTTGTACTTCTAGTTCCGACAGTGCAGCAATATCTAACAAGTAATCTAATAATTCCACAACAACAACATAATACACACACATCTAAGTACAGGGATGGAATAAGAATATATACATATAAATATATGGATGAGCAATGACCGAGCGGCATAGGCAAGATGCAATAGATGGTATACAAATACAGTGTAAACATATGGGATGAGTAATGCAAGATATGTAAACTTTATTATTATAGTGGCAATAATAAAGTGACTAGTGATCCATTTGTTAGAGTGGCCAAGGATTTCAAGTCTGTATACTATGTAGGCAGCAGCCTATCTGTGTTAGTGATGGCTGTTTAACAGTCTGATGGCCTTGAGATAGAAGCATTTTTTCAGTCTCTCGGTCCCAGCTTTGATGCAGCTGAAATGACCTCACCTTCTGGATGGTAGTGGGGTGTGAACAGGCAGTGGCACGGGTGGTTGTTGTCCTTGATGATCTTTTTGGCCTTCCTGTGACATCGGGTGCCTTAGGTGTCCTGGAGGGCAGGTAGTTTGCTGCGGTGATGCGTTGTGCAGACCGCACCAGGAGTGGAGCTAAGCACAGGCAAAATCCTAGAGGAAAACCTAGTTCAGTCTGCTTTCCACCAGACACCTTTCAGCAGGACAATAACCTACAACACAAGGCCAAATCTACACTAGAGTGGCTTACCAAGAAGACAGTGAATGGTCCTGAGTGGCCGAGTTACAGTTTTGACTTAAATCTACTGGAGAAAATGGTTGTCTAGCAATGATCAACAACAATTGTTGCCAGAGGTGCTTCTACAAAGTATTGACTAAGTGGAGGGTTATTTCTGTATTTCATTTTCAGTACATTTGCAAAGAATTCTATAACATGTTTTCACTTTGTCATTATGGGGGTATTATGTGTAGATGGGTGGGAACAATCTTTTTTTATATAACAGAACACAATGTGGAATAAGTCAAGGGGTATGAATACTTTCTGAAAGCACTGTATATGCAGGCATACAACAACACACAATCCCTCTGTGTGGTAACATTGCAGCATTCCACAGAGTTCCAGTGAAGCATAACATTGCTAACCTCAATCCAAACCAAATGCTTGGAGAAATGACACTTAAACTTTCATGAGAGCAGCAGAAATATTCATGACTGAAGTGTCATGTTGAACATCCCTTTGAAGAAACACATATTTATTATTAATTACCCTAAATTCTGAGATTTAATATGGGACATTTTTTTCAAATATGAAATGAGATTAAGGGAAATTGAGAGAAAATTACTGTGGAGAGGACAGATCCATGTAAAAGAGCATTAGCTAAAGCTAGATTAACACCTAGCTGTTACTATGAGCCTCTGCTGTCACACTCTGATCTGTTTCACCTGTCTTGTGTTTGTCTCCACCCGCCACCAGGTGTCTCCTATTCTTCCCCATTATCCCCTGTGTATTTATACCTGTGTTTTCTGTTTGTCTGTTGCCAGTTTGTCTTGTTTGGTCAGGTCTTACCAGAGTGTTTCCCGTTTCTCCAGTTCTTGTTTTCTAGTCTTCCCGGTTCCGACCTTTCTGCCTGTCCTGAGCCTACCTGCCGTTCTGTCCCGGATTGACTCTGCCTTGGATTACGAACCTCTACCTGCCCTCAACCTGCCCTTTGCCTGTCCCTTTGTAATAATAAATATTCTAAAAACCGAACTATCTGCCTCCTGTGTCTGCATCTGGATCATATCCTGAGTCGTGATAGTACAATCTGGCCATGACTGACCCAGCAGACTCGGACACTTGCTCCCTCCAAGGAGCCACTATTGGAAGACACGAGGAGTTACTGCATAACCTTGTGTAGGGACTCCATACCTTGGCAGAACGCCATGACCATGTCTTTCATGCATTGTTGGAACAATTCCGTTGACTATCTACTAGACCGCAAGCCACAACGGTAACCTTCCAGACACCCAGTAAAATAAAAAATAAAAAAATAAAAAAATTAATTTGGTGCATTTTTCCCCATATTACATCCAGATCTCCCATTACTCACACTCCTCTCCATGCTATCCTGCTGTGGGGTGATGGTCTAAATCTCTCTGGGGAGATTCTGGGGCCGATGAGAACTTAATGGACGACCCCCTGATCGACTAGGCTACAGGTTCTATCCTGGGTTGGAGCCTGTTCTGTCAGGCACATTGCCTCAAGGCGGCGTAGCCTGCCCCTGGGCGTTCTCCTGCAGGCTTGGGAAAAGCCTCAGACCTCTCATCCGTTCTCACGGAGTACCAGGACCTCTAGGAGGTTTTCAACAAGGCCCGCACCACATCACTTCCTCCGCATCGACCCTACGACTGCACCATTGGCACTACACTGCCTCAGGGGCTGCTTTATTCTCTATCTGGTCCGAGGACCAAGACCATGGAAGTGTATATTGAGGACTTTCTGGCTGCAGGGATTATTTGTCCTTCCGCCTTCCCGGCCGGCTGTCACACCCTGACCTTAGAGAGCCTTTTATGTCTCTATTTTGGTTTGGTCAGGGTGTGATTTGGGGTGTGCATTCTATGCTTTGTTTTCTATGTTTCTTTATTTCTATGTTTTGGCCGAGTATGGTTCTCAATCAGGGACAGCTGTCTATCGTTGTCTCTGATTGGGAATCATACTTAGGTAGACCTTTTTCCCTCCTTTCAGTGTGGGTAGTTGACTTTTGTTAGTGGCACTTAGCCCTGTAAGCTTCACGGTTGTTTTTTTTGTTTGTTGTTTTGTTGGCGTAATCTTTCTAAAATAAAATGAATATGTATGCTCACCACGCTGCACTTTGGTCTTCCTTCAACGACGGCCGTGACACCGGCGCAGGGTTCTTCTTTGTGGAGAAGAAGGACAAAACAATGTGCCCATGTATCGACTACCGGGGCCTTAATGTCATCCCGGTAAAAAAACATTACCCTCTACCACTCCTCTCCTCGGCTTTCAAGCCTCTCCAGGGGGTGACCATTTTCTCGAAGTTAGACCTTCGGAACGCCTACCATCTGGTTCGGATACGTGAAGAGACCAGTGGAAGACAGCCTTTAGCACGGCTAGCGGGCACTATGAGTACCTGGTTATGCTATTCGGACTGACCAATGTTCCTGCAGTGTTCCAGGCCCTGGTCAATGACGTCCTCCAGCGCCTCCTGGAGAACCAGTTTGTTAAAGCGGAAAAATGTGAATTCCATCGCTCCACTAACTCTTTTCAGGGGTATGTCATCGCTGCAGGGAACATTCAGATGGATCCTAAGAAGCTGAAAACGGTGGTGGAGTGGCCCCAACCCACCTCCAGAGTGGAGCTTCAACGCTTCCTGGGGTTTGCTCATTTCTACCGCTGCTTCATCCGGGGCTACAGCACCCTGCTTCCCCCCTCTCTGCACTCACCTCACCAAAGGTTCCGTTTACATGGTCCCGGGCAGAGGGTATGGGGGGGTGTAATGTCACACCCTGATCTGTTTCACCTGTCTTGCGCTTGTCTCCACCCCCCACCAGGTGTCTCCTATTCTTCCCCATTATCCCCTGTGTATTTATACCTGCTTTTTCTGTTTGTCTTTTGCCAGTTTTTCTTGTTTTGTCAGCGTGTTTCCTGTTTCTCCAGTTATCTAGTTCTTGTTTTCTAGTCTTCCCGGTTCCGACCTTTCTGCCTGTCCTGACCCTGAGCCTGCATGCCGTTCTGTCCCTTATTGACTCTGCCTTGGATTACGAACCTCTGTCTGCCCTCGACCTATCCTTTGCCTGCCCTTTTGTAATAATACATTTTCTAAGAACCGAACTATCCGGCTCCTGTATTTGCATCTGGGTCATATCCTGAGTCGTGATATCAGATAAACAACCAAGCATCCATAATGCATACAGTACATGGAGTAGAAATGGGGCACAGTACCAACTGTTAGGGATTGACACAATAAAGACCAGGCCCCACTTCAACTCTTCATGTTCTGTGTCTGGAGCCAGGAGGGTTCTGTTCAAGTGTATGTGTCCACTGAATCTGAAGCCTGGGATGCATAGTGAGGGACCCAGACTATAGTCAGACAAGGCAAACTACAAGGACAGAAAAAGCAGCAGAAGATAGGCCAAACTCAGGGTCTGTGTTTTGAGATGAGTGTAGTTGTATTAAAGAGCCAGATAGCATTCCCAATATCAGAATACTCTTCTGTTGAAAGCAGGCTTGCCTCATTTGACCACTTTTAGTGGTATTACTTCTGGTTTTGCTGGGAACAAATACAAGGAATTCATAAATAATAAGCAGGAAGTAGTACTCAGGAGAGGCTGCTTTTAGTTTTGGACATGGAACCCTGTTATATGTTTAGCTGCAGCATTATATGTGCAGGAAGTTGGAGCTCTGTTCAGTGTTGACCTACTTTCATATGATAGTTTTTGCAAGTCATCCTGGGTTAGAGGTAGAACCATATTACCAAGTCCAGAGTGACAGGAGTGGAGAGAGGGTAGATGGGAGGAGGAGCTGACAGGGAGGAAGTGCCTGGGGGAATAGAGATGCTTGAGAGATTGAAGTGGACACAGAGATACAGATAAACACACAGAAATCCAGAGGAAAAGAGAACTATAGGGATAATGAGGTTGACAGAAAGAAATCCACTCAACACTTACAACACCAGCGTGAAAAACAATGATAGACACTTAAAGTGAAAGAAGAGAGATAACTTCTCATACAGTTAAAACAAAACATCCTTACCCAGGTCTCAATGGTCTTGCATGGCTTCGTCCTCAGTTATATCTGGTCTGGAGGAGACTTTGCCTTTACACCACTGTCTGAGCCTGTCTAGATATAGCTTTCGGTCTTAAACTCCCTGCTTTCTGGATCGTTTAGGATTACATGGCAGAGTTGAGATAGGGCGGTCGAGCATTGACAGCGTGCAATAGCTGCTCCTCTCACCAGCTGTTATCACTGGGAAAAGGATGCTCAGGCCATTTCTCAGAAACCTGCCCCTGATACAGTAAATCCCTGATGAGCCTCAGCCAACAAGCTCCCTGTGCTGACAGATTAACCCTCTGGAGTCAAAGCCCTGTCTAAGCTAACAATACCAAGGAGAATTTGGATATTTGATTTTGAATATTAAGACCCCTTAAGATGTAAAAAAATACCACAAAATGATTGGATGAAACATTGAATTTGGCCTTACTGCTATTAGACATTAGAAAAGTCTTGATTAACAGATTCACTACATGGAAAAACAGATAGTCCCAAAAACAAATATAAAGGAAGTTTATTCTGAAGTGACTGTCCTATATCTGAGAGATATAAGAAAGTTCAGGACTATTTAAAAAATATGTATATATTTGTATATGTATTTATCTCCTTTTTTTAGGCACTAAACTATCTCCATATATACTACATTCATTATTTTAACTGTTACCGTTGGACCTTCAGATGAGTTTTGTGGGGCTTGTGGGCGTCCTAGGGCAAAACAAAGAACACCATCGTGTTCGTGAGAGTCTCAGCTTTCCACAGAGGAACATATAAGATCTCCTAAGCCTGTGTTTACCACAAACCGTATTTCCGGCATTTATCCAAAAACCCTATTCTTATCCCCATAGGCTTTGGCCAACGAGCCATGGCGGAGTCAGTGCGAGTTAGTGCCTATAAAAAGACGCCATAACTATTGCTCTCTATAAAGGACAAACATTTCTGTATAATCAGAATTGATGAGCAGGTACTGCACATGAGTCATTTGTTCTCAACCTCACTACAGATACAATAGGCCATTAATGAATTCCGTTTCAGGGGTAAGTGAGGTGGATTGTGTACAGGCAGGGTGCTATTTCTGTGATGAGCAACTTAAATATGAACAGCCAGGGTTCCTGTCCATATAAGATCATTTAATATGCAGATGATATACAGTTTCAGTGAAAGTTAGATTAGGTTTATACATGGCAGTGTGAATCTCAAGTTAGCGTTCAGCTCTTAGTACAAGACAGTCAAAAATATTGAAAAGGGCCAGTAAAAGTATTTAGCACAGCCTAAAAGAAATGTCCAAATACAAAATATAAACATAACACATTTAATAACGTTTTACTGTAATGCATAAGAAAATGCACATTATCCAGATAGGCTATTTTGAGGGTGGGGGTTGGATGGTCAGAACAGAAGTAGTTGATCTGGTATGATGGGGTACTTCAGGGTAAATGTCAATCACTTTGGTGAAAAATGCAAAACAGCACAACATAAATGGTCATGTCTGACATGAATCCATCCACTTCCTTGTTCCTTGTCAACACAACAAAAGATTCTGAAAGCAAAGCTGAGTATATTGATATTTTTTTATTTATTTACTTGAATATATACGTAAAGTCATTTACAGGTACGAAAGTACATCTGTCTGTAAGTATCATTACTTTGAGTTGATATAATATGGAACATTCTCATCTGCCTTTACTTCTCTTGCCAAAGTTGAGAATGGTATTCTGAGAAGGTGGCTGGATACATTTGAGGTTGCTGTACTGCATTCCTAAAACCAGTTGCCTTCTAATCACTCTGGCAGAGGATTAACCGGAGACTGTGAACTGACTTGACTTCCAAACACAGCATTATGTTATCGTTCTTATTCTCGTCTGTACTTTATTTACAGAGGAGAAGGACATTGAGATTGTAAAATATATTTTACAAGAGAGACTATGCATTAAAGTGTCAGTAGAAAGAACAAATCATTTATAGTGCAAAAACAACACTGCTGATATAATGCTACAGATCAATGTTGAAAAAAGTGCAACTTGTGTTTGTGGAATACAATACTGAATCTATATTTCACTAAACCTGCTCTGTTTGACTTGTGACAGATGGTTGAAAGATGATCATTTTAACATAACGGTTGGCCAAAATTTTCAAAACTACCAGTTCATAGATATCCACTAGCAGGAGTATATTTTGCTAGTAAAAGTATTTAAATCCATACATCCAAAGTGAGGAAACTAGTATGTTTATCTTACAGGCACAGTAATGGATTCACAATTACAGTGGGGAGAACAAGTATTTGATACACTGCCGATTTTGCAGGTTTTCCTACTTACAAAGCATGTAGAGGTCTGTAATTTTTTATCATAGGCACACTTCAACTGTGAGAGACGGAATCTAAAACAAAAATCCAGAAAATCACATTGTATGATTTTTAAGTAATTAATTTGCATTTTATTGCATGACATAAGTATTTGATACATCAGAAAAGCAGAACTTAATATTTGGTACAGAAACCTTTGTTTGCAATTACAGAGATCATACGTTTCCTGTAGTTCTTGACCAGGTTTGCACACACTGCAGCAGGGATTTTGGCCCACTCCTCCATACAGACCTTCTCCAGATCCTTCAGGTTTCGGGGCTGTTGCTCCCCACTGTATATCATTAGACTTAGTACACTATAAATAGTGGGACGGCACTGTTGTTCATCTGAAATGCTTTTACTGATTGGTATGATCAAAAATAACACTTTGGTTCATTCAACCTATTCTACTCAATTTGTCTGAAATCAAATTTGACGGATACGTGTGATTTTTTTATTGAACGAAGGCTTCTAAATTGCATCAACACATTGCTGAATTGCGCATTGCATAGTGCAGGGGGCAATATAGTGGTGGCTGCCTATTAGAAGAGTTAGTGGCACTGCTTATTGGGGGCGTGGCTTTCAGTTTGTTATTTTTGGCCACCCGTGAGAGGGAATGTGCTGTTGTATTCGTTATTTAGGGTTAACCTTTTACACTGTCAGCATTGCATCTCTAAAGATACTTGTGTAAGTTAATGTGATAGTAAAGAGCCTGGTAAGGTTTCCAATTTTAAAGATAGTTGCTTGTCCCATGTGGCTCAGTTGGTAGAGCATGGCGCTTACAAAGTTGTTGTGGATTCAATTCCCACGGGGGACCAGTATAAAAATGTATACACTCACTATTGTAAATTGCTCTGGATAAGAGTGTCTGCTAAATTATGTAAAACTGCTCCAGGTCCTTCAAGTTGGATGGGTTCCGCTGGTGGTCAGCAATCTTTAAGTCATACCACAGATTCTCAATTGGATTGAGGTCTGGGCTTTGACTAGGCCATTCCAAGACATTTAAATGTTTCCCCTTAAACCACTTGAGTGTTGCTTTAGCAGTATGCTTAGGGTCATTGTCCTGCTGGAAGGTGAACCTCCATCCCAGTCTCAAATCTCTGGAAGACTTTCCCTCAAGAATTTCCCTGTATTTAGTGCCATCCATCATTCCTTCAATTCTGACCAGTTTCCCAGTCCCTGCCGATGAAAAACATCCCAACAGCATGATGCTGCCACCAACATACTTCACTGTGGGGATGGTGTTCTTGGGGTGATGAGAGGTGTTGGGTTTGCGCCAGAAATAGCATTTTCCTTGATGGCCATAAAGCTCAATTTTAGTCTCATCTGACCAGAGTACCTTCTTCCATATGTTTGGGGAGTTTCCCATATGCCTTTTGGTGAACACCAAATGTGTTTGCTTATTTTTTTCTTTAAGCAATGGCTTTTTTTCTGGCCACTCTTCTGTAAAGCCTAGCTCTGTGGAGTGTACGGCTTAAAGTGATCCTATGGATAGATACTCCAATCTCCGCTGTGGAGCTTTGCAGCTCCTTCAGGGTGATCTTTGGTCTCTTTGTTGCCTCTTTGATTAATGCCCTCCTTGCCTGGTCTGTGAGTTTTGGTGGGTGGCCCTCTCTTGGCAGTTTTTTTGTGGTGCCATATTCTTTCAATTTGTTAATAATGGATTTAATGGTGCTCCATGGGATGTTCAAAGTTTCAGATATTTTTTATAACCGAACCCTGATCTGTACTTCTCCACAACTTTGTCCCTGACCTGTTTGGAGAGCTCCTTGTCTTCATGGTGTCGCTTTCTTGGTGGTGCCCTTTGCTTAGTGGTGTTGCAGACTCTGGGGCCTTTCAGAACAGGTGTATATATACTGAGATCATGTGACAGATCATGTGACACTTAGATTGCACACAGGTGGTCTTTATTTAACTAATTATTTGACTTCTGAATGTAATTGGTTGCACCAGATCTTGTTTAGGGTCTTCATAGCAAAGGGGGTGAATACATATACATGCACCACCTTTCCGTTTTTAATTTTGTAGAATTTTTTTTAACAAGTATTTTTTTCCATTTCACTTCACCAATTTAAACTATTTTGCATATGTCCATTACATTAAATCCAAATAAAATGATGTTTAAATTACAGGTTGTAATGCAACAAAATAGGAAAAATGCCAAGGGGGATGAATACTTTTGCAAAGAACTGTATGGGAAATCACCCACTATTCAGCCTAATGTGCATATTGAACATTCATATTGCAATGTACAGCTTTACCTATGGATCCTGGGTCCATGAAATGGCATATCAGCCTACTTAGTGACACCAACAGAATACAACTTTTAAGAGTTTACACAAATATGAGCATTGTAGCTCATATTTCAGAACTTTGACTGTTGGAAATCACCTCACCAGTCAGTCTATTGTGTGTATTGGATATTCATGTTGCAATATACAGCCTTACCTATGGATCTAGGGTCCATGAAATGCGAACTGTGAAGAGTTTACACAAATATTAAAGTCGTAGCTCTTATTACAGGACCACTATGAAATGAAACCACTGTGAAATTAGCCATAATTTCTCACCAGCCAAAAGGCTGAATAGTGAGGTGATTTCCAACAGTCAAAGTCCTACAGTAAGAGCTACCACACTAATATCTGTGTACACTCCAGTTGTGTTCTGTGGGCATCACTGAGTAAGCTCATAACCAAATTCATGGACCTAAGATCCATAGGTATACTGTACGTTGCAATATAAATGTCCAATACGCACAATAGACTGACTGGGGAGGTGATTACCCACAGTTAAAGTCCTGCAATATGAGCTAGAATGCAAATATATGTGTACACTCTTCACAGTTGTGTTCTGGGGGTGTCATTGAATAGGCTGATGCGTCCATGAAATGGACGCAAGATCCATAGTTAAGGCTGTACATTGCAATATGAATGTGCAATATGCACAATAAGTTCTGCAATAAGAGCTACAATGCTTATATGTGTGTAATCTGGTCACATTTGTGTTCTGTGGGTGTCACTGAATAGGCTGATACCCCATTTCATTGATTCACAATTTATAGGTAAGGCTGTACAGTGAAATATAAGTATAACCCCAATGCAATTATGAGGTCTACATCCACAGTCTGATTTCAACTGATTTGTCATTTTTTGTCAAATAAACAATTGATTGTCTTTTGTTGAATTTATATAACAATATTGAAAACTTGTTAAGCATTATCTAGTCCAAATATGGCATGATTCCACTATTTGTAGCCGTTTGCATCAATTTCAATGCAGGTCTTTTATTTTGAAGGCAAACTGAAAATTCCACTATTGTGGCTAAACGTTATTGTGGCTAGCTTCACATAGGTTGCTCTGGGTCTTCACAGTATGGCTCTGAAGAGGAATCATGGAACAAGAAAATTAATATTGGGACAGGGACACAGAAACTTGGATTTCTGAGGAGGAATGGAGGCAGAAAAAGAGGAAGACGAGGTTGAAGATAATGAGGAAAGCAGAGGTTGGATTTGAATCTGAGGAAGATGGTGATAAAAATGGAGATGGGGTGTCGAATAAGATTGGTGTCAATTGCAAACAGAGTGAGCTCTGGAGGAGAGATGGAAGTGAATGAGGGCAAATTAAGTGAGGTGGAAGGTGTGGTGAAGAGCTTGGAACCCGAGCTTGGCATCGTTGAACATGATAAAAAAATATTAAGTAAAATATTTGGAGAAAGTGGACCCTTGCCTTTTGGCGGATCCATTTGTGGTTTCAGGGTGGGTGGATAATTAAAGGTAGCATGTAATGGACTTATTTGTTTGTGTTTCTTCTGAACAGAGGGAGCAGGCGCACCATGTCACGCAATTTAGGTCAATATCTGTTTTGTGCTTTGCTCTTAGGAAAAGGGCACCATTGAAAGGAATAATTTCTAGTGTAGTGTTAAGTGTGGAGGTGGGGCAATTGAAGTGGAAGGTTCCTGGTGTTTGTGAAGCCTGCCGTTTGGTGCGACTCAGACCCGTTGGGGAGCATAGGGAAACAGAGGAGTCACTGTCAGTCCTTTTGAGGTTTGAGTCAGAGTCCCTACCCGACAAAGTCATGTTAGGATATATCAGTTGTCCTGTTAGAGCTTTTTGCCGAATCCATTGCACTGTTTCAGGTGCAACATTTAGGGTCATGTTGCAGCAGCGTGTAGGAAGGAGATTCAAAGATGTGGGAAGTGTGCAGGAGGGCTTGGGACAGAGGATTGTGTAGTTTCGTTGGATAAAGTTGTGTGTGTCAACTGTAGGGGTGTCCATGTTGCTGGGGATCAGAAGTGTCCGGTTCAAGAGAGGCAGGTTGAAGTGGCCAGAGTCAGAGTAGTGCAGAAGGTGTCGTATGCTGAGGCAGTGAAGAAAGCAGAGGAGGATGGGTCAAAGGTAAAAAGAACTTGAGGGATCCCAGTGAGTGGTAGATTTGTTTCAGCACAGAGGGATCAAGTGTTTTGAGCTTCAGTAAGGTTGGCTTCTTAGCATTAATAACAATAGTTTTCAACTGTACCACAGAAATGGAACATAAATCGGAGAAAATAGATATGGTGGAGGCAGCTGAAGAGAAGTATCTAGGTATACAAGATTTTATTTCAGAAGAGTTATAAGATGTTTTGAGATTTCTTTTGTAATAGGGGTATACAGTGCATTCTGGAAGAATTCAGAGCCCTTGACATTTTTGCAAATGTATAAAAAAAAAAAAAAAAAAATACCTTATTTACATAAGTATTCAGAACCTTTGCTATGAGACTCGAAATTGAGCTCAGGTGTATCCAGTTTCCACTGATCATCCTTGAGATGTTTCTACAACTTGATTGTAGTCCACCTGTGGTAAATTGAATTGATTGGACATGATTTGGAAAGTCCCACCTGTCTATATAAGGTGGCACAGTTGACAGTGCATGTCAGAGCAAAAACCAAGCCATGAGGTCGAAGGAATTGTCCGTAGAGCTCCGGGACAGGATTGTGCCGAGGCACAGATCTGGGGAAGGGTACCGAGACATTTCTGCAGCATTGAAGGTCCCCAAGAACACAGTGGCCTCCATCATTCTTAAATGGAAGAAGTTTGGAACCACCAAGACTCTTCCTAGAGCTGGCCGCCCGGCCAAACTGAGCAATTGGGGGAGAAGGGCCTTGGTCATGGAAGCGACCAAAAACCCGATGGTCACTCTGACAGAGCTTCAGAGTTCCCCTGTGGAGATGGGAGAACCTTCCAGAAGGACAAACATCTCTGAGGCACTCCACCAATCAGGCCTTTATGGTAGAGTGGCAAGACGGAAGCCACTCCTCAGTAAAAGGCACATGACAGCCTGCTTGGAGTTTGCCAAAAGGCACCTAAAGGACTCAAACAATGAGAAACAAGATTCTCTGGTCGGATGAAACCAAGATTGAACTCTTTGGCCTGAATTCCAAGCGTCACGTCTTGAGGAAACGTAGCACCATCCCTACTGTGAAGCATGGTGGCGGCAGCATCATGCTGTGGGGATGTTTTTCAGGAGCAGGGACTTGGAGACTAGCCAGGATTGAAGGAAAGATGAACGGAGCTACAGAGAGGTCCTTGATGAAAACCTGCTCCAGAGCTCTCAGGCCCAGACTTGAACCTGATTGATCATCTCTGTAGAGACCTGAAAATGGCTGTGCAGCGACACTCTCCCATCCAACATGACAGAGCTTGAGGATTTGCAGAGAAGAATGGGAGAAAGTCCCCAAATACAGGTGTGCTAAGCTTGTAGCGTCATACCTAAGAAGACTTGAGGCTGTAATCGTTGCCAAATGTGGTTTAACAAATTACTTTCCAAATGCACTGTAAATTCATTTTTTATCAATTTTTGCTTCGATTGACCTTATTTTTTGTCAATAAAACTGATGAATGCAACTGTTTATGTCAAATTGTTTTGTGTTGTACTTGTAGCCCTGGTTGTCCTGAAAAGAAAAAGGTATTTTATTTAGTCTTTATTTAAATAGGTAAGCCAGTTAAGAACAAATTCTTATTTACAATGACAGCCTACACCGGGCAAACCTTAACATGGACGGCACTGGGCCAATTGTGCACTGCCCTATGTGACTCCCAATCACAGCTGGTTGTGATACAGCCTGGAATTGAACCAGAGTCTGTAGTAACACCTACCACTGTGATGCAGTGCCTTTGACCACTGCGCCACTCGGGAGCCACAAAAAAAAAATCATTTTAAATACTCTGTGTAAATAATGGAGTGATGTATGATTGTTAATAAATGTCATATACCATTTTTTTTTACTGTGTCCATGTGTATAGGCTGCAAGTACATTGGAAGTAAGTTGTTTTCAACCCGTTAAAACAACGGCCTGAAAAATAAGTATTTTCAACTTTCACTTTCAACCAAAACCTAACGTGGCTTGGACTTCGGGCATAGTCTTTTCAACATCTTTTTAACAAAATTTTACTAGGTGGACTGTTATGTCTACTGGTATGACTTTGACTGGGGTGACTTATTCTCAACAGACAAGCAATGCTATGGGCTGGCTGAATTGATGGTGAGACAAGGTATGAAGTCCATGGTTGCTAATCAGAAGAGAATTGACACTCATTTTTTGGTCTTGGTGTCTGTGGATGTACATGAGTTTGTTTGGGCCATTATTGCCCCGGGCTTGCCCTTGATGGATGGAGCATGGGGCGAAGAACAAAAAAACACCAGACATGTCAGACTGCATTCAGCAGTGATTTGAGGCTCCATCCTTGATGTAATTACCAGTTCAAATATCATGACGGAGATGACCACATGACAAACTGTCTAATACCATGTAGAATGTAAAATGGTAAATGCCTAAATGTGGTATGTAAAAGATGGTGTTGAAAAATAATATATTACATTAAAATGGAGGTAGATTATATTTTATTCAAACGATTAATATATTTTGATAAAACTCACTATGAAGAGACATAATCCAAGACACTGCACATATTCCACTGAGATGCTCAATTTCTCATAAATGTATTACTCACTCAGCTCCTGACCTACAGTATATACACTGAACACAAAAATAAATGCCACATGTACAATGCTGGTTCCATGTTTCATGGGCTGAAAGAAAAGATTCCAGAAAATGTCAATTTGCACAAAAAAGCTTATTTCTCTCAAATGTTGTGCACAAATTAGTTTATATCCCTGTTATTGAGGATTTTATCTGTTGTCAAGATAATCGATCAACCTCACAGGTGTGGCAATAAAAGGCCACTCTAAATTTGGCAGTTTTGTCACGCAACACAATCCCACTAATGTCTCAAATTTCGAGGAAGTGTGCAACTGGCATGCTGACTGCAGGAATGTCCACCAGAGCTGTTTCTTTTCACAACCATAAGCCGCCTCCAAAGTCATTTAAGAGAATTTGGCAGTACGTCCAACATGCATTGCAACTGCAGACCACGTGCAACCAACGCCAGCCCAGGACCTCCACATCCGGCTTCTTCACCTGCGGGATCAGCAGAGGGGGTGGGGAGCTGAGGAGTATTTCTGCCTGTAATAAAGCCCTTTTGTGGGGAACAACTCACTCTGATTCACTGGCCTTCTACAATAGCTATTCATTCTATAGTTTCCTTTTTCATTCTCTATTTCATTGTTAGTTCATTTGAACTGTAGCCTATGCCTGTCACACGGATGACTAGGTAAGTGTTGGTAGTAAGCCTGCTTGTAGTAGGCCTTTGTATACATTTGTTAATCTACCTGTTCCTTTTGTTTGTTTACATTTTGCACCTGCACTTTTGAACCACTGACAACAGCAGTAAATAAAATCATCCACTCCTCAACACACCTTACTCCCTTGCTTTGTCTTGCCATGAAGACCACCTCTCTGGCCCCCAACACTATGTTGTAGCATTCATTAGTGAGTTACTTAGGGCCCACATAGTCATCATGATGAGTGGTAGAATTCTGCCCAACCATGGTAAGAGAGCTCCCCTCAGTGGTCAATAGAGCAACTAAGTATCTTCTTCTACGGCACAGGGGTTCCCAAACTTTTAATATCAAGGCACCATGAATATAATAAGCCTCCAAATTATGGAAGCTCATTCCCGCCACAATTTTCTTTTTTTTATGTCGATACTATCTAAAGATGTCGAGATATGTAACAAAAATGTTGTACGTATAATATAAAAATGTTGAGATAGTAGATCATACATATAGCATATGTTTCTTCTTTTGTAGCATTGTGTGGCGATTTCCATCTACAGTATACATGTTACAGAGATCAGCACAGCATGGCTGCCGGCAAAAGTATGGCGAGCTGGCATTTGCCCAGGTACTTTTGATTTGGTTTAATAAAAAATGTTGACATAAAAGCATTGAAAATTGGTAGAAAGTACTGTTGTTAAGACTGATTTGCCTCATGATTAGTAAACTTGTGCACAATCTGTGCTTCAGTCTGAACTGTAGCCTACTGACAACCACAGATGCAGGTAGCCTAGAAAAGCCTATGCGCTCTGATCTCCTCTGGCCAGGGGAAATCAAGCGGTAATGTCATATATTTAACCCCAAAAATCTAAGGAGTGCATGGCTGGGGGGTGGTCTGGATTTCATTTTTCAAACACCTTAAACCTTTTTCCTGCAATCTAGAGCTACAATCATTTTGCTTAATTCTATATCAAAAATACATATATTTTTTTACATGTCTAAGTATATCTATTGAGCTGTCTGTATCCTCCTGACTGGTGTATATTTTTTTAAAGAAACAAAATATGTTTCTCTGCATCTCTGCTAAAATCTGGGTAAAATATTGAAAGGAATGTGTGTCTTATCCAGTACATTTAGTAATTGCTACCAACCTGGATATGGAGTTTGACCCCCCTTTGCTGCTAGAACAGCCTTCACTCTTCTGGAAAGGCTTTCCACTAGATGTTGGAACATTGCTGCGGGGACTTGCTTCCATTCAGCCACAAGAGCATTAATGAGGTCGGGCACCAATGTTGGGAGATTATGCCTGGCTCGCAGTCAGTGTTCCAATTCATCCCAAAGGTGTTCGATGAGGTTGATGTCAGGGCTATGTGCAGGCCAGTCAAGCTCTTCCACACCGATCTCGCCAAACCATTTCTGTATTGACCTTGCTTTGTTCATGGGGTCATTGGGTGGCAGCGTAGCCTAGTGGTTAGAGCCTTGGACTAGTAACCGAAAGGTTGCAAGATCGAATCCCCGAGCTGACAAGGTACAAATCTGTTGTTCTGCCCCTGAACAAGGCAGTTAACCCCCTAGGCCATCATTAAAAATAAGAATTTGTTCGTAACTGACTTGCCTAGTTAAATAAAGGTAAAATAAAAAATTGTCATGCTGAAACAGGAAAGGGCCTTCCCCAAACTGTTGCCACAAGGGGCCTAGCCCAAACCACAAAAACAGCCCCAGACCATTATTCCTCCTCCACAAAACGTTATGCATTCAGGCAGGTAGCATTCTCCTGGCATCTGCCAAACCCAGATTTGTCTGTCGGACTGCCAGTCCAATGGCGGCGAGCTTAACACCACTCCAGCCAATGCTTGGCATTGTGTGTGCGGCTGCTCGGCCATGGAAACCCATTTCATGAAGCTCCCGACGAACAGTTCTTGTGCCGACTTTGCTTCCAGGGGAAGTTTGAAACTTGGTAGTGAGTGGTGCAACCAAGATCATACACTTTTTACGCCCTACACGCTTCAGCACTCGGCGGACCTGTTCTGTGAGCAGGTCCGTTGTTGCTCCTAGATGTTTCCACTTCACAATAACAGCACTTGACCGTGGCAGCTCTAGCAGGGCAGACATTTGACGAACTGACTTGTTGGAAAGATGGTTCCACGTTAAAAGTCACTGAGCTTTTCAGTAAGGTCATTCTACTGCCAATGTTTGTCTATGGAGATTGCATGGCTGTGTGCTCGATTTTAATCCACTAATTTAAAGGGGTATCCACATACGTTTGTATATATAGTGTAGTTATGAGGTTGGGAGATTGGGGAACCTATCTGGGCTAGCTAAAGCCAACTTCATAAAATTGCTAGGTGACTAGTAGTGTTAGAGATACACTACAAAAACGCTAACTATCTTAGCTGGCATGCCTGCTGGCAAGGTTGGTAGACATCTTAAATATGCAGAAAAATAAACATGTTTTAATTTTTTCAAGGTTAGTAGTCATCACAAGAGGCGCTTAGATATGCAAAAAAATATACATATATTTTTGTTTACATAGAATTAAGTATAATTATTAAAAATGCTAAATGTTTCCCCCCTCCGCAATCCTGACATACTTTGTTCTCCCTCCGATGTTTGAGGTACATGACACCCCTTGACTAAATCCTGCCATCTGTCATCACAAAAACAGAATGCTCCTCCTAAAGTTTAAGGGAGTCATACAGCAGATGGCGCAAGCAGACAACGCGTCCTCGCCACTCTGAAGAGGGAGAGAGAGAGGGGCACGAGTTTTCCAGTCAGCCAAATTTTTCTCAGAACTGCAGTCACGCACCCTTGCTTCTCGACTCCCCAGCGCCAGCTGCTATGCATCTGCAGCAGCCACTCCCTATTCTCCCTTTTGGCCGAAACCCGGGAGTGCCCTAGGCAACAGCTGTATGCGCGAGGAGGCAGGCATGCCTAGAAGCCGCGGTCTAGCCGGCAAGGGGCTCTGCTGAAGAGACCGCGTGCGGACGACTTTGAGAAAGGCGGGAATATAGGAGAACACCGCTCTTTTCGGAGAGCTTCAAAATGGGCGTCTGAGAAATAGAACAAACATAAATTTGGTATAATTATATGGACGTTAGATAAAGAATGTATATTTGGGTCCATGTGTGAAGTTAGGATTGGTAGGACTGTGCACTAAATTCTTAGGTTACTGACCGTTGTATGATAGATACTTTTATCCTCCCATTGGAGTAGCCTAGTACAACGATGGAAAAGGCTACGCAGCCCCAGCTGATGGTCAATAGCGCAGAGAGTCCGACGGAGGAGCTCTCCAAGATAAGCGACGAGGAGCTGCTCAAGTGGAGCAAAGAGGACTTGGTGCGGCGGCTAAGGAGGGCAGAAGCAGTGAAGATGAGCTTTATGCTTGACCACGGGAATTTGATCCGGGAGGTGAACCGGCGTCTCCAGCAGCACTTGACCGAGATCCGGGGTTTGAAGGTGAGGCAGGTGTGATAATGCCGGGCGCGCAAGTTAGCGCACTGCTCTATGGATGTCTAACGGTCTCATGTTGTGTAGCCTTTGTAGGCATGTTTCCAAATCAAAAAGCTGTAGCCTATAGTGTTACCTCTGCAAACTCCTTGAAAATAATGAAGGTAGGTGGTTCGAAGGTAGCAAGTAGGCTATATCATAATCCAACCCAAAGATCCACTTGTTTCTTTTATGCTTTTCCTATTACAGATGGAACTGCTGAGGATATTTAAACACAACCACAAAAGTACATTTTGGAAGGCCTATGATTTGTTTCAAAATCACAGTAAATAATCAATAAAATACATCACTATCACACGCACACACATGCTCCCCCTCAATACACAATTGCGTGCTCAACATTTGTTATCAGAAATCCCATATGATAAATTATATAACACCTCTGTGCTTTCTCCTTTTTGTGTGTGTGTGTGTGTGTGTGTGTGTGTGTGTGTGTGTGTGTGTGTGTGTGTGTGTGTATCCAGGATGTGAACCAGAAGCTGCAGGAGGATAACCAGGAGCTGCGGGACCTGTGCTGTTTCCTTGATGACGACCGTCAGAAGGGCAAGCGTGTGTCTCGGGAGTGGCAGCGTCTGGGCCGCTACAGCGCCGGCCTCATGAGGAAAGAGGTGGCCCTCTACCTGCAGAAACTCAAGGAGCTGGAGCAGCGCCAGGGAGAAGTGATCAGAGAGAACCTGGAGCTCAAAGAGCTGTGTAGCCTACTGGACGAGGAGAGAGGGGGAGGAGCAGGGCAGAGTGCAGGGTGCAGAAGCTCCATCGACAGCCAGAGTAGTCTGTCTCAAACTGGGGGGGCTACACTGGGCTTGCTCCGAGACGTGGGGGATGGGAGCAGCACCTCGAGTGCGGGAAGCACGGATAGCCCCGACCACCCCCACCGCAAGCCCCCTCACCAGGGCTCCGGCCTGGGCTCCAACCCTGGCTCCAACCATGACAAACCAAAGGGCCCGGGCCCTGAATCTACAGGCCGCCGCCACAGCTCCACCCCGGACTACCACACCTTCCCCCAGGCCTGCAGGCCCCGTGGGGGGTCCCTCACCAGCCCTGATCCCAGGGGCCTCCGGGGGCCCTGCAGCCCAGAGAAACACAGCATATTCCCTACCCGACTGGCGGCTGAGGCCCACTCCAAACCCAACAGTGCTGGCATGCTGGCCCAGAAACCGCTTTTGGGGTCTGGGCAAGGGTTAGGGCCAAACCAAGGTTCAGGCCAGTCAAGTCCTGACCTCTCACAGAGACACAGGGTTAATGCGGTCGGGGTTGGGGCTGGATGTTGGACCCCTGAGCCCAAACAGGCACTGACGGGGACGCCAGAGCACCTGAGGAAGGGTCGGGTGATTGTGGGGAGCCCTGAAGTGTTACGACACCACAACCACAGCACCAGTTCAGAGCACTGGAAGGGGAGGTACGGCAGTAGCCCCCCAGCAGGCAGGGAGTGGGGACAGATGAGGACCACTGGAGATGAGTTGTCCCCTCACCACGGCAGCATCTACAATGGCATGAACGGTGAGTTTTTATCCAGAATAGTAATAATGCTTTATTTAATTATTTATAAGGGACAATATGTAGCTGAGGTGGTTCAAGGAACTATGCTTGTGTGATGAGTCTGAGACATTAACCCCATCTGAGACATAATACTCATGCCTAGGCTTTAGCACAGTGTGCTTACACAGTCTTTTGGTGTGTAGGCTATGTGGGTTAGCACACACTGTAGCCCTCTAGGACTAGGGTTGATTACCACTGTATATGGCTATTGTCATGCCCTGACCATAGATTGCTTTGTATGATTCTATGTTTTGTTTGGTCAGGGTGTGAAGTGGGTGGGCATTCTATGTTGTATGTCTAGGTTGTCTATTTCTGTGTTTGGCCTGGTGTGGTTCCCAATCAGAGGCAGCTGTCTATCGTTGTCTCTGATTGGGAGCTATACTTAGGTAGCCTGTTTTCCATTGTGTGTTGTGGGTGATTGTTTTCTGTTTGTGCGTATTGCTTGCAGAACTGTTTCGTTTTCGTTCTCGCTCTTTATTATTTTTTGTCAATTCAGTGTTCAGTTTATTTTGTTTATTAAAATGAACACGTACCACGCTGCACCTTGGTCCTCCTCTCCTTCCACCAACGAGAATCGTTACAGCTAGGTCAACCGTATAAATCAAATAGAATTTTATTTGTCACATGCACTGAATACAAAAGGTATAGACTTTACTGTGAAATGCTTTCTTACGAGCCCTTCCCAATGATGCAGAGTTAGAAATAATGCAAAATATAAAAAAAAGAGGAATAAAATACACAAGAATTAAGCTATATACAGGGAGTAGCAGTACCAATACCAAATCACTGTGCAGGGGTACAAGGTATTTGGTCCCGTGTGGCTCAGTTGGTAGAGCATGGCGCTTGCAACGCCAGGGTTGTGGGTTCAATTCCCACGGGGGGACCAGGATGAATATGTATGAACTTTCCAATGTGTAAGTCGCTCTGGATAAGAGCGTCTGCTAAATGACTTAAATGTAAATGTAATGTAAATGTATTTGAGGTAGATATGTACACAAAGACAGGGGTAAATTGACTAGGCATGTGTAACAAAACTGTCCTTGCAATTTGTGTCTAGTAGCCAGTGGGTAGGTTAGGCTATGGCAGGTTCAGTCACCGTGGTATCTAAGCTTGGGCGATATACAGTTTAAACTATATACCGGGGTATTTTGAAAAATACAGACGGTATGATTTTTATATCGTAAAAAACTAAAAACTTGCGGGGGCTGCGCGGGTGCGTGTTACTCCACTGCTTATAACTTTAAGTTAAGTTTAAGTATAAGAAATCTTAAATCTGTCAATTAAATTATATCCACCTCAGGGCTTCAACTATGCATTTTGTTTGCTAACTTGCTAGCTAAGTGGCTAGATTTCAAGATCAAGCTTGGTTCCATTCAGCCACAAGAGCATTAGTGAGGCTGGGCACTGATGTTGGCCGATTAGGCCTGGCTCGCTGTCGGCGTTCCAATTCATCCCAAAGGTGTTCAATTGGGTTGAGGTCAAGGCTCTGTGCAGGCCATTTCTGTACGGACCTCGCTTTGTGCACGTGGACATTGTCATGCTGAAATATGAAAGGGCCTTCCCCATACTATTGCAACACAAAGTTGGAAGCAGAGAATCGTCTAGAATGTCATTGTATGCTGTAGCGTTAATATTTCCCTTCACTGGAACTAAGAGGCCTAGCACGAACCATGAAAACAGCCCCAGAACATTATTCCTCCTCCACCAAACTTTGGTACAACAGTTGGCACTATGCATTCAGGCAGGTAGCGTTCTCCTGGCATCCGCCAAACCCAGATTCATCCGTCGGACTGGCAAATGATGAAGCGTGATTCATTGCTCCAAAGAATGCGTTTACACTGCTCCAGAGTCCAATGGCGACAAGCTTTACACGACTCCAGCCGACGCTTGGCTTTGCGCATTGTGATCTTAGGCTTGTGTGCGGCTGCTTGGCCATGGAAACCCATTTCATGAAGCTCCCAGCGAACATTTATTGTGCTGATGTTACTTCCAAAGGCAGTTTGGAACTCGGAAGTGTGTGTTGCAACAGAGGACAGACGATTTTTACACGCTACGCTTTTAAGCACTCAGCGGTCCCATTCTGTGAGCTTGTGTGGCCTACCACTTCATGGCTGAGCTGTTGTTGCTCCTTGACGTTTCCACGTCACAATAACAGCACTTACAGTTGACCGGCACAGCTCTAACAGGGCAGAAATTTGATGGACTAACTTGTTGGAAAGGTGGCATCCTATGACAGTGCCACTTTGAAAGTCACTGAGCTCTTCAGTAAGGCCATTCTACTGCCAATGTTTGTCTATGGAGATTACATAGCTTTGTGCTCGATTTTATACACCTATCAGCAAAGGGTGTGGCTGAAATTGCTGAATCACCGAATTTGAAGGGGTGTCCACACACTTTTGTATATATAGTGAAGGTTGTACTTAAAAAAAAAAGACTAGCGCCCCTTGTGTGCACTTTCAGTAATACTGTATACGCCAGTATGATACAGAAACAGTATGATGGTTTGAAAATCTGTGTACTGCACATCGCTAGTGGTATCACCAATGTGGTTCAGCAGTGGTTACGGTGTTAGCAAATCAGCAGTGATGTCACCGCTCTGTGGGATTCTCTCTCTGTGGAGTTGTGGTGGAGTTTGTGCGTGCATGGGTGTGTGTTCGTGTGTGCATGAGTGATTGGGGGAGGGCATATGATGTAACACTCCCCAGGGTGTTTGAAGTCAACACAGGTAACACAGCCGTGTGCATTCAGGGCTGTGATTTTGCGGGACTGTGTGTCCTGGATAAACATAGAGAGGGAGTAGGGCTGTCCACTTAGTTAAATAAGAGGCTTTTATTTTACATTTAAATAACATTAAATCAAAGAGATCTAGACAAATGTTCCTCTTTTCATAGTAAAAGCCTAATTTATACATACACATATTGTGAGGATCGACGCTGGAGACGAGAAGTACGTGAGTGAACAGGGAGTGAACATTTAATGAAACATGGACATGAAACAGAACAGGAACAGCGTCTGGACAGGGGACAAATAACGACATCAATGCTGACACAGGGAACAAACTGAAGAGCACACAGATATAGAGGGGATAATCAACAAAGTAATGGAGTCCAGGTGAGTCCAATATTGCGCAGCTGTGCGTAATGATGGTGACAGGTGTGCGTAATGGAGGGCAGCCTGGCACCCACGAATGCCAGAGAGGAGGAGCGGGAGCAGGTGTAACAGTACACCCCCCTCTTGGGGCGCCACCCGGCGTCCCACCTGGACGAGCCTGATGGGTCGGCCGAGGCATGGGCGCTGGACAAGCTGGCTGAGGCGTAGAAGCCCGACGAGCCGGCTAAGGCATGGGAGCCCGGCGAGCGGGCTGAGGCGTGGGAGCCTGATGAACCGGCTGTGGCGTGGGAGCCTGCTGACCGGCTGGGGTGTGGGAGCCTGACGAATCGGCTGAGGCGTGGGAACTGACGAACCGGTTGAGGCGTGGGAGCCTGATGGGCCGGCTGAAGCATGATGTGGGGTGGCCGTCTGCCAAGCCAACCAGGGCAAAAAGACCTCTCGAGCCAGCTAGGGTGCGGAATCCCGACGAGCTAGCTGAGGCACCCCCGGTTCCATCGGTGACGGCACCTGGACGCTACCTCACCAACCAAAAAAAAAAAAAAAAACTCCCTGATGCTTCCTTTAGTGGTGTCAGCATTCTTTGAGGATCGACGCTGGAGACGAGAAGCAGGTACAGGGAGTGAACATTTAATGAAACAAGGACATGAAACAGAACAGGAACAGCGTCCAGGTGAGTCCAATATTGCGCAGCTGTGCGTAATGATGGTGACAGGTGTGCGTAATGAAGGGCAGCCTGGCGCCCTCGAGCGCCTGAGATGGGGAGCGGGAGCAGGCAGTATGCATGTTTTGGGAATAAATTATGTGAGTGTGTCTTTCCTTTTAAGAATGTATGTGCACATGTTTAAATGTGTGCGAGACAGAGAAAGAAAGCGACAGAGAGAGAGAGTGAGTGAGTGTGTGTGCGTGCAACCCTGAGTTGGTAAAGATTACTGTAGAGTGCTGAGTGGATGCTGTTTGTAAGGCCATGGGGTTTGAGTCCTGGAGGTGAGCAGTTAGCCTGACACTGCGCTTATCACCACAGAACTACACTCTCTTTTACACACTACTGTCTACTCGGTAGGAAAGACACTACAATATATACTGAACAAAAATATATACGCAACATGCAACAATTTCAAAGATTTTACTGAGTTACAGTTCATATAAGGAAATCAGTCAATTTAAATAAATTCAGTAGGCCTTAATCTATGACAGTGGTGGAAAAGTACCCAATTGTCATACTTGAGTAAAAGTAAAGATACCTTCATAGAAAATGACTCAAGTAAAAGTGAAAGTCACCAAGTAAAATACTAATTGAGTAAAAGTCTAAAAGTATTTGTTTTTAAATATACTTTTAAGTATAAAAAGTAAATTGAATTTCTAAAATATACTTAAGTATCAAAAGTAAAAGTATAAATCATTTCAAATTCCTTATATTATTAATCAAACCAGATGGCACCATTTTCTTGTTTTTTATTTTATTTACGGATAGCCAGGGGCACCCACCAACACTCAGACATCATTTACAAATAAAGAATTTCTGTTTAGTGAGTCCGCCAGTAGGGATGACCAGTGATGTTCTCTTGATAAGCGTGTGAATTGGACCCTTTTCCTTTTCTGCTAAGCATTCAGAATGTAACGAGTACTTTTGGGTGTCAGGGAAAATGTATAGAGTAAAAAGTACATTATTTTCTTTAGGAATGTAGTGAAGTAAAAATAAAAGTTGTCAAGTACTTTACACCACTGATCTATGGATTTCACATGACTGGGCAGGAATTGTGTACACATCATTGTGACATGAGCCGTGTATTATCATGCTAAAACATGAGGTGATGGCGGCAGATGAATGGCATGACAATGGTCCTCAGGATCTCGTCACGGTATCTCTGTGCCTTCAAATTGCCAACAAAGAGCGTTGAAGCGCGAGGCTCAACTTCTCCGCTGTTTTGATGCCCTGGCTACCATGCTGTAACAGTGTGAAGGTGAAACCGTGCACATGAGCAGATACTGTGTGTGACTGTGTGGAGCGAAGTGGTGCATCTCGCTCATCTCAATATCTCCGGTGCTGCTCATGGCAATGTAATTTCACTAAGCCTAACATTAAGATCCATTTTTTATGAGAGGATTGATCATTTAGAGGCATATTGAACAGGGATTAGAGTGTAATTGAGAGGTGGGCCTGTGTTACTGTGTACACTATAGTTTATTATAAGGCTTTGAAGGCACATCACTGTCAGAACAGGGTGTACAGTAAAGTATGAAGGGCTTGAAGTGTGTTCATATTTCTTTCTCTCTCTCTCTCATCATTTGCTCTTTCTCTTTTTCTGTCAGCCTTTCACTCTCTCTGCTCCCTCCCTCCCTGCTGTGGAAGCTGAGTTTATTGGGAAATGAATGTTTGGTGCGCACTCACCCCTCTGACACCATGAGCAAACGATGGGAGAACAGTCTTCAGGAGCTGCCGCCGCTTAACACTGCTCTCTATATCCTCCTGCCTCTCTGTTTTTATCCCTATTCTTCTTCCATCCTTCATCCTCTCACCCCATAGTCTCAAATCACCCTACCTCACTCTCTTCCTCCCAGCGCTTTCTTCTTTATCCCCCTCTGCCTCCCCTCTTTCTGTCTCCAGCCCTCTCTTAATGTTACAGAAGTGATTGGGCTCTCACATACTGTGTGTGGCCTGGTCTGTTGGTCTCAGGCACATAGAGGCACCAGTTAGCCTGGCTGGTGTTCTGCCATTGTAATTTTTAATTTAAAAAAATCTTTATTTAACTAGGCAAGTCAGTTAAGAACAAATTCTTATTTTCAATGATGGCCTAGGAACAGTGGGTTAACTGCCTTGTTCAGGGGCAGAATGACAGAATTTTACCTTGTCAGCTCGGGGATTCAATCTTGCAACCTTCCGGTTACTAGTCCAACGCTCTAACCACTAGGCTACTTGGATACTTGCCACCCCATATGTGTCGGTGACAATCTGGTTCCCTATGTCTGTGTGCAGTGTGTGTGCCTTGTGTTGTGCTCTATCAAATTGAATTCAATTGTATTGGCATCACTGTTGTTCAATATTGCCATAGTGGTAAATAACATGGTTAATCACAACAAGCAATTAACGAATGCTTTATCACATTTTTCAAAAGCCTGAAGGTAACATGCCTCCTGTCTGTATGGTTTCCATGGGCTCTAGCCATGTCTGTGTGTCTGTGCTCTCTCTGGTCTCCCTCTGTCCTGCCTGCTACTCCTCTGCTCTTCTACTTAGATTTTTCATCTAAGGTCAGCAATGTCCTCTCTCTTCCAAAGAACCAACTGTACATGTACATTCAGCATGGCATTATGTGCCGTAGTCTCTGGCATGGGTAAATCTTCATTATAAAACAGAGCGTTGTCGACAAGAGCCAGCACCTTAACAAATGATGGCCGTCAACACTATGGCTGTGCTGTGTTCAATAATTGAGAAGGCCAGCCTTGTGGAAATCAGTAAACATTTCCGAATGGTATGCATTGTAGTTGCTTTATGGACATCAGCTGGGCCTGTGCAGGTCAGACCAGCTCCACACACACCTCCCTGGGACTGCCTCTGGGGGGCTTTAACCTTTATCCCAGTTAGAAAAGTGCTACCGGAGTCAGGGATGTGTTTGTCTGTGTTTACGTGTGTGTGTGTGTTTGTGTGGGTGTGTTTGTGTGTGTGTGTGTGTGTTTGAATGTAACTGCACAGCGCATACCTCCTGACAGGGTCCCCTTGAATCTGCCCTCTACCCTAACACACATGCACATATGCACGCACGTAGGTACACACACACACACACACACACACACACACACACACACACACACACACACACACACACACACACACACACACACACACACACACACACACACACACACACACACACACACACACACACACACACACACACACACACACACTCTCTCCCTAGGGGCAACTAATCCAGTGCTAGGGTGCTCATCTGAGAGAACATGGGCTGTGACCTGGACTACCTTGAATAAGCACCTTCCAAATAATTGCATTGTTTGGTCTATTACCCGTTAGAAATGCATTCATAAGCTATACCGCTGTGATATAATGCCAAGAAAATAGCAACCCACACACTGCTCTTGCTTGTGACACTTGTTTTATAAGCCCAGAATCACTTTGCGCACCCCGCAACAGTCAGCAAGGTTAGTTGGGGAAAAAAGATGTTCTCTTTCATTCTTTTCCATTCCATTATATGCTTATTCTTACTATAAAATATAAAATATATGTGTGTTGTTGACTGTGATAAAGGCACGGGATCACAGGCAGCGCGAGTTTCAAGTTTGGGGAAGCTAATTCTCGCTATAAAAATTCACCTTTATAATAAAGCATTCCATTCATTATCGCATTTGCAGACTTACAGTATGTAAGAGCCCACTATTTGTAATGTGATGAGTAGATTGGATAGTCATAATCTAGGCTAATAATATAACTCAATAACTTTTTGCAAAAAAGACCGTTCAATGCATGGCTGAGGGCATATAGCGTACAGTAGGCTTAGACTTTAGGCTATATCAGATAGCCTACCTTTCTTCTTTCTCTGCACAGGAAATATTTTGACACATTTCATGCAATTCTACTACACTTTATATGGCTAGAGATCGACCGATTATGATTTTTCAACGCTGATACTGATATTTTTTCAATTTGATTTAAATAATGCAAAAACACAGTGTTGGAGAAGAAAGTGTAATATGTGCCGTGTAAAAAAGCTAACGTTTAAGTTCCTTGCTCAGAACATGAGAACATATGAAAGCTGATGGTTACTTTTAACATGAGTCTTCAATATTCCCAGTTAAGGAGTTTTAGGTTGTAGTTATTATAGGAATTATAGGACTATTTCTCTCTATACCATTTGTATTTCATATACCTTTGCCTATTTGATGTTTTTATCGGCACTATAGTATTGCTAGCCTAATCTTGGGAGTTGATAGGCTTGAAGTCATAAACAGCGCAATGCTTGAAGCACAGCGAAGAGCTGCTGGCAAACGCAGGAAAGTGCTGTTTGAATGAATGCTTACGAGCATGCTGCTGCCTACCACCGCTCAGTCAGACTGCTCTATCAAATATCAAATCATAGACTTAATTATAATATAATAAACACACAGAAATATGAGCCTTAGGTCATTAATATGGTAAAATCCAGAAACTATCATTTTGAAAACAAAACGTTTATTCTTTCAGTGAAATATGGCATCCCTAAGTATAAATATTGCTGTTACATTGCACAACCTTCAATGTTATGTCATAATTATGTAAAATTCTGGCAAATTAATTACGGTCTTTGTTAGTAAGAAATGGTCTTCACACAGTTCGCAACGAGCCAGGCGGCCTAAACTGCTGCATATGCCCTGACTCTGCATGCACAGAACGCAAGAGAAGTGACACAATTTCCCTAGTTAAAATAAATTCATGATAGCAGGTAAAATTAACTAAATATGCAGGTTTAAAAATATATACTTGTGTATTGATTTTAAGAGGCATTGATGTTTATGGTTAGGTACACATTGGTGCAACGACAGTGCTTTTTTCGTGAATGCGCTTGTTAAATCATCACCATTTTGGCGAAGTAGGCTGTGATTCGATGATAAATGAACATGCACCGCATTGATTATATGCAACGCAGGACAAGCTAGATAAACTAGTAATATCATCAACCATGTGTAGTTAACTAGTGATTATGTTAAGATTGATAATTTTTTATAAGATAAGTTTAATGCTAGCTAGCAACTTACCTTGGCTCCTTACTGCACTCGCGTAACAAGTGTGGCAAGCCAAGGTAAGTTGCTAGCTAGCATTAAACTTATCTTATAAAAAATAATCAATCTTAACATAATCACTAACAAGCCACGCAGTCTCCTCGTAGAGTGCAATTTAATCAGCCATAATCGGTGTCCAAAAATGCCGATTACCGATTGTTATGAAAACTTGAAATCGGTCGACCTCTACTAGAGGCATTAGTAGAATATTTTTTATACAACAAATTACAGGTAGCCCCCTTTGCTGACACTGACAAACATGTCAATGAAAACGTCGTTGTCCACATAATATGCCTACAAGAAGGGGAGACACAAATATAATATGAGGTTCATCTAAACTGGAGGAGGAAATTATTGCCCAAAAACAAACTTTTGGTGGCACTTACCCAACAATGATAGTGAATATGCGCAGTACGCATTCACCTGGTATATAGCCGATGCTCTCCGCTGGTGTCAATAAGATAGGCTATACTGTTGTTCGCTCACTTAATTTTATAACTACAAGACAAATTGAAGTCCTTTCATTGGCTTCTCTTTGCCGCAATTGCCATCTGCTTTCCAAACTATGTTTTCCTGCGATTGTATTTGGAAATATTGCGATATGCCTGCCTGGGCTTTTACTTTTCACTGACAGTCGCAACTCAACAATAATCTCTCCATGTTGTGCGTGCTGCCTTTCCTTCCAACTGTAGGCAATGCGATTTAAAACAATACACTTTATTATTTTTAAAGAAGCGAATGTTCCTCTGTAGCCAAATCATGTTATAGTAGCCTATTTTGAATGATTTTATTTATTTCTGTATAGACAGGAGTAGGATAATTAGGCTATACCATTTTTGCTATTTCATTACATTTACTTTAGGGAAAGCTTAGCTTCCCCTAGCCTTATAGATGCACTGCCTATGCATGGGATTATAGGCGTGTGTGTCTTCTTTAAATAAACAAATGAAATATGGCCTTGGCTACAATACAGCAGAGTAAAGCAGAACATTTATACGTTTGATATTCATTTATTTATTATGCAGTTAATTTTTTTAATTAATTAATGAAGCAGTTTTTTTTATTTTTTATTAATCAATCAAGGCAGGGCCCTCCAGTTACCCACGTGGGCCCCCTACCTCCTCTCCTGCCCCCATCTGATGATTTGCAGAACGGCAACAGGCAGATAGCAGGCTCCTGAGTCCTCCTGTGGTTGACGGTTGCAGTAAAAAAACAACAACAGCAACATACAATTCTACATATATACTGGATAGATAAGATATAATGTATATATATTATCATTTTTTGTTTCAGTAAAATTATATATATTACATTTTTTTGCTGCCTCTTGGGCACCCCACGGGCCTGGCCCCAGGGTAAGCCCCTGCATTAATCTGACACTGACACTGTTACAGTTACATATTGAGATATTATTTTTGGACGATATTATATAGATATTTGACTCCCAAGTATTTATTTGCAAAAAAACAACAAGAAAAAATATGTTTTTATTTATGTTTTTATTTATTGCTACTGTACTGAAGGCAGTGATAGCTAAGGCTAGTCGGCAGTAACTGCGCCAAAACGTCATTATTTTTCATCCTATAGCTTGATGTCCATCTTCTTTTTAAATAGTGAGCCAACATGTTTTCAACACTTTTATTTCCCTGACTGATCAAAATTAGTTTTCTCATGATCTTGTCTCTCTGTAGCAGACCAACTATAAAGTGAGCAATATGTTTGGAACATCAAATCGCAATAAAATCACAGTATCGAATCATATAGAATCATGAAAATCATGGGAATCGCAATACATATCTTATCGGCACCTAAGTATCATGTAAGGTCCCTGGCAATTCCCAGCCCTACTTCCAAACACAACATCATACTAAGTGTCTCTTCTTCTTTGTCCCCTTCGATTTGCATCATGGCTCTTGCTTGTCATCCACAGTTAGTATAGCACCAAAACATTCCTATTTATTCACTAGGTATAGTGTCTGCCACAGGAGGTTGTGGAGAACCACTCATAATAATGGAATGGAGCGAATGGTATGGCATCAAACACCTGGAAACCATCTGTTTGGTGTATTTGATACCACTACGCTGATTCCTCTCAAGTCATTACCACAAGCCCGTTCTCTCGAAGTAAGGGGCCACCAACCTCCTGTGGAGTCTGGGTATAGTTTTGTTGGTGCTTGATAGCCAGTATGTCCTTTCCCTATAGGTGTAAACCTCAGACTAATGACACAATATAACACTATTGATCTCAAAGGAAACAATGCAATACTGGGTTTATCTGGGGGACATGATGCACTGCATATGATTTCCATTTAGTTTTTACAACGCACAACATTTTCATATTGACCCACAGGTGTAATAAGGACACAATTGTATTGTTAGGCCAATGTAACAACAACATATCAATATATCGGTACAAATCAATGTTCTGCTACAGCCATACAGCCCTAGAGTAGCACTATAGATGTGTAGTCGATGTCTTTTGAGAGCACTTACTTAATATTCTGTGGGCCTTAGTGGAGGGATCTCAATCTGTCAGCCAGTCAGTCAGTGAGGCGTGGTGTCAGTTACTGTGTAAATAGGGCATCATTCTCCATGTTGTGTGCCCAGGGTAAGAGGCATTAGCATTGGAGATGTGACACCCAACATGCCCTGCTGAATGTTCAGGCCGCTTCATGATCCGTAGGTTTCCCCTCGTGTATCCTGCTCCTGTACCTCTGGGCCTGATGTGACATCAGCGCACTGCTCTGGTCTGTCCTGTTCTTTTCTGTTTTGGACATTTATATTGCAGTATTAACTAATTGAATTTAGAGGGCTTTTGAATTGCTCTCTGGGTTTCAATGAGTGTTGGAGGGAGGGGGTGATGTAAAAGGGTACACATCGGCTGCTTTAGCATCAAGCTGTTTCTCTGCCTCTTTTGCTCTCTTGCTCCCTCTCTCTTTCACTCTCTCTCTCCTTCCCTTCCTTCCATCTCCCTCACTCTGAGAAAATGAAGTCATTTTCTGAGAAAACCTCTTATGTGCCCAGCTGTTGGTAAGAGGAAGCCCAGTTCTCTGAATAATCAGTTGTGTACATTGAGCAGTAGGGCCATGTTTCCCCCTTTGCTTGTTAACACCCTGACCAGTGTCTCAAAATACCTTGGGATTTTAATAAAGGTGGTCCAATTCATACAACGCTATTAGCAGTTGTCCAATAAGGATGAACATGTCTGATATCACAGTAGGGAGTCATCAGTGTGACAGGCCTATTATGGCTCATTTAAAAAGGCCAATGTTGTTATTACCAGAGTTGCATTCATATTCCATATGGAAGTGGGACTAGGGAGAGTGAAAAAGCATTGGCTGAATCCCCCATAAAGCATTGCCAGGACAGCCCTTATTTTTTTGTGGTGAAATTCTGAAGAAATTTACTTTCACACATCTGAGTCTCTATTCAGAACCAAGTCTCTATTCATTCCCAGGTGTGTAAGAGAGGTAAAACAGTAGATTAGAGGAATGAGAGTCCAGCAACCTCACAATAAGGTATGCTTTAATATTTTCAGTCACATACAGTCCTTGGTCCAGGCATTCTGGCAAAATTCCACAGTGCCATTTGTGTGTGTTCCCCAGTGTTACCCCTTCACTGCTGCTGCCCATGGATCTGTCCCGTGGGGAGTGCCAGTGGAGGGGCAGAAGGGGACAGGGAGGGCATGAGGCTTTTGCCAGATTTGAATAATGTAGCGTAAAATACATCCCAAATGGTATTACTCTAATTCTATGTTTAACTGCCCTCTTACAGGGCAATTCCACCACTTTTTAACCTCATAATCATTATCTCCAGAACCATGCAAATGTTTACATACGTGAAAACTGCACATTTCTATGTTCTGTAGTTAAAATGATAAGAATAAAGGTTTTGAAAAGTGCTACTTGATGACATCATAAAACAAAAAAAAATACATTTATCATTTACATAAATATTCACACCCGAGTCAATACTTTGTAGACGCACCTTTGGTAGCGATTACAGCTGTGAATCTTTCTGGTTAAGTCTTTAAGAGCTTTCCACATCTGAATTGTGAAACATTTTCCCATTATTCTTTTCAAAATTGGCAAAACCATTTTCAGGTCTTGCCATAGATTTTCAAGTAGATTTAAGTAAAAACGGTAACTCGGCCATTCACTGTCTTCTTGGTAAGCAACTCTAGTGTAGATTTGTCCTTGTGTTTTAGGTTTTTGCCCTGCTGAAAGATGAATTCATCTCCCAGTGTCTGGTGGAGAGCAGCCAGATTTTTCCTGTGCTTAGCTCTATTCAATTAATTTGTTATCCTGAAAAAGTCCTTTATCCCCTGTCCTTAACGATTACAAGCATACCCATAACATGATGCAGCCACCACTATGCTTGAGAATATGGAGTGTGGTACTCAGTAATGTGTTGTATTGGATTTGCCCCAAACATAACACTTTACATTCAGGACAAAAAGTAAATTGCTTTGCCACATTTTTTGCAGTATTACTTTAGTGTCTTGTTGACACCTATTACTTTGTAGTAAGTACAACATCTGTATCTTTGTGGTGACTGGGTTTATTGATACACCATCCAAAGTGTAATTAATAACTTCACCATGCTCATATGGATATTCAATGTCTGCTTTTTTAATAAAAAAATAAAAAAACAATTTTAATTTCTACCAATAGGTGTCCTTCTTTGCAAGGCATTGGCGGCAGGTAGCCTAGTGGTTAGAGCGTTGGGTCAGTAACTGAAAGGTTGCTTGATCAAATCCCCGAACTGATAAGGTAAACAATCTGTCGTTCTACCCCTGAACAAGGCAGTTAATTCACTGTTCCTAGGCTATCATTGTAAATAAGAATTTGTTCTTAACTGACTTGCCTAGTTAAATAATGGTTAAAAATAAATAAATAAATAAATGGGAAAGCCTCCTTGGTCTTTGTGGTTAAATCAGAGTTTGAAATTCACTGCTTGACTGAGGGACCTTACAGATAATTGTATGTGTGTGGTACAGAGATGAGGTAGTCATTCAAAAATAATGTTAATCACTATTATTACACACAGAGTGTGTCCAAGCAATTTATTATGTGACTTTTTAAGCTAATCTTTACTCCTGAACTTAGATTTTCATTTGTAATTCATTAATTCAATTCAGGCTGTAACACAACAAAATGTGAAAAATTGTCAGAAAATAAGAATATAAACCTACGTTTTCCAAATAGACAAGTAAAAAAATATATTTTAAGCTGAACGGTCTGATCTGTTGCATCAGCCTCATTGCTTAAAAAAAAGATGTGCAGTGGTTGTATGAATTTTGGATCTGTCATCCCAGAACTGTCCCAGAGTCAGTTTTTTCTCAGGGATGATGGGACGCACTTAATTTCGAGCCCTGACGGGAATTATTTTCTAAAGACATAAAAAGTATTTGGTTGTAATTGTAATGTTGCAAATTTTATAGGCTACCAAGGGTGGCCAACCATCCTCTATGAGGGAACTTAAAGGGGCAGTTTTGTATTTTGAGATATGTAAAGAAGGCAATAGTGTAGCCTACATTTCTGTCTGATTCTCTATGATAAAAAAAGCTAGTAATGCTTTTTATTTTGTAAAGGGGTCCCTTGCATCATACAATGATGCAAAAATTGTGTTACAGACCTTTTTTTATTTTGGGAAAAATTACTTATTTTCCTGCTCCCCGGCAAATCTCATAGTGTTTGAAAATCGCTGTTTTTTAAATGTTTTTACTTTAGATGACATCATCAAATTGCACTTTGTAACTTGATATTTTTAACAAAAAAACAAATTTGCTCTTTTCACATATGTGGACACTGGTATGGTGCTGCGCATGTACTAACGTGGATTGGATTGAATCCCAGCCCAAGTAGGCTATGTGTTGTAGCTCTCAACAGACATTATTCATCTTATAGATCTATCAGTCTGTCAGAGACAGTGCATGACTATCTGTCAAATACTCATCTCTGCTATGGTAGTTGTCTGCTGCAGAGACAGAGACCATTATATTATTGTTCAATGTTAAAGTGTATGTGTGTGTGTGTGTGTTTGTGTGTGTGTTTGTGTGTGAATTAATTAATCACAGCTTTAATTTAGGCTGTCAGCCCTCAAATAGCATAATTAATTATGTTTATTTTTATGTTGAATATGTATTTTTAGATAGTGATTGTATGGATAGAAAAGGAATGACTGATTTTATGTGGAGAAGTGTGTGTGTGTCTGTGTGTGTGTTTTGTTCAAACCAAAACACTGACATATTTGATATTTTGCGCTTTGTTTGTAGGGGTTAGAGGTCTTCACGGATGCACCTGTACCTGTATACCCGAGACCCGATCCGGGACAGAAGTGGGTCCGGATCTAGAATTCGAAAGAATGTCACGGGTCTGGGTCGGATATGATTTGATTGTCACAGGTCTCGGGTATGCTGCAGTAGAGAGAGAGAGAGAGACATTTTATAATTTATGCTGCTGCTCTTGCTTTTCACGTGATGGCGCGTGTAGCTTGTTGTTGTTGGTGGCTAATCATAAGTCATCAAAGCGGAAATAGGCTACAGTCATAGAGCCTCGGTCCGTGTGTGGCAAAAGTTAGGAGATATCTAATCAATGGAAGATGGAAATAAAAATTATTGTATTAAAAGTTAAGATAGGCTACAACAACCAGGAGCCAACAGGTAGGCTGCTACTTAATATTCTGAATGGAGTTGTTGTTTCCCGTTGGGCACACTATCAGGAATCAAGGTAAGACCCAGATGCAGACACGTCAAATTAACACTGGTTTAGTAATCCAACCAGAGGTGTGGCAATGGTACCGGACGGCAGGCAGGGTCAGGGAAGGCAGAGTGGTCAGGAATGCGGGCTCAAAGTCAGGACAGACAAGGGTCAAAACCAGGAGGGCGAGAAAAAGCGAGACTGGAAAAAGCAGGAGCTGAGAACAAAAACACTGGTTGACTCGACAAACAAGACAAACTGGCAACAGACATACAGAGAACACAGGTATAAATACACAGGGGATAATGGGGAAGATGGGCGACACCTGGAGGGGGTGGAGACAATCACAAGGACAGGAGAAACAGATCAGGGTGTGAAAACACTGGTTGAATTAACGTTGTTTCCACCAACATGGAATAGATGTTGAATAGACGTCTGTGCCCAGTGAGTAGTAACTATGTAAGACGAGAAAGCGCATGCAGCCTCAATAAGCCTAGCTAGCTAGATAGCTTAACTAGCTTCTCCCGGTTTGATGTTGTCAAGACAGGTACTACTTAATCATATCGGATGATAAATAACCTATCAGCTGGCAGCTATCAGTCTACTATAGCGCGTCTCGGCCTGGTTTGTTGCTCTCGTCTCTCCCTCCCTCCCTCCCTCCTCCCCAAACCACACTTACAGTAGCCTACACACACAGCACGGCCCTCACTATTCCGTCACCTCTTTCTACCTCCTGTCCCTCGCACTTTTTCATCTCTGGTTAATAAAGTCACTTAAAAATTGACTTTTCTGCGGCCTCCCTCACTTGGACCGTATCAGACAGGGTCTGGATCCAACCAGGTCTATACGGAATGGGTCTAGTTGTCCTCGGGTCCATTTGGAATGGGTCTTTATATTTTAAAAATAAATGTATGCATATCTGGTCTGGGTGGGAAAGCCCCAGGTTAATTTCGAAACGGGTACAAAAAGTGAAGGCCTCTAGTAGGGGTCAGAAGTGACATGAGCAGCAACAGATTCTGCTCCATTTGCTTGAGCGAGAAATGTTGCGTGTATATGTGACAGTGTGTGTGCGTGGGTGGTGTGTGTCTGTCACAGAGAATATGATTATGAACGCATGTGTCTGTGTGTACGTGCTTTACAGTGCCGTTAGTGAAAGCACTGCTGTTTGGGTCTCAGCTGGCCTAGCTCTCATTGTTTGTTCACAGGTTGAAAGAAGTGTTTGCTCTGAACAGAAGGCAACTCTTTTGTTTTTGATGAGAGGGCGCACACCACTCTGACGTCTCTGCTCTTTCACTATGGCCATCCTAGACTTTGCATACTTGGACCATATTACATTGAAGGAAGTAGTAGAAGCATCAGGTTAGGGAGCTTTACGTACACTACCGTTCAAAAGTTTGGGGTCACTTAGAAATGTCCTTGTTTTTGAAAGAAAAGCACATTTTTTATCCATTAAAATAACATCAAATTGATCAGAAACGCAGTGTAGACATTGCTAATGTTGTAAATGACTATTGTAGCTGGAAACGGGGGATTTTTAATGGAATATCTACATAGGTGTACAGAGGCTCATTATCAGCAACCATCACTCCTGTGTTCCAATGGCACATTGTGTCAGCTTCCTTAAACAGTACCAGCAAAACCCCAGGCTCAACGTCAACAGTGAAGAGGCGACTCCGGGATGCTGGCCTTCTAGGCAGAGTTGCAAAGAAAAAGCCATATCTCAGACTGGCCAATAAAAAGAAAACAGTAAGGTGGGCAAAAGAACACTGGACAGAGGAACTCTGCCTAGAAGGCCAGCATCCCAGAGTCGCCTATTCACTGTTGACGTTGAGACTGGTGTTTTGCGGGTACTATTTAATGAACCTGCCAGTTGAGGACTTGTGAGGTGTCTGTTTGTCAAACTTGACACTCTAATGTAATTGTCCTCTTGCCCACTCTTTCTATTCTGGTTAGAGACAATTTGCACTGTTCTGTGAAGGGAGTAGTAAACAGCGTTGTATGAAATCTTCTGTTTCTTGGCAATTTCTCGCATGTAATAGCCTTAATTTCTGAGAACAAGAATAGACTGGCAAGTTTCAGAAGAAAGTCTGTTTCTGGCCATTTTGAGGCTGTAATTGAATCCACAAATGCTCATGCTCCAGATACTCAACTAGTCTAAAGAAGGCCAGTTTTATTGCTTCTTTAATCAGATCAGCAGTTTGCAGCTGTGCTAACACAATTGCAAAAGGGTTTTCTAATGATCAATTAGCCTTTTAAAATGATAAACTTGGATTAGCTAACACCTCTGTACGCCTGTAGATATGTATATATTCCATAAAAAATCTGCCGTTTCCAGCTACAATAGTCATTTGCAATGTCTACACTGTATTTCTGATCAATTTGATGTTATTTTAATTGACCAAAAAATGTGCTTATCTTTCAAAAACAAGGACATTTCTTAATGACCCCAACCTTTTGAACGGTAGTGTAGATCTAAATAACATATGCACCGTGACGTGAATATTTAGTACATGTTTTAAGAAGTGAATCATGCTGGCCTAGCCACAGCAATCTGTTGAGAGAGTGTGAGAGAGAGAGAGAGAGAGAGAGAGAGAGAGAGAGAGAGAGAGAGAGAGAGAGAGAGAGAGAGAGAGAGAGAGTGAGAGAGAGGAGAGAGAGAGAGAGAGAGAGAGAGAGAGAGAGAGAGAGAGAGAGAGAGAGAGAGAGAGAGAGAGAGAGAGAGAGAGAGAGAGAGAGAGAGAGAGAGATTCTGCAATGGACTGTGTTCGCTCACTGTGAATTAATGAGTGTGGTATGCACATAGAGGGTATGATGAAGACTGAGCAGTTCTTTTTGAAGTACTCTTTGTGGTCTATGTCACTGTTATGCCAAGCTGAATATCATTTTGTCTTTCAGGAGCTGGCTGTGTGCACAAGAACACACACACACACACACTGCTCTAGATTCTTCTGCTACAGTTATCAGCGATGTTCTTTGTTCAGGCTCTTCTTTTGAGAACTTGTTCACCCAGACAAAAAAACACAGCTGCAGAAGCCTGGTGAAGCAAAGAACACAAAGACAGGACCTTGACTCTCTGTTTTCACTGAGAGAGAACATCCACACACCCAATAGAAATTTGCACGAACCTCACCCGTTTGAATCCCAATCCTGGTAAATGTTTCCTTTTTGCGCAAGTACTATGCACATTAATTGTCTCCCAATCTGGATGTTGATGTCCCTTTAAGAAGTCTGAATTAATCCCGTGATAATAGTGTTGGTTGGCAATGTGTCACCTGACTAGGGCTGTTACGATGACCATATTACTGCCATACCGGCGGTCACAAGTCATGACGGCAGTCAAATTCCAAGTGACCGTTAAGTCCCAGTAATTAGACTTCTCCAAGTTCTGATGCTGCTGATGGTCATTAGTAGCCTACCAAACTAGCTAACTACCTGGTACTCAGCACTCTATTGTCCCTCTAATCACTCTAACATCAATGCAAATGTCATTGAAAATCTAATCAAACACTTCATGAGAGCCCATAAGCTCATGTTGCACAACATTTCTATAGGCTATGCAATTGTGCGAGAAAACAGAGTTTTGATGGCCTCTATGAAAAATAGGAGGATCCCATCAGCTTTCTATAGGCTAGGCCTGCTATATTTATTTATAAATGTTTCTAATATTAAGCACATTGCTTTGCTTTCCAACAGGAGTATAGCCTACTTAGCTAGCATGAAAATCAACCACGGGAAAAAAATCCTCCATTCGCATTTAAGTGTATTGCAGTATTTTAAGTGTAGCAGCAGTGTAAAAACAAAGGGGTGGGGTTGTCAATGCAAATAGTCCAGGTGGCAATTTGATTAATTGTTCAGCTGTCTTATGGCTTGGGGGTAGAAGCTGTTAAGGAGCTTCTACCCCCAGACTTGGCGCTCTGGTACCACTTGCCAGGTGGTAGCAGAGAGAACAGTCTATGACTTGGGTGACTGGAGACTTTGACAATTTTTTGGGCCTTCCTCTGAAACCGCCTATTATATAGGTCCTGTATGGCAGGAAGCTTGGCCCCAGTGATGTAATGGGCTGTACGGAACTTGAATGGGGGCGTGTTTGGCCCTCCTTTCCCTGTAGTCCACGATCATCTCCTTTGTCTTGCTCACGTTGAGGGAGAGGTTGTGGTCCTGGCACCATACTGCCAGGTCTCTGACCTCCTCCTTATAGGCTGTCTCATAGTTTCTGGATGAGCATTTCCTTGTTTGCTTATGGCCTTATACAGCTTGTTCAGTTTGGTCAGTTTGTGGTGGTAAATAGACGGCTACGAAAAATGTATTTGAAAACTATTGGAGATGGTGTGGTCTACAGCTTATCATGAGGCGGTCTACCAATACCTTGAGATTACCTTAATATTAGACATCACGCACCAGCTGTTATTGGCAAATAGACACACACCCCCACCCCTCATCTTACCAGATGTAGCTGTTCTGTCCTGCCAATGAACGGGAAACCCAGCCAACTGTATATTATCCATGTCGTTATTCAGCCCTGACTCTGTGAAACACAAGATATTACAGTTTTTAATTTCTCATTGGTAGGATAGTCTCGAACAGAGCTCATCCAGTTTATTCTCTCCAGTGATTGCATGTTGGCTAATAGAACGGACTGTAGAGGCGTGTTACCCACTCGCCAAAAAATTCTCACAAGGCACCGTGATCTACGCCCCCTGTATTTCCTTATTTTCTTAATGCGAATGACGGGGATTTGGGCCTTGTCTGGGACGGGCCGCCCCCTTTGTACAGTTCGAGGTGAGTAATCGCTGTTCTGACATCCAGACGCTCTTTTCGGTCATAAGAGACGGTAGCATCAACATGATATACAAAATAAGTTAGGAACAATGCGAAAAAAACACAAAAAATAGCTAAATTGGTTAGACGCATGTAAAAAGGCAGCAATCCCCTCTGTCGCCATTCTTTTTTCTTGCACAGGAGGACAAGTTGACCAGCAGAATTGGTCGACTTTTGTACTATGGATGATAGTAGATTGACATAGGCTAGTGCTTTTGCTGTTCGTTAGGCCTACTCATCTTGTGGACAGTTCTAATATCTTCAATATGCGCCTCGGAATTCGATAAAAGGGACACGCACAGTAACTTCCACAATGTGTCTCTTCATTCACTTGTAGCTTACCTGAAATGCCTGTCAGAAGGACCTGATCATGTGACGGCATTTTATTTACTTATTTAACTAGGCAAGTCAGTTAAGAACAAGTTCTTATTTACAATGACAGCCTAGGAACAGTGGGTTAACTGCCTTGTTCAGGGGCAGAACAACAGATTTTTACCTTGTCAGCTCGGGGATTCAATCCAGTAACCTTTCGGTTACTGGCCCAACACACTAACCACTAGGCTACCTGCCACATTGGCTAATAAGAATTGAGATATCTGAGCAAGCCATTTGAGTGAGAGGTGCTTCGAAGCACGGCAGCCGGGAGAAGGGAATTCTATAACGGCCAAGGGATATGCTGCCTGGAAATTCGAGGCCTGGTGAGAATATTGTCAAGTGCTTGTCAAATTGTGAATGAGAGACTGATGAAGTGTGTGCAGCTTGCACTAGAAACCAGAGCTCATGCCTTTCATGCAACTTTTTTCAAATCATAATCATCATGCAGCCTTAGTATTCAAAATCTAAACATATAGCCCAACGTTTGTATCATGTCTAAAGTTGCATCTATATCTCTAAATTAAGCTTGTAGGAGGACCAGTTTCTTTGTTAACCACTCAACACAGAATAGCCGCATGTGCGCACTTCCTTTCTATTTTATTACGCTATGTTCAGATATATTCTTCATACTATAAAATAATAAAAAATTATTGCCACTGTAGCCATATTACAAAGTAAATGCACAAGCTTCGTTTTAAATGCCTTCATGGACCACACAATGTATGCCTTTATGATTGTAATGTTGAGCATTCCCCCAAAACACATACTTCCACCATTTTCACATTGTAATAGCACATTGTAACATTGTAATAGCTCCTCAGTTGGTCAAGATGGTCAAACCCTCCCATTTTCTTGTTGGGGTACGCGCAATGCCGTCGTGGGTATGCCAAATAATCACATTTTAATTAGTAATTTTTTATTACATGCTTTCTTTTCATTTTTCTTTTCTTCATATTTTCAAACGGGCCATTTATATTTTCCAACAGGGCTATACATTTGGGTAAGGTTTTTATTCTCGCCTGAGTAGCCTTGTTTCACTGCCAAAAATAATTTGAAACCATCTAGTGTTCAGCGAAATAACAACACAATGTCAAATACAAGTAGCCTAGTCAAATAATTAACATCCAATCACATTAACCGTTACTCTCTTGCGGGAATTCCACTAACAGTCCATATGTAGCCAAACGTAGCTGCTGCTCATGTTGGTATCTGTACTGATGGTGCAAAAGCCATGACAGGGAGACATAGTGGAGTGGTAACGCTCATGCAAGCAGTTGCTCCTGACACCACTTGGGTACACTGCAGCATCCACCCGAGAGGCTCTTTCTGCCAAGGGAATGCCTGACAGCTTGAAAGACGTTTTGGACACTACAATGAAAATGGTTAACTTTGTTAAAGCAAGGCCCTGAACTCTCGTGTATTTTCTGCACTATGCAATGATATGGCCACCGACCATGTAACGCTTTTACAACATACAGAAGTGCCCTGGTTATCAAGGAACAAAGTATTGACAAGTTTTTTTTTATTTAGAGATGAGCTTAAAGCTTTCTTTACTGACCATCATTTTCACTTGTTTGACCGCTTGCATGATGACGAGTTTCTCACACGACTGGCCTATCTGGGTGATGTCTTTTCTCACCTGTAATGATCTGAATTGAGGATTACAGGGACTCTCCGCAACTATATTCAATGTGCGGGACAATATTGAGGTTATGATTAAGAAGTTGGAGCTCTTCTCTGTCTGCATTAACAAAGACAACACACAGGTCTTACCATCATTGTATGATTTTTTGTGTGCAAATGAACTCAAGTTTACGGACAATGTCAATTGTGATATAGCGAAACACCTGAGTGAGTTGGGTGCGCAATTACGCAGGTACTTTCACTAAATGGATGACACAAACAACTAGATTCGTTATTCCTTTCATGCCCTGCCACCAGTCCACTTACCGATATCTGAACAAGAGAGCCTCATCGAAATTTCAGCAAGCGGTTCTGTGAAAATTTTATTTAATCAGATGCCACTTCCAGATTTCTCAATTGGACTGAGCTCAGAGTATCCTGCCTTGGCAAATCACGCTGTTAAGACACTGATGCCCTTTGCAACCACGTACCTATGTGACTGTTGAGAGTGCACTGAAGGTAAGTGAGGAGTGAAACAAAGGAGAGCAGAAAGGTCAGTGTAGCGTGTAACTTTTAATCAGGGCAAGTCCAAAACAAACACAGTCCAGTACAAATACCCAAAACCCAATGGGAACAAACAGTTCACCCGTAAGGCGTAGAACCACAACGCACCTTACTAAAATCACTACACGCGAAAATACACTGAGGAAAGCCTCCACAAGCAACAAGAAAAAAGAATCCCTCACAAACCTAAGCGGGGAAACAGGGTAAATATACACACAGATATCAAAGCAAATGAAAACCAGGTGTGGCAGAACCAAAGAAAAAACAAACGGAAAAGGAAACATGGATCGTGATGGCTAGGAGGCCGGCGACGCCGACCGCCGAGCCCCGCCCGAACAGGGAGAGGAGCCACCTTCGGTATAAGTTGTGACAGTGAGAGTGGATTCTCGGCCCTCACTAGCATGAAAACTAAATACAGGCACAGACTTCGTGTGGAAAATGATTTAAGACTGAGACTCTCCAATACAACCCAACATTGCAGAGTTATGTGCATCCTTTCAAGCACACCCTTCTCATGAACCTGTGGTGAGTTATTCATAATTTTCGATGAACAAATAAGGTTTTATATGTAAAATGGTTAAAGAAAGAGAACAATTCTTGATTATTATTATATTATTATTTGTGCCCTGGTCCTATAAGAGCTCTTTGTCACTTCCCACGGGCCGGGTTGTGACAAAAACTCACACTCATTCTTATGTTTAATACATGTATCATATAGTGTGTGTGTGGCAGGCTTACAATGATGGCAAAAAGCAACATTTGAGAGTTCGCTGATCCTGGTGCTAGAGGGGGTGCGCAGCTGGAGGGTGAATGTTTGAAGGGGTACGGGACTATAAAAAGTTTGGGAACCACTGACCTAGAGGAACAGAGGGAGAGGAGAGGAGCAACAAATAGGATACAATTGTGGTCAGGAACACAATTTCTCTCTTCTTCCTCTTTCTTTTTCTCAACCATACACATTCTCTCTTCCTAATAAGGAGTTTCCATAATAAATAAATAAATAGTGTGATGAAGTTACACGCCTCCCATTCCACACTCACTCACTCTCTCTCTCTCTCTCTCTCAATCAACTCTTGCTTTGCTGGCTGACAGGCTAACTGCAGAGTTCGCCAATATTAGCTGATTAGTTACGAAGCTGGGACAGTTTCCAAATGAATTGCATCTGTAAAAACTGGACAAAACAAGCAACTTGTTAGCTTTCTATGTAAACAAATATCCAGCTCATCATTTGAGGTTCAGTGCGCGGGCATGTACTAGCCTAACACGGCAGCTGAGCTGTCAAATGATAGGAAAACGAGGTAATGTATAGCCTGTGAATATCTGCACCTAGCAAGCATGACAAACCATAACCTAAGCCCAGCAGATAAAAACTAATTACTCTAGCCTTCATTTTGGTGGCTAGTTAGCTGGTTGGCTAGCTTGTGAAAGTGACAGCTGAGGTTGACACTTCATGAGCGCAGCCCTAATTTACCACAACACACAACTTTTCTTGCCTGACAGACTAACTAGTTAGCTAGCTAGCTATAGCAAGCATCTTGGGCATTTTCCATATTTATTACTTCGGTAGAAACAAGACAAACCAACCAACTAGTTAGCTGACTATATAAAGCTAAACACTGCAACTATTTCCATGAGCTCCACTGCTGATGTTCTTGCCTGTACCAACCAAGTTATTATGACTTGACTTGCTAATCTGAGAGCTATTCCCCAAGTTTCACAGGATCAAACATCAACAACACCAAACATATAGCTGCTGTTTACTTATTTCACTCACCTCGACATCATCGCTTTTAAAAGTGCATGGACGTGTCCAAATCCGTATCACCAACCACAGCATCTTTCACAGTAAAAAGTATTGTCCCTCTTGGCGCAATAATTTTCAGTAATTAAGTAAAAAATACAGTGGGGAGAACAAGTATTTGATACACTGCCGATTTTGCAGGTTTTCCTACTTACAAAGCATGTAGAGGTCTGTCATGTTTATCATAGGTACACTTCAACTGTGAGAGACGGAATCTAAAACAAAAATCCAGAAAATCACATTGTATGATTTTTAAGTAATTAATTTGCATTTTATTGCATGACATAAGTATTTGATCACCTACCAACCAGTAAGAATTCCGGCTCTCACAGACCTGTTAGTTTTTCTTTAAGAAGCCCTCCTGTTCTCCACTCATTACCTGTATTAACTGCACCTGTTTGAACTCGTTACCTGTATAAAAGACACCTGTCCACACACTCAATCAAACAGACTCCAACCTCTCCACAATGGCCAAGACCAGAGAGCTGTGTAAGGACATCAGGGATAAATTGTAGACCTGTACAAGGCTGGGATGTGCTACAGGACAATAGCCAAGCAGCTTGGTGAGAAGGCAACAACTGTTGGCACAATTATTAGAAAATGGAAGAAGTTCAAGATGACGGTCAATCACCCTCGGTCTGGGGCTCCATGCAAGATCTCACCTCGTGGGGCATCAATGATCATGAGGAATGTGAGGGATCAGCCCAGAACTACACGGCAGGACCTGGTCAATGACCTGAAGATAGCTGGGACCACAGTCTCAAAGAAAACCATTAGTAACACACTACGCCGTCATGGATTAAAATCCTGCAGCGCACGCAAGGTCCCCCTGCTCAAGCCAGCGCATGTCCAGGCCCGTCTGAAGTTTGCCAATGACCATCTGGATGATCCAGAGGAGGAATGGGAGAAGGTCATGTGGTCTGATGAGACAAAAATAGAGCTTTTTGCTCTAAACTCCACTCGCCGTGTTTGGAGGAATAGAAGGATGAGTACAACCCCAAGAACACCATCCCAACCGTGAAGCATGGAGGTGGAAACATCATTCTTTGGGGATGCTTTTCTGCAAAGGGGACAGGACGACTGCACCGTATTGAGGGGAGGATGGATGGGGCCATGTATTGTGAGATCTTGACCAACAACCTCCTTCCCTCAGTAAGAGCATTGAAGATGGGTCGTGGCTGGGTCTTCCAGCATGACAACGACCCGAAACACACAGCCAGGGCAACTAAGGAGTGGCTCCGTAAGAAGCATCTCAAGGTCCTGGAGTGGCCTAGCCAGTCTCCAGACCTGAACCCAATAGAAAATCTTTGGAGGGAGCCGAAAGTCCGTATTGCCCAGCGACAGCCCCGAAACCTGAAGGATCTGGAGAAGGTCTGTATGGAGGAGTGGGCCAAAATCCCTGCTGCAGTGTGTGCAAACCTGGTCAAGAACTACAGGAAACGTATGATCTCTGTAATTGCAAACTAAGGTTTCTGTACCAAATATTCAGTTCTGCTTTTCTGATGTATCAAATACTTATGTCATGCAATAAAATGCAAATTAATTACTTAAAAATCATACAATGTGATTTTCTGGATTTTTGTTTTAGATTCATTCTCTCACAGTTGAAGTGTACCTATGATAAAAATTACAGACCTCTACATGCTTTGTAAGTAGGAAAACCTGCAAAATTGTCAGTGTATCAAATACTTGTTCTCCCCACTGTATATATAAAAGGTCAAATGACAGCATACCATGTTTCCTGTTTCTGGTTGATGACAACAGCCACATGGATACGACAACAGGTTGTTAGCAAGTTCATTTGCTATATTGACACAGATATTATTGTTAGAAAACAAGGCCATTCGCGGCCGCTATAGTAATTTAAAGAAATGCCGTTGACGGCCGCTATGGGTTCTAAAGGGTTAATTAACAGTAAATGACTGTGAGCCCGGAAGTGATTTGCTTGTCAATCACCGGCTGCCAAAATATCATGACCGCCACATCCCTACACCTGATCAACTTGAAGTTCTAACGGGAAGTCCTATAGAGTGAGCAGAAAAGCTCCTGAGGCAGACTGTCAACAAAACTGATGACATGGCTTCTCCACTCCTTCAATAAAGGGTTGGCCACACCTACCTCTCCTCATGGCAGTGTGCGTGCGTGCATCCGAGCATGAAAGAGAGATTGGAGTGGCGAATAGAGGAAAAACAGTGGCTGTTTATTCTCTAGGGTCTCATACAGTGTACTGTGCTTGGGCTATTTTTAGGCCTGAGATTTGAGTCCTGCTGTAGCTGTGAATAAAGACGCTGAGAAAGAGGATATGATGTCAGCATATGCTCTACATCCTGTTTTCACTGTCAATCACACTTCCTGTTTTCATGACAGGTGTGCTAACTGGGCTGCATTCACTTTAAATGATAAGCTGTGTAAACATTTCAGAATAGCAATAGTGCTGAACTCAATATAGCGTTGCACAACCCAACAGCATAGTGAAAAGGCAGATGTTTTTGTAATTGATGCATGGACTATGTCTGGTATGTATTTGATGTTATGTATGAATGTCTTTCTGGTGTATGTAGAGCAACAATACTACTACAGTTGAAGTCGGAAGTTTATATACACTTAGGTTGGAGTCATTAAAACTCATTTTTCAACCACTCCACAAATTTCTTGTAAACAAACTATAGTTTTGGCAAGTCGGTTAGGACATCTACTTTGTGCATGACACAAGTAATTTTTTCAACAATTGTTTAAAGACAGATTATTTCACTTATAATTCACTGTATCACAATATCAGTGGGTCAGAAGTTTACATACACTAAGTTGACTGTGCCTTTAAACAGCTTGGAAAATTACAGAAAATTATGTCATGGCTTTAGAAGCTTCTGATAGGCTAATTGACATCATTTGAGTCAATTGGAGGTGTACCTGTGGATGTATTTCAAGGCCTACCTTCAAACTCAGTGCCTCTTTGCTTGACATCATGGGAAAATCAAAAGAAATCAGGCAAGACCTCAGAAGACCGTCCACAAGTCTGGTTCATCCTTGTGAGCAATTTCCAAACGCCTGAAGGTACCACGTTCATCTGTACGACAATAGTACGCAAGTATAAACACCATGGGACCACACAGTCGTCATACCGCTCAGGAAGGAGACGCGTTCTGTCTCCTAGAGATGAACGTACTTTGGTGTGAAAAGTGCAAATCAATCCCAGAACAATAGCAAAGGACCCTGTGAAGATGCTGGAGGAAACCGGTACAAAAGTATCTATATCCACTGTAAAACGAGACCTATATCGAAATAACCTGAAAGGGTGCTCAGCAAGGAAGAAGACACTGCTCCAAAACCGCCATAAAAAAAGCCAGACTATGGTTTGCAACTGCACATGGGGACAAAGATCGTACTTTTTGGAGAAATGTCCTCTGGTCTGATGAAACAACAATATAACTGTTTGGCCATAATGACCGTCGTTATGTTTGGAGGGAAAAGGGGGATGCTTGCAAGCCGAAGAACACCATCCCAACCGTGAAGCACGGGGGAGGCAGCATCATGTTGTGGGGGTGCTTTCCTGCAGGAGGGACTGGTGCATTTCACAAAATAGATGGCATCATGAGGTAGGAAAATTGTGGATATATTGAAGCAACATCTCAAGACATCAGTCAGGAAGTTAAAGCTTGGTCGCAAATGGGTCTTCCAAATGGACAATGACCCCAAGCATACTTCCAAAGTTGTGTCAAAATGGCTTAAGGACAACAAAGTCAAGGTATTGGAGTGGCCATCACAAAGCCCTGACCTCAATCCTATAGAAAATGTGTGGGCAGAACTGAAAAAACATGTGCGAGCAAAGAGGCCTAGAAACCTGATTCAGTTACACCAGCTCTGTCAGGAGGAATGGGCCAAAATTCACTCAACTTATTGTGGGAAGCTTGTGGAAGGCTACCCGAAACGTTTGACCCAAGTTAAACTATTTAAAGGCAATGCTACCAAATATAATTATTCTTAAAATAAAGTGGTGTTCCTAACTGACCTAAAGAACCAAATTTTTACTAGGATTAAATGTCAGGAATTGTGAAAAACTGAGTTTAAATGTATTTGGCTAAGGTGTATGTAAACTTCCGACTTCAACTGTATGTACCATCTGGTACCAATTGTGATTAATTCTCTGTGGTAGTATATAAAGTACCAACACGTGCTTTTTACCACACTACCTCTCAGTACCAGGGCAGGCAAACAGTAGCTAGACCAGGACTTTATATACTGTATTGTGTGTTCCCCAGTACCCCTGCTGTGTTTCTGCTGAGAGAAGAGAAGAGAGAGAACATTGCTCTGTGGTGGGTGGATGTTCTGGGTTGGAGTAGCCTAATTTGCCTCCAGAGAAAACACACACAGCATATGTGTGTGAGTGTGTTTGATCTTAGGGGTTTTAAATAGTAGTTTATCCTCCTAACAGCGCTGATTCCCTGACGTGCTCCAATCACTTACATTTACTCCGTCTCTAGGCTCCGTCTCCAGGCTCCCAGCTGTGAGCGCTAGGAAACAACAAACAACTACAACTGGAAAGTGTGTTTGGAAGTATGAGATATGTATGGTATGAGTGTATTTGCTTCCACTGTTGGGTATTTTTCGCTCTTTTGGTTGCTAGCAGGAAGGAAGTAGGCCAATGAGGTGGTAAACCCACCACAGATATTTGTTAAGAAACTCATTAAGTGTTGACCTGGGTTGCTGTTGGATTATGGGATGTTGGAGGAGGTCAGGGGAGGTCCATGGGACTGTGAGGCAAGGGCCAGTGCCAGCAATCATTCTTCTTTGTGTCTGTCTGTCTGTCTGTCTGTCTGTGTGCAGGGTTGGGGAGTAACGTGTTACCCGTAAGGGATTACAAAAAACGGTAACTGTAATCCGTTACCAGCAAAAATATTGTAATCAGATTACCGATACTTTTGAAAAACTAGATGATTACTTCGAGGATTATTTTTAAATTCAGAGAGGATGTTTGCCAAAAAATATATTTTGACACTTTTCTTTTTTCTCAATGACATTCAAATCAGCATTGAAAAAAGGTGCCAGTTTAAGTTTGTTCGACCTGAGCGAGTCTGACCAGAAGTCAGAGACCAATATGATGACACACCAAATGTGTTTGATGGTTTGTGGGAAAAGATGAGGAATAGGCTTTTGTAGGCTACAATCTAAGCTATGTCTTCCAATGGTGCGGCTGCTGTCAGCATCCAATGATTATCCAACTTGAATGAACGCTTGGAGGCAAGGATGACAGTAGTGGTGTAGTCTTCAGTGATACGGATATCACTTATTATTGATATCTACATAGCGCATTGATGTGAATCACACTGCTGCGCTCTCATTTAGCTATTTGCTGCTTACGGATTGTGGCTGTTGTTTTATGGCTGTTCACAAATCTAAATGTGTATTTGAACCCAATAATGATTGAATTCAAGAAGATTAAACTGCCTATCAATCATTATTTTTGAAACCAGTGGACAGCCAGTAAAAAATGCGCTCTTGCAACAGCTGCATAGTGCAGATTCAAACCTAGGGAATAAAAGTTGGGCTTTTTTTGCTCAATCTAATTCATGCTGAAAATCCACATGGACACATGCTCAAACTTGCACACTTTTGATAGACTTAAAGGGGCAATCTGTAGTTACTACATCCACTTTTTGATGTATAAATTATACATACAGTACCAGTCAAAGGTTTGGACACACCTACTCACACCTACGCCTACATAACCAACCCATAAAGTAAAATTTAACATCCATATATGGCCAGCTATGTACACTTTAACACTGATTTATCCTGAAATAGATGTCGTTCAATTGGTAACATACATCTTCTTCTAATGCCTCTTCTAATGCCTCTTAAGGGGAAAGTAATCTAAAAGTAACGGAATGTAATCAGATTACGTTACTGATTACAATGTTGGACAGGTAACGTGCAACTGTAACGGGTTACATTTAGAAAGTAACATACCCAACCGTTTGTGTGTGTGTGCGTGTATAAGCATGTGTATTTGTATTTATCATGGATCTCCATTTGTTGCTGCCAAGGCAGCAGCAACTCTTCCTGGGGTCCAGGAAAATTAAGGCAGTTAAATACAATTTTAAAACCATTACAATGCATTTCACAAATGATTTCAAAACACATTAAGTGTGTGACCTCAGGCCAATATTCTACTGCCATATACACTATATATACAAAAGTATGTGGACATCCCTTCAAATTAGTGGATTCGGCTATTTCTACCACACCCGTTGCTGACAGGTGTATAAAATCAAGCACACAGCCATGCAATCTCCATTGACAAACATTGGCAGTAGAATGGCCTTACTGAAGAGCTCAGTGACTTTCAACGTGGCACCGTCATAGGATGCCACCTTTCCAAGAAGTCAGTTCATGAAATGTATGCCCTTCTAGGGCTGCTATGGTCAACTGTAAGTGCTGTTATTGTGAAGTGGAAACATCAAGGTGCAACAACGGCTCAGCCATGAAGTGGTAGTTCACACAAGCTCACAGTACGGGACTGCCAAGTGCTGAAACGCGTAACGCGTAAAAATCGTCAGTCCTTGGTTGCAACACTCACTACCGAGTTCCAAACTGCCTCTGGAAGCAGCGTCAGCGCAATAACTGTTTGTCGGGAGCTTCATGAAATGGGTTTCCAGGGCCGAGCAGTCGCACACAAGCCTAATATCATCATACGCAATGCCAAGCATTGGCTTGCGTAAAGCTCACCCCCATTGGACTCTGGAGCCGTGAAAACGCGTTCTCTGGAGTGATGAATCCTGCTTCACCATCAGGCAGTCCGACGGACGAATATGGGCTTGTCGAATGCCAGGAGAACGCTACCTGCCTGAATGCATAGTGGCAACTGTAAAGTACAACAACATTTTAGACGATTCTGTGCTTCTAACTTTGTGTCAACAGTTTGTGGAAGGCCCTTTCCTGTTTCAGCATGACAATGCCCCTGTGCACAAAGCGAGGTCCATACAGAAATAGTTTGTTGAGATTGACGTGGAAACTTCACTGGCCTGCACAGAGCCCTGACCTCAAACCCATTGAACACCTTTGGGATGAATTGAAACGCCGACTGCGAGCCAGGCCTAATCGCCCAATATCAGTGCTCGACCTAACTAATGCTCTTGTGGCTGAATGGAAGCACGTCCCCGCAGCAGCAATGTTCCAACATCTAGTAGAAAGCCTTCCCAGAAGAGTGGAGGCTGTATAGCAGCAAAGGGGGGACAAACTCCATATTAATGCCCATGATTTAGGAATGAGATGTTCGACGAGCAGGTGTCCACATACTTTTGGTAATGGTCCATCTACTGGGGACAGCTCCTAATCTAGGCCAACAGCTGCTTCCCTGGCTTCTCATTTACATTTCCACTTTGAAGCATTTTTTTCTGCAGAGGAATATTTGACATATTATTTGCTTACTTGTGAAGCTAACCCACCCACACACACACTTTCATGCGCAGATGCGTGTACTCACGTACACATGCACACATACGAATATCTGTCTGTGCATGCACGTGCGCACACACACACACACACATGCCCCACGTTGGACAATGGTTTGGGAGGTAGGTAGCCTAGCGGTAAGAACATTGGGCCAGTAACCTAAAGGTCACTAGTTTGAGTCTCTGAGGGTGTCTCAGGGGTAGTTAGGATATGCAAAAAAAAAAGGAATTGCACGTGTATAGTACACACTTGTGTAAATTGGACAAATATAAGCACCCATCAAATTATTATTATTATAATTATAATACACACTCCCCTATCCACGTCAGCTTCAAGCTTCTGACTGTTCCTAGTGTACACTGTGTTATGTATTCAAATAGATGCAGGGAAATCACTGTTTATTTGCTAGTGTAAGCAACACTTAGGGGTTGTTCCCGGTGCTTTGAGCTTTTTGGCCGCCCACAAGGGAAATAGCCTAATGCAGGGGTTCAGATTCAGAACAGACCTACACTGTGTCTGTTGGCTGCCATGGAGGGATTCAGGAACATAATGAATATTGTTGATGTGGTGTGTGTTGTTTTGCGTGTGGGTCGGTGTGTGTGTGTGTGTGTGTGTGTATCTTTACCTTGGTATGTGTGTTTGTCTGTGTGTGTGTGTTTACTCTTTGAAATCTTACATTTACATTTACATTTAAGTCATTTAGCAGACGCTCTTATCCAGAGCGACTTACAAATTGGTGCATTCACCTTATGATATCCAGTGGAACAACCACTTTACAATAGTGCATCTAACTCTTTTAAGGGGGGGGGGGGGTTAGAAGGATTACTTTATCCTATCCTAGGTATTCCTTAAAGAGGTGGGGTTTCAGGTGTCTCCGGAAGGTGGTGATTGACTCCGCTGACCTGGCGTCGTGAGGGAGTTTGTTCCACCATTGGGGTGCCAGAGCAGCGAACAGTTTTGACTGGGCTGAGCGGGAACTGTACTTCCTCAGAGGTAGGGAGGCGAGCAGGCCAGAGGTGGATGAACGCAGTGCCCTTGTTTGGGTGTAGGGCCTGATCAGAGCCTGAAGGTACGGGGGTGCCGTTCCCCTCACAGCTCCGTAGGCAAGCACCATGGTCTTGTAGCGGATGCGAGCTTCAACTGGAAGCCAGTGGAGAGAGCGGAGGATCTTCATAGAAGCACGGTGCTGTTGATCAAAGAGTCACTTCTTTCTATACTCCCTTCTATCTTCCCCTCACAATGAGGCTATGCCTCAGAGGACACCACACACACACACACACACACACACACACACACACACACACACACACACACACACACACACACACACACACACACACACACACACACACACACACACACACACACACACACACACACACACACACACACACAGGTGCAACAAGGCAGAGCAGACAGCTGTGGACTAGCCAGAGGTCTTTGTCCCCGTCTCTGGCTGGACCAATGGGAGTGCAGGAGGAAGCAGGTCAATAGGAGCAGAGAGGGGCAAGAGGACCAGGGTATCTCTGCTCAAAGGGGATGTATTTAGTAAACACAGACTCATATGCACGCTCACACATACACATACACACACACAAACACAAACACACTCCATGTGTATGACAGATGATGAATGACCGTGGTCACTCGTCAGCTCTTCTTTCTTCCTGCCTCTCCTTCTGAACACCTGTTCTGCCACATGCTCACTGGAAGTTTGATGTGGTCCTGCATGAATAACCAAGATGGCTGAGGGCTCTGAATGGTACAAATTTACTGCCTAATATCGACAACACATTACATTTACATTTTAGTCATTTAGCAGACGCTCATATCCTGAGCGACTAACAGCTAGTGCATTCATTTCAAAATATCTAGGTTGGACAACCATATATCTCAGTCATAGTAAATATATTTTCCCTCAATAAAGTAGTTATCAGCGAAGTCAGTGCTAGTAGGGACAAAAAAGGGGGTGGGTGCTGTGTGATTATTTAAGATACTCTTTCAAGAGGTAGGGCTCTGCTGTCCTAGTGTCAAAGGGAAGCTTGTTCCACCATTGGGTGCCAGGACAGAGAAGAGCTTGGACTGGGCTGAGCGTGAGCTGCCCTCCCTTAGAGTGCGAGTGGGAGTGTTGCTTAGGGCCAAGAGGCCAGAGGTGGCAGAATAGAGTACTCGGGTTGGGGTGTAGGGTTTGAGCATAGCCTTCAGGTAGGGAAGGGCAGTTCCCCTTGCTGCTCAGTATGCAAGTACCATGGTGTTGTAGTGGAATGTGAGTGGATGTGATGACACACATGCTGAAGTAATAGTGCTTTAAGGAGTTATTTTGACCATTGATACCCAGGTATTGGGTTTTTAAGTACCTAGCTCCACATAGAGAGTCAGTGTAGTGGTATGTGTGTTGATAATTCCTTTCAAAGCAGTGCCTTGCCTTTATCTCTGCCCCTTCCCAAGGACATTCATATGTAGTCCTGTCATTGGTAGACAATCAATTTAGCTCCAAGCCAAAGTGTGACCATGGCAACCGATACTCAATAATGGTAATTTCTAGTTAATAGAGGCTTAGGGTCACAGTTAAAATGTATAAGTGATTTATGGCTGAATGGAATGCTATTTGTCGCTATGCGTGTGTAGGCTGTGTGTGTGTGTTTGTGTGCCTGCATGTGTGCCTGATCTAGTGTGACTGAACATACAACCGATATGGACAGGGGCATATCTCAGCCCTAACAGAATAACACCTTTATTATGACGAGAGAGATAGAGAGACAGAGATGAGAGACAGAGATGAGAGACAGAGATGAGTGAGTGAATGAGTGAGAGAGAAAGAAGGATAGACAGGTGGAGCTAGATTCACATACAAGAAGACAGAGAGAAGGAAATAGATGTGATGTGTGAGGAACAGACAGAAAATCCCAAAAGGATGACATCTATCTCTTACTCCCAGGCAGATACACAGTGCTATGTTGACAGACACTAAAGCAGAGGATGATGGGTAACAGGAAGTGGCGCCAAGAGGCTGGGGCCATCCATGCTGTAACAGACATGGAGAGAGATCTGAGAGTAACATCACTCTCATACATCCACTTAATTTATGCCCCAACCACACATCTGAGCATTTCACTGTGGGTCTTCACACCTTTGTGCATCAGAGCGCACTGTGTCAGAGGGCACTGTGTGTGTGTGTGTGTTCTTCTTACTCAGTGTATCAAACATAATTAAGAGGGCATTATAAGCTAATTAAACCAGCAGACCCTCTCATTGTAAGTGATGCTGCTATATTACAAAACACTTGAATTAGTTGGTTGTTCTCCACCTAATGACTGTCATTACTACAATGACTCACTGCTATGGCCACACGCACACGCACACACACTCACACACACACACACACACACACACACACACACACACACACACACACACACACACACACTGTGCTTTGGATATACTGTGGGAATCAAGACTCCCCATTTGTCTTGTACCGTAACAATTTAGTCATTTAACAGACACACTATTACAACAATACTCTTTTCAATATTTTTGATTCTATTATTTGCTTGTATTATTGTCATCAGGATGTTGTGCTTGTCCTTGGTCATATAAATAATGTATCATATTTATTGATGTTTGCAGCTCTCATATCTGCTGGCTGCTGCCCCAACACCTGTAGGAGTGTGAAGCTTTGGAACAGGTAAGGCATACATACACAGGTATGCACACCAGTGGAGGCTGGTGGGAGGAGCTATAGGAGGACGGGCTCATTGTAATGGCTGGAATGGAATGAATGGAATGGTATCAAACACATCAAACATATAGAAACCACGTTTGACTCCGTTCCATTTATTCCATTCCCGCCATTTGAATGAGCCCGTCCTCCTATTGCTCCTCCCACCAGCCTCCACTGATGCACACACACAAACACACGCTCGCTCACAGGCATACTGCACAGATATTTTTGGGAAAGAGATTGATGACAATGGACTCTTTCATGTGTCTTGAGTGTGTGTGTGTGTACGTGTTGTCGTCTACTGTATGCTTGCGTGTCTGCATGTGTGTCTCTGCGTGTGTGTGCGTGTGTGTGCGTGTATTTGGGCTTCCTCTGCTCTGACCCCAGTCTTAATGTGCTGCCTGTAGGGTGAGTGATGGGCTGGCTTAATATTTAATGATGAAGCACTTTTAATGGCCGAATATATCAGCCCTCAGGTTACCTAGAGAGGTTTGCTCTCCTCATTCTGCTGAGCACAGGCTCACACACACACGCGCACACACACAAACACACGCATGGACACTGGCACGCACACATGCATACACGGTAATGGTAATATCCATTTTCCATTCTTGTCTTTCAGCTTTGATGCCTCCTGACCACCACAAGCTGTGACCAGAGTCTCTAAAGGGAGGGGGGAGAGAAACAGTATAAAGACAGGTGCAGTAGAGAAAGATCAAGATAAATAAAGAGAGAGAAAGAAAGACGGGCAGAAAGATACAAAGAAAGAATGAAAGACAATGTCTTGATGAGGGTGACTCGCCGACTTCAGCCATGATCTTTCTTGTCTTCAAAAAGAGGAAACATGATGGTTTTAGAGGCAAAGCCAAACACTCCATGATTGCCAAATGAAGATTGCTGTCAGTGAGATATGATAATCTTTCTGTTGCTAACAGAATAGTCCTACCTCCTTTGAGAAAGAAACCTTATGAAAGAGAAAGGAACAAGACTTGTAGGCCATGGGCCCTTTACAGACCAACACATGCTTCCCCATAATACAGTGCAATACTCTGTTCCCCTTTTAGCTTTGTGTGAAGTTCTAACCAGTGTTACAGTACAGTACATAAATCTTGTGTCAAAGTTCAACTGAGCAGATTGCATCATATTGACCCATATTATACATTTTGAAATTCACAAACGTTGGTTTCAACCTGCTCATATGACAATGGCTGTGGAGAAAACATATCAAAATCCTATCCTCAATTCATGTGATATGTGCGGGGCCACACACACATACATACATACACACACACGCGTGCGAACATACACCCATTTCATTATTACTACAGGACTGCTGTATAACCTCGCCTCCCTGTGACTTGATACATTTGTGGTGATAGAAATAAGATAGAAATAAGATAAGTCAAGAGTAGTGTATATCTTCTTAGTTTTCTATATATATATCTATATATCTATATAAAACAATGACAGTTATTATTTTTGATGTACTGGTATTATTATATCTATAAATATCATATCGGGAGATGTATGCATAAGATAATAAAGTGTCTTTATGTAAAATACCTCATCTAGAGAGTCTTCTGTTTGGTCCCACACACACACCATACACTGGCACTATATTTGTGTTTGTGTGTAGGAGTTCATGGATTCATGTTAAGGATAGAGCGAGCGACTATTTCACCTCAGCAGAAGGAACCACAACAGAGGTATTCAGCACTTATGCACTTAACCCATCGATCCAGGACAAACACAGCTACACAGAGCAGATAGGAGCTTATGATGATCAATCTCACCTCTCTGCTTGACCGAGGATGATATGATTTTCAGAGGCTTATCTGATCAATATCTCTCTATGGTCAACTTGTTTGTGTGTGTGTTTTCATAACACACTATATGATACAGCTTGCTGCCATGGGTAATGGTCTCACATTATTTATTTACTCAGATGGCATCGGATCAAATAAATTCGAATAAAAACCACCCACCCACGCACACACTCACTCACTCACTCAGTTAGAAACACACATACACCTCTACACTCTCCAACCCAACACACACACAAATACACACACTAAGGACATCACACAAAGCCTTTTTTATTTATTTCATCACACACAATTATTTGTACTCGCAAAAAACGCAAACCTGTGGGTGGCGTAGGCGAGGGGAGTGTTGTGGTGTGCTTATTGCTACTATCTCTGTCAGCAGGGCCGAACTGCCTGCCTACTGCAATGGTCCTACTGCAATGCACCAGTAGTGGGCCCTACTGGGATTGCCTTCACTACTGCCTGCAAGCTGTGTCTCTGTGTCAGCCTACCTGACTACCGTACACACCGTGTCTATCTGTCTATCCTTCTGTACTTACATAGACATCAACAGGCTGGGAGGCTGAAGAGGATGGCATAGATTTCATAACTGCACTATTGTTCAAAGAAAATAAGACAATTCCTAAAGACTGCGATTGTCTACTTTGCAACATGCCTTCACTAGCACTTTCATACCTGGTTTGTTTGTGTGCGTGTGTGACTGTGTGTGTGCTTGTTTGTGTGTGTGTGTGTGTCTGTCTGTCTGTTTTTGTGCATCAGTGTGTGTGTTTGTGCATGTGTGGAGATGCCTGGGGATTTCTCGTTATAGGAGAACTACCTGTGTTCTACACATTCTACATTTGATCCAGGATAACAGTCACACTATTCTCAGAGCCTATAGATTTGGGAATTACATTGAAAAGTCCTGGATTTCGAGTGGATTGTTCCCCTTAATTGTTACTCTCTGTCTGTATAAATCAGCGGTTCTCACTAGGGATTGAGTCATGCTGCTTTTCCTTTAGTTCTGTTTTATTTCTCCATCAGCTATGTGGCACACTGGAAGTCTACTTGGGGTGCGTTCAAAGTTTGCTACGTTGCGTGATGGTTTGTCCTGAAGGATACATTTCCCCAAATGGTGCACACTGTTCTTCAACAGTATTTGAGGTACACTCTTAGAAAAAAGGGTTCCAAAAGGGTTCTTCTGCTGTCCCCATATGAGAACCCTTTTGGGTTCTAGGTAGAACCAAAAGGGTTCTACCTGGAACTAAAATGTGTTCTTCAAAGGGTTGCTCCTATTGGGACAGCCACAGAACACTTTTAGGTTTTAGATAGCACCTTTTTTTCTAAGAGTGTATTTTTGCACCCGTTTGGTGGATGTGGCAATTTGTGGCCTGATCAATATGGGTGTGACCATTTGAAATCGCAAATTTAGCAAAGTGCAGCACACTATACAAATCGCCCTCTGGGCCACCATAATCACAACGTCTTTCAACTGGTCATCCACTAGGCCTACAGGACCGTTTTGTTTCTGTCTAATTAAGCATTTCACACCGTTCAGTCATACTGAACGCGCCGCTGGCCTATGTCTTAGAGGGGCTGCTTGCACAAATATGATGCAAGACCCCAGCGCATATATACAATGTATTGGATTTGACCACTTACAGTAGCTATCACAATGTGAGGATAACCAATTTGATCGAATGGATTCTGGGTTAAGTTTGATACATTACCACCACCATCTAAATATTTGCTTATACATTTGAAACCAGTTAAATACAGTACCAAATCCAGGCTTGTGAATTAATCATAAAAATAAAGGATTGCAAATGTACCATGGATTTACAGTATGTATCAAACCCTCATTGAGTTTGATCCAGTCAGTATGTACTGAAAGGTTGTGTTTGACCAGTATGAAGTCGTGAAAAGTGCTGTGAGCGCACTGAATGGGAAACTGTGGGGAGTCGACAATGAGGCAGATTGACAGGCCAAATATGGGCATATATCTTTAACACATTTAGCACCCTACATCAATTATAATCCTAATTCATCTCCACTGTTAGGTCACACGAACGCACACACACACGAACACACACGTTTCTCTTTCCACTGCTTTGCCTTACACTATGTTGCCTATGTTGTATTCAACCCCCCATCCCCACCACTGACATAACACTGCCCTGTTGTTTTCAACCATGGGAGACATGACGTTATCACCATGGCAACAAACCTAAACGTTCAAATGCTATTATGATTATCTGGGTTTCCACAGTTTTATACTGTGCGTTTCAGTGAGTGTGCCTGTCTAACTCAGCGACCAGTCATTTTTAATGTAAGGATGACACGAAGAGACACACAGAAATGGCAGGGCACATGGCAATGGTCGGTGATGAGAGGGCTAGCGACCAGAGTCGAAAACACGCCATGAAAGTGACACGACATTATGTCATACTTCCAGGGTTAGTCCCCTAATCTTTTGAATGGGCTTGACAATTATATCATAACATTTGTGGAAACGCTGTCATGAAGTATAGTGCATTCGGAAAGTATTCAGACCCCTTCACTTTTTCCAAATGTTGTTACATTACTGCCTTATTCTAAAATGGATAACATGATTTTTTCCCCTTATCAATCTACACACAATATCCCATAATGACAAAACGAAAAAACTGTTTTTTACAAATATTTGCAAATATATTAAAAATAAACTGAAATACCTTATTTATAAGTATTCAGACCCTTTGCTATGAGACTCGATATTGAGATCAGGTGCATCCTGTTTACATTGATCATCCTTGAGATGTTTCTACAACTTGATTGGATTTTTGATTAACATTTTTGTTAAGGAAAACACTGTTCACTTCTGGTCCAAACATATGTGATGAAGTGGATGATTATAATAATGCATTTAAAACGTTGTAGATGTAAGTGTAGGCCAAACGTCTATGTAATATAGCCTATAGTAGTAATTATTATTTATGTAGCATTGCCAGTAGCCTGTGTCGGACTCAAACAAGAAGCTCCTTATTAAATGTATTCATAATCTTCAGTTGCAACATACTAACACAATAAATGTAATTCTACATTTCAAAGGAAAAAAACTACAGTTGAAGTCCGAAGATTACATACACCTTAGCCAAAAACATTTAAACTCAGTTTTTCACAATTCCTGACATTTAAACCTAGGAAGGATTCCCTGTCTCAGGTCAGTTAGGATCCACACTTTATTTTAAGAACGTGAAATGTCAGAATAGTAATTTAAGGTTTCATTTCTTTCATCACATTCCCAGTGGGTCAGAAGTTTACATACACTCAATTAGTATTAGGTAGCATTGCCTTTAAATTGTTTAACTTGGGTCAAATGTTTCGGGTAGCCTTCCACAAGCTTCCCACAATAAATTGGGTGAATTTTGGCCCATTCCTCCTGACAGAGCTGGTGTAACTGAATCAGGTTTGTAGGCCTCCTTGCTCGCACACGTTTTTTCAGTTCTGCCCACACATTTTCTATAGGATTGAGGTCAGGGCTTTGCGATGGCCACTCCAATACCTTAACTTTGTTGTCCTTAAGCCATTTTGCCACAACTTTGGAAGTATGCTTGGGGTCATTGTCCATTTGGAAGACCCATTTGCGACCAAGCTTTAACTTCCTGACTGGTGTCTTGAGATGTTGCTTCAATTTATCCACATAATTTTCCTTCCTCCTGATGCCAACTATTTTGTGAAGTGCACCAGTCCCTCCTGCAGCAAAGCACCCCCACAACATGATGCTGCCACCACCCCCATGCTTCACGGTTGGGATGGTGTTCTTCGGCTTGCAAGCCTCCCCCTTTTCCTCCAAGCACAATGATGGTCATTATGGCCAAACAGTTCTATTGTTGTTTCATCAGACCAGAGGAGATATCTCCAAAAAGTCTGATCTTTGTCCCCATGTGCAGTTGCAAACCGTAGTCTGGCTTTTTTATGGCGGTTTTGGAGCAGTGGCTTCTTCCTTGCTGAGCGGCCTTTCAGGTTATGTCGATATAGGACTCATTTTACTGTGGATATAGATACTTTTGTACATGTTTCCTCTAGCATCTTCACAAGGTCCTTTGCTGTTGTTCTGGGAGTTTGAAGGTAGGCCTTGAAATACATCCACAGGTACATTTACATTTACATTTAAGTCATTTAGCAGACGCTCTTATCCAGACTCAAATGATGTCAATTAGCCTATCAGAAGCTTCTAAAGCCATAACATCATTTTCTGGAATTTTCCAAGCTGTTTAAAGGCACAGTCAACTTAGTGTATGTAAACTTCTGACCCACTGGAATTGTGATACAGTGAATTATAAGTGAAATAATCTGTCTGTAAACAATTGTTGGAAAAACTACTGGTGTTATGTGTAACGGATGTGAAATGGCTAGCTAGTTAGCGGTGGTGCGCGCTAATAGCCTTTCAATCGGTGATGTCACTTGCTCTGAGACCTTGAAGTAGTGGTTCCCCTTGCTCTGCAAGGGCCATAAAGGTGGGTGACTGTTGTTGATGTGTGTAGAGGGTCCCTGGTTCACGCTAGTTAGCGGTGGTGCGTGCTAATTGCCTTTCAATCGGTGACGTCACTTGCTCTGAGACCTTGAAGTAGTGGTTCCCGGCCTTTGTGGAGCGATGGGTAACGATGCTTCATGGGTGACTGTTGTTGATGTGTGCAGAGGGTCCCTGGTTCGCGCCCGGGTCGGGGCGAGGGAACGGACTAAAGTTAAACTGTTACACATGCAAAAAGTAGATGTCCTAACCGACTTACCAAAACTATAGTTTGTTAACAAGAAATGTGTGCAGTGGTTGAAAAACAAGTTTTAATGACTCCAACCTAAGTGTATGTAAACTTCCGACATCAGCTGGGTTTCAAACTTGCTGCAAACTGTGAAAATCACCAGGAGCCAGGCTCTCAACACTGTCAGCTAATCGTCCAATTGGAAATTGGTGTGTGCATTAGTAGCTTTTATTAGCAGATGGTGCCGTTTGACCGCTGTTAAGGACGGTCTCATGGAAAAGTGTTCTAGCACGTTCAACTATGTCAATGATTTTAATTGGCTGTTATGGAATTTGAACCGCATATAATCATGGCCACCTCGTGAGGATAGCATTGGTCTAAATGTGCCAGGTTATGTAATGGGAACAGCTAACATGTAGCCTTTGATTGGCTGATGCTTAAACTTAAATTAAAACCAACGTTTTCTAATGTTCACAGTATGTCCCCAACAGGGTTGGGTCAAATCCAATACAACACAACACAAAGTGAAACCCCATGTATTTTCAAGTATTGTGGCAGCATCATGTTATGGGTATGCTTGTCATCGGCAGGTATGGGGGAAATTGTCAGGATGAAAATAAATACGAAGGTATCAAAGCCTAGGGAAAAAGTTAGAGGAAAAACCCTGGGATAGTTTTATTTACACAATTACAAAAGAAATATATGCCAAAGACACACCAGAATGGCTTTCCAATAGGTGTTGAGTGTTCATGAGTTGTCCACTCTCAGTCCTGACTTAATTTGCTTGAAAATCAGAGACAAGGTTTGAATATTGCTGTCCATCAATGATTCCCAACTGAATTTACTAAGCTTGAGCAATTTTGACAGAAACAATGCATATTGTTAATAATAATCTTATTAAAAATTATTCACAGCTGCTTGCTTCCACCAAGTATTAACTCTAGGGTGTGAAGACACACGCAATCAAGACTTTACATTTTTTTATGAATTTAGAAAATGTTTGTGGATTAATTTACTTGTGCGAGATGCCTTTTATGGAGATTACATAACGTTTTTGCCCATTGAAGACCATTCAAAGAGCCTCCAAAAGTTCTACAACTATAAGGCTACTTCCTGGAAAATGTTGCAATGTATGCAAGTTTCAGCGACGCAACCGCACGACAGCCAATCAGGAGAGGGCTGCTCATTTTAGATAGCTTTATCATTGACTAACAACAAAACTGCGGTCATGCATGCTGTTTGCAGGCTATACCCATCACGGAAGAGGTCAACGACTTGATCGCTGAGGTCTGAGTCCCCTATAATACTCACACATACATGGATAGAAGTTTCCTATAAGCACAGATCTATGGGGTAGTATACAGTAGAATGCCAATGCCAATTAAATGGTGAAGGAAATTGGGTTGGTCTATCTAGTAAAGATAGGAGGGGCAAAGAGGACAGGACATGATAGTTCAATGTGTTAGCATCCATCATGTTTCCTAACAGGGGCAGCAAATCATGATCAGGGAGAATCAGGAGCTGTCTACTGGGCATCTCAAATCAAAATCAAATCAAATTGTATTGGTCACATACACATGGTTAGCAGATGTTAATGTGAGTGTAGCGAAATGCTTGTGCTTCTAGTTCCGACTATGCAGTAAAGTCCAACAAGTAATCTAACAAATTCACAACAACTACCTTATACACACAAATACACACAAATGTAAAGGGAGGAATAAGAATATGTACATATAAATATATGGATGAGCGATGGCGTGCGGCATAGCCAAGATGCAGTAGATGGTGTAGAATACAGTATATACATAAGATGAGTAATGTAGGATATGTAAACATGATTAAAGTGGCGTTATGTAAAGTGACTAGTGATACCTTTATTAAGTCAGTTTACTTAAGTGGCCAGAGATTTGAGTCTGTATGTTGGCAGCAGCCTCTATGTTAGTGATGGCTGTTTAACAGTCTGATGGCCTTGAGATAGATGCTGTTTTTCCATCTCTCGGTCCCAGCGTTGATGCACCTGTACTGACCTCGCCTTCTGGATGATAGCGATGTGAACAGGCAGTGGCTCAGGTGGTTGTTGTCCTTGATGATCTTTTTGGCCTTCCTGTGACATCGGGTGCTGTAGGTCTCCTGGAGGGAAGGTAGTTTTCCCCCGGTGATGTGTTGTGCAGACCGCACTACCCTCTGGAGAGCCTCGCGGTTGAGGGCGGTGCAATTGCCGTACCAGGTGGTGTGATACATCCGACAGGATGCTCTCGATTGCGCATCTGTAAAAGTTTGAGAGTGCTTTAGATGACAAGCCAAATTTCTCTCACCTGCTGTCTGTGTATCTCATTATAAACTGTACACAGCAAGACCCTGCTAAAGTCCACTCAGTGTACACTAAACCAGAGCATTCAGAAAGGTGGAGCAAATAAGAAAGTATGTTTATTTTGGTAAACTGCACTTAAATCGAGTTTGAATGTATCCAATGTGCACTTATCAGGATTCGACTGTACTTCATTCCTTAATGTTTTGAAGTCAAAATAATCTCTGCATTATGTCTCGAACTTGAATTATCTGTCTATGCCTGTCACTTGAAGCATTTAGTCATGAATAAGGCACTGATCCTTCAAACTTGCCACTGACTCCTGTAAAGACATGAAAGCTCATTGAAAAGATCTGGAGAACAGAGACAGGTTGGCACCTTCAGAAATACATCAGTACACACACACACACACACACACACACACACACACACACACACACACACACACACACACACACACACACACACACACACACACACACACACACACACACACACACACACACACACACACACACACACACACACACACACACACACACACACAATTTTCCATGACCTGCTAATTGAAAGATTAGCATTAGCTAATGCTAGTCTTCATTATACCAGTACAAGGCTACAATAGACAGCTCATTACAACCCAGCGCAGCCCAGCTACAATATACTCATTATTATAACTGGGGACAGCAATTACAGAGAGAGAACATCTTAGGGGCTACAGATGCAGGATCTTAATTTGAGTCAGGTTGCTACAGCAGGAAAATAATCCTGTAGCAACAGGAAATATTAATTATAATGTGTATTTTAATTAATTGACATCTTTGTAGGGGTTGATACATTGTTTGTAAGGGGAAATCAAGCCTGACATTTTATAGTGGAAACAAACTTCAGAAGCCTTTTTAAACCTAAAATACATTACAAGTTTTACATTTCCTGCATTGCAGGAAAGTTCTCCTGCAACAGGGTGATCAAATTAACATTTGACATATGTATGGAACTGTACAAGCACCTAACTGACCATAATATGAAGGGAAATCCCCACCCTTGTTTTTTCTCTGTCTCTCTTTTCCTCTCACTTACTCTCCTTGTCATGCAGTTTGGAAACTGTAAGAATGACCAAGGATTAAAAAAATACTGTAACATTGGATCATGCATGCAATTAAGATTACCCAATCACATGCACACACACACCCCCAGGCTCGTCAATCACCAGCAATTATCATCTGGAAACATTTAAAACGACACTTAATGTCTGCTCACTGATTACAAGTGTATCTCCTCTCCCCTTTCCTGGCTCTGTGCTATCCCTCCCTCTCTCTCCCAGTTGTCACTTTTTGATTAGATCAGGGATGCACCTCAGCTGATGTGGTGGGGGTGGTGTGTGTGTGTGTGTGTGTGCAGCTTTATTGCTTTCTCATCGCTCAGCACCAACAGTGCCGCCACTATCTTTCAATTTTCCAGTTTGTCTCCCAGGTCTGTGTGTGTGTGGCTTCTAGGAAGATATATCAGATCGGAGTCTCATAAATGTCCCTCTGCTATAGTCTGAGACAGTGGCGTGTATTCCCTAAATGTTTCCAATGAAAAAATGACAATTATTAAATAATTATCTATGTGTTTTCATACTTTTCCGTCAATTCACACGTGTATGTATCTGATGCTGTCTGGACCAAAAGAGCAAGAATCCGTGAGACTTATTCCCCATCCTCCCTCAAGATAGGGTACTCTCAGTGGCCCCAGCCAAGGTCGGCACCGAATCTTGCTCAGACAGTCGGTTTTTAAGATACTATAATAGACATAACCTACACACACGGATATATAATTCTACTGACTAAAACCACACACACCATTAGAATAATCTCATGATTGTAATCAATTTCATACAATCATATGGTGTCAGGGTGGAATATTCTAATCATTCACATGATCAAATAAATCCCATTATCAATCCACCCTTAATGACTAAATAATACACACTGATACCTCATGTACTATCTGGAAACTTAAATGGTATCCAAGATTAATTCAAACCAATACATGTATGTACATTCGATATTCATCAATGACTGTTATAGGCCTATATCAAATCATAACGCTTCCTGTTCGGATTTTTATTACAATCCTCATAAAAAACTGTCTTAACCCTCAAAAACAGTCTCATCCAACATGGGCTCCTCGTAGTTAAAAGAAACAGAGCCATCTCCTAGGCCTGGAGGCCCGTATTCGTCATCCCACTGACCGGAGCTCGAAATCGGTCCGTACCTCACCATCTGTTGCGTCATTGACCTCTCCAGAGTCCTGGTAATCAAACCTCTCACACAGGGGACCAAACAACATCCACACAGAACCAAAACACTCATACAGGTGAAAGTTGCCCACAACACAGTGATTATGACATTTTTCCATTTCCCAAACACACTGTCAAACCAATTTGTTAGAGCATTATCCACCCCAGAGTTCTCTGCTAATTCGTGAGCTAATGTGGTTAAACCAGCCAGGGCCTTGGTCACTGATCTGTCTGGAGCTGTGTTATCGGGGATGAAAGTACAACATTCTGATCCGAATATCACCATTCTTTTCAGCCAGTAACATATCCAATGCTATTCTATTCAGCCATACCATCAAACTAGTTGCCGCTGTTTGTTCTGCTAAACCTTTTATCGCTTCTCCAGTATAGTTGATGAAACGCTGTTGGTTATAGTAGATATAAATAATCCAATCTACATTTTCATTGAGAGTTGACCACCAGAAGATGCTTGATTCCAATCCAGCCCATATCTGATTCCTAGCTTTGAACTCATCAGGCACTCCCCTTGGAACCCCAATGCTATCGATGTAAACTCTATTGTCAAAGGACCCTGACGGAGCACTCCTTCTTTCTCTTCTACCTGGCACTAGGTCTTTGTGTCGGATAAGGGTGAAGGGTATGCCTAACTGCACTAGTGTACAAATACCGGTACAATTTGTTGGCAGGTTAGGCCACAGCTTCATACCTCCACACAACCACCAGACATCCGCTCTAGGCCTTTTTATCTTACTAAAGTCCTCGGAACTCAACCACCCAGTCAGGTCCCTCATTGTCTTGTCAGTTGTAACATTCTCTGTCCTATTGCATGTTCGTACTTCCCCTACGTCCCATCCGTGTGTGATGTATCGAGCCATACAATAATAATTTCCTCCTATAACTGTGAAAGGGGGAAGTCTGGATGTAATGGGCACATGGGGATACAGATAATGCAGATCAAGGCAACTGTCATTGTCTGGCTTCCCTGCCTTCATGAACAGCTTTACCATACAGGCCATTCCCCTGGGTGAATCAATTCCCTCAAGGGGAAAGGGGATGGTGATCAACTGAAGTTTGGCTGTGGCACAGGCATAACATCCTTCTTTAGCTACTGATCTGACTGTATACTGAATCCATTCTAACCACAGGTTGGAATCCCCATAACCAGTTTCCACCTCAATCACTTCTTTAAGATCTTTCATCTGAACTATCCGCACCGGTCCTTGGCTCTGGACGACTCCACCGTCAGTATCTGTTTCGTCAGGGGCTCTGCTTCTATTCTGACTGGCTGTAGAACTATCTCCGGCCCTAACCTCTTCTACCCGGAATGGTACTATGGTGTCAACCCGAAACCTGATCAAACCCAACATACCATAACCCTAGATCCTCTTTCTTTACATTTTTAATGGTAATTCGTACCTTTATGCAATACTTCTCTCGCTCCGGATTACAGTCAAAAACTCTCACCTACACTATACTCCATCTTCTTCCATACTGGGTATGTGGATTTATATAGCCCTCTCTCTTGGTGTGGGCTATGACCTGTTTCCATGAACTACACAGGGACCTGCACAGATATCTTCCATAATGGCTCATAGTTCTAGACTGCCAAGGGGTCAGAGACCCCATTTGGTCTACATAGAACTCCACTGAGATATCCTTCCCAATCTCCACTTTCACTTCCTGTTTACCCAGATCAAGTGATCTCTTATGCTTGGTTAATACAAAATCCTCACTGTCTACACTATGGGTCAAGTTACCACCTTCTGCATTCTCGGATGGGTCATGGTGTATTAGGAATATGGTTCCCACAATAAGACAGCTCAGACCAATCAGCACTCCTGTAAAGCCCCACCCTTTCCCAGAGAACATACCATCAGCTAGAGGCCAGCCCATACTTTCACTTCTATGAACGCACACAGGGAGGATAGGGCGGGGTTAGGGAATCTTCGTTAGAGAGGTGACCACCGAACCTTATTGGTATTCGGTTCTTCTCCTAACTCTGTGATTGTTCGCCAGTGTCAGTGTGTCTTACCCTCTTGCAATGTGTGACATGAACCCAGGTAGCTCTTTCAGCTATTCTCACCGCGAAGGCTGTCAACAGTACTTGGTATGGCCCCTCCCAACGGGGCTGCTTCCCGTCTATTCTCCTCAGGGACTGGATCCACACCCAGTCTCCTGGTTGGATTGAGTGAATCACCTTCTGTAATTCCCCTGTAGAGCATAACATCTTGGACATACGGGTTTGGTTAACAAACAGTCTTCTCATGTGTTCTGCTAGTATATCTTCAACTTCTATGTCTACTTGTTCTGGTCCCTAACTCTGTCATTCTATTTGTTCTATCTGATTAGCTAGAATGTCATCCATTATTTAAAGAAATAGATCCTAGTAAACCAACTCCAGGAATAATATCTTGACCTAATTGTTTTGTTACCATAATCGTGTCCGCCAAGTAAGTTGGGAACGCTTCTACCCATTTGCTATATTTTTCTATTATATATATTTTTAAATTGTTTATTATCAAATAGGCCACAAAGTGTCCTAACCTATCCCCCCTTTGATACATGGCTCTGCCCATGTATCAATATTGCCGCATATCTAAACAATGAAAGGTAAGATTAGTAAATTATCCTTATGTCTGACATTATCTTGTAGGATCGCCCCTTTCATTTTTCACATTTCCAATTCTCCCTGGGCCAGCAGCATACCACCCTGCATACCACTGCTGGCTTGCTTCTGAAGCTAAGCAGGGTTGGTCCTGGTCAGTCCCTGGATGGGAGACCAGGTGCTGCTGGAAGTGGTGTTGGAGGGCCAGTAGGAGGCACTCTTTCCTCTGGTCTAAACAAAGATCCCAATGCCCCAGGGCAGTGATTGGGGACACTGCTCTGTGTAGGGTGCCGTCTTTCGGATGGGACGTTAAACGGGTGTCCTGACTCTCTGAGGTCATTAAAGATCCCATGGCACTTATCGTAAGAGTAGGGGTGTTAACCCCGGTGTCCTGGCTAAATTCCCAATCTGGCCCTCAACCATCACGGTCACCTAATAATCCCCAGTTTACAATTGGCTCATTCATCCCCCTCCTCTCCCCTGTAACTATTCCCCAGGTTGTTGCTGCAAATGAGAATGTGTTCTCAGTCAACTTACCTGGTAAAATAACGGTAAAATAAAAAAAAAATAATAAAATAAAATTCGTTCATAGCTATCCTGTAACAATTCTCTGTCAAGCGTCTAATCTTCTTTCAGATTTATCTGTACTGCTTTGTATGGTTTTAAATGCCTATGTGCTTGTCTGTATAACTAGTATTCTTTCTCTCCTTTCTTATTTCACAGGCACTAGTCAATGCTACTATTTCGGCCTGTTGTGCCGAATAATTTCTAGGCAATGGTTCCGTGTTTAACACATTAGTTCCTGAAACCAATTAAGCTCTCATTCTGTGTCACTCCTATCTTCTCTCCTCATGCTACTCCCCAACGCTGAAAGTCTCAGCAGTGCGGGGAGGGCTTCTCCGTCTGCCCTTCCTACTATCTGTCTATCGCTCTTTCTCATAACAGTCAGTATCAAATATGGGTTGTTTCCAAATATTTACTTAACTTCTCTTGGGTAGGGGGCACCATTCGGAATTTTGGATGAAAAGCATGCCCAAATTAAACTGCCAGCTACTCATCCCCAGAAGATAAGATATGCATAGTATTAGTATATTTGGATAGAAAACACTCTGACGTTTCTAAAACTGTTTGAATCATGTCTGTGAGTATAACATAACTTATTTAGCAGGCGAAATCCCGAGGACAAACCATTCAGATTTTTTTTTTGAGGTCACTCTCTTTTCAATTACAAATCTGGTTTCCCAATAAAAACTAAGGCACCTTATTGCAGTTCCTACCGCTTCCACTGGATGTCAACAGTCTTTAGAAATTGGTTGAGGTTATTTCTTTGTGTAATGAAGAAGTACGGCCATCTGGAAGGAGGGTTACTTGAAGTGTCCTGTTTGTTAGAAGCCGTGACCAGAAAGCTAGCTACAGTTGGTTTTAATCCTGTATTGAACACAGATCATCCCGTCTTCAATTTGATCGATTATTTAGTAAAAAAATACCTAAAGTTGTATTACAAAAGTAGTTTGACATTTTTTGGCAAAGTTTACAGGTAACCTTTGAGATATTTTGTAGTCATGTTTCACAATTTGGAACCAGTGTTTTTCTGGATCAAACTCGCCAAATAAATTGACATTTTGGATATATATCGACGGAATTATTCGAACAAAAGGACCATTTGTGATGTTTATGGGAAATATTGGAGTGCCAACAACAGAAGCTCGTCAAAGGTAAGGCATGAATTATATTTTTATTTCTGCATTTTGTGTCGCGCCTGCAGGGTTGAAATATGCTTCTCTCTCTTTGTTTACAATGGTGCTATCCTCAGAAAATAGCATTGTTTGCTTTCGCCGAGAAGCCTATTTGAATTCTGACATGTTGGCTGGATTCACAACCAGTGTAGCTATAATTTGTTATCTTTCATGTGTGATTTAATGAAAGTTTGATTTTTATAGTAATTAATTTGAATTTGGCGCTCTGCATTTTCTCTGTCTTTTTGCCAAGTGAGACAGTAGCGTCCCGCCTAAACTCAGAGTTTTGGATATAAATATGAACTTTACCGAACAAAACATACATGTATTGTGTAACATGAAGTCCTATGAGTGTCATCTGATGAAGATCATCAAAGGGTAGTGATTCATTTTATCTCTATTTCTGCTTTTTGTTACTCCTCTCGTTGGCTAGAAAAATGGCTGTCTTTTTCTGTGACTTGGCTCTAACCTAACATAATCGTTTGGTGTGCTTTCGGCGTAAAACCTTTTTGAAATCGGACACTTTGGCTGGATTTACAACAAGTGTATCTTTAAAATGGTGTAAAATACTTGTATGTTTGAGGAATTTAAATGATGGGATTTCTGTTGTTTTGAATTTGGCGCCCTGCAGTTTCACTGGCTGTTGACGAGGTGGGACGCTACCGTCCCACATACCCTAGAGAGGTTAAATGTCCCACTGTCTCTGTCTGAACTCATGGATTTAAAAAATCACCTGTCTATGGTGGCAATCTCTAAGGTTATTACATAGTTTGATTAAGGTTACCTCGATGCTCTCAATGATCCTGAATCACCACAGCTGTCATATATCCCTGTCCTGTTTGCTTCAATTAGGTTCTAAATACTTAACATAAGTCTACCATTACTCCAAGGCTATGCCATTTCTTTCTTCTCATTGGTTCAAATGACAAATATGTCAAAGAACTATAATCTGGTTCATAATTATCCATTACACAAATTACCTTAAATGTATTATCCAGATGGCCCTCCCATGAGGCTGATCAGACCCCAAAGGAAAGCCCTGATAGAGGTCAAAAAGTCATACCACCCTTTTACAGTCGTGTTTCATACTATATTATACAAATTAAAGAAAAACCATCAAACATTTTCTACATGTTGTATCCCAGATTCCCAGAACATGCCCTTTATCAAAAGAATTCACGTGTTTAATTAAAACTCAGAAAATAAAACTATTCCATATGTGAGTGTACCCCTTTAAGATATCGTTTCTCTGGGAAACATGGAAATCTCCTCCAACCCAAACGTTTACTACAAACAAAACCTAATAATAATGATAATTCCATTGTACTCCCTCCAATCATTAGTTTTACATTTCCTCAATGGTTCATTATGCTTAATTGAACGTGCGCTCCAAGCTTGCTTTGCAACATTCAGAAATATATTTGATTATTTTTGTGTAGTTTAGGTGTTACTTTTAAAATTCCCATAGGGCATTCTGACCCGGTGACCTATCTGTAGAATTTTGTGTAGAGAAATGTTTTAAAGGCAATGAAGTATTCTATGCAAATGGAAGGTAGGGTGTAGAGCCACCTAGGCAGCAGTAGAAGGGGGTCCGTAATGACACCCGGTATCTGCAGTACCAATATAAACTAGAGAATATTGAGATCTAACTGAGACCTGATCAGGAATATATTAGAAGGTCCGTAAATGACGCGAGGTATCAGGGGCTACTACCAAACTATCTGTGGCCACTACCACCTATGTAAACTAACTAACGGACTTGTGAGGTGTCTGTTTCTCAAACTAGACACTCTAATGTACTTGTCCTCTTGTTCAGTTGTGCACCTGGGCCTCCCACTCCTCTTTCTATTCTGGTTAGAGTCAGTTTGCACTGTTCTGTGAAGGGAGTAGTACACAGCGTTGTACGAGATCTTCAGTTTCTTGGCAATTTCTAACATGGAATAGCCTTCATTTCTCAGAACAAGAATAGACTGACGAGTTTCAGAAGAAAGGTCTTTAATTCTGGCCATTTTGAGCCTGTAATCAAGCCCACAAATGCTGATGCTCCAGATACTCAACTAGTCTAAAAAAAGGCCAGTTTTATTGCTTCTTTAATCAGAACAACAGTATTCAGCTGTGCTAAGATAATTGCAAAAGGGTTTTATAATGATCAATTAGCCTTTTAAAATGATAAAGTTGGATTAGCTAACACAACGTGCCTTTGGAACACAGGAGTGATGGTTGCTGATAATGGGCCTCTGTACGCCTATGTACAGTTGAAGTCGGAAGTTTACATACACTTATGTTGGAGTCATTAAAACTCATTTTTCAACCACTCCACAAATTTCTTGTTAACAAACTAAAGTTTTGGCAAGTCGGTAAGGACAGCTTCTTTGTGCATGACACAAGTAATTGTTTACAGACAGATTATTTCACTTATAATTCACTGTATTACAATTCCAGTGCGTCAGAAGTGTACATACACTAAATTGACTCTGCCTTCAACCTCTCTTGGGTACGTGAGACGTTAGCGTCCCACCTCTTCAACAGTCAGTGAAACTGCTGGGCGCCAAATTCAAATTCAGAAATACTCATTATAAAAATTCAGAAAACAAAAACATATTTTACATAGGTTTAAAGATTAACTCCTTGTGAATCCAACCACGGTGTCAGATTTAAAAAACGGCGAAAGCATACTTTATGATTATTTGAGAACATAGCCCAGCAGACAAATCATTACAAACAGTAACCAGCCAAGTAGAAGAGTTACACAAGTCAGAAATAGAGATAAAATTAATCCCTTACCTTTGATGATCTTCATATGGTTGCACTCAGCAGACATTTATTTACTCAATAAATGTTCCTTTTGTTCGATAAAGTCTCTTTATATCCAAAAACCTCAGTTTTGTTCGCGCGTTTTCTTCAGTAAGCCACAGGCTCAAACACAGTCAAAACAGGCAGACAAAAAATCAAAATTGTATCCGTAAAGTTCATAGAAACATGTCAAACGATGTTTATATTCAATCCTCAGGTTGCTTTTAGCCTAAATAATCGATAATATTTCAACCGGACAATAACGTCGTCAATATAAAATGTAAACAAGAAAGGCACTCTCTCGGTCTCGCGCATGAAAAAGCTCTGTGACACTTTAGGGTCCACTCATTTAGACTGCTCTTACTTCCTAATTTTTCAGAATACAAGCCTGAAACAATTTCTAAAGACATCTAGTGGAAGGCATAGGAACGGCAAGTTGAGTCCTAAGTCAATAGATACTGTAATGGCATTGAATAGAAAACTTCAAAACCCCCCCAAAAACTACTTCCCGAATGGATTTCTCTCAGGTTTTCGCCTGCCAAATCAGTTCTGTTATACTCATAGACACTATTTTAACAGTTTTGGAAACTTTAGAGTGTTTTCTATCCAAATCTACCAGTTATATGCATATCATATATTCTGGGCCCGAGAAGCAGGCAGTTTAATTTGGGCATGCTTTTCATCCAAAATTCCGAATGCTGCCCCCTACTCTAGAGAAGTTAAACAGCTTGGAATATTCCCGAATATTATGTCATGGCTTTAGAAGCTTCTCAGAAAAAAAGAAGCTATAGACCTCCACAAGTCTGGTTCATCCTTGGGAGCAATTTCCAAACACCTGAAGGCACCACGTTCATTTGTAGAAACAATAGTACGCAAGTATAAACACCATGGGACCACGCAGACGTCATACCGCTCAGGAAGGAGACGCATTCTGTCTCCTAGAGATGAACGTACTTTGGTGCGAAAAGTGAAAATCAATCACAGAACAACAGCAAATGACCTTGTGAAGATGCTGGAGGAAACAGGTACAAAAGTATCTATATCCACAGTAAAACGAGTCCTATATCAACATAACCTGAAAAGCCGCTCAGCAAGGAAGAAGCCACTGTTCTAAACCACCATAAAAAAAGCCAGACTACGGTTTGCAACTGCACATGGGGACAAAGATTGTACTTTTTGGAGAAATGTCCTCTGGTCTGATGAAACAAAAATAGAACTGTTTGGTCATAATGACCATCGTTATGTTTGGAGGAAAAAGGCGGATGCTTGCAATCCGAAGAACCTCATCCCAACCGTGAAGCACGGGGGTGACAGCATCATGTTGTGGGGGTGCTTTGCTGCAGGAGGGACTGGTGCACTACACAAAATAGATGACATCACGAGGAAGGACAATTCTGTGGATATATTGAAGCAACATCTCAGGACATCAGTCAGGAAGTTAAAGCTTGGTCACAAAGCCCTGACCTCAATCCTATAGAAAATTTGTGGGCAGAACTGAAAAAATGTGTGCGAGCAAGGAGGCCTACAAACCTGACTCAGTTACACCAGCTTTGTCAGGAGGAATGGGCCAAAATGCACCCAACTTATTGTGGGAAGCTTGTGGAAGGCTACCCGAAACTTTTGACCCAAGTTAAACAATTTAAAGGCAATAATACCAAATACTAATTGAGTGTATATAAACTTCTGACCCACTGGGAATGTGATGAAAGAAATAAAAGCTGAAATAAATCATTCTCTCTACTATTATTCTGACATTTCACATTCTTAAAATAAAGTGGTAATCCTAACTGACCTAAGACAGGGACTTTTTACTAGGATTAAATGTCAGGAATTGTGAAAAACTGAGTTTAAATGTATTTGGCTAACGTGTATGTAAACTTCTGACTTCAACTGTAGATATTGACTGTATGTTTAGTTTTTTCCATGTGCAACTCTGTGTTGTTGTATGTGTCGAATTGCTATGCTTTATCTTGGCCAGGTCGCAGTTGCAAATGAGAACTTGTTCTCAACTAGCCTACCTGGCTAAATAAAAAAATATTCCATCACAAATCTGCCGTTTCCAGCTACAATAGTCATTTACATCATTAACAATGTCTACACTGTATTTCTGATTAATTTGATGTTATTTTAACGGACAATTGTTTTTGATTTTCTTTCAAAAAGGACATTTCTAAGTGACCCCAAACTTTTGAACGGTATTGTATGTGTAGTTGAATTTATTCAGCCACTGTTCAGCCACTGTGTGACTTGTCTTTTTGTTTTCTTTTTGTTTTCATGGCCTGAAGGACATTAACATTCTTGACCATCCACTGAATGACCTGCTCCCTCCAAAAAGAGTTAACTGCACCACCAGGCTCCTGAGAAACAGCCACAAACGGTCCTGTTTAACTGCCCGTACAAACCACCCGCGAAACACCACTCTAACCACTGCTATCAGACTGTATAATAACTCTAGCTTTAAATGGTTCATCCCAAAATTATATATTTTTTTAAATCACATTTTAATATTTAAATTTCCATCATTAAAATGTCCTATGTTTTTCAATTGTTCAATATTCTATTTATGTCACGTATTATGTGTTATGTATTTTAAATGATTGTTTTGCAACTATTAGTAATGTAAATTCAGCATTTCTTCAGTTTTATCTGTGAGCAAGAATATATATACTCAAACAATCATTTATCACGGTGACTCATGAACTAATTGGTTATAGAGCAAACAACTCAATTATCACAACATGGTTGTAAAATTGCTTTTTTACTGGCTTGACTTCCTCTGTGATTTTACCCACGCAGCCTACTGGTCTGAGATAGAGTGAGAGAGAGTACAGAGAAACAATTAGGACAAATGTGGCTTAGAGTTTTTGGGAATTATTTAATTATTATTGAGTTTCCCTCTACCTTTTTTAGGATAATGTTGGTTGAGTGTTAATACAACAGAACTAGAATTGACTTCCAAAAAGATAGTAACTGCTTTTACAAACCTCTAGGCTAATCTACGAAAACAACAGTTATCAAATAATAGATATATATATTTTTGAATTATAAGTAAATTGTTTCATATTACAGTATAAAGCAAAGAAAACATATGAAAGAAAGAATCCATTTGCCATTCCAACTGCAGCTTTGGGGTTGGTTGGCTGAATTATCATGGTAATATTTCCTTTAGAGATCTACTGTAGTAAAAGTACACTTAAAACTTCTTATGGCTGCAATCCCGTTAACGGGATCGATATGACAACAGCCAGTGAAAGTGCAGGGCGTCAAATTCAAACAACAGAAATCTCATAATTAAAATTCCTCAAACATACATATATCTTATACCATTTTAAAGGTAATCTTGTTGTTAATCCCACCAAAGTGTCCGATTTCAAATAGGCTTTTCAGCGAAAGCACCACAAATGATTATGTTAGGTCACCGCAAAATCACAGACAAAAACACAGTTATTTTTCCAGCCTAAGACAGGAGTCACAAAAAGCAGAAATAGAGATAAAATTAATCACTAACCTTTGATGATCTTCATCAGATGACACTCATAGGACTTCATGTTACACAATACATATATGTTTTGTTCGATAAAGTTCATATTTATATCCAAAAACTTCAGTTTACATTGGTGCCATGTTCAGAAATGCCTCCAAAATATCCGGAGAAATTGCAGAAAGCCATGTCAAATAACATAAATACTCATCATAAACTTTGATGAAAGATACATGTTTTACATAGAATTAAAGATACACTTGTTCTTAATGCAACCGCTGTGTCAGATTTCAAAAAGCTTTACGGCAAAACACAATATTCAATAATCTGAAAACAGCGTTCAGCCACAAAAGCAAGCCATACAGTTACGCTCCAAATTGTGCAGTCAACAAAACTCATAAAAAGCATTATAAATCTTCACTTACCTTTGCTGTTCTTCGTCGGAATGCACTCCCAGGACTCCCACAAAAAATGTTTGTTTTGTTCGGTAATGTCCATCATTTATGTCCAAATAGCTATTTTTTTTGCGTGTTTGGTAAACAAATCCAACGTCAGGAAGCGCGTTCACTAAAAGCTGACGAAATGTCCAAAAGTTCCGTAACAGTCAGTAGAAACATGTCAAACGATGTATTGAATCAATCTTTAGAATGTTTTTAACATAAATCTTGAATAACGTTCCAACCGGAGAATTACATTGACTTCAGATGAGCGATGGAACAGAGCTCCCTCTCATGTGAACGTGCATGGTTAGAGCATGGTCAAGTCATGGCAGACCTGACTAATTCCCCTCTCATTCGGCCCCCCTTCACAGTAGAGGCATCAGACAAGGTTCTACAGACTGTTGACATCTAGTGGAAGCCGTATCTTGCTGTGAATTCAATAGGATCTTGGTTGAAAATCGACCAGCCTCAGAATTCCCACTTCCTGTTTGGATTTTTTCTCAGGTTTTTGCCTGCCATATGAGTTCTGTTATACTCACAGACATCATTCAAACAGTTTTAGAAACTTCAGAGTGTTTTCTATCCAATGTGAATGATAATATGCATATATTAGCAACTGGGACTGAGGAGCAGGCAGTTTACTATGGGCACCTCTGTGCACCTTTCATCCAAGCTACTCAATACTGCCCCTGCAGCCATAAGAAGTTAACTCCACTCTCAAGAGCCCTTCCTATTCTTCAACAGCTTTATAACAACCTACTACTTTTAACGTTAAGGTAACATAATTTGTCTAAGAAGTACTTTTAAAGTGATTTTCAGGCTCTGGGAAGCCTTGTAAAACACGACCCCTAGTTGTAGGGGGGGTTTTAACAGTCTAAACAACACGTTTGGAATATTTGGCGTGTTTGGCTGAAAAACAAGACATTTGCTTGTTTTACCAACTGTATGTGCAACTTCATAATTTATGTTTTGTTATTATTAATCCATCATTACTTGACACTTTAGGACAGTGTCCTCGGAATAAGTTGCATTGTACACTACAAACCTATGAAAACAGGACGAATGAGAAGACAGAAGACCAAGGAGATGTTATACCCTATTAGTACTGTATTTGCTTGTACAGTATATGGAGGAGTTTGTGTTTTCAAACTTTGTGTGTATTTGTCTCTCTGGATCTCCAGTTTGTTGCTATTACCTTTAGTTTCCCAGTGAATATGACCACATGCCGAGATGAAAGCTATACAATATGTTTGATCTGTTAGTATTTCACATATCTCTTTCTCCCACCCTCAAATCTCCTGTCTGTAGCGCGGCTGCATAATTCATTCAACTTCTATTTCAATCCTTTTAAACAATTAGGGGTGCGCCGCCCTCTTGACAATTCTTGGGAAATTATGATATCAGTATATTTTCAGCAGAAAGACACACGTTTTCTCAGCTCTTTCATATTGTTCTGTGATGTGTCTACAAGGCGGAGCATGACACAGATCATGTGTACAGAGGCATTCAAAAATGCACTGTAAATTCTCATTTACAGATGACATAATGTATTTCAGATTGGCTATTTCTTCAATAAATAACAGGGTTACTAGCAATAGAAGTGCGCAGATTTCTCTTCTCTTCTAAGATGAGCTACTTCTGAAATTAACATTATATAGCATCTTTAGCAGATAAACTAAGCATTTGTGATAACAGAGAGCAAATGTTGTGTCTGTTCAGTTATGCAGATGAGATGTGAGCCCTCATGTGTTGAACACCCACACTATTTACTAAACAGAAGACGGATGGTCTGACATTTGTCCCACCTCTCCTGGAGTATTGGCAAGACAACGGTGATTGGGAACATTGTTAATTTGCATCGGACAAAGAGTGGAAATTAGATTCCAGTGATGATGGATTGGTTTTGTCTTACTCAGACTTAAACAGACTAAGTGGAATTCCAGACCGGAATTCTCAGAGTCACAGTTTCCCATTTTACATATCCTCCCTCCAAATGTATTTCATCCTGAGGTTGTCTGAATGAGCATTTAATATAAGGTGAAATGATGGTTGTTCTCAACCACGCTAATGCTCATCACAATAGCCCATATGAATATAGTGAAATTGGATTTCTACATGACAAAGGCAATTACTGATTCGCACATACGGAACAGCTACTCCATTTTGGCTCTATTTTAATCCATCAACTTTACTTGTCAATGAAGAAATGCTGAAACCACAAACCCAACCTGTTGCGTAATTTATGTACGTTCAAGATTGTGTTTCTGCTGTTTGGTAGCATTGTTTACATGACAGATTTCTTCTGACAGGACAATGTAAAACATCCTATTAAAATCAGACAGGAATACCTGGTACATGTATCAACCTCATTCACGCAGGTCATTCATTCACAGAATATTTCATTTTCTGTTGATGGGATTTGCCACTTTGCTGTGAATAACCAACATGGCCATACTCCAGGATGACTCAGCTATGCCAGTATCAGCATGACAGTGGAAGAGCAGGTGGGACACACTGTCTGCTGACTCAGAGTGGCTGAAGGACACACTTACACTTGTATCCGCACACACACACACACACACACACCTGCATGCACTGCCAAATCCTCACACACGGTTTCAAATTTAACAACTATTTGGTGTGTTGGAAATGTTTTGCGGAACCAATTTTCAAGCCATATGAGGGTTCCCAGGTTAACCTATGGGACTTATCTGATTTGCAAGAGTTTACTTAGCCAATTACACTCCTTTCATTTGAACCTTGCACACAACACACATTACCACTATTTCAACTTCAGGGAGGCCTGAAAAGCATAAACAATGGTATTGAGGCTGAGCGTTTCCATCGATAGCACAGTAATCAGAGGCTACAGTCATTTCTAACTATAATCAATAACATGAGCTCGGTGTGAATGGCGGTGTGGTGACCACTGTAATTATATTCTTACACTGTGTGCACAAGACAGGAACATAATGAATGGACTAATTCACCAACCAACATGAAATCAACACTCAGTATTACATGACAATACTATTGTTCACAGCACACTAGTCAATCATAGGGTTCACAAAGGAGCTTCCTCTGCACACGCCAGTGTTCTCCCCAGCTGTACGTTCCAACAAGTTATCTTTGTTCCTGTAACAACACAATTGCATTGTTTTTAGCAGACGGATATTATGGGGTTCTAAGCGACACAGAATGGAGTAAGCATTATTTTAAAGCCATTGCTGTTAGAAACACAACCAATTATAGCATGCTTATGCGATAGAACATGAACACATAGTTACAGAAAGCCATATTACTATCTCCACAAATTGCCCCAAGAGTTCCATCATTATTTTCTATAATAGAAGGTTAGCAGAAGAAGAGATTGTGGTGAGAGGGAAACTACATCTGAGGCAGCTAACGAGTAAACAGTGTGGTTTCTTAATTGTTTCTATATTGTTGCAGTAGCTGAGAGTTATTGGTTTTATTGGTTTATTCTGAATCCTATTAGCTTTTGCAGAAGCAGCAGCTACTCTTCCTGGGGGGGTCCACACAAAAACATAAAACATGGCAAGTAACAAAACACTGATAAACTGACAGACAAGAGCAGCTACACACATGTAAAATACAACGATATACAAACAATACAACTAAAGAATGACGTGTGTGTAGATTGTGTGTTAGTGTCTGTGTGTGTTTGTGTGTGTGTCATTTCACAGGCCCTACTGTGCCATACACACATTGCCTCCCAACTTTCTCTCTTTCTACTCACAGACATGCACGCACATACGCACGTATGCATGCGCGCGTGCGCACACACCTCACACACATACACACGCGCACACACACACACACACTATACTGTAGATACTAGAAGCTGGTAATGAGATTGATTTAGAGAAACACAGAAGTTGTAGAGAATGTTTTACAGTTTCACGAGTAAGCAATCCCCTTAATCTTAGGCAACTGACAAGAGAAATGCTTGTTTCACAACAGAAATATAACATCTTTGTAAAACATTATTTGTCGTCACCCATTGTCGTCACCCATACCATGTACTGTACGTACACTACATTTTCATGTTTTATTTCAAAGCCTTTATTTATTATGTAAGCACAAACGCATCAGCAAATAATCTCTTAGTTTTACACATTCATTAAAGGTACTGTAGAGTAAGTCTGGCACTAAGCTAGGAGGCAGAGTGAGGAGGAGTGGTTTGTTCGCTTTAGAGTTTAAACTTACAGCTCTATACCAGAGGACACCTCTGCTTTTGGGCGGTTCCTCCTAGTTGTGCAAACTGCAATTACGATTACCATCCAGGGCAGTGCCACACAAAGCCCTATGCGACTGATTTGCAACTAATTGATGTTGTTGCTACCTGAATGAGAGGGCTTTGGAGGACTTTGAAGATCAATAGGTTGTTTTGGGGCAGTGATGATTGTCCCGACAGGATCCATAGTACCACCTGAGACCTAAGAGTAAGAGTTTATTTCCAAAATGCTACTTCCACCAATTTTTTACATTGGTATTTTCCCCCCAGAAATGATTAGTTACGTTTCTAGGATGCTTTATATCTGTCTCTAGTGTGGACACGGATATGTTGAGAACAGACAGATTGCATCCTCTCCAAGATGTGCTTCGCCCTCTGTAAGGTATTGTCGGCTACGTATCCTCAGCGCTGATGCTACAAACATGTATAGAGCAGTAAGACCCCACTCTCAGTCTCTCACTGCATACATTTTCTCAATTTTGGAATACCTTCTCAATAGCAGTGTGAGACCCAGTTCTGCTGTAGAGCCAAACTGTAGAGGAGCAGTCAGAGTGGACCACATTGGCACACGGCAGACTGACATCATCCCCCACACTAGAGTACGGAGAGAAGGGAACCTCCACTGACACTTGGATAGACGAAACAGGTATCTAACAAAAACATAACATTTTGAACACAATTTGTTAAAAAATGAGAATTACAACAAAGTCCGTATTTATGAATGAATGTAATTTATGTTCCAAGCCCCCTGCTCCCCATAAGATGGGCTACAGTACTGGTCAAGAGAAGAGCAGTACTGATCATGAGATCCATCAGAAGTCCATTGTGTGTAACCACAGCCGTTCTCTCTGTGTCCTGTGTTCTGTGTGTGCCGTAGTCCTAGTCTCTATATAAAACACCCTGATATCTGTTAGTTTGAGGTTGATTGATTGGGCAATTATGTGACTTCCTCTTTTTTTGACCAGCTCCGGGCCGTCAAAAAAATGTATTTGTTTGTATTTGTTCCCCCAGTAACAGTACAGTTCCTACGGATGATGAGTTGCAAATTCGGACTATTTGGAAATAATATATTTTATAAATTGACATGAGGCCAGTCAAGTTCTTCCACACTGATCTCGACAAAGCATTTCTGTATGGAGCTTGCTTTGTGCACAGGGGCATTGTCATGCTGAAACAGGAAAGGGCCTTCTCCAAACTGTTGCAACAAAGTTAGAAGCATAGAATCGTCTAGAATTTCTCTGTTTGCTGTAGTGTTAAGATTTCCCTTCACTGGAACTAAGGGGCCTAGCCTGAAACATGAGAAACATCCCCAGACCATTATTTTCTTCCACCAAACTCTACAGTTGGCACTATGCATTCTCCTGGCATCCACCAAACCCAGATTCATCCGTCGGACTGCCAGATGATGAAGCGTGATTCATCACTCCAGAGAATGCGTTTCCACTGCTCCAATGACTCCAATGGTGGCAAACTTTACACCATTCCAGCCAAAGCTTGGCATTGCACATGGTGATCTTAGGCTTGCGTGCGGCTGCTCGGCCATGGAAACCCATTTCATGAAGCTCCCGACGAACAGTTATTGTGCTGACGTTGCTTCCAGAGGCAGTTTGGAACTCCGTAGTGAGTGTTGCAACCGAGGACAGATGTTTTTACGTGCTACAGCACTCAGTTGTCCCGGTCCGTGAGCTTGTGTGGTCTACCACTTTGCGGCTGAGCCGTTGTTGCTCTTAGACGTTTCCACTTCACAATAACAGCACTTACAGCTGACTGTGGCAGCTCTAGCAGGGCAGAAATTTGACGAACTGACTTCTTGGAAAGGTGGCATCCGATGATGGTGCCATGTTGAAAGTCACTGAGCTATTCAGTAAGGTCATTCTATTGTCAATGTTTGTCTATGTAGATTGCATGGCTGTGTGCTCGATTTTATCAGCAACGGGTGTGGCTGAAGTAGCCAAATCCACTAATTTGAAGAGGTTTCCACATACGTTTGTATACAGTGCATTCGGAAAGTATTCAGACCCCTTCCCTTTTTCCACATTTTGTTACGTTACAGCCTTATTCTAAAATGGATTAAATCAAACATTTTCCTCATCAATCTACACACAATACCCCATAAGGACAAAGCGAGTATAAGTATTCAGACTCTTTGCTATGAGACTCAAATTTGAGTTCAGGTGGATCCTGTTTCCTTTGATCATCATTGAGATGTTTCTACAAGTTGATTGGAGTCCACCTGTGGTAAATTCAATTAATTAGACATGATTTGGAAAGGCACATACAGTACCTGTCTATATAAGGTCTCACAGTTGACAGTGCATGTCAGAGCAAAAACCAAGCCATGAGGTCGAAGGAATTGTCCTTAGAGCTCACAGACAGGATTGTGTCGAGGCACAGATCTGGGGAAGGGTACAACAAAATGTCTGCAGCATTGAAGGTCCCCAAGAACACAGTCTTCTCCATCATTCTTAAATGGAAGAAGTTTGGAACAACCAAGACTCTTCCTAGAGCTGGCTGCCCGGTCAAAACTGAGCAATCGGGGGAGAAGGGCCTTGGTCAGGGAGGTGACCAAGAACCCGATGGTCACTCTGACAGAGCTCCAGAGTTCCTCTGTGGAGATGGGAGACCCTTCCAGAAGGACAACCATCTGTGCAGCACTCCACCAATCAGGTTTTTATGGTTAGTGGCCAGACAGAAGCCACTCCTCAGTAAAAGGCACAAGAAAGCCTGCTTGAAGTTTGCCAAAAGGCACCTAAAGGACTCTCAGACCATGAGAAACAAGATTCTCTGGTGTGACGAAACAAAGATCGAACTCTTTGGACTAAATGTCAAGCATTACGTCTGGAGGAAACCTGCCACCATCCCTACGGTGAAGCACGGTGGTGGCAGCATCATACTGTGGGGATATTTTTCAGCGGCAGGGACTGGGAGTCTAGTCAGGATCGAGGGAAAGACGAACAGGAGCAAAGTACAGAGAGATCCTTGATGAAAACCTGCTCCCTATTGCTAAGGACCTCAGACTGGGACGAAGGTTTATCTTCCAACAGGACAACAACCCTAAGCACACAGCCAAGACAACGCAGGAGTGGCATCGGGACAAGTCTCTGAATGTCCTTGAGTGGCCCATTCAGAGTATGGACTTGAACGTGGTCGAACATCTCTGGAGAGACCTGAAAATAGCTGTGCAGCGACACTCCCCATCCAACCTGACAGAGCTTGAGTGGATCTGCAGAGAAGAATGGGAGAAACTCCCCAAATACAGATGTGCCAAGCTTATAGAGTCATACCCAAGAAGACTCGAGGCTGTAATCGCTGCCAAAGGTGCTTTAACAAAGTACTTAGTAAAGGGTCTGAATACTTATGTAAATGTATTATTTCAGTTGTCAAAAATTTGATCAAACATAAAAAAAAGCTGTTTTTGCTTTGTCATTATGGGACATTGTGTGTAGTTTGATGAGGAAAAAATAAAATACAGTTTAATATAATTTAGAATAAGGCTGTAACATAACAAAATGTGGAAAAAGTCAAGGGGTATGAATACTTTCCGAATGCACTGTATATAGTGTCTTTGCCTCAAATACCTTGTGCATCTGCACATTGATCTGGTACTGGTACTCATAGCTCCAGTCTTGTGTATTTTATTTTATTCCTCTTGTTACTATTTTAAACTCTCCATCGTTGGGAAGGGCTCGTAGGCAAGCATTTCACAGTAAAGTCTACACCAGTGGTATTCAGCGCGTGAAAAATACAATTTGATTTGATTTGTGGGTCCAAGTCCTTAATTACCCTCAAATTAGTGTGTGTGAATACGTGTGTTTGTGTGTGTATATCGGGAGAGGATTCTTGAATTTGCATCAATATTCTAATCATTTGTCTTTTGAGGTCATATTTCAGAAACCATCAGACCATAGTGTGATATGTAATCCAAACCAACCATATTTAGATAGTTAGGTATTGTAAATATCAAGAGCGAAAGTAGTGTCACACCTCAGATGTAATTAACAGATACAATCTTGGTCAGCACAAAAAGGACAACACATGAGGTTATGGGTTGCTGACAATTATGGAAATGCCTTTTTGTTTAGTTTCTAACACTGCTAATCTAGCCACACCAATGAGTGAAGAGGAAGAGGAGAGATATTCTGATTGTTTATTTCACTTGCTTTGGCATGTGTTTCCCATGCCAATAAAGCCCCTTTGAATTGATTTGAGAGAGAGAGAGAGCTATGACTTTGCATTTTTACTCATCATCAGAAATCTAGGTGCCTAAATTGTCAGGGGCCTTTCCCTGTCTGTGATCTTACTACTGTTGTTTTACTGTAGTAAGGCATTCTCCCTGCCTCTACCACTAATGACAGGATTAGTGTCAGGGCAACCCCATACTACGTGTGGTATAAATATTGAAAGCCTACTTTTGAGATCTTCTGTGAATAAAGTGATGAGGAAGGGCAAAAAAGCATCTAACGATGCACTTTGGCGAATGGACGGGATCACTCGTAGATGTGCGAAGTGTTTTAAGAGCCACGTTACTAACGAAGGCTTTGGGAAACACCTTGGCTACTAAAGATACATCGTAAGAAGGTTCTAACGATGATCTTAACGCTACGAAGGCTCTGGGAAACTAGGCCCTGACCACTATTTTCAGGGCACTCACAAGAGACAACACCTACTGTAATTGGAATTCTATGGAGTAATGCATTTATGGCATTTTCTTTTGAGGTTGCCTTGCCTTACTTCTATGGAGTAGATATTTAGGAAGAGACTTGAGGTAAATCTGCTGTTCCAAAATCATTAGGGCTAGAGAAAAGCAGTGAAATTAAGAACAGCCCAACTGTGGCACATACAAATCAACATACTAATTGTCTTGTGTCTGTGACCACAATCTACACTATGTCTATACTACGATAATCTCAATTTGAGGTGCCATAAATGATTTACGACAGGTCTGTGGCCATCAAAATGAAGTCTTCACATTTTGGCTCACACCTCTCTCTGTATCTGAGTGATTGGTATATTGAATATTGTATTGTATTGTATTGCATATTGTATTGGTCATAGATTGCAGGTTAATCTTGGTTAACCCAGAACTGAAATCTTGCATAAATTGGTCAGCTGCATGAATAAGTTCTGGGTCTATATGTGATAGAAATTGATAGTTCCAGTTTGCGAAGTCTCCACCTTTGCAAAAGGAAATTCTCAGCCAAGTCTGAAGTCTTTCCCAGTACAACACACTTTTCTGGATCTTTCAGTAAAATGGCAAACCTTTGGGTCAAGGAGTTCTCCTACAATCCAACATGACAGGTAGAGTATGCCATGGGCAGTTCTCATCAAATCTTCTTCTTCTACCCCAATGTCTGCTTGACATATACAGTTTTTGGTAGGTGGTATCTCTTCATTGTCTCTTTGTTGTCTGTTTCATTTTCATCAGTGTGGTTTATACATACTGTTTCACACCTCTATATTGCGTGTGTGTGCTGGCGCTGTGATTTAGTATCTACTACACTGAGAGTGCTGTTAGGGAGAGCTGATATAGCTGTCTCATTCCTCTGCCTAGCCGGAGGGCAGGGGTTTTATGACAGATGTGATTTGCTGCAGCCAGTCTGATACAGACACAGAGACACATGCACACACAATCTCGTTCTCCGTCATGATTATTCATATGTTGCATGTTTCGTCACAATATTGTTTTGAACATTCGTTTTAGGACTGATGCCCAACTAAGTGTTCTATTCAGTGCATTGTAAATTGAAGCTGATGAAGATGTAATCAAAAGTGCATTACAGTCACTGCACCAAATAGGTTACATTCGTACTTGCAATCACTGGGCACACACTGGTTAAATCAACATTGTTTCCACTTCATTTTCTATGAAATTACGTTGAAACCAAGTGGAAGAAACGTTGAATTGATGTCTGTACCCAATGGGTACTTATCTTCTTAATTCCTGACCACTCTGAAGATTTAAATCAAAATCAAATCAAAATCACATTTTATTTTTCACATACATATGGTTAGCAGATGTTAATGCGTAGCGAAATGCTTGTGCTTCTAGTTTTGACCATGCAGTAATATCTAACAAGTAATCTAACAATTTCACAACAACTACCTTATACACACAGTGTAGGAATGAACAAGAATATGAACAAGAATATGTACATAAAAATATATGGATGAGCGATGGCCGAACGGCATAGGCAAGATGCAGTAGGTGGTATAGAGTACAGTATATACATATGAGATGAGTAATGTAGGATATGTAAACATTATATAAAGTGGCATTGTTAAAAGTGGCTAGTGATACATTTATTACATCCAATTTTTTATTATTAAAGTGGCTAGAGATTTGAGTCAGTATGTTGGCAGGAGCCACTCATGTTAGTGATGACTGTTTAACAGTTTGATGGCCTTGAGATAGAAGCTGCACCTGTACTGACCTCGCCTTCTGGATGATAGCGGGGTGAACAGGCAGTGGCTCGGGTGGTTGTTGTCCTTGATGATCTTTTTGGCCTTCCTGTGTCATCGAGTGGTGTAGGTGTCCTGGAGGGCAGGTAGTTTGCCCCCGGTGATGCGTTGTGTAGACCTCACTACCCTCTGGAGAGCCCTACGGTTGTGGGCGGAGCAGTTGCCGTACCAGGAGGGGATACAGCCCGACAGAATGCTCTCGATTGTGCATCTGTAAAAGTTTGTGTTTAAAAGAGTGTTTTTGATGACAAGCCGAATTTCTTCAGCCTCCTGAGGTTGAAGAGGCGCTGCTGCACCTTTTTCACCACGCTGTCTGTGTGGGTGGACCATTTCAGTTTGTCCGTGATGTTTATGGAACTTAAAACTTTCCACCTTCTCCACTACTGTCCCGTCGATGTGGATAGGGGGCTGCTCCCTCTGCTGTTTCCTGAAGTCCACAATCATCTCCTTTGTTTTGTTGACATTGAGCGTGAGGTTATTTTCCTGACACCACACTCCGAGGGCCCTCACCTCCTCCCTGTAGGCCGTCTCGTCGTTGTTGGTAATCAAGCCCACCACTGTCTGCAAACTTGATGATTGAGTTGGAGGCGTGCATGGCCACGCAGTCAAGGGTGAACAGGGAGTACAGGAGAGGGCTGAGAACGCACCCTTGTGGGGCTCCAGTGTTGAGGATCAGCGGGGTGGAGATGTTGTTTCCTACCCTCCTACCCTCACAGACATAGGCCTACCTGCTATAATCTCATTACGATTTTCTCATTTCAATGCACAAGAATGAATGTTTACTCCATATTTTCTCTGAAGGGACTTGTGGAGGAGGCCCATTATGATTGCTGGACCCATTTTGTCAAAGCCTGTAACATCTTTTGTACAAGATGTATCAAAATGTATCGAGTTGGAGAGGCTCATTGACACTTTATACAACAGTTCTGTGAGCGATTTGCAAGTGGTATGGAAAACAACATTGCACACCAAATATGCACCTCCATAGCCACATGTGGAAATGTGTTTTTGACCATGGTCCAGTATATGGTTTCTGGTGCTTTCCAGAAAGCTAATGGTTTCATAGGTAAACACAATACCAACAACCCCAGCATCTGTGTGGAGTTAATGAGAAAGGTTTTAACTGCCTAAGAGGTTATTAAGAGCATGGTCTGGCCAACTGACTTTGAAATATGAGACATTTGTTTGTGGGTCATGAGCAATGTTCCCTCTAAGCTGTGTGTGTGTGCAGGCATGCAGTAGCCTCAAGAATACCGTGCAACTCCCCCAGGACTGCTGCTCAGAAGAAATATCAGTCCATGGAGAGAAGCACGAGATTGAACTTCACTCAGCTTTGTAAAGTTTTCACCGTTAGTTAACACTCTCAACGTTTCCCTTTACTGTGGCAATTGTGATCGAATCAATGCAATATTAGCAATTTTCAATGCAACATTCAGACACAAAATGAACTACGCAAGACTTAGTATGCAAAACTAACTATGCAAGAGATTTTGTTGTAGGCAGAACACATCGGAGTAGATAGACACAGGACTCAGCCGTACTCTATACAGACAATAAATAAATCATAGCTGCAGTAGACCTACAGTATATGAAAATAGTGTGAAGGATGGTTTTGTTCTCTTTTTAACAAAAATATATGCCTTATAGAAATAGGACATGTTAATCACAAAACATAGCATGACTGCAGAAAAGCTGTTGTTAATCTAGGGTGTCGACTGTGCTAACCAGAAGGTTGAGACAAGATGGAAAAATGCTGAATAACAAGAAAACAGGAACTGAGCAGTGTAGCCACCGACAACTCAGCTCAAACTTCACAACAAACACTTCCGGATATCTGGATCCTGTGTGCTGTGAGGCTGGGACCAGCCTGGGCACCACCGATAGGCTAACAAGTTTAAACCACGCTAAGCCTCTACTGTGACAGGCCAACTCTAAAGTTGGAACGTTGCCTCTCCCTCTACGATACGCACTTCCGGTTTGGTTTGGAGCGAGTAGTTGCATTCCGCTTTGCTCCACAGGTAGTATTACAGGTATTATTACATTTCATTTCATTACAGTACAACAGTTTGATTTGTTTGATCTTAGCTGGCTACATAGCCGTCTTTGTATCCAAGATAATTGTGTAGTCTAGAGTAATTGTCGAGGTTACCTAGCCAGCTACACTTTCAAACAAAGTCAACAACGCAGCCACTGCTAGCTAGCCTATTTCACCAGCCAGCAGTACTATATCATTTTAGTCAATAAGATTTTTTGCAACGTAAGCTTAACTTTCTGAACATTCGAGACGTGTAGTCCACTTGTCATTCCAATCTCCTTTGCATTAGCGTAGCCTCTTCTGTAGCCTGTCAACTATGTGTCTGTCTATCCCTGTTCTCTCCTCTCTGCACAGACCATACAAACGCTTCACACCGCGTGGCCGCTGCTACTCTAACCTGGTGGTCCCAGCGCGCACGACCCACGTGGAGTTCCAGGTCTCAGGCAGCCTCTGGAACTGCCGATCTGCGGCCAACAAGGCAGAGTTCATCTCAGCCTATGCTTCCCTCCAGTCCCTCGACTTCTTGGCACTGACGGAAACATGGATTACCACTGATAACACTGCTACTCCTACTGCTCTCTCCTCGTCTGCCCACGTGTTCTCGCACACCCCGAGAGCTTCTGGTCAGCGGGGTGGTGGCACTGGGATCCTCATCTCTCCCAAGTGGACATTCTCTCTTTCTCCCCTGACCCATCTGTCTATCGCCTCCTTTGAATTCCATGCTGTCACAGTTACCAGCCCTTTCAAGCTTAACATCCTTATCATTTATCGCCCTCCAGGTTCCCTTGGAGAGTTCATCAATGAGCTTGACGCCCTGATAAGTTCCTTTCCTGAGGATGGCTCACCTCTCACAGTTCTGGGTGACTTTAACCTCCCCACGTCTACCTTTGACTCATTCCTCTCTGCCTCCTTCTTTCCACTCCTCTCCTCTTTTGACCTCACCCTCTCACCTTCCCCCCCTACTCACAAGGCAGGCAATACGCTTGACCTCATCTTTACTAGATGCTGTTCTTCCACTAATCTCATTGCAACTCCCCTCCAAGTCTCCGACCACTACCTTGTATCCTTTTCCCTCTCGCTCTCATCCAACACTTCCCACACTGCCCCTACTCGGATGGTATCGCGCCGTCCCAACCTTCGCTCTCTCTCCCCCGCTACTCTCTCCTCTTCCATCCTATCATCTCTTCCCTCTGCTCAAACCTTCTCCAACCTATCTCCTGATTCTGCCTCCTCAACCCTCCTCTCCTCCCTTTCTGCATCCTTTGACTCTCTATGTCCCCTATCCTCCAGGCCGGCTCGGTCCTCCCCTCCTGCTCCGTGGCTCGACGACTCATTGCGAGCTCACAGAACAGGGCTCCGGGCAGCCGAGCGGAAATGGAGGAAAACTCACCTCCCTGCGGACCTGGCATCCTTTCACTCCCTCCTCTCTACATTCTCCTCTTCTGTCTCTGCTGCTAAAGCCAATTTCTACCACTCTAAATTCCAAGCATCTGCCTCTAACCCTAGGAAGCTCTTTGCCACCTTCTCCTCCCTCCTGAATCCTCCTCCCCCTCCTCCCTCTCTGCTGATGACTTCGTCAACCATTTTGAAAAGAAGGTCGACGACATCCGATCCTCGTTTGCTAAGTCAAACGACACCGCTGGTTCTGCTCACACTGCCCTACCCTGTGCTTTGACCTCTTTCTCCCCTCTCTCTCCAGATGAAATCTCGCGTCTTGTGACGGCCGGCCGCCCAACAACCTGCCCGCTTGACCCTATCCCCTCCTCTCTTCTCCAGACCATTTCCGGAGACCTTCTCCCTTACCTCACCTCGCTCATCAACTCATCCTTGACCGCTGGCTACGTCCCTTCCGTCTTCAAGAGAGCGAGAGTTGCACCCCTTCTGAAAAAACCTACACTCGATCCCTCCGATGTCAACAACTACAGACCAGTATCCCTTCTTTCTTTTCTCTCCAAAACTCTTGAACGTGCCGTCCTTGGCCAGCTCTCCTGCTATCTCTCTCAGAATGACCTTCTTGATCCAAATCAGTCAGGTTTCAAGACTAGTCATTCAACTGAGACTGCTCTTCTCTGTGTCACGGAGGCGCTCCGCACTGCTAAAGCTAACTCTCTCTCCTCTGCTCTCATCCTTCTAGACCTATCGGCTGCCTTTGATACTGTGAACCATCAGATCCTCCTCTCCACCCTCTCCGAGCTGGGCATCTCCGGCGCGGCCCACGCTTGGATTGCGTCCTACCTGACAGGTCGCTCCTACCAGGTGGCGTGGCGAGAATCTGTCTCCGCACCACGTGCTCTCACCACTGGTGTTCCCCAGGGCTCTGTTCTAGGCCCTCTCCTATTCTCGCTATACACCAAGTCACTTGGCTCTGTCATATCCTCACATGGTCTCTCCTATCATTGCTATGCAGACGACACACAATTAATCTTCTCCTTTCCCCCCTCTGATAACCAGGTGGTGAATCGCATCTCTGCATGTCTGGCAGACATATCAGTGTGGATGACGGATCACCACCTCAAGCTGAACCTCGGCAAGACGGAGCTGCTCTTCCTCCCGGGGAAGGACTGCCCGTTCCATGATCTCGCCATCACGGTTGACAACTCCATTGTGTCCTCCTCCCAGAGTGCTAAGAACCTTGGCGTGATCCTGGACAACACCCTGTCGTTCTCAACTAACATCAAGGCGGTGACCCGTTCCTGTAGGTTCATGCTCTACAACATTCGCAGAGTACGACCCTGCCTCACGCAGGAAGCGGCGCAGGTCCTAATCCAGGCACTTGTCATCTCCCGTCTGGATTACTGCAACTCGCTGTTGGCTGGGCTCCCTGCCTGTGCCATTAAACCCCTACAACTCATCCAGAACGCCGCAGCCCGTCTGGTGTTCAACTTTCCCAAGTTCTCTCACGTCACCCCGCTCCTCCGCTCTCTCCACTGGCTTCCAGTTGAAGCTCGCATCCGTTACAAGACCATGGTGCTTGCCTACGGAGCTGTGAGGGGAACGGCACCTCCGTACCTTCAGGCTCTGATCAGGCCCTACACCCAAACAAGGGCACTGCGTTCATCCACCTCTGGCCTGCTCGCCTCCCTACCTCTGAGGAAGTACAGTTCCCGCTCAGCCCAGTCAAAACTGTTCGCTGCTCTGGCACCCCAATGGTGGAACAAACTCCCTCACGACGCCAGGTCAGCGGAGTCAATCACCACCTTCCGGAGACACCTGAAACCCCACCTCTTTAAGGAATACCTAGGATAGGATAAAGTAATCCTTCTAACCCCCCCCCCCCCCCTTAAAAGAGTTAGATGCACTATTGTAAAGTGGTTGTTCCACTGGATATCATAAGGTGAATGCACCAATTTGTAAGTCGCTCTGGATAAGAGCGTCTGCTAAATGACTTAAATGTAAATGTAATGTAAATGGAACTACATCTGTCACAGTATAAAAGAAAATGTCTGTACTATTTCAGTCAGTTCTCTGCTTTACCCTGCGTGGTGATACAGTGAACCCGTATATACGAAAATTGCATTTACTATTTATCGCTTATGTTAAATAAAAATACTTAAAGTATATTCGGTGACTCTGAATCACATTTTATCCTGATACCAGATTCGATTGACGCAACTTTTTATAATAGACATTGCCATATATGGATCTGTGCCATTTACTTTGAACTGGAATGTATTTACAGCATGAACGGTTATGAGTAGATGCGCTTGTTTTGAGACCAAAGCGAGAGCTGCATGTAGCTACTTGTGCACATTTTGTTCATATCCTTTGCTAGTTTGTGAGTTATTAGCTCAGTTATAGATAATTTGTAGTCAGCAATAAGGGAGGGATTGCTTCCCACAAGAGCACAAAATGTGAGCATTCCTAGACACCTTTGAAAAGCAAGTCAGGTAAAAAGTTTTTTTTTCCTTAAAGGGGCAGTGTTCTATTTTATTAACTAAGTAGCCAATAGGCAGAGCGTAGCGTTATTTGTCTACTATAATAATAGTATGGGAATAATAATGCATTTAATTTTTTTAAAGTGGTTTCATGCTTCAAACAACAAGAAAATGTTCAGTCACCTTCTTGTCTGAAGGACAAGTGGATAAACAGGTTTTTAAGGATCGGCATTCCGTCAACGGTACAGTTGTAAATCATGCAGCGCGTTATGTCAAGATCACAGATTTTAGAGAAACAACAAATGTCGGTACATAGAAGTGTCTTATATCGCCTGAAAGCTTAAATTCTTGTTAATATAACTGCACTGTCCAATTTACAGTAGCTTTTACAGTGAAAAACATGCCATGCTTTTGTTTGAGGAGAGCTCCTAACAACACAGTTTTTTCACCGCGACAGATTTGATAAATTCTACTCTGAAGGTGAAACGTGTACTTACTTTCTGAAATCTTGCTTTGATTTATCATCCAACGGGTCCCAGAGATAACATGAAGTGTCGTTTTGTTAGATAAAATCCTTTTTCATATCCCAAAAACGTCCATATAGCATGCACGATCGATTTTCTATTTCCACTCGTTCAATTTGCAAAGAAAGGAATCTGTGAAAATCTCACACTAAATGTTGTTTCAATGAGTCAAATCACGTTCCTATTACTCAGAGATCCTAGAAGGTAACAAAACTTCACTATTTCATTAGGGGTGTAGTATATCCTATAGGACACCATATTTGGTCAGAGAGCGACGCCTTCATGGCCCGCCGATGACACGGGTGGCCATAACTTGAACGACTGTTTCTTTGTCAAATAAGCACCAATCTGGGTCAAACAAAGCTAGCTAGATAGCCAATGAGCTGGGCTTTACGGGGGTATCATGTATAACCATGTATATGTCATAAAATGTACCTACTAACCTTGTACGACAGCATGCCTTTTCATTTTGGACAAAAATTCTAATAATATTCAGAGTTATGAAGTTATGAAAACTAGTTGTTTTGCAAATGTTGAACTTATAATATGGCTACTAATACTTGGAAAGCTAAATCAAAGTCCAAGTATACAGACTTGACGATATTCTTGCAGAAAAATGGAATGTGAATGTCTCCTTCACGATTTGCCCAAATGTACCTGGGGACTTCACACTAAAAGTCTTGAGGTTCAGTCATACTTCAAGTTATCCATCTGAAACTTTGCACAAACACTTTGCACATACACTATCGGAATTACAACCAGAGTGATGGCTGTAACTATGACCTTTCTATTGCAATTCAAAGATCTTGCTAAAAAAACACCTGTTGGTTTTTTCTATGTATTTTCTTCTACCATATCTATTGTGTTATATTATCCTACATTCAATTCACATTTCCACAAACTTCAAAGTGTTTCCTTTCAAATGGTACCAAGAATATGCATATCTTTGCTTCAGGGCTTGAGCTACAGGCAGTTAGATTTGGGTATGTCATTTAGGCGAAAATTGAAATTAAAGGGGGCTATCCCTAAGAAGTTTTAATGTCAAGCCCTGCATGTTTTTTTCAGAATTTTCATGGAATGTCGGCCTACATTGAACATCACACATTTGCTGATACTGTAGGCTGAATGATAGAACAGCTATTTTCATGTTAAAATGTTATGGGATGCATTTTCTCCATTGATTTTGATGATAGGCCACTCTGGTATTCCTACTTTATGATAAAATAGCCACAGTAGCCTACTTGGTCACTGTTAAAACTGTATCTTAAAGCGGGTACAGCCTCAGTGTTCACAGTAAACACGTGGGAAGTTGCACAGAATTTTCACAACTTTCAAGCTTAGACTCAGCAGACCTGAAGTTTGCTCTGTGCCGAAATAATTAGAGGGAACATTGGTCATGAGAGAGATGACATACATGTAGGTCCTGATCCAAGTAGTTACATGCAATTGATCAGAGTGAGAATAATGATCTTACCGGTGTTGAATATGCAGTGTGGTGAGTTCAGGCTTTATTTGTCTGTCCCTTAAACAGCTGTTTGTTTTAGCAAGCGAAGATAGGAAGGATCTAGTGTCTTCAAATTAATATATCCAAACAAGGAGATCTCCATTGTTCAGCTGACAGAACAACAAAATAACATAGACATGCTGGGAGAGGTTGTAATCACAGATGAGAGTAGAAGTTTTCATTCATCATGTGTACAGACGGACGCACTTACCACGCATTCAACCAGATGCAGAGATTACTCCAGGCATAGTAACAGCATTGTTCTCTTGTGATATGCTTGTTGGTCCAGCACATTGGTCCAGCACACACACATTTCTCATGTCATGGCTCATGTAAATTGGTTCCAGAAACACACTATATCACTTCAAGCTCCTTGTTAAGGTTTGGGGCAAGGCATTGGAATCTGTATCAGGGGCACAGTTTATTCCAGTTCAGAGGATTATGAAGTGCTGTACATATTGCTGGTATAAAGTGCAGTTTGCAAGGACTACAGAGACAGTAACTGTGATAGTACTACATTTTTTAGGCAGGCCATTATGCTACTTGGAGGTGAAAGTATAAGAAATCAACAGGCCTAGCGCTGGAAATTTGAGAGTAAAGCAAATGTTTATTTCTTCTATTTTCGCAGGAAAAAATGGCTGATTATTCATAGTTTCTTTATATTTTATAGTGTATTTGTATTTGTTTTTTATATGGAGCTTTCCATTGTACCGTGAAACTGTGTTTAAGTACTAATTGACAGTCTGCCTTTTTACAGTAGCTTGGTCTAATGAAGCCAAATGTATTGTTATTTTGACATCCTTTGTTTATGTTCTTTTATTACCTTTTGTTGGTTTTAATCTTTCATTTTCTCGTTTTACGCTAAAGTGTGAAAATTTAATTTGAAAATAAAAATAACGTTTGAGTTGAAGTTTGATTTGATATTGGATCTTGAAATGATGAAATTACAATAGTGGTATGCAAATATATTCTAATAGACTAATAAGTTATCATTCATATTTAGACTTCTAAAAGACATGAACAAATTCCAAAGACTAGGCTACTAAGCACAGGTTTGCAAAAGATTGCTGCTGAACTGATCGGGATGAATGAGTACAATGACCAAGGTGTTAGGAGCTATTAGCATGTGTGAAAATCCATGTCCTTCCAGAGCTGATGACTCGAACTGGTGAAGTTCACAGAAATTCAAAATTCGTGACTGTTGAGATCTGTTTTATGTCAAATCATATCTTTTACTTGTCATGATTAAAGATATTTGTTTATACATCTAATCACTTGGGAACAGGCCATTTTACACAGTGAGTGGCTTGGAAACACGGTGGCATTTCAAAATGAGTCAAATAATAAGTAGGAAACCGTCTGTAATCATTGTGATGTCGCCAGACCGACTTTAGATGCAGTATAGCTAAGATTGATGGGACGGCACCGAATTGTAGTTTACAAACTTTGCTAGCTATGGCAACATTACCATCTCTCTAAAATACATTTGATGACATAATATGGCATAGTTGTTTCCTGCTATTTATTTTCCTATTTTAGCAATGTCATCGTATTTCCAAACAACTATAGTGTAATTTAGTGTAAATAGTCAGTAGCCCACGTTCAGAATGACTGGGCATCAGCCTACTTTTGTGCATCAATACAGCTGCTGGATCTGTAAAACTTTGATAACAATGGCAACGATGTGACCAAGTGATGGAGGTGCAATCCATGAATAGTCACAGCTGTGCAGTTGTGGTTTCGACTTTGCCTTAAATCATAAGCTGTGATATAAACATGATTTTGGCTCAACCTCTTTTGTCATTGCTTTATGATGGTACAATACCTTATTCAAGAAATTAGTTCCAGTTAAAATGTTCAACACTGTTACCACAATTGTCTGTGTTTTGCTGAGGCTGACAGTGTTAGATGCCTTTCTTTTGCCTGAGTAAGTGCTTGGTGAACTGGAGTTCAGTGGTAATTGACTGGATCTTCTCGTTAGATGTCTGCTGTGAGCTAATTGATGACTCTAGTTACAGTATTTGTGTTAGATGAAATGAACAAAACGTTATTTCAACAAGCTCAAGGTCGCACTGAATTTTACAACAACAGTTTTCCTCTCTTCCGTTTGCCACTAAGACAGGGGAGCACCACACAGCCAATTCCATTGTATTGCTATTATGACACCCTCATTCTGTCAGGGGTTGATGTAAAAAGCCAATCTCTACAATTTCTTCTCAGTCTCCAATGTTATAGTCAGTGTGATAAGGAGGCAACGACACAGTCATTGCTAGTGATCTTATAGGTGACCAATACATGACCCTAAGATTTCCATTTGAACATTTGCGGTGCTACTTGGTTTTGTCAGGGAGATACTGTACTGTGTGAATTCTAAACTGTGCATTAGACATGTGCAAATGAGATCAATCTAACAGAATATAATGTTATATCTGTCGGTCTCAAGACTGACGTTAGCTCTGCAAGATAATTCCCATTTGCAGGTTTTAACTTGATGTCTGCAATCAGCCAGCTGGAGTGTGGCAGATTGCATTCGTCTGGCGTGCCCCTGCAGATGTCCACCAGTCAAATGTATTCAGGTCATTGATGTAATGGTGTCACATCAATGTAGAGGTGGTTGGTTCACCCTGGGAGATAAGGTTGAGACAGGGCGAAAGGGTGAGAAAGAAAGAAGGAGACACCAGTATACTGTATGTTGACAACTTGTGCTGTCCAAAGGGTGTGGATAGTACTTGTGTGTTCCTCAAGAACATTGCCATAAGCACTTTCTCTTTAGGGGACCCACAGACTGCCAAATATGATACAGTGCCTTCAGAAAGTATTTACACTCCTTGTCTTAACTCAATAAGTGTTCAACCCAAAATAAGTTCAGGAGTAAATATGTGCTTAACAAGTCAGTTGCATGCAATAGTGTTTAACATGATTATTAAACGACTACCCAATCTCTGTACCCCACTTTTACAATTATCTGTAAGGTTTTTATTTTTTTATTTAACTAGGCAAGTCAGAAAGAACAAATTCTTATTTACAATGACAGCCTACCCGGCCAAACCCAGACGACGCTGGGCCAATTGTGCGCCACCCTATGGGACTCCCAATCACGGCCGGATGTGATACAGCCTGGAATCGAACCAGGGACTGTAGTGATGCCTCTTGCACTGAGTTGCAGTGCCTTAGACCGCTGCGCCACTCAGGAGCCAAATATAAAGCACAGATTCAACCACAAAGACATTGAATATCCCTTTGAGCATGGTGCAGTTATTAATTACACGTTGAATGGTGTATCAATACACCCAGCCACTACAAAGATAAAGGAGCCCTTTCTAACTCAGTTGTCGGAGAGGAAGGAAACCGCTCAGAGATTTTACCATGAGGCCAGTAGTGATTTTAAAACAGTTACACGGAGTTTAATGGCTGTGATAGGAGATAACTGAGGATGGATCAACAACATTGTGTTACTCTACAATACTAACATAAATGACAGAGTGACAAGAAGGAAGCCTGTACAGAATAAATGTATTCCAAAACATGCATCCTGTTTGCAATGAGGCACTAAAGTAATACTGCAAAAAAATGTGGCAAAGAAATTAACTTTTTTATCCTGAATACACATCACTGAGTACTACTCTTCATATTTTCAAGCATGGTGGTGGCTACATCATGTTATTGGTATGCTTGTCAACGGCAAGGACTAGGGATTTTCTTAATGATAAAAAGAAATGGAATGGGGCGAAGCACAGGCAAAGTCCTAAAGGAAATCTTGGTTCAGTCTGCTTTCCAACAGACACTGGGAGACAATCACACCTTTCAGCAGGACAATTACCTAAAACACAAGGCCAAATAGACACTGGAGTTGCTTACCAATACGACATTGATGTTCCTGAGTGGCCTAGTTACAGTTTTGACTTAAATCGACTTGAAAATCTATGTATGTCAAGACTTGAAAAGCTCCTAGAGACTTACCCAGAAAGACTCACAGCTATAATCGTCGCCAAAAGTGATTCTGTATTGACTTAGGGGGTTGAATACTTATCTAATCCAGATATATTAGTGTTTTATTTTCCATAAAAAATATACATTTTTTGCATTTTTCTTCCACTTTGACAATACAGTATTTTGTGTAGATCGTTAACAAAATAAACAACAATTAAATAGATTTTAATCCCACTTTTTAACCCAACAAAATGGGAAAAAAGTCAAAGGGTGTGATTGAATACTTTCTGAAGGCACTGTAAATACTGACACATAATGATAGTGGTTTTTATTTAATATTTCAATTTCACATAGATCGAGTAATGATTGTTTCTCTATGCAGCTAGCTACCTGTGAATCACCATCGCCAGTAAAGTTGAATACTTGTCAACACTCTTCAGATAGTCCTTTTATAGACTTCAATACCCCGACAGACATGACAGGAAGGATGACCTTGCCAAGCGATCAAAACAAAGTTTGCTATAAACATACAGATTTAAAGCCATTCTCATGCTAGGGTCTATTTTTCTCCACTTCCTGTCCGACTGACGTGCCCAAAGTAAACTGCCTGTTACTCAGGCCCAGAAACCAGGATATGCATATAATTGGTACCATTGGATAGAAAACACTTCAAAGTTTGTAGAAATGTTAAAAGAATGTATGAGACTATAACACAATTGATATGGTAGGAGAAAATCCAAAGAAAAAACTACCGGAATTAGTTTTTTTTTGTTGAGAGCTATGTGTACTATGCAATTCCAGCTCCCAGATAGCAAATCCAATGGCTTCCACTAGATGTCAACAGTCTTTGTTAAGGTTTCAGGCTTGTTTCTTCCCAAACAAGGAAGAAATTTGAGTTTTGGTACTGGGAGTCAGAGTTGGAAATCAGTCTGTGTGCGTCGCGACGAAGAGGACGGGCACTTGATAATTTTACTTTTCTATTAAACATACTTCTTTCTGTATGAAATTTTATAGTTTAATTACATTTTAGGGTACCTGAGGATTAAATTGAAATGTAGTTTGACTTGTTTTAACAAAGTTTAGCGGTAGTTTTTTGGATTCATTTGTCTGGATGTTGAACGAGTAGATTACTGAAATCGATGGCGCCAACTAAACAGACTTTTTGGGATATAAAGACGGATTTTATCTAACAAAACAACCATTCATGTTGTAGCTGGGACCCTTGGGATTGCAAATCAGAGGAAGATTTTTAAAAAGTAAGTGAATATTTAATTGCTATTTGTGATTTTACAAAGCCTGTGCTGGTTGAAAAATATTTTGATGTGTGGTGCCATCCTCAAACAATTGCATAGCATGCTTTCGCTGTAAAGGCTATTGTAAGTCGGACAACGCAGTTAGATTAACAAGAATTTAAGCTTTTAACCGATATAAGATGTGCTGGTTGTATGTACCTAGATGTTTAATATCCATAATTTTTACGATTCTTTATTTGAATTGCACGCCCTCCAATTTCACCGGAAGTTGTCGACCTAGCCCTAAGAAGTTTTTAAAGCATCTTAAGATTACAGCCTGATCGCTCCGACTACACATAACATAGTAGCTTTGTGTCCCTCCAATTCCTATGATATGTTACGTTTGGTATGGTTACTTAAGACAGAAACAAAAGGATGGATGGGCATATAACGTGAAAGTCAAGCAACTCAAAGGTTTTTGTGTTCAAATCACATTAGGGACAAATTTAGCTAATATGCAACTTTGCAACTACTTAGTACTTTTTAACTACTTTTCAACTACTTAGCATATTAACTAACCCCTACCCCTAACCCCTAACCTAGCTAACATTTGCCACAAATTCATAACATATCATACAAAAACGTTACCCACAATTTCGTAACATATCATATGAATTGGAGGATGTAACATATCATGCGAAATGGAGGGACAGCCACAAATTCGCAACATATCATACCAAAACTAACATATACTAAATGGAGGGACACATAAAAGCATCACAAATCATACCAATAGTCTAGGTTGAACATTCATCATATTTCAAACGCTTTTGTCTGTGTTCACGTATTTCACTCCTTGTTGTATTGGGGCCCGTTATTTGTCTTTGACATCAGTCACACAGTAGAGATAGAGACGTAGGCCATAGCACATAGCCTACATCTCTATGTGGGTGTGTGACTGATGTCAAAGACACAAACTTGACGAGGCAAACCTACTGTACAACCATTGCTTTTCTCATCATGTGTGAACTGGCTTACCAGAGTCAGTATCATTCCCAGAATGTAAGAGTATATTATATGCTTGTTAAGAAATACAGAACCAAATTTTCAGAAAGCCTTAATAAAATAATAAGGAATTAATTAGCTGTGAATATATAGTGGCGTTAGGCAAGACTTAGGTGTCTATTTCAAACAACACTGCCCACAGTTGAAATAAATCCTCCATATGCTATCATTCCCGATCTGTTTTGCATAAGCAGTCTCTTTTTTTGAGTTTCAGGTTATTGTTTTATTCAAGACACAAGGCAAGACCCAAATGCAGACACAGGAGGCAGATGGTTGGAGTCTTACAATGTTTATTAATCCAAAGGGGTAGGCAAGAGAGAATGGATGTGGACAGGCAAAAAAGTCCAAGAGAGAGTCCAAGAGGTACAGAGTGGCAGACAGGCTCGTGGTCAGGCAGGTGGGTACAAAATCCAGAAACAGGAAAGGGTCAAAACCAGAGAACTAGAAAAAGGAGAATGCAAAAAACAGGAGAACAGGAAAACCGCTGGTTGACTTGGAAACATACAAGACGAACTGGCACAGAGATACAGGAAATACAGGGATAAATACACTGTGGAAAATAAGCAACACCTGGAGGGGGTGGAGACAATCACCAGGACAGGTGAAACAGATCAGGGTGTGACAGTTTTGCTGATTGACATGTGTTGAGAATGTGTTAATGTTGTAACAATCAAAAACTTTCAGCAAAGTTTCTCCTCACAGCACAAACACTTACTCACACACAAACACTCACACAAGCTCTGTTGTGAGTGACTTAGGTGGGTGATGAGCTAAGAGAAGCAGAATTCACCCATAGCTTTACTTTGGAAGATTTGATTCTTGGAGAACCACAGTTTTAAGTTAGTATACATAATGACAGAGAAAATGCTCAATAATAGACCTGTCCTACTTTGAATTGTGATCAAGATATACCTAATTATTTCCCTACTCAGGTTCTCTCTATCCTACTCAAGGTCAGACACACTCCAGTCAGACAACATTGCTTTTAGTTAGCCTTTACCTGTAGTGGGACTTTACCCTCATTAAAAAGCCACCTGGCCAACAACCTCTCCTCACCCACTTTGGAAAGCCAGACTGAGGTAACTGAACAACCTTTCTGACTTCGATTGTTATTGATTTGTCATGTTTTGAGGAACAGACACTGGAGCTCAGGGAATACATTTTCAATCTATCTCCCCCTCTCTAGCTGATCAGGGTCTGCAAAGGGGGTTGTGTGCCCATGCACTCCTAGGTTTCCATGGTAACCTGAAATCCCCCGTGGAAGATGAATGCGGCTCACAATCTTCATTGTTATCTCTCTGTTAGCAGTTGGCGTTACTTTCAATAACACAGACCCCAAAGCAAATCAGTGGGAGAAAAATAGGTTTATACAAAGAGGAGATGTTATGCTAAGAGGTAGATGTTCATATTTAGATGTTCATATTCCCCTGTCCTCCGTGATTCTCTTAAGAAATAATTTCTCATCACGTTTTCTTACTTTGGCTAATACAGTTAATGACCATTGTGTCTTTGTCAAGGAATTAGACATTCTCTGTATATTTCCCCAAGCTTTTTGTATATCAGACAGATTCCATAGTCCATCTTTGTCAACAATGACAGAATATTTCTTTATCTCTTGCCTACACTTCTCTACTTTGAAAGGGTTCTTCATATCACTAGACAGTGAATTTAAAATATTTTTCATGATCACATCCGGAGGAGCTGTTCCCCGTTTTCCAGAGTGGTTTTCTCACTTAAGTGTCTCACTTAGAAATGTCTTTGGTATTGAAAGAAAAGCACATTTGCCTAAATCGAATTTATTTATAAAGCCCTTCTTACATCAGCTAATATCTCAAAGTGCTGTACAGAAACCCAGCCTAAAACCCCAAACAGCAAGCAATACAGGTGTAGAAGCACGGTGGCTAGGAAAATCTCCCTAGAAAGGCCAGAACCTAGGAAGAAACCTAGAGAGGAACCAGGCTATGAGGAATGGCCAGTACTCTTCTGGCTGTGCCGGGTGGAGATTATAACAGAACATGACCAAGATGTTCAAATGTTCATAGATGACCAGCTGGGTAAAATAATAATAATCACAGTGGTTGTCGAGGGTGCAACAGGTCAGCACCTCAGGAGTAAATGTCAGTTGGCTTTTCATAGCCCATCATTCAGAGTATCTCTACCGCTGTCTCTAGAGAGTTGAAAACAACAGGTCAGAGTTCCATAGGCAGAACAGTTGAAACTGGAGCAGCAGCACGGCCAGGTGGACTGGGGACAGCAAGGAGTCATCAGGCCAGGTAGTCCTAAGGCATGGTCTTAGGGCTCAGGTCCTCCGAGAGAGAGAGAGAGAGAAAGAAAGAAAGAAAGAAAGAGAGAAAGAGAGAATTAGAGAGAGCATACTTAAATTCACACAGGACACCGGATAAGACAGGAGAAATACTCCAGATATAACAGACTGACCCTAGCCCCCGACACAAACTACTGCAGCATAAATACTGGAGGCTGAGACAGGAGGGGTCGGGAGACACTGTGGCCCCATCCGACGATACCCCCGGAAAGGGCCAAACAGGCAGGATATAACCCCCTGATATCTTAATCTTTTCCTCTGTCTCTCACCCTCCCTTCCCTCTGTCTCTGAGGCTTTTTCTCTAACTGCTGCACTGTGCTGCTGGTAGCAGAACTATAGCCTCTCCTAACAGCTTGTGTATTCGCCTGAGGCAGAGTAGCTCATGTCACTGCCTCGGAATAAGTGCAAACATTTCAGTGTAAGCAACAGCCTGTTGTATTCCTCTGAGTAACTGTACAACACTTCACTTACTTCGGTAAGAACACGAGACACATGCATATTTGGATTCACTTCATTTGAAGGTAAAAATGTGCCTAGAAATCCTAATATCCATACAGTCATTCTACATGGAACAGCCACAAAGATATGAAGACATGATGTGTGACTGAGGCTATACCATCTCATGTCTATGCTTCGACTTCTCCAGGAATTTCCGATCCTTTGAACCAGTGGGGAGTACCAGAGCTTGATTAGTATAACTTTGCTTCACACATTTTGGTAACACTGATGAAACAAAATGTCCATAGTTACACTGAAAGGTTTATCTTCCCTAACAGAGAGTCCTAGTATGACAGTTCCTTCAATAACATAAATGAGTACTGTACCAGTTAATTACCAAGTTAATGAACCAGATAATCCAAGGCGTGACGTGCTTAGGGATCTCTGTATAGGAGAAATATGGCCGCACATTTTGTTACTCATCAATGGTTTGATCATCCAGCATGATTTTCTGTGCCACTCCAAAGATGGCCATCAACATGTAACAATTGTAATCAGAGTCTGAATATGGAGGAATCACAGCATCACACAGACCAAAGTGTGTTCGTATTAAGTTCGTATTTAACACATGTTGGGCGTTATGAAACCATATCAAAACATTGGTACCCAGCCGATCTCTCCCTGTAGCCCTCCAGATGTAAGTTAAGGAGAGGAAGTCAGATAAGAACATTTGGTAGCCAGGCCATCTCTCCATATTTATGGCGTGTGTGACAGGGAAGGCCGCAGGTGGTTAACACCACCATCCCTCATTGCCGTGGCGGCACTCGGAATCTGACACCTTCAATCTGTTGGGTAATCACAGCTCAATCAGCACGGCATCGCGTGTCACACCGTTACCACCAGCTATCTGTCATCCACAGCAGCACCATGCCATCAGTCACTTGGTTCTTAGAGAGGTCCGGGTCAAGCATCAACAATAAGTTGCTGCTGTCACAGAGCCTCCGAACAGAGCCTCACAACGGTGTAGTCTCTTTTTTACCTCTCCTCTCTTTTGGTATTTTCTTATCTCTGTGCCTCCTGTCCCCTCTCTTTATCTTTTATCTTTCTCTCTCTGCTTCTTTAATTTATACTCTCTCTACTTCACAAACTCCAACATATACAAGCACATAAAATACTAATCATAGGGGACCATCATTCCTCGGTCTTCAAAATTGTATAGGTTTTTAATTTGCAAAACTAAAATTTAAGTCATTTCAAAGACACTGCCCTATAGGGTCAAGTAATGATGCATTTATAATAACAAAACAAATGAGGAAGTTGCACATACTGTAGATAAACAAGCAAATGTTTTGTTCTTCAGCCAAACATTCCAAACTTGTTGTTTAGGCTGTTAAACTCAAGGAGCCTATTGCCACAATTGATTGGCACAAGATTATCGTCAGCTGATCTCTCGAACTTCTCTGGGATATGTGGGACGGTAGCGTGCCACTTGGCCAAAAGCCAGAAAAAATGTAGCGCGCCAAATTCAAATATATTACTATAAAAATCAATCTTTCATGAAATCACACATGAAAGACACCAAATTAAAGCTACACATGTTGTGAATCCAGCCAACATGTCTGATTTCAAAAAGGATTTATGGGGAAAGCATAAGATGCTATTATCTGATGATAGCACAACAGTAAACAAAGAGAGTGTAGCATATTTCAACCCTGCAGGCGCAACACAAAACGCAGAAATAAAATATAAATCATGCCTATAAATCATGCCTAAATCATGCCTAAATCATGCGCAACGTCACTACAAAATATCTCAAAAGTTAACGGTAAACTTTGCCAAAACATTTCAAATTACTTTTGTAATACAACTTTAGGTATTTTTAAACGTTAATAATCGATCAAATTGAAGACGGGTCTATCTGTTTTCAATACAGGAGGACAACAAACTAACTCTACTTTTCTAGTCTTGCACAACTCTCAAACAGTAGACATAACGTTACTCTGATTCAAGATGGCCATACTTCTTCATTGCACAAAGGAATAACCTCAACCAATTTCCAAAGACTTGTGACATCCAGTGCAAGCGGTAGGAACTGCAAACAAGTCCAATAGAAATATAGTATCCCAATGAAATCTCATTGAACAGACAGTGACCTCAATTTTTTTAAATTCTGAATGGTTAGTCCTCGGGGTTTTGCCTGCTACATAAGTTCTGTTATACTCACAGACATGATTCAAACAGTTTTAGAAACTTCAGAGTGTTTTCTATCCAAATCTACTAATACTATGCATATCTTATATTCTGGGATGAGTAGAAGGAAGTTGAAATTGGGCACGCTATTTTTCCAAAAGTGAAAATGCTGCCCCCTATCCCGAAGAAGTCATCAATACGTGCTCAAATCACCCACAGTGCTGATCTCGATTGCAATCATTATTGGCTATCATATTACTGCTTCCTAAAGCTAATGTCAGTGTTAACTGTCAGGGCAGGATTCAATCCATATCTCAGAAGTATCGCGATAAGATCCGCATTATAGCTCAATTTAAATTTAAAGGAAATGTTCCCGTGTTTGCAGAGACTGCATTCATGGTAAACGATGCATATGTCGGCTCAATCGGAAATTATCTTTACCGAATCTTCCACGATTCTTTGGATTGTATCCAGCCCTTAGCTTTCAACCAAAATAATGTTGTGGTCTATAATAATAGCAGATGGACTAAGAGCATTGTGTGGTAGAAGTATGGAAGACTGTATTATGCTTCTTGACCCTTGCACATATTGATTATCATTAATCATTGTGGTTAAAGGTGTGTTATGAGTCACATTTACATAATCGTTTTTGGCATGAACTGCTCTTCCACATGCTTGCATAAAAATAAATAGGCAAATGGGGCTGGTGACCTTTCGGGTCAGGGTTCATCGGTGTGTCTAGTGGGTAATCGATCCCCGGTGGACAGTCCTTCACCGAGGTGATTTATGTGGAGAGTTAATGAGGCCTATGATAGACTCTGGTCATAATTATTTAATGCGGGGTGGGGAATGGTGTTCTCTGCTGTATATATATGTCACCCTGACCTGTAGTATCATCTGTATTGATAAGTATTTGGCCCTATAAGGAAGCCCAATAAAGGTGTCAGTAAAGAAAAGGGCCAGGTTTACTACACTGACAAGGCAGTGTAATAAAGGTTGGCTACTTTAAAGAATCTCGAATGTAAAATATTTAGATTTGTTTAACACCTTTTTGGTTACTACATGATTCCATATGTGTTTTTTCATTGTTTTGATGCCTTCACTATTATTCTACAATGTAGAAAATAGTAAAAATAAAGAAAAACCCTGAAATGAGTAGGTGTGTCCAAACTTTTGACTGGTACTGTATATATTTGTTCAATTTCGTGATATCCAATTGGTAGTTACAGTCTTGTCCCATCGCTGGCGACCGAGTCAGCGTGCACTGCGCTCGGCCCGCCACAGGAGTCGCTAGAGCGTGATGGGACAAGGGCAACCCAGCCAGCCAAACCCTCCGCTAACCCAGACGACGCTGGGCCAATTGTATGCCGCTTCATGGGTCTAGGACCTCCACATCCGGCTTCTTCACCTGCGGGATCGTCTGAGGAAACTGTGGATTTTCACAACTGAAGAATGTTTGCACAAATGGTCAGAAACCATCTCAGGGAAGCTCATTTACTTGTACGCTGGAGAAGTGTGCTCTTCACGGATTAATCCCTGTGCAAATACAGTGCATTCGGAGTATTCAGTATTCAGACCCCTTCAGTTTTTCCACATTTTGTTACTTTACAGCCTTATTCTAAAATGGATAAAATAAATGTTTTTCCTCATCAATCTACACACAGCAGCCCATAATGACAAAGTGAAAACAGATTCCTTCCAACAGGACAACAACCCTAAGCACACAGCCAAGACAAAGCAGGAGTGGCTTCGGGACAAGTCTCTGAATGTCTTTGAGTGGATCGAATATCTCTGGAGACACCTGAAAAAAGCTGTGCAGCGACGCTCACCATTCAACCTGACAGCGCTTGAGAGGATCTGCAGAGAAGAAAGGGAGAAACTCCCCAAATACAGGTGTGCCAAGCTTGTACCGTCATACCGTCATACCCAAGAAGACTCGAGGCTGAAATCGTTGCCAAAGGTGCTTCAACAAAGTTTTTTTTATACTTAATACATTTGCAAACATTTCTAAAAAACTTTTTTTTGCACATTTTTCCACATGGCCCATGTGTGTAGATTGAAGAATATTTTTTTATTTTTAGAATAAGTCTGTAACGTAACAAAATGTGGAAAAATTCAAGGGGACTGAATACTTTCCAAATGCACTATATACATATTTTCTAAAGGTCTCTCTTGGTCAAAACATCTGCCCGCTCCTCTGTGATGAAACCATATCAAAACATTGGTACCCAGCCTATCTCTCCCTGTAGCCCTCCAGATGTAAGTTAACAGAGCTGTAGCTTGGATTCCCAAACTCGTTAGGAACTCGCCTGTTATCTCATATTAATCTTGTACATCTGAAGCTGTGACATAGGGTTCAGCCAGGAGGTGATGGACAGTCGGAAGAGCAAATTAAATGGTAGGAGGGACATCCCAGTTTCAAAATGAGAACTCGTTCTCAACTGGCCTACCTGGTTAAATACAGGTGAAATAAAATAAAACAATTAAAATTGGTTTCAGTTTTCACATCCTACATCACACAGGCGGACAAAATAAACTATAAAAGCCAGGGCTTTTGCTCAATACAAGCCACTTCGATCTACAGTGTCCACAGATCGGTCAGAACCGGTACCAGAAGCACACCGATCCCTAAACAGGTACTTTACATCTAATAGGATTTATTACCAAACACTTAATCAGATGGCTATCGTCTACAACATTGCAGATGTCAACGGAGGATTGATTACTTAGCAAGCCAGCGAGGCAAGGTAAAATATCACAAATAGAGCTAGATAAAGCCAGAAGTATAATATACTTGTTGAACATAGCTATAGTGTCACGATCGTGTGGAAGAGATTCGGACCAAAACGCAGCATGAGGAAAATAAGCCATCTTCTCTTTATTATTGAAGAAGGCAAAACGAAACAAAACACTTACAAACTACCAAAACAACAAACGATCGTGAAGCTAAATAACGTAGTGCACACACACAGGCTACAAACGTTCTACATAGACAACTACCCACAAAAGCCTACTGCCTATGGCTACCTTAAATATGGCTCCCAATCAGAGACAAATGAATGACAGCTGTCTCTGATTGAGACCCAATCTAGGCAGCCATAGACATAACTAGACAACCTAACAATACTCTATCCCATACACATACAACACCCATAGACTAACCAAAACACACACAACATACAATGCCCACCCCAACTCACGCCCTGACCAACTAAACATAATCAAAATAACATAAAAATAGGTCAGGAACGTGACATATAGCCATCAGTCTTGCATGTTTTCATGGTCATCAGTCACTCACTGTTAAGTTTGTCAAGGTCGTGACATCAGCGTTAACTATCATGATACAGAGCTTGTTATTGCGAGGATGCGAGCGCATCACTCAAACCTGTCAATTGCTTGTAAACAAGAAATAGCTCTATAAATAGAGGGAGAGAAGTGAGAGAGACATAGAGAGACACCGTAAGAAACAGAGACACAGAGAGAGAGGGAGAGGGGAGCGAGGCAGTAAGAGAAAGATATTTATTTTATTAGGATCCTCATTCGCTCACGCCTTAACGACAACTAGTCTTCCTGGGGTCCGACACACAACTAAAAAGACATTACAGACAAATTACATTACAATTTACATTTCAAAGCATTTAACATGAACAACATGAACAAAAGTATGTGGACACCTGCTCGTCGAACATTCCAAAATCATGGGCATTAAAAAAACTTCTTTAGGGATAGGCATCCCATCAGCGGGACACCTGTCAACAACATCCGGTGAAATCGGAGGGCACACAATTAAAAAAAATTATCGTAATATTAAACATTTATGAACATTCAAGTATCTTATGTCGGTTAAAAGCTCAAGTTCTTGTTAATCTAACTGCATTGTCCGATTTACAATAGCCTTTACAGCGAAAGCATACCATGCGATTCTTTGAGGACGGCGCCCCACATCAAAATTATTTTCAACCAGCACAGGCTTCATAAAATCACAAATAGTGATTAAATAAATCACTTTCTTTTGAAGATCTTCCTCTGTTTGCAATCCCAAGGGTCCCAGCTACAACATGAATGGTCGTTTTGTTAGATAAAATCCTTCTTTATATCCCAAAAAGTCAGTTTAGTTAGTGCCATCGATTTCAGTAATCCACTCGTTCACATGCAGACAAAGGAATCCAAAAAGCTACCGCTAAACTTTGTTCAAACAAGTCAAACTACGTTTCGATTTAATCCTCAGGTACCCTAAAATGTAAATAAACTGTAATATTTCATACGGAAGGAAGTATGTTCAAAAGAAAACAAAAATTAGCAGGCGTGCGTCCTCTTCGTCGCGTGCCGACAGACTGATTTTCCACTATGACTCTTTGTACCAAAACGCCAAATTCTTCCTTGTTTTGGATGAAACAAGCCTGAAACCTTGAACACAGGCTGTTGACATCTAGTGGAAGCCATAGGAATTGCAATCTGGGAGCTAGAATTGCATAGAACCCATAGCTTTCCATTATAAGAGCCTGGGACCCCCCAAAACATTTCTTTGGATTTTTGCCAACCATTTAATTTGTGTTATAATCTTATACATTTCTTTAGCATTTCTACAAACTTCAAAGTGTTTTCTATCCAATGCTACCAATTATATGCATACCCTGGCTTCTGGACCTGAGTAACAGTTTACTTTGGGCATGTCAGTCAGGCGGAAATTAAGAAAAATAGACCCTAGCCCTAAGAATTTGTAATGAATTTTAAAGACCTTTGCTGCTATAAAATCCTCCACTCTTCTGGGAAGGCATTCCACTATATTTTGGAACATTGCTGCGGGGACTTGCTTCCATTCAGCCACAAGAGCATTATTGAGGTCGGGCACTGATGTTGGGCGATTAGGCCTGGCTCGCAGTCAGCATTCCAATTCACCCCAAAGGTGTTCGATGGGGTTGAGGTCAAGGCTCTGTGCTGGCCAGTCAAGTTCTTCCACACCGATCTCGGCAAACCATTTCTGTATGGACTTCGCTTTGTGCACGGGGGCATTGTCATGCTGAAACAAGAAAGGGCCTTTCCCAAAATGTTGTCACAAAGTTGGAAGCACAGAATCATCTACAATGTAACATTAAGATTTTCCTTCACTGGAACTAAGGGGCCTAGCCGGAACCATGAAAAACAGCCCTAGACCATTATTCCTCCTCCACCAAACTTTACAGATGGTACTATGCATATCAACCTCACTCAAACATTGTGGAAGTGTTATGGGGTATTCAGGGTACATTCACGTGTCCTTTCAACCTCTCCATATTTTTTTAATGTGGTAATTGCACTGTTTTTGCACGCTGGATGTGCCTAAAAGTAATTGTTCACTATAGAAAACAACATTTCTACAACACCAACCTCTCTCAAACATTGTGGTGGTGTCGGGGGACATATGGATGCACAAAGATATAGTCACTCGGTGGACATTCGATGTTGCAATAATACTCCTCGCTCAGTCTATCCCAAAACTCCTCTTCGCTCTCAAACTCGCCCCTCGGATTCGCCGACCAACCCGTTCCCCCCCCCCCCCCCCGAAATATTTTTTGGGCCTGCCTCTCGGGCTTCTGTCGTGGTCGTGAACTTCGGAGTCGCTGTTGGTCCTAATTCGCTGCCTCCGCCTGCTTCCATGGCAGGGTCTTGTCCCCTGCCATAACCTCCTCCCATGTCCATGATGTCCTCCACTCACTTTTCTCCCGGGCCCAGGATCCCTGCTCCTCCTGGCCGCGCTGCTTGGTCCTTTGGTGGTGGGATCTTCTGTGACGTCCGTTGTTGGAATGAGACCAAGGTGCAGCGTGGTAGGCGAACATCTTACTTTTATTTAAAATGGACACCAAAACCCAACAAAATACAAAACGAATGTAAAGTTCTGCAGGCTATACAGCAACTAACAAAATCAAGATCTCACAACCTAAGGTGGGGAAAAAGGCTGCCTAAGTATGATCCCCAATCAGAGACAACGATAGACAGCTGCCTCTGATTGGGAACCATACCAGGCCAAACAAAAACATAGAAAAACTAGATTGCCCACCCAAATCACACCCTGACCTAACCAAATAGAGAAATAGAAAGGCTCTCTAAGGTCAGGGCGTGACAGAATGAGTAGGTGTGTCCAAACTTTTGACTGGTACTGTATCTGAACATCCACTGTACATCAATCACTTGCTTCACATACTGTATGCACATATTGTCACTATTATCTTGCAATGTATGGGGGACCCATCTCAAAGCTGCATCATTATGTTAAATAATAGAAGAGCCGGCACGACCGCCTGGGCTGTTAATGGTTCTGAGCTGAAAGCACACAGCTGCAAGGCATTCTGGGATTGATGAGGTGCGTGGATACCTGTGAAAAGTTTAGTGACATGGTAACAAAGGGATACTGCTTATGCAGCACATCTGAAGGTTACTAAACTCTTGTTGTGTGTGTGTGTGTGTGTGTGTGTGTGTGTGTGTGTGTGTGTGTGTGTATGTGTGTGTGTGTGTGTGTGTTTAGTGTAGTGTAGTGTGGACAAAGTGATAGTCACTTAGGAGAGAGGGAATCACTCTGGGATCAGGTGGAAGTGGTCTGAAGGTTTGTGTTAGCAATCCTACCCTTGAGAAAATTTATTTGGTTATTGGTTGGTCCAATTTAGCCAGCTAGCCCAGTAGCTAACTGGCTAAACCAGCATGGCATTGATCCACTTAGATGGATAGATAGATGCACACGAGACGCCTGTCACTTCTTTATTCCATTGTAGTTTAAGGAATTGGTACTTTATAAACCTCTGGGTTCACAGAAAACAATGAATTGGTCCTCTACAACAGACACACAGGATACTTCACAGAGAGATATAGCTTTCTCCCAATAGGATGCTAAACTGCACATTTTCCAATAGAAACTCAGTGAATGTTCCCATGCAGTATTCATAGAGGTACACATAAAAGCTTTATTATCCTGGCTCATCTTCAGGATACTTTTATGATGCTAATGTATTCATTCAGTGGGCTGTGTTTTCATTGGCCGGGTGTGAGATATCGGTGTTATTAAGTTTAGGTTGGTAATTAAGGCGGTTGAAGTCTCATGTGACTGCGCTGGACAGTAAACGCAGTCAGAGCCAAATAAAGAACTGAGTCTGTCACACTGCGACAGTCAGGGCACAAAAGAGCTTGTAACTCACAACTTTAGACAAACGATCTATGTTTTATTATGTCTGTTGGCATTAAACGCCTTTAAGCTTAATGGACCTGTGTATCTATCTGATGACAAAGGATTGTTCCATTCCTTTTTAAGAATCATTTTAGGTTAATACATGAATAATCATTCTAGTATGACTGCTGGCTTGTAGAGGATAGAAGGAGATAGGGAGAGAGAGATGATAAAAATAGTGTGGAGAGAGAGGAAGGGAGAGGAAAAGGGAGACGAGGCAAAACGAGTGGCAAAAAGAAAGAAAGAGTCAAAGAAGGGGTAGAGAGAAGAGTGTCTGGTGGGGGGAGAAAGAGGAAGAGAGGAGGAAAAAGAACAGAGTTACCTAATGCCCTTATCTCCCCATTGTCATCCATGTAAATTGAGATGAAATGCCTCTGAACAGACAGCCTGGTCTCATAGTATTTAAAAAAAGGTACGTTTTACCGTTTTTGTGGTATTCAATTGGTAGTTAGTCTTGTTTCATCGCTGCAACTCCCCTACGGACTCGGGAGAGGCCGAAGGTCGAGATCCATGCGTTCTTCGAAACACAACCCAGCCAAGCCGCACTGCTTCTTGACACACTGCTTGCTTAACCTGGAAGCCAGCCGCACCAATATGTCGGAGGAAACACCGTCCAACTAGTTTGCAGGCGCCCGGCCTGCCACAGCACTGAGATGCAGTGCCTTAGACCACTGCGCCACTCGGGAGGACCTAGATGTAACATAGTAAACAGAAATCCGGTAAACTGAAATGAGTATGATGTGTTATGTTCGGTATGCTTACATAAGACAGAAGGTTACTTAGTAAGGTGGTTGATTGGTTGGTACTTAGCATGTTAGCTAACCCTTCCCCTAACCCTAACCTTAACCCCAACCTTAACCCTAAACTTAACTCCAAACCATTAGTCTAGCTAATTTTAGCCACCAAGCTAATGTTAGCAGTAGCCACCTAGCTAATGTTAGCCACAACAAATTGGAATTCGTAACATATCATACTTCGCAAATTTGTAACATATTGTATGAATTGCAATTGGAAACATATTGTACAAATTGCAATTCGTAACATATCATACGAAATGGATGATGGACATCCACAAATTAATAGATACCATATGAAAAGTAACATACAGTTCAAGTCGGAAGTTTACATACACTTAGGTTGGAAACACTAAAACTTGTTTTTCAACCACTCCACAAATGTATTGCTAACAAACTATAGTTTTGGCTACTTTGTGCATGACACAAGTAATTTTTCCAACAGTTGTTTACAGAAGGAATATTTCACTTATAATTCACTGTATCACAATTCCAGTGGGTCAGAAGTTTACATACACTAATTTGACTGTGCCTTTAAAAAGCTTGGAAAATTCCAGAAAATTATGTCATGATTTTAGAAGCTTCTGATAGGCTAATTGACATCATTTGAGTCAATTGGAGGTGTACCTGTGGATGTATTTCAAGGCCTACCTTCAAGCTCAGTGCCTCTTTGCTTGATATCATGGGAAAATCAAAAGAACTCAGCCAAGACCTCAGAAAATAAATTGTAGACCTCCACAAGTCTGGTTCATCCTTGGGAGCAATTTCCAAACGCCTGAAGGTACCACGTTCATCTGTACAAACAATAGTACGCAAGTATAAACAACATGGGACCACGCAGCTGTCAAACCACTCAGGATGGAGACGCGTTCTGTCTCCTAGATATGAACGTACTTTGGTGCGAAAAGTGCAAATCAATCCCAGAAGAACAGCAAAGGCCCTTGTGAATATGCTGGAGGAAACAGGTACAAAAGTATCTACATCCACAGTAAAAATGAGTCCTAGATCGACATAACCTGGAAGGCCACTCAGCAAGGAAGAAGCCACTGCTCCTAAACTGCCATAAAAAAGCCAGTCTACAGTTTTCAACTGCACATGGGGACAAAGATCGTACTTTTTGGAGAAATGTCCTCTGGTCTGATGAAACAAAAATAGAACTGTTTGGCCATAATGACCATCATTATGTTTGGAGGAAAAAGGTGGAGTGTGTAGAACTGAAAAAGCGTATGCGAGGAAGGAGGCCTACAAACCTGACTCAGTTACACAAGCTCTGTTTGGAGGAATGGGCCAACGTTCACCCAACTTATTGTGGGAAGCTTGTGGAAGGCTACCAGAAACCTTTGACCCAAGTTAAACCATTTAAAGGCAATGCTACCAAATACTAATTGAGTGTATGTAAACTTCTGATCCACTGGGAATGTGATGAAATAAATAAAAGCTGAAATAAATCATTCTCTCTACTATTATTCTGACATTTCACATTCTTAAAATAAGGATTAAATGACAGGAACTGTGACAAACTGAGTTAAATGTATTTGGCTAAGGTGTATGTAAACTTACGACTTCAACTGTATATATACATACTAATCAGGGGGAATGGGAACCAGGTGTGCGTAACGAGACCAGACAGTCTGGGGTTGGTGGTAATGAATCCAGTTCAGTGACACCTAGAAGGCCGGTGACGTAGACCTCCGGAGCTGGTGAACGGAATGAGCAGCAGTACCGGGGGGATCCTTGACAGTGTCAACCACACACATGACTTTAATCCACTCTATCCATCACACTCAGGATGTGTGTGCATTACTTTTTGTATTTTTTATTTATTTCATATTGATGGTGATTTCCTGTTTACTGTGGGTGTTTGGCTGTGTAACTGTCCTCAGTGTATAAATCATGCTTTCTCTATTCTGGCGCCAGATTGTCATTAGGCTCTACCCTGCCTCACCCATCCACTACACACACATGCCCACACACAGTCTGGGAGAGACATATGGTGTCACAATGCTCCACCAAATGCTCCAATAGGTTTAACCTGGATCCAAGGCCTAGTGGTGCACTTTGACCTCCCTACTGTGTGCGTCCGCTTTTGGAGCAACTACCCCTACACCCACCCACCCACCGGATTAAACTAACTGGACTGCTGAACAGAAAAGGACAGGTTAGAAGCAGGGCCAATCAGAGTGTGAAATCCACGAGCTACCCTAGTCACTCCAAACCAGGATAGCATCATACAGCAGTATACTGTAGTATTTAACCAATAAAAGCCATACACCAGTATGTGCCTTTGTAACTAATCCTCTGGCCCATCATGAAATGGAATGATAAATAATGGATAAATAATGGATTTCTCCCTTACAAGTTCTGCTAAGTTATCCAGTCAGCTTGCTCTTCATTAAAGATAAGCAAAGCCTGGTGAGCCTTTTCAATCATCAATGGAAATAACTTCTATAAGATGTTTTTTATGGCACATTTCTGATTGGCATTATGGCATTTAATTTTTTAACTACTAAACTCACCAATGATAGAGTAGACCACAAATTAATATGATGTGGATCATTTTGTTCAGAAACTAAACTCCTGTAATATGAATACTCATAACAATTAGAATTTGGCACATGGGAGACATACCTCAGTCTCCCCTCAGTCATTAGAGAAATGTAATAGGACATGTTGTCTGATGCTGACTAAGGCTAAAACAGTCCCAATTAAATTATCCCTGCATCTCCACTTCAGCATGAATTACCCATGATGCCCATCAGAGGGTCACACCCCCAGGCAGAGGGGCAGATGGGAAGAGAGAAGTATGTCAGCGCCCGATAGGCCGACAGTTGGAGGAAGAATGGCACTTGGTCTGCTGATGCATGTTCTTATAGTATACAATAGGCGGTTGGTATGAGACTTTGGCCCAGTCGAGAGACAAGGCCATATGATAAAGTGAGACTCCCATCTCTGGCTGTGTGTTGCCTGTACAGTAATCACTGTTTCATGCTATCTGTGTTCTGGTATGTGATTAATGCAGCAGTCAGGCACAGTATGCTATCTTGAGAGGACCACCACCTTGCGTTATGCACACACTATAGTGGTATAGAGCCAGTGTATGGGGATGTTATGTAGTGTAGTTTAGTTGTGTTGTGCTGCTGTGTATCTTAGGCAGGCAAGACCTTGAGTGTGGAGCGAAGCGGCTGGGACTTGAGAAGGGAGTAGTTGTGAGAAATGATGTCACTAGATCCCTGCCACTGTAGACAAGGAGGTAATGTGGAGAGAGGGGTTGGATATTGAGATGAGCTGTGGGGAGCTGACATATTTCATAATTCTCCTCACTTTAGATTAAGTGTTGTCTTCTATATGCAAATGAGCTGTGGACCCACCCAAACTCAGAAGCAGAAAGATACAGTAGAATATGAGTTGGGCCTTCGCAAATGCAATTGCCACTGACTGATTTGATTTCGGTGGTAAACGTCCCCCATCCATCCATCCATCCAACCAACCATCTACTGGCTAAATTCAGTGGACAACTCAATGTATGTACACCACCGGTCAAAAGTTTTAGAACACCTACTCATTCAAGGGTTTTTCTTTATTTTTACTATTTTTTACATTGTAGAATAATAGTGAAGACATCAATAATTGCAATAACACATATGGAATCATGTAGTAACCAAAAAAGTATTTTATATATATTTTATTTTTGAGATTCTTCAAATAGCCACCATTTGCCTTGATGACAGCTTTGCACACTCTTAGCATTCTCTCAACCAGCTTCATGAGGTAGTCACCTGGAATGCATTTCAATTAACAGGTGTGCCTTCTTAAAAGTGAATTTGTTGAATTTCTTTCCTTCTTAATGCATTTGAACCAATCAGTTGTGTTGTGACAAGTTAGGGGTGGTATACAGAAGATAGCCCTATTTGGTAAAAGACCAAGTCCATATTATGGCAAGAACAGCTGAAATAAGCAAAGAGAAACAACAGTCCATCATTACTTTAAGACATGAAGGTCCGTCAATACAGGAAAGGAAGATCCAGAGTTACCTCTGCTGAAGATGATAAGTTCATTAGAGTTACCAGCCTCAGAAATTGCAGCCCAAATAAATGCTTCACAGAGTTCAAGTAAGAGACACATCTCAACATCAACTGTTCAGGGAGACTGTGTGAATCAGGCCTTCATGGTCGAATTCCTGCAAAGAAACCACTACTAAAGGACACCAATAAGAAAAAGAGTCTTGCTTGAGCCAAGAAACACCAGCAATGGACATTAGACCAGTGGACATGTGTTCTTTGGTCTGGAGTCCAAATTTGAGATTTTTGGTTCCAACCGCCGTGTCTTTGTGTTATGCAGTGTGGGTGAACGGATGATCTCTGCATGTTTATTTCCCACTGTAAAGCATGGAGGAGGAGGTGTTATGGTGTGGGGGTGCTTTTCAGGTGACACTGTCTGTGATTTATTTAGAATTCAAAGCACAATTAACCAGTATGGCTACCACAGCATTCTGCAGTGATATAGTACGCCATCCCATCTGGTTTGGTTTCAGTGGGACTATCATTTGTTTTTCAACAGGACAATGACCCAACACACCTCCAGGCTGTGTAAGGGCTATTTTACCAAGAAGGAGAGTGATGGAGTGCTGAATCAGAGGACCTGGCTTCCACAATCCCTCGACCTCAACCCAATTGAGATGGTTTGGGATCAGTCTGACCGCAGAGTGAAGGAAAAGCAGCCAACAAGTGCTCAGCATATGTGGGAACTCCTTCAAGACCGTTGGAAAATAATTCCAGGTGAAGTTGGTTGAGAGAATGCCAAGAGTGTGCAAAGCTGTCATCAAGGCAAAGGGTGGATATTTGAATAACCTCAAATATAAAATATATTTGATTTGTTAAACACTTTTTTGGTTATGTGGAAGGACCACCAGAGGGCAGGCTGGGCTCACGGATGGTAGCCCAACAAGGCATGGGAGACAAGTGAACCAGAGGCAATTAAGCACAGCTGACACTACTAATGAGATATTCTCCTTCCCCTATAAGAGAGAGTATGGAACCAGCAAGAGAGGGGACTATCTCTGGAAGATGGCCACCGAGACAGAGGAGCTATCTAGGAAGAACCATTAAGACGGTGACAATGTCGTGACTTTTTGTGGTAGTTTAAAGACAATCGTATTGTGTTCCTGTTTTGCTCTGGAGAAGAAGATATATGTTTTTTCCTTTGGAGAGTTTCATTGATTCTGTTGGAGTGTTTGTGTTGACCAAATGTCCTCAATATAGAACTTTGTTCAATCAAGAAAACCTACTCCTGACTCGTTTGTTCCACCTTCCCGCTTTAGAGTGACGCCCAATTACTTGGTCCGCTCACAGTTACTACATGATTCCATTTGTTATTTCATAGGTTTGATGTCTTTACTTTTATTCTACAATGTAGAAAATAGTAAAAATAAAGAAAAACCATTGAATGAGTAGGTGTTCTAAAACTTTAGACCGGTAGTGTATGTCTCCCTGGGGCAATGAGAGACCACTGACATTTCCATCCCTCCTTATATGATATCTTCATAACACTTGTGACCTTCAAGGTCATCTCACCCAATCCCCACTGATCTATTCAGCTGTGAAGATGTAATGGAGTCATATAGAGGAGGCTCACGTCTACTCACCTGCTTAATGAACTGATCTGATATGGTGTGTGTGAAAGAGTCCAGCATTTACCAACCTGTTTAATGGAGAGGCAGAGGGAGATAAAAAGACATCATGTGTCATTGGGCGGTGTAAATGTGTGAAGTAGTCCTTTATTCAACCATGTGTGTGATCTCATCGTGGTGGGGCATGTTAGGTGGAAATGGACATTCCACTGAAAAGAATAAGAGGAAGGAAGGCACTTAGATACAAAGAGAGAGCTCTTCTCATAAGGGAATGTAACGGAGTGCTATTTACTGTCATTTGTTTTGTCCTGGCTCAGGTACTGAAGAGGGAGGTCAAATGGTAATGTGAAGAGATTTCAAATGGGATGTGGAAAGAGAGAGAGAGAGATAGAGAGAGAACAGTACTACAGTAAAGAGAGCAGACTCAGGAGAGCTTTATTTACTCATGCAATGACTCAACACCCCTAATTAAGATTTTATATGAGACCATTATGCAGCTTCTACTTTATTAGCGAATGTTGAGGCTTGTTGGTTTTCACACAATTTCTTTGTCATTTCTGACATTTCAGTTTTCAGTTCCTCTCTCTGATTAGCTTTATATTGGAGGTTTTACTGGTACATGTCCATATCCAAAATGCATACCATTCTCCTATAGCCCCACTGCCTGTATATGTACACTGAACAAAAATAGAAAGGCAACATGTAAAGTGTTGATCCCATGTATTGTGAAAATTCTGACACATGGTCACTCAAAGTTAATCTTTAATTAATCTTTGTTTATTATCAGCGCGCTGGAGAGCGTCCAACCTACTCAATGTACCATAGTACACGTCAATCAGGAGCTCTGCTGGGGCAGTCCCAGCAGTTGTCTTATATACGGCTATACACAGACAAGTTATATTTGAATGATTTAGCATAATACATTAATCATGACCATTTTGTTTCGTTCATGTGACCGACCAATACTGGTTCATAATATGTGACAGACCAATACCTCACAAGGCTTCTTCTCTCTAAGCTGAGACCTTGAAACTGAGATATCTTCCGTTCTAAAAAACAACGTCTGGGTGTACTGCCAAATTGTGACGATTCGTTCAGTCAGTATCTCGCATGAACACAGAAATTGGTTTATTGAAAAGCACGAACATAGAAATTGGTAAATAGAAAAGCACAAGTATAACATTTCCATCACATGTTTCATGAGCTGTAATAAAAGATCCGAGAAATGTTCCATATGCACAAAAAGCTGATTTCTCTCAAACGTTGTGCACAAATTTGTTTACATCCCTGTTAGTTAGCATTTCTCCTTTGCCAAGATAATCCATCCACCTGACAGGTGTGACATATCAAGATGCTGATTAAACAGCATGATCATTACACAGGTGTACCTGGGGACAATAAAAGGCCACTCTAAAATGTGCAGTTTTGTCACACAACACAATGCCACAGATGTCTCAAATTTTGAAGGAGCGTGCAATCGGCATGCTGACTGTATGAATGTCCACCAGAGCTGTGTCCAGTTAATCAAATGTTAATTTCTCTACCATAAGCTGCCTCCAACATCATTTTAGAGAATTTGGCAGTACGTCTAACTGGCCTCACAATCGCAGACCACGTGGAACCACACCAGTCTAGGACGACATCTGGCTTCTTCACCTATGGGATCATCTGCGACCAGCCACCAGCAAATCTGATGAAACTGTGGTTTTGCACAACCATCAGAAACTGTCAGACACGTCTCAGAGAATCTGCATGCTCATCGTCCTCACCAGGGTCTTGATCTGACTGCAGTTCGGCATCATAACCAACTTCAGTGGGCAAATGCTCACCTTTGATGGCCACTTGCACGCTGGAGAAGTGTCCTCTTCATGGATGAATTCCAGTTTCAACCCTACCAGGCAGATGGCAGAACGTGTGTGTACTGTAGCGTTGTGTGGGCGGGAGGTTTGCTGATGTCAAGGTTGTGAACAGAGTTCATCATGGTGGTGTTGGGGTTATGGTATGGGCAGGCATAAGCTATGGACAACGAACACAATTCGATTTTATCGATGTCAATATGAATGCACAGAGATCCTGTGGCCCTTTGACGTGCCATTCATCAGTTGCCATCACCTCATGTTTCAGTATGATAGCGCACGGCCCCATGTCGCAAGGATCTGTACACAATTCATGGAAGCTGAAAATGTCCCAGTTCTTCTATGGTTCCAGTTCTTCTACTCACCAGACATGTCACCTATTGAGCAAGTTTGGGATGCTCTGGATAAACAAGTACGACAGCGTGTTCCAATTCCCGCCAATATCCAGCAACTTCGCACATCCATTGAAGAGGAGTGGGACAACATTCCACAGGCCACAATTAACAGCCTGATCAACCGTAAGCGAAGGAGATGTGTCACGCTGCATTTGGCAAACGGTGGTCACACCAGATACTGACTGGTATTCTGACCCACGCCCCTGCTTTTTTTTAAAGGTATCTGTGACCAAACAGATGCATATCTGTATTCCCCGTCATGTAAAATCCATAGTTTAGGGCCTACTGATTTCCTTATGTGAATTGTAACTCAGTAAAATCTTTGAAATTGATGCACGTTGCGTTTGTATTCTTATACAGTGTATTATCTGCTAGCTACCGTTCAGTCGAGTACAGAATGACAACAGAGACAGAATACATATCCTCATCACCGAGGAATGCTCCTCAGAGCCAGATGCTGATGACAGACTGGCATCGAACTGGTTGCACCAGTTGATTCATGATTTATTCTAGGGTTCGTGCAGATATCCAAGGGTTTGCGACGTTCAGTAATGGGAACTGATGAGGTAATAATAATACATTAATACAAGACTGTACTCGATAAGATATGAAAATATCTGAAGAGTCAATTTTAAAATAGAAACTCTATAAACATTTTCCCGTGGTGCCCCGACTTCCTAGTTAATTAAAGTTTACATGATTAGTTTAATCACGTAATAATAATTACACATAGAGAATTGATTTGATAAAATAACAGTCTGCTCACAGACACGACAGTGATGTGGACACCAAGGAAATTAAAGCTCTCAACCTGCTACACTACGGCCTGTCAGGAAGACCAGGATCCAGATGCAGAGGGAGGTGTTTAGTCCCAGGGTCTTTAGCTTAGTGATGAGCTTTAAGGACACTATGGTGTTGAACGCTGAGCTGTAGTCAACGAACAGCATTCTCACATAGGTGTTCCTTTAGTCTAGGTGGGAAAGGGCAGTGTTGAGTGCAATAGAGATTGAGTCATTTGTGGATATGTTGGGGTGTAATGCAAATTGGAGTGGGTCTAGGGTTTCTGGGATGATGGTGTTGATGTGAGCCATGACCAGTCTTTCAAAGCACTTCATGGCTACAGACATGAGTGCTACGGGTCGGTAATCATTTGGGCAGGTATCCTTGGTGTTGTTGGGCACAGGGACTAAGGTGGTATGCTTGAAACATGTAGGTTTTACAGACTCAGCTAGGGACAGGTTGAGAATGTAAGTGAAGACACTTGCCAGTTGTTCAGCGCATGCTCGGAGTACACGTCCTGGTTATCCGTCTGGCCTGCGGGCTTGCGAAAGTTTACCTGTTTAAAGGTCTTACTCACATCAGTTACGGGGAGCGTGATCACACAGTCGTCTGGAACAGCTGGTGTTCTCATGCATGGTTCAGTGTTATTTGCCTCTAAGCAATCATAGAAGTAGTTTAGCTCGTCTGGTAGACTCGTGTCACTGGGCAGCTCTCGGCTGTGCTTCCCTTTGTAGTCTGTAATGATTTGCAAGCCTTGCCACATCCGACGAGCGTCAGAGCCGGTGTAGTACAACTTGATCTTAGTCCTGTATTGACGCTTTGCCTGTTTGATGGTTCGTCGGAGGGCATAGCGGGATTTCTTATAAGCTTACGGGTTAGAGTCTCGCTCCTTGAAAGCGGCAGCTCTACCTTTAGCTCAGTGGGGATGCTGCCTGTAATCCATGGCTTCTGGTTGGTTTATGTACGTAAGGTCACTGTTGGGACAACGTCATCAATGCACTTATTGATGAAGCCAGTGACTGATGTGGTATACTCCTCAACGCCATCGGATGAGTCCCGGAACAAACTCCAGTCTGTGATAGCAAAACATTCCTGTAGCTTAGCATCTGCGCCATCTGACCACTTCCGTATTGAGCGAGTCACTGGTACTTCATGCTTTAGTTTTTGCTTGCAAGCAGGAATCAGGAGGATATAATTATGGTCAGATTTGCCAAATGGAGGGTGAGGGAGAGCTTTGTAGGCATCTCTGTGTGTGGAGTAAAGATGGTCTACAGTTTTTTCCCCTCTTTTTGAACATGTAACATGCTGGTAGAAATGAGGTAAAACGGATTTAAGCCTCCGTGCATTAAACTCCCCAGCCACTAGGAGCACCACTCTGGATGAGCATTTTCTTGTTTGCTTATGGCTTTATAGAGCTCATTGAGTGCGGTCTTAGCGCCAGCATCGGTTTGTTGTGGTAAATAGACAGCTACGAAGAAAGTATTTCAAGGCCTACCTTCAAACTCAGTGCCTCTTTGCTTGACATCATGGGAAAATCAAAAGAAATTAGACAAGACCTCAGAAAAAATTATTGTAGACCTCCACAAGTCTGGTTCATCCTTGGGAGCAATTTCCAAACGCCTGAAGGCACCACGTTCATCTGTACAAACAATAGTACGCAAGTATAAACACCATGGGACCACGCAGCTGTCATATCGCTCAGGATGGAGACGCGTTCTCTCTCCTAGAGATGAACGTACTTTGGTGCGAAAAGTGCAAATCAATCCCAGAACAACAGCAAAGGACCTTGTGAAGATGCTGGAGGAAACAGGTATAAAAGTATCTATATCTTCAGTAAAACGAGTCCTATATCGACATAACCTAAAAGGCCGCTCAGCAAGGAAGAAGCCACTGCTTCTAAACCGCCATAAAAATGCCAGACTATGATTTGCAGCTACACATGGGGACAAAGATCGTACTTTTTGCAGAAATGTCCTCTGGTCTGATCAAACAAAAATAGAACTGTTTAACCATAATGACAATCGTTATGTTTGGAGGAAAAAGGGGGAGGCTTGCAAGCCGAAGAACACCATCCCAACCGTGAAGCACAGGGGTGGTAGCATCATGTTGTGGGGGTGCTTTGCTGCAGGAGGGCCTGGTGCACTTCACAAAATAGATGGCATCATAATGTAGGACAATTATGTGGATATATTGAAGCAACATCTCAAGACATCAGTCAGGAAGTTAAAGCTTGGTCGCAAATGGGTCTTCCAAATGGACAATGACCCCAACCATACTTCCAAAGTTGTGGCAAAATGGCTTAAGGACAACAAAGTCAAGGTATTGGAGTGGCCATCACAAAGCCCTGACCTCAATCCTATAGAACATTTGTGGGCAGAACTGAAAAAGCATGTGCGAGCAAGGAGGCCTACAAACCTGACTCAGTTACACCAGCTCTGTCAGGAGGAATGGGCCAAAATTCACCCAACTTATTGTGGGAAGCTTGTGGAAGGCTACCCGAAATGTTTGACCCAAGTTAAACAATTTAAATGCAATGCTACCCAATACTAATTGAGTGTATGTAAACTTCTGACCCACTGGGAATGTGATGAAAGAAATAAAAGCTGAAATAAATCATTCTCTCTGCTATGATTCTGACATTTCACATTCTTGAAATAAAATGGTGATCCTATAACTGACCGAAGACAGGGAATTTTTACTAGCATTAAATGTCAGGAATTGTGAAAAACTGAGTTTAGATGTATTTGGCTAAGGTGTATGTAAACTTCCGACTTCAACTGCATATATAGTGTAGAATGTGTATTTTTAAGTTATATTACAGGACGCATTTGAAAACGAGACCTATATCTCAAAATCTTTTCCCTTTTAAAATTAAAGTTCAATAAAAGTAAAATATATATATAAATACCTGCTATGCGTATTATGAGATGGGAAACGATGTGTATTATATGACTTATCTAGATGCATGGAAAGTAAAGATCCATTCAGACCAGCCGTACTGATTGAACTTTCGTAAACTATACTGAACAAAAACATGCAACAATTTCAAAGCTTTCACCTGGTTACAGTCCATATTATGAAATAAGTCAATTGAAAGAAATGAATTAGGCTCTAATCTATGGATTTCACATGACTGGGCAGTGGTGCAGCCATGTGTGGGCCTGGGAGGCCATAGGCCCACCCACTGGGGAGCCAGGTCCAGCCAATTAGAAGGAGTTTTCCCCACAAAAGGAATTTATTAGAGACAAAAATACTCCTCAGCCCGGGTGGACATTCCTGTAATCAGCATGCCAACTGTACACTCCCTAAATACTTACTAAATACTTAAGACATCTTTGACATTGTGTTGTGTGACAAAACGGCACATTTTAAAGTAGCCTTTTATTGTCCCCAGGACAAGGTGTACCTGTGTAATGATTATGCTCATTAATCAGCTTCTTGATATGCCACACCTGTCAGGTGGATGGATTATTTGGGAAAGCAGAAATGCTCACTAACAGGGATGTAAACTGTGAGCACAACATTTGAAAGATATAAGCTTTTTGTGCCTATGGATAATTTCTTGGATTTTTTTTGCTAATGAATCATTGGACCAACACTTTACATGTTGCGTTTATATTTTTGTTCTGTGTGCATTATATCCTATAAGGTCGTTCTTGTCACTTTGATTGGGCTTTGAGGAGCTCATCAGCCAATTTAAATGTAGAAAAATAGAATGAAGGAGAAATATAACATATGTCCTTTAGAGTCATGCTCAGACAAGACAGTGTAGCCCTGAGAAGAGGAGAGGTGAAAGTCTATTTCCACTAGCTACAGCCAGAGGGGGAGAACATGACAGCACCTGTCTCCTCTCCTCTCAGACTTCCTGACCTGTTCTGGGAGAACACAGCCTGGCAAATGTCACATCTCTTTATCCAACCCCCGCACCCCTCTCCCCCAGTGGATGGCCCAGACTGGTGAGACGTGCTGGGGGAGATGATGTGGCGAGAGCCCTGGATGCCTCTGGAGAAGAGGGGGACCTTGTTGTCAGTACTTAGAGTAGAATGTACCCCTCTCTAAACGCAAAATGAGAGGCTGTGTTTATAGCATTACTGAAAGGCAGTGTTTGATTATTCTCGCTCAGTGCTTCACATTTTAGCTGTGTGCTTTACTTTTTCTGTCCGATCATTGTTGACTATATCAACTGAATTTCGACCTTCAGCTACATCTCGACTCACATGGTTGAAGCACTACCTCCTTCAGGAGATCAGCTCACTCATTGTCATTATGTTTTTCTTCTTCTGTTAACCACACTGAATGGAGTCCACAGAGAACCAAAGGCATGTTAATCTAGTGCCCCACCTCGACAACATCTGGTGAAATTGCAGAGTGCGAAATTCAAAATACAAAAATCGTAATATTAAACATTCATGAAAATACAAGTGTCTTACATCGTTTAAAAGCTTAACTTCTTGTTAATCCAGCTTAATTTCTTTATCAGATTTCGAAAAGGCTTTACGGCGAAAGCATACCATGCAATTATCTGAGGACAGCGCTCCGCATACACCAGCATTAAAAACAATATCCAAACCAGCAGAGGAGTCACAGAAATCAGAAATAGCGATAAAATGAATCACTTACCTTTGAAGATCTTCCTCTGGTTGCAGTCCCAAGGGTCCCAGCTACACAACAAATGGTCGTTTTGTTTGATATAGTCCTTCTTTATATCCCAAAAAAGTCAGTTTAGTTGGCGCATTTGATTCAGTAATCCACTCGTTCAACATGCAGACAAATTAACCTAAAAAGTTATCTGTAAACTTCATCCAAACAAGTCAAACATCCTTTCTAATCTAACCTCAGGTACCCTAATATGTAAATAAATTATACAATTTAAGACGAAATGTTGTATGTTCAATACCGGAGATAAATAACGAAGTGCGCGCCCCCATCCACGCGCGCCACAAGACTACAGTCCAAAATGAGAGCCACCTTGAAAAACTACAACTACTAACTCATTTTTCAAAAAACAAGCCTGAAACCCTTTCTAAAGACTGTTGACATCTACTGGAAGCCATAAGAACTGCAATCTGGGAGGACTTCCTTTGAAAATCCCATAGACAAGCATTTGAATGGGTGGTGACCTCAACAGAATTATTCCGGATGGATTCTCCTCGGGTTTTTGCCTGCCATATCAGTTCTGTTATACCCACAGACATTATTTTAACAGTTTTAGAAACTTTTTTTAGAAAGTGTTTTCTATCCAATGCTACCAATTATATGCATACCCTAGCTTCTGGGCCTGAGTAACAGGCAGTTTATTTTGGGCACGTCAGTCATACTGCCCCCTAGCCTTAAGAAATTTTAATAACCCTTTTAACTTCTCTGCGCTACGGATCCCTTTTACAGGATCATTTTCCTAAACAACCGCTGAATTGCAGGGCGCAAAACATTACAACAAATATTTATAATCATGCAATCACAAGTGAAATATACTAAAACACAGCTTAGCTTGTTGTTAATCCACCTATCGTGTCAGATTTTGAAAATATGCTTTACAGAGAAAGAAATCCAAGCTTTTGTGAGTGTATCAATCAATGCTAGAACAGCTAGCCCCAAATTAGCATGGTCACGAAAGTCACGAAAGAAAAGCAATAGAATTAATCACTTACCTTTGATAATCTTCGGATGTTTGCACTCACGAGACTCCCAGTTACACAACAAATGTTCTTTATGTTCGATAAATATTACTTTTATAACAAAAAAACGCCATTTGGGTTGCGCGTTATGTTCAGAAAACCAAAGCCTCGTTCCGTTCGACAAAATTCCAAAAAGTATCCATAATGGTCGTAGAAACATGTCAAATGTTTTTTATAATCAATCCTCAGGTTGTTTTTAACAAAAATAATCGATAATATTTCAACCGGACCGTAACCTATTCAATAAGAGAGAAAAAGAAAATGGAGAGCTACCCCACTCGTGCGCAGGAACTATTCAGAGGACACCTGACTACTTTTGAAAAATCTCGCTCATTCTTCAAAATAAAAGTCTGAAACTATGTCTAAAGCCTGGTCACAGCCTGAGGAAGCCATTGGAAAAGGAATCTGGTTGATACCCCGTTAAATGGAAGACGGGCCAGGAAACACAGATTGAAAAAAAAAAATCACTTCCGGGTTAGATTTTCTCAGGTTTTCGCCTGCAGAATCAGTTTTGTTATACTCACAGACAATACTTTGACAATTTTGGAAACTTTGGAGTGTTTTCTATCCTAATCTGTAAATGATATGCATATTCTACGATCTGGACCTGAGAAATAGTCCGTTTACCTTGGGAACGTTATTTAAAAAATAAATCTGCCCCCTAGCGTCAAGAGGTTAAATGTATTTGGGGACCCTAGTATATATATTTTTATTCAATTCAGTCTGGTATGAGAACGGTAGCCCCTATCTATAAAGGCAAGGTGTCTGCGGAAAGCTGAGTATCCTGGCTATTGATATGTGTATTAAAGTCTTTGGTGTGACTTACTACCATACATAGGCATACAAATGTATAAGGGCAGGCCGAGCCGATGACCTAATTTCAAGATGGCTGCTACCGACATTCCGGGTAGCATTGTGAAGCATAAACAAAATAAACAAGGAATACGTTGATTCACACCAAAAGCCGGGACTCCACAGATCGTGATGATGTCTTATTTATCTGCTTGTGACCTACCGTTATTGATCCTCAGCCCCGAGACTCAAAAAAGCCCCGTTTTCATCAAAAAAGCGAACATCTTACAAGGTAAGCTTCGATTTGGTATGTGTTTGAGCTATAGCTACATGGGTGGTATGAAATTAATTAGTAGGTTGGTAGGAACAAATCTATTCTACTGCCAATGTTATTTGATGATGTATGACTTAATGGCAACGTCGAATGTCCACCAAGTGACTATATCTTTGCGCATTAAAAATATGATGAAAACACTTCCCCCTGTATGTCCCCTGTCACCACCACAATGTTTGAGAGAGGTTGGTTTTGTATACATTTTGTTTTATAGTGTCGTTGCAATTTTCTGTATTACCAAATGAGGAGAGTTACAAACCACACACCAGTCGGAGTTATACTTAAACTTCATCTTTAATAATATGAGCTTTACAATAGCCCTTTGACTCTCAGATCAATTCAGTGTCTATAATGAATTCTGAGAGTGCTTACAGAAGAATACAAAGATCTTTTATAGCCAAGATACACCCCTCTCAACTTACATGACGAACCACAGATCTTAGGAACAGTTCACAAAGAAAGACTTTTACTTGAGAGAGGAGTATCCCATAGCCAGATAGCATTCCCTATAAATTATCGTTCAGCTTGGTCTCTAAGACGAGGTTCTAATCTCGTTCCTGGTACTTCATAGTACAAAAACACCAACTCATCCAATGGCATATATCAATTGTCAACTCTACATACCCCCATCTCAAGTAAACCCCCTTTTGACCCCACTCCTGGACAAGCTCACTGAGGGGAGTGACTTGCGCACAGACATTGTAGAGACAAGTAATTGGTTCCCCCTTAATCACGCCATCCCTTCACATGGTTTAACAGATACATTCACATATGAAGACAATGTTCCATCCTGTCCTCTTCCCTTTCTGATATTCTGCATAGCACCAGAGACATGTAAAAGACAAGCCTGACCTCGCCCCTCTATGGGCCCCAAATGATAGTGGCAACACTATAGTCCAAAAGGATACATTCCAATGACAATTATCTCACATAAGCATATTATGTAAATAAAACATCTTATTTATCTATGTTACCCAACTAATTCTGATTCATCCGCCACAATAGTGAACAATAACTTTTAGGTACATCCAGTGTGCAAACACAGTGCAATTACCACATTCTGACACTTTGGAGAGGTTGAAAGGAAACTTGAATGTACCCTGGATACCCCATAACACTTCCACAATGTTTGAGTGAGGTTGATATGGCAGAAATTGTGTTTTTATACTGAACAAATAGCATTTAGGGATTGCAAATATGTAATAGCACAGGAATGATCTAATCTACAGACATATGCCTCTTTGGAAAGGTTTAGGGACACTCGGAAACATCCCTTGGCCACACCTGGCACCACTTACTAAAACATCTGCCCATTTCTAGTTGTTAGATCTATCAATACCATTTGTTTTTCTGATATTGTTCACATATTGTGGAAGCAATCTGATGTGTTTCCAGCTCTGGGCATCAAGAATTCACTTATAGCTTGTCAATGAAAGATTATCTTCTATCTTCTGATCATTTCCTCATAATATCCCAGATGTCTTCTTTCCAAATATACCAAGTTTTTGCATGTCAGAATCCTGTAATTGCACATGAATAGCAGTTACTTTTGGGTATGTCTATTTAGGCGGAAATCTACATTTTGCCTTCACATCTAATGTAAAGAGACCTCTTGAATAAAGAATAACTTGCTCACAAAGGGAATGTCTGATTTCTATTTGATTCAACAGTAGCATTACTGATTAATTAGTGGAACGGCACACTGGTTGTGGTACTGAGTGTGCCAGTAGGAATGTTCTTTTAATTGATGCTAATCACACCATCTTGCAGAATAAATGTGCCTTTCTGATGTATTCTGAGAAATTGTATATTATTTTGATATGCCATATTTGGTGGACAAAATAGTGTTGACCTGTAGAATTTTTTAAGACACAGTTTAAATGTAAATGCCAGGATTTCATAAGCTTATTTCCAGGTGCGAGCACATTGTTAACTCTCCCAAATGTTATTTTCTACCCAACCACCTTACACTTGAACTGGACTTACCACCTGCACTGACTCTCCGCACATTAGCACACATGCACTCATTCACACACATGCACTCACACACACACACACACACACACACACACACACACACACACACACACACACACACACACACACACACACACACACACACACACACACACACACACACACACACACACACACACACACACACACACACACACACACACACACACACACACACACATCTCTACAGATGCACCATTGAGAGCATCCTGTTGAGCTGTATCACCGCCTGGTAAGCAATTGCACCATCCGCAAGCACAGGGCTCTTCAACGCATTACCGGGTGCATCTATAGCACCCGGTGTCACAGGAAGGCCAAGAAAATCAGCAAGGACCTCAGCCACCCAAGCCATGGCCTGTTTACCCCGTTACCATCTAGAAGGCAGAGACAGTACAGGTGCATCAAAGCTGGGACAGAGAGACTGAAAAACTGCTTCTATCTCCAGGCCATTAGACTGTTACAGTTTTTTTTCAATTGTTTAAGCACAATTTTGAAAACAGGGCCCGGTTTGTCAAAACACTACACACAATTAGCACAACCCTACACCAAAGTAGCACAACACTTCAGATCATTTGCCAAATGGAACACTTTTGTCAAAACTATACACGACTTCATAAAAATAATATTTTGTTACCATACGAAACACACACATTTCATATGACTTCAATCTTTTTGAACCAGTTACACACTGCTGTTGCTAACCTAAAACACTTTTAGCAAGTCTAATTGTCAGTGATTAGAGTAGTGTAAATGAAGTACACAGAGAAAGTGCAACTATACAAACACTACACAAGACCAATGCTGCAGACTGAGGAAAATATCATTTATTTCTCTCCATATACCCAAATCAGTCAACATGGAGAATCACAACAAAACAGTTTTCATGCTACTACAGTAGTGTGCATATCACTGTTAGCTCAGCAAACAGACAAACGTAAAATACTGTATCCAGTACAGGTTACAATTACAGTAAATAACAACAACAACAAACATAAAACATTATCTGAAAAAGACTGAAAATATTGTACAGAAAATACTACAGTAAACATACTATACATTATCTCTTCGCCTAGCTGGATCTGGCCAGAGAATTTCATCAACATCACAAGCAATATCGTCATTAGCAAGACAACGTGGGAAGAACCGTCTTGAATGTCGAATCCATCCTTGCACAGCTGCGGCGTCGACTTGGTCACAGGCGTCCTCCATGGCCTGAATGAGGGGTACCTGAGCCTGGGGCTGGAGATCGTAAACCTTCCACCGCCATGCAGAGAACAACTCTTCTCTGGGTTTAGAAACGGAGAGTATGGTGGAAGGTATAGTACTGTCAACTGTGGATGGTGTTGAAACCAGTTCTGGACCAAAGCAGAGCGGTGGAATGACACATTGTCCCAGATGCCCGTGTATTGCATCTGGTGCATTTCATTACCTGCTGTGACGATGTGGTTCAATCGGTCCAAAAATGCGAGAATGTGAGGTGTGTTGTAAGGGCCCATTTTGGCATGACGGAGGACAACCCCATGCTGTGAAATGGCAGCGCAAAGGGTGATGTTATACCCACGTTGCCCTGGGACATTGATTATAGCCCTGTGGCCAATGATATTTCTGCCTCGCCTTCTTGCTTTTGTGAGGTTGAACCCTGCCTCATCAATATATATGAATTCATGCAGGATTTCCTCAGCATCCATCTGCAAAACTCCCTGAAATACAGTGAAAGACAAGATTGTGTAGTTCAGGATAGGTCTAGTATACAGTCAATGTAAAAAAGTCATGTGTGCAGTATGCAACATCACAGTGCTAAAGTGAACAATACAAACCTCCACATACTCATGCCACAGCCATTTGACCCTCTCTGAATTCCGCTCAAAAGGCACTCGATAAAGTTGTTTCATTTGAACCTGATGTCTTTTCAGGATGCGTGCCAGTGTTGACTGAGAGACCTGATGGACATTATTGAAAATGGCATGGTCACCGATAATGTTGGCTTGTAGTTCTCTGAGCCTGATATGGTTTTGGCCAATAATGCTGTTTATTATCTCTCTCTCCTGTTCTTGCGTGAATATGAGCCTCCTTCCTCCTTGTCGTTCCCGACCCTCAATCCTATGTAGAGGATAATACATGTAACTTACTGTACAATGTCACAGGAAGGGGTATCACAAGTGCTGATATGGTGCACACAATAAGCGGCTGATTACTGTAACTGTAGACAGATCTTCTTTTACCTGTTTTCCTGTCGAAAGTCCTTATGACAGATGCCACTGTATATACAGGGGTTGAACTCTCAGTCCAGCCTCCCTCAGCGTCAATCCGTGGTTCACAACATGGTCCACTAGTGTTGCACGAATGTCATTTGATAAGTTTGGTCCTCTTCTTCTTTGTGCACGTTCTCCTCCTGCTTCAGGTCTTCCTCGACCTCTGACTCTGACTCGGCCTCTGCCTCTTCCTCTACCTCCTTCTCCTCCTCTGTGTACTCCTCTGTGTACCCTCACTCTTCTTCTGACTCCTTCCATTTTGGTTGAAGGCAGGTGAACCTACCTGCTGCATTTTTATAGTGCTTAAACCTGATTGGTGTGTCTACAATTTAGCAACCATGTGTTTGTACACCTGATGGCTGTGTTTAACAGATTGGCTCATAGGTGTGGTAATTTGACAGTCAATGCTTTGGAATTGCAAGGAAGTGACATCATGATATACTTCTGTGTCTGATGTATACAAGTGTGTTTAGTGTTTTGCAAATCACTGTGTGTAATGTTTTGTGAAGCTGACAATGTGCTTACAGTTGTGCAAATCTAGCCTTGTGTTTTGCTTGAGTGTAAGGTTTTGCTAATTGTGGGAAAAGTAACATTTTTGTGTGTAAGCAATCGTAAAAAACTGTAAATAGTCACCACTGGCCAGCCTCCACCCAGTACCCTACCCTGAACTTATTCAGTTACTAGCAGGCTAACACCCTGTACTTAGAGTCAGCTGCCCTATGTACATAGTCATTTAACACTGCTCATTTTAATAATGTTTCCATACTGTTTTACCCACTTCATATGTACAGTTTATTAGGTACACCACCCCATTCACAAAAATGGATCGCTCCTACAGACAGTGACTCACTTGGCCGTGACTTGCTATATAACGCAGGCAGACATGCATCAAGGCATTCAGTTAGTGTTTGATTAAACATTAGAATTTGCAAAACGAGTGATCTACGCAACTTTGAGCATTGTTTGATCATTGCAGTGGAATGCTCCTCATATGAGGAAGGGGATGACGATCCTCCTCAACGAATTTCATATTTTTTTTAAATAGTGAAACTTTAAAGTTATCCTTTTTAGATAAAACTAAACTAAATATATTCACATGTCACCAAATAATTGATTAAAACACACTGTTTTGCAATGAAGGTCTACAGTAGCCTCAACAGTACACTCTGGGGTAGCACCATGGTGTAGCCGGAGGACAGCTAGTTTCCGTCCTCCATTGACAAAACCCAGGAGGCTCATGGTTCTCACCCGCTTCTATAGACTTACACAGTAATTATGACAACTTCCGGAGGACATCCTATTTTATTTAGAATAGCTAGGTCTTGGTGTCTCGGTTATCAATGTATAACTTAACGACTACGAGAGCTACGTCTCCCTTTAAGTCTATTCTCTTTGAAAAGTGGGTACAGTACTTTGCACCGTTCTGCGATTTCCTTTGGGAACTGATCGTTCATGCCTATTTTAATGCTGGCGAGTCTTTTGCCCAGGCTTTCAACCATTATTTTATCTTTAAAGGATGCACATTTGGCAATGATTGGGCACTCGTATCGCTGGCCTCTCTGTCCAAAACGATGTACACGTTCAAGTTTAATTTAGTCGACAGTATCACCTGGGATCTGCAGCACTTTAACCATGAATTCTTCACCACGCTCTCTGCATCTTCACCCTCATCCTCTTTAATCCCGGTAAGCACCAGTTTACAACCTTTATGGCACTTGCTGCAATGCCAGAATTATTAATTTGTTTGTTTTGCCTCATGTAGGCCTACTGCTTGTTTGGCAGATTTTTTTATGTAGGCTTACTTTAGTTTAGGCTTTTGCTTTTAATTTAAATACATATTTTAGATTTATCTGTGAATCTTAATGGCATTGCTTGCTTATGTGGGTGTAATTGCTATAGATATTGCATTTTGCGTTATTTGATGGGTATGTACAGTACATTGTAGAATAGTGTAGACATCAAAATTATGAAATAACACATATGGCATCATGTAGCAACCAAAAAAGTGTTAAACATATCAAAATATATTTTATATTTGAGATTCTTCAAAGTAGCCACCCTTTGGCTTGGTGACAAAGTGGTGACAACTTTGCACACTCTTGGCATTCTCTCAACCAGCTTTATAAGGTAGCTACCTGGAATGCATTTCAAATAACAGGCGTGCCTTGCCTGGCACCCTACACAGGGCAATGTGGGTTGAATCCCCGAGCCAACTAGGGGAAACATATGTTGATGTGCCCTTAACCCTAATTGCTCCTGTAAGTTGCTCTGTATAAGAGCATCTGCTAAATGACTAAAATGTAATTATAAACTGGATGGTTCGAATGATGATTGACTGACAGCCGTGGTATATCAGACCGTAACTGCTCTAATTATATTGGTAACCAGGGCTGTATCCAGGCACTCCGCATTGCGTCGTGCATAGACCAGCCCTTAGCCGTGGCATATTGGTCATATACCACACCCCCCGGGCTTTATTGTGACCTCGCTCTCTGTAACCGATGGGCAGTACATTAGACCTTTAAACAGCAGACCACCACTGTTCCCTTGCCCAATAACGCCAAGGTAACCTGCCTAAATGACTATCCAGGACAGGACGACAACCTCTCCCTCAATGTCAGCAAGATAAAGGAGCGGATCGTGGACTACAGGAAATGGAGGGATGAGCACACCCCCATCCACAATGATAGGGCTGTAGAGGAGCGGGTCAAGAGCTTAAAGTTCCTTTGTTGTCCACATCACCAAGGAATTAACATGGTCCACACACACGAAAGCACCTCTATCCACTCAGGAGGCTGAAAAGATATGGAATGGGCCCTCAGATCCTTGAAAAGTATTACAGCTACACCATTGAGAGAATCTTGACTGGCTGCATCACCATTTGGTACAGCAACTGCCAGGCACTACAGATGGTAGTGAGTACGGCCCAGTACATCACTGGGGCAGAGCTCCCTGCCATCCAGGACCTATATACCAGGAGGTGTCAGGAGAAGGCCCAAAACATTTTGTTTCTATTTCTTTCTCTGCATTTTTTGGGAAGTAAGCAGTTCACTGTTGTTTATGAAACATGTGACACGACACAAGAACACACACACGCACACACACATGCACACACTTTTGTACTCATCATATGTTCTTTATTTTACCCTTATTATTCTGGTCTAGTCACTTTAATCTGCCTTTATGTACATATCTACCTCAAATACCTTGTACCTCTGCACATTGATCTGGTACTGATACTCACTGTACATACAGTGCCTTCAGAAAGCATTCATACCCCTTGACTTATTCTACATTTTGTTGTGTTATAGCCTGAATTCAAAATGTATTCAATAGATCTTTTCCCTCACCCATCTACACACAATACCCCATAATGACAAAGTGAAAACATGGGTCAATACTTTGCAGAAGCACCTTTGGCAGTAATATTACAGCTGTGAGTCTCTAAGAGCTTTCCGCACCTGGATTGTGCAACATTTGCCTATTATTATTTAAAAAATTCTTCAAGCTCTTTCAAATTGGTTCTTGATCATTGCTAGTCAACCATTTTCAGGTCTTGCAATTGATTTTCAAGTAGCTTGAAGTCAAGACTGTGCCACTCAGGCACAGACTTGGCCACTCAGGAACATTCACTGTCTTCTTGGTAAGCAACTCCAGTGTAGATTTGGCATTGTGTTTTAGGCTATTGTCCTGCTGAAAGGTGAATTAATTTCCCAGTGACTGGTGGAAAGCAGACCCAACCAGGTTGTCCTCTAGGATTTTGCCTGTGCTTAGCCCCATTACATTTCTTTTTTTTATCCTGAAAAACTCCCCAGTTCTTAATGATTACAATCATACCCATAACATGATGTACTCAGTAATGTGTTGTATTGGATTTGCCCCAAACACAGCACTTTGTATTCAGGACAAAAAGTGAATTGCTTTGCCACATTTTTTGCACTATTTCTTTAGTGCCTTGTTGCAAACAGGATGCATGTTTTGGAATAGTTTTATTCGGTACAGACTTCCTTCTTTTCACTCTGTCAATTAAGTTATTATTGTGGAGTAACTACAATGTTGTTGATCCATCCTCAGTTTTCTCCCAGCCATTAAACTTTGTAACTGTTTTAAATTCACCATTTGCCTCATGGGGAAATCCCTGTCCTTCCTGTCCGGCAACTGAGTTAGGTAGGACGCCTGTATCTTTGTAGTGACTGAGTGTACTGACACACCATCCAAAGTGTCATTAATAACTTCACCATGCGCAAAAGGATATTCAATGTCTGCTTTTTTATAAAATAAATGGCCTATCTACCAATAGGTGCCCTTCTTTGTGAGGGATTGGAAAACCTCCTTGGTCTTTGTGGTTGAATTTGTGTTTGAAATTTACTGCTTGACTGAGGAACCTTACAGATAATTGTATGTGTGGGGTACAGAGATGAGGTAGTCATTCAAAAATCATGTTAAACACTATTATTGCACACTTATGTGTGCAATAATGCAAATTAATGTAAATTAATTACTTAAAAATCATACAATGTGATTTTCTGGATTTTTGTTTTAGATTCCGTCTCTCACAGTTGAAGTGTACCTATGATAAAAATTACAGACCTCTACATGCTTTGTAAGTAGGAAAACCTGCAAAATCGGCAGTGTATCAAATACTTGTTCTCCCCATTGTAGGTTTATTAAAATAAACAGGGTTACAGACTCAACCACTGGCCCTTGAGGACAATCACACCTCCACTACATCCGTAGTCAGGGGAAGTAACAAAGCTGTGGGGAATCTCCCCATCCACACACAGTGGATCAGATCTGTCCACTGCCCCTGCTGCTTTATGGAAGACCTTCTGTTGTCCCAGAGTGGGCGTTTCCATAGTGACCTGGTCATAGTCATGATGTGATTGCATCACATCTAGCCATCTACCTTGGGACATGGTACCATTAGGGGGAGAGACAGGGAGGCAGAGTAAAGAAAGGAATTGAGAGAGAGAGAGAGAAAGAGGGATTAGCTCAGTGTAAAGGTGTGGTATTTTACCCTTTATACTAAGCTTAGTGTGTACACACACATACTGTTACGTATTTACAAACACAGTGCTGTTTGTGCCAAGAACTGAATGCAATGACAAACAGCATTGATTTTCCTCTCCCCCAAGATGAGGTTAAGAAATCACTTCAATACGAACATAAAAATTACGACTCCATTTAGGCTCAAAGATACTGTGAACTTAAGAACATTCAGGAGACAAGGGGACACTTAGCAATGCCTCTGAACTGTCATACAACAGTCTCGTTATGGGCATCTGTGGGCATCTGGGTAGGCCAATATGAATCCGTATTAGTGTGCAGTATGTTTGTGTAGGTACAGAGCTTTCTGTTAAAGATTCCACTGCTCTACAAACCCCTCTCCCTTCTCTTCCGGAGAGCTGTCAGAACAAAGTGATGTCCATCCATCTCCATGTGTCTCTCAGAGTGCCTCCTGAGACTGACTCACCAATCATTGGGTGGACGAACATGCAACATGGGACTGTGATAGAGAGTGATGGAAAGAGAGAGAGAGAGAGCTTGATTATGGAGAGAGCTACAACTTTTAAAATTGGGTATTAAAGATGACGTCATGGATTGGAAACCAGGGAATCACACAACTGAGACGAGATATGTGAGAGAGGTGTGAGAGACAGAGGAGGAAGGGAGATGAGCTTTTCATAAAGGGCCCTACTGCCATCTTCTGATCACAGAGTGATAACACCATGTAGACGTATAAGACCAGTGGACCGGTTCTGTACATCTTTCTCTTGATTTCCACAAACCTCACAATGTGTTCATATTCCTTGGCCATCATAGTGAACGAGTTTTGGCACATTTTGATGGCAGAAAAGTGTCCATATCTAAAGATAGTTGAAAGAAAATCAGATTAGCAGAATATAACAGATAAACAAATAAGACACATCATCTAAAATAGAAGTGATACAATGTAATGACTTATTTGTACGGAGGAGAAAGAGAGGAAATGAGGGAAGGAAGCCACTTCATCCAATTTAGATGCACCCTGTCACCTCTCACACAGAGCCCCCTGGTGGTGAAAGAGTAGACTGGCATGCTATACAGGTCTGACTGATCCCTGTCTCTCACATATGAATTTCCTTAGCTCAGTTAGATACTATAGTATTCAATCGCTGTGTCATTGAAAATGTGTCTGTAAAAGTTCTAATGCTAAAGAATACAAAAAAGCTAATAGTCGTGATTTAGCACCACTCAAGTGGACAGCTCCGGAATCGGAATACCGAAGTTCAGCACCCCATGAGCATGGACAGCCATCATCTCACTGGTGCAGTGACATCACATCTCCCTGGTAGAATCCCTGGTTGAAGATACATGGGAAGTTTGAAGCCGTGAAGCTTGGAAAGAGAAGTATTCCCTAGGAATTGTTTGCTAGCCCACTAATGTAATGTTACCCGTTATGTTCCCCTGATGTTTGAAGGTCCAGTTTAATTTTAATTATGGGAACGTTCTATGTATATTAGCAAAAACCTCCTGAGACCCTATTTATCATGTTTTGGCATTAGAGTTAGGTGAATATTACCTAAATGTCAAACAAAGCTTACCCAGAACATGGTTCTCGGATATAAGATATTAATGTTCTACACACTTATCATGTGAACGTTACAAGAACATTCATGTGTCCAGTTTTCTAAAGGTTTGAAGAATATTCCATCAATGTCACACCAAAAACACACAGACCAGGGTTCTACACAATTCAGATTGTTTTTATTGTCTCCCATTCAACTCATGAGTTGAAATTCAAATTGAATTAGCCAAATTGAGTTTGAGTGACAGGAAGTAGAATTTAATTCAGCCAAATTCAAAGGCATTTCACTCAGTCATAGAACATGAGAGTTTCATTGACTCTGACAGGTCACACTTCCCGAAACCAAAGAATAAATCATTTTTCTCAGGAAAAAATATTCATATACTCTTTTAACATTATTGCTTAGAATTACCAATAATGGGCCCCCCGAGTGGCGCAGCGGTTTAAAACACTAAAGGCGTTACTACAGACCCAGGTTCATTCCCGGGCTGTGCCGGGAGTCCCATAGGACGGTGCACAATTGGCCCAGCGTCGTCCGGGTTAGGGGAGGGTTTGGCCAGGGTGGCTTTACTTGGCTCATCATGCTCTAGCGACTCCTTGTGGCGTGTCGGGTGCCTGTAGGTTGAACAGTGTTTCCTCCGACACATTTGTGCGGCTGGCTTCCGGGTTAAGCTGGCGGGTGTTAAGGAGCAAGGTTAGGGGGGGTCATTTTTCAGAGGATCCATGACTCCACCTTTGCCTCTCCAGAGCCAGTTGGAAATTGGAGAGAAAAAAAAGAAGGAAGAAAAAGAAGGGTGGTAAAAAAGAAAAAACATTAGCTAATTATATTTCCACCAGCCATTTTGTTTTTTCCCCATAGATTTTTTGAGTGATTCAAGAAAATAACTTTACATAAAAGGTTTTGTTTTCCTTGATCATTCATTTTAAGAGTTTGTCCTGAAAATCAATTGGTACGTGTTACCTGAACTTAACCCTTGTGTTGTCTTAAGGGTCAAAAATGACCCGCCACTATGTTTAACAGCAGAGAAAACCACCTAAATGATATTTTTTCAACTTGGAATTTTATGACTTTTCCAAGAGTGACCCCAACATTAGAAAAAGTGAAACATCGCCTTTGCTCATATTTCAATGAAAGCTGTACTCCACCATGGTACAAATATTGTCTTAGGGTCATTTATCACCCGGCAGTTATAAAATCATTTAATCACCACAAAAACCACAAAGACACACACACACACACAATGAGAAATCGAGATTGTGTGCTACTAATTGAACTCAGCCAGCAGCTACTGAAGAGGAAGATCACCATGGTTGGCACAGTTAAAAAGAACAAGCCTGAGCTGCCCCCTGCACTCCTCGCAACAAGGGGGAGAGAGGCCTTCTCATCAACGTTTGCATTCACCCCCACCACCACTCTAGTTTCTTACCTCCCAAAGATTAACAAGAATGTGGTCCTCCTGAGCACACTGCACAAAATGGCTGAGAACAGTGATCGTGAGGACATGAAGCCAGCCATCACCATGGACTACAACCACAACAAAGAAGGCATGGACAACCTGGACAAGGTGATTGGAACTTACAGCCTCAGGAGGATGACTGACAGCTGGCCCCTGGTCATCTTCCATAACATAATTTGTGTGTCCTCACACAAGGCCTTCATGATATGAAACAAGATCAACCCTACCTGGATGCCTGATAAGCGGAACAAGAGGAGGGTGTTCCTGGAGCAGCTGAGAAAGGCACTTGTAACCCCACACATTCAAAGAAGGGAGCCCCCCCCCCCCCCCCCCCCACAGCAGCCTCTGCAGCGCTTGTAAAAGCTGTTCAGGGGGCTGAATCTTGTCCTTATCCACCTGAGGCTGAAGCTGGGGCAGGTAAGAGGAGGAGATGCCCCCAAAGAAGGACTGTAAAACAAATACTATGTCCTTCACAAGTGAGAAATGCATCTGCAAAGTCCATGCACCACACTTGCATACTGTCCAACATGTGCTAATTAGAGTTGATTGATTTATGTTCTCCACGTTTTTGTTTTGTATCTATTTTATTTCAATCTTGTTAATTGTTGTTGTTTATACACCTTGTGGGTGTGGGCAATGTTTCAAAAAATGGGAGAAGACTAGTATTTTGTAGTTGAATTCCTCATTGTACAGTATATAAGAATATATCACTACTTTGCCAAAAAAGTTCAAGACTGTTATTGTTTCCCTTCAATAAAATGCTTTCAAAACTACTTTCTGCACATTTCTGCTAATTTCTAAGGCTATACATACATTGTGAAGAGGGAAAACCCAGATATTCACAAAGTTTGTGATGAATGACAGGTTGTTTCTTCATGCAAAATAGATTTGGGGTTTAAAATTAAATTAAGCTGCTTTATTTTAGGGTTTTAGTGAAGGTGGGTCATTTTTTACCCTTAGGACAAGGGGAGTATACAGAATGTTAAGACTACACAAGGGTTAAGATGTTGTGTTGACCCAAATTTAGCTCCTACTTAGGCAAAAATGAAGTTAGGGACATCCACACACACAATGCTTTTCAACATACAGTGCCTTCGGAAGGTATTCAGACCCTTTGACTTTTTCCACATTTTGTTACATTACAGCCTTATTCTAAAATGTATTAAATATTTTTTTTACCTCATCAATCTACACACAATACCCCATAATAACAAAACAGATTTTGAAACATTTTTGCTAATGTATTAAAAATAAAAAACTGAAATATCACATTTACATAAGTATTTAGACTCTTTACTCAGTACTTTGTTGAAGCACCTTTGGCAGCAATTACAGCATCGAGTCTTCTTGGGTATGACGCTACAAGCTCAGCACACCTGTATTTGGGGAGTTTCTCCCATTCTTCTCTGCAGATCCTCTCAAGCGCTGTCAGGTTGGATGGGGAGCATTGCTGCACAGCTATTTTCCGGTCTCTCCAGAGATGTTCGACAAAGTTCAAGTCCGGGCTCTGGATAGGCCACTCAAGGACATTCAGAGACTTGTCCCAAAGCCACTCCTGCATTGTCTTGGCTGTGTGCTTGGGGGCGTTTTGCTGTTGGAAGGTGAACCTTTACCCCAGTCTGAGATCCTGAGCACTCTGGAGCAGGTTTTCATCAAGGATCTATCTGTGCTCCATTCATCTTTGCCTCGATCCTGACTAGTCTCCCAGTGCCTGCCACTGAAAAACATTCCCATGGCATGATGCTGCCACCACCGTGCTTTACCGTAGGGATGGTGCCAGGTTTCCTCCAGACGTGATGCTTGGCATTCAGGCCAAAGAGTTCAATCTTGGTTTCCTCAGACCAGAGAATCTTGTTTCTCATGGTCTGAGAGTATTTAGGTGCCTTTTGGCAAACTCCAAGTGGGCTGTCATGTGCCTTTTACTGAGGAGTGGCTTCCATCTGGCCACTCTACCATAAAGGCCTGATTGGTGGAGTGCTGCAGAGATGGTTGTCCTTCTGGAAGTTTCTCCCATCTTCACAGAGGAACTCTAAAGCTCTGTCAGAGTGACCATCGAGTTCTTGGTCACCTCCCTGACCAAGGCCCATCTCTCTCAATTGCTCAGTTTGGCTGGGCGCAAGCTCTCGGAAGAGCCTTGGTGGTTCCAAACATCTTCCATTTAAGAATGATGGAGGCCACTGTGTTCTTAGGGACCTTAAATGCTGCAGAAATGTTTTGGTACCCTTCCCCAGATCTGTGCCTCGACACAATCCTGTCTCGGAGCTCTACGAACAATTCCTTCGACCTCATGGCTTGGGTTTTTGCTCTGACATGCACTGTCAACTGTGGGACCTTATAGACAGGTGTGTGCCTTTCCAAATCATGTCCAATCAATTGAATTTACCACAGGTGGACTCCAATCAAGTTGTAGAAACATCTCAATGATGATCAATGGAAACAGGATGCACCTGAGCTCAATTTCGAGTCTCATAGCAAAGGGTCTGAATACTTATAAATAAGGTATTTCAGTTTTACTTTTTGAATACATTTTCAAACACTTCTAAAAAACTATTTTCACTTTGTCTTTATGGGGTATTGTGTGTAGATTGCTGAGGAAATGTTTTTATTTAATCCATTTTACGTAACAAAATGTTGAAAAAGTCAAGGGGTCTGAATACTTTCCGAAGGCACTGTACATATTTGACACACTTTTACATACATGATGACATTGTGCATGTTCATTTATACAGTAATTATTAATCAACATGTTCTTACCTGGGATTTGAACTCACAATTGGTTGACGGCATTTCGATCTTCCTGCTACACCACAATGTCTGTGTCAGTCATTAGTTAATCTGACTATTATTTCATCATTAATTTGATTGACTTATTTACTTATTTGAGGTTTTTCTGTATAGTTGTCTCATGGTGGTGGGGCATATTAATCTGTTTTAACGTTACTCCTTAAGCACTATAATAAATAAAATACTTTGATACTTTTTCCACCACTGGTTCCAATGAAACATGTCTAGAACATTAATATTGAATATTCTGAGAACATGGTAACCACGTTTGGGTAAATTCTGTTTGATATTAATTAAAAACCAGTTGAATGATAGTGCAATCTAGATTTCCGCTTAAATAGAGATATCCCACACGTAATTATTTTTCATGTGATGCCATAAACAATAACTGGTAAGGTTGTATAGTTTTGGAATGATCTGGAACTCCCCTTTCTGGATTTTTTTTTTTTTATAGATTACTGAGGTGTACTCACTCGTTACAACTTCAACTTTAAGCACAATATGATTTTGTACATCTGTGACCAAGAGAAAGTGGTCTTAGTTAAATTCTATGAAATTATTTAGTATATTTTCATGTTGAGAGCTCTAAATCCGGCTCAGAATATCACAGCGAGAAGAAACTAGTATTGTTGCATCCGCTAGATTATCCAGTTTCAAGTGCACTATTGCAAGAGCAGCTGTGAATTTCACAAACGCAGGAAATCATTCCTTTGTCTGGATAGGCCAGAAAATGTGACACATTTGTATTTGTATTTGTATTTATTATGCATCCCCATTAGCTGCTGCCAAAGCAGCAGCTACTCTTCCTGGGGTCCAGCAAAATTAAGGCAGTTTATACAATTTGAAAACATTTTAATACATTCACAAATTTCACAACACACTGTGTGCCCTCAGGCCCCTACTCCACCACTACCACATATATATATGTGTGTGTGTGTGTGTGTGTGTGTGTGTGTGTGTGTGTGTGTGTGTGTGTGTGTGTGTGTGTGTGTGTGTGTGTGTGTCCGCTGTTCCATAAGTCGTTTTTTTATCTGTTTTTTAAATCTAATTCTACTGCTTGCGTCAGTTACTTTCCTGAACTTACCCAAAGTAAACTGCCTGTTACTCAGGCCCAGAAGCCAGGATATGCATATAATTGGTAGCATTGGATAGAAAACACTTTGAAGTTTCTAAAACTGTTAAAATAATGTCTGAGATTAAAACATAATTGATATGGCAGGCGAACATCCGAAGAAAAACCAACCAGAATATATATTATAATGGAAACCTATTGTTCCTATGTAATTCTGTTTCCCAGATTGCAATTCCTATGGATTCCTCTAGATGTCAGCAGTATTTATTTAAGGTTTAAGGCTTGTTTTTTGAAAAACCAGCAAGAATTTGGCTAGGAGAGCACCAAAACAATATCAGTCTTTCGGGAGAGGGCGTGCTGTTACTAATTTTGCTTTTCTATTGAATATACTACTTTCCGTATGAAATAGTATAGTTTATTTACATTTTAGAGTACCTGAGGATTTAATAGAAACGTTGTTTGACTTGTTTGGATGAAGTTTAGCGATAGCTTTTTGGATTCCTTTGTCTGCGTGTTGAACGAGTGGATTACTGAAATCGATGGCGCCAACTAAACTGACTTTTTGGGATTTAAAGAAGGATTTTATCTAACAAAACAGCCATTCATGTTGTAGCTGGAACCCTTGGGATTGCAAACAGAGGAAGATCTTCAAAAGTAAGTGATTTATTTAATCGCTATTTGTGATTTTATGTAGCCTGTGCTGGTTGAACAATATGTTGATGTGGGGCACCGTCCTCAGACAATCGCATGGTATGCTTTCTCCGTAAAGCCTATTGTAAATTGGACAACGCAGTTAGATTAACAATAATTTAAGCATTTAAATGATATAAGATACTTCTATGTTTATGAATGTTTAAGGGAATGTTCTCTAAAGTTGTGGGAATGTTTGATGTTAGCTGGGCTCTCCCCTTCCTCTGTTTCCTCATGGGACTTTGATTACCTGGCCTGTTGTGTGTCTCTGACTATGGAAGGTAATTTATGTAGCCAATCTAGCGTTCATTTGTCAACCATCACTCTTCATTTTGACGCCTGCAGGACAAACACACTTAGGTCTCTGGGGCCTTGACATATGTTGTTTTGTTATTTTGATTGCAATTAGCGGATGTGTCGGCTTAATAACAAATGATGGAACTGGGCCATGGCAATTCGGCCATCTAACCGAGAGACTGGAGGGTGACAGAAAGAAGAGATGGAGAAAGACAGACAGAGAGAGAGATTCAGAGATGTAGAAACAGAGAGAGACACAGGCAGAGACACTGAGAGTGAAGGGGAAACGAGAGCAAAACATCTAGACAACGGAGGACCAAAACTCTACCTGCTTCCACAACATATTCCTTCACACTCACAAACTGCCATGTTATCTCTCTCTTTCACACTACCTGGTCCATAACTACACACCACCTATTCGCTCACACATACTCTCAGCTCCACAGCATGTCCCTTACAGGAGACGTTTGCCCTCTCTCCAGGTGTGTCCTCTTCCAATCTTCTCTCCTGGCTCACCTGACCAGCTGCTGCAGGCAGGCTTGAAAATGAGTCCAGTGGGGACCACCCCCACCTTCCTAGACACACACACACGTACACACACAATCTCCTTATTACTCGCCCCAGATTGCCCATCGTCGGCCCAGATGCCTGTATTCTCCCTCTGCCCCCTAAACACAGAATTATTGCGATTAGAGTGTGATTGACAGCACTGGTTATTAATTCTAATCTTGGGCACATATGTGGGGTGGTGGGCAGAGGGCAGGCGGCTGTGTGTGCCAAGTGGATGCCACTCGGAGGCTAATTCACTTTGACATGCTATCAGAGCACGGTCACATCCACTCCCCTGAAGCTGGCACTGCCTATAGGAAACACTAACTTTCTCCTAGAGTAGAGGAGAGAAACATTGTCTCAAATGGGCCTCAAATGCACAAATCACTTAGCAACCCTCTTTCAGACACACACAGACTACTTTATCTCTAAATCAGGGTCACGGAGTATTCTTAGGTAGTCAAACAAATATACTTTGTAAGAAAAGTATACACCTCACACATAGTTATGGGCCCACCCATAACCACGGCCATACTCTTGACCTGGTTATTACCAAGGGGTGGTCTATTGACATATCCTCTATCGCGGATGTTGCTTTACCTGATCACCAATGTGTATTTTTTACTACCTTGATGCCCATAGCACAGGATAATACTGAATGCATTATTAAGAAACGCTACCTTACCTCTGAAGTTGCTAGAGATTTTATTGAGTGTATGAACAATACTCCATCACATATTCTGCCTTCCTCTTGTGATGATTTAGTTAATAATTTTAATAGCAAATTAAGGGCAACTATTGATGCAAGTAAGGTTGAAAAAGGCCACATCCAAACAAAGTGATTGATGAGTGAGGAAACTAATTAATTAAAGAGAAATTGCAGAAAGGCAGAGTGGAAGTCGAGAAAGTCAAAGTTGCAGGTCCATTATGATATTCTGAGAGAGCAACTTGGCATATATAAGAGAGCAATAAGAAATGCCAGACGGGCTCCTTTTCCTAACCTGATCACTAATAATCTGAATAATTTGAGAGTGCTCTTCTCAACCATTGATGGCCTGATAAATCCTATCCCAGCAAACCTATGTGAACTTTCCTCCACATCTTAATGTGATGAGTTTGCAGCATATTTCAGACATAGGATAACAAACATTAAGCTGGGTAAGGTGGTCCCGTGTGGCTCAGTTGGTAGAGCATGGCGCTTGCAACGCCAGGGTTGTGGGTTCATTCCCCACAGGGGGACCAGGATGAATATGTATGAACTTTCCAATTTGTAAGTCGCTCTGGATAAGAGCGTCTGCTAAATGACTTAAAATGTAAATGTAAAATGTATCAGTCAAGCGAGAGCTAATGAGAAGTTAGATGATATGTGCCCTAGCCTACCACCCACAGGCACTATGGATATATTTTCTCTTGTTGACACGGATATGCTCAGGAAAGGGATATCACAACTTAAACGTCCTACCTGCCTTCTCGATGCTATCCCCACCACCTTCTTCAAAACTGTTTTTAATTGCATATCTGAAGAAATGCAAGCTATTGTTAATCACTCACTTTCCCCACTGCACTAAAAACTGCTACGGTGAAACCCCTTCTGATGAAAAGTCATCTAGCTCTAAGCAATTTTCTGACAATGTCCAACCTTACATTCTTAAACAAAATAATGGAGAAATTGGTTTTAACCTCTAATTCCTCCCAAACCCGGATCCGGGAGCACCCCCCACAGTAAAAAAGCTGACTAGCATAGCCTAGCATAGCGTCACAAGTAAATACTAGCATCTAAATATCATTAAATCACAAGTCCAAGACACCAGATGAAAGATACACATCTTGTGAATCCAGCCATCATTTCTGATTTTTAAAATGTTTTACAGGGAAGACACAATATGTAAATCTATTAGCTAACCACGTTAGCAAAAGACACCACTTTTTTTACTCCACCAGTTTTTTACTCCATCAGTAGCCATCACTAATTCGACCAAATAAAGATATAAATAGCCACTAACCAAGAAACAACTTCATAAGATGACAGTCTGATAACATATTTATTGTATAGCATATGTTTTTTTTGAAAAATGTGCATATTTCAGGTATAAATCACAGTTCTACATTGCAGCTGCAATCTGAAATAGTGCCGAAGCTGCCAGAATAATTACAGAGACCAACGTCAAATACCTAATTACTCATCTTAAAACATTTCTGAAAAATACACAGCGTACAGCAAATGAAAGCCCAACATCTTGTGAATCCAGCCAATATGTCAGATTTTTTAAGTGTTTTACAGCGAAAACACAATATAGCATTATATTAGCTTAGCACAATAGCCAGAAACACAAGCAATTTACCAGCAGCACAGGTTAGCGATCGTAACAATACAGCAAAAGATATATAATTTTTGACTAACCTTGATATACTTTGTCAGATGACAGTCCTGTAACATCATATTACACAATGCATATAGGTTTTGTTCGAAAATGTGCATATTTAGCAGCACAAATCGTGGTTATACAATGTGATCAGTGGCAACAGGTCATGCATTCTGGTCGGCGCCATCTTGGAAAGGCACCTAAGTTTACGATTATTTATCGATTAGATTGACTAAAAAATACAGGTTGGACAGCAAATGAAAGATGCATTAGTTATTAATGCAACCGCTGAGTTCGATTTTAAAAATTAACGTTACTAGACATACAGTGTGCGTTACAGCCAGACTAGTGCCGCAATAATGGCGGACAAATGCGTTTACATTTTTCCACATAAATACGGAATAACATCATAAATAGCTCTTACTTTTGGACGAGCTTCCATCAGAATCTTGGGCAAGGTGTCCTTTGTCCAAAAGAATCGTTGCTTGGTTGTAAAACGTCGTCTTCAACTTCAGAATTAGCAGCTAACAATAGCTATGTGGCCACAACATGCCCAAATCCCCAAAACGCAATACTAAGGAAATTCCGAAAATAGCAATATACTCGCATAAACTGATATAACTCGGTTTAAAATAACTTCGTTATGATGTTTCTAACACCTATATCGAATTAAATTACAGACGGATATAGCTAAGGCCGATAACTGAGCGTTTCAAAATGCCATCTTGAGGTCTTGCTTTGCGCAATGACGAACGACGAAAAGAGAGCTCACTTCGTTCCTTGGCCTTTTATAAGCTCTGAGAACTACGTAGACACTCCATTCCACTTCTCATTGGTTACTGACATCCAGGGGAAGGCGGGTGCAGTTCATGTCGACCCATAGGATACATACAGAGCTTTAAACTGATCTGAGAACAGAGCCTCGTTTTCAGACCTTCACAGTTCCTGTCATGGATTTCGCTGCAGAAAGAGTTCTGGTTCACCCACAGACATACTTCAAACGGTTTTAGAAACTAGAGATTGTTTTCTATCCAATAGTAATGCATATTGTACGAGCAAGAATTGAGTACGAGGCAGTTTAATTTGGGAACGATAAATGTCCAAGTTGAAACAGCACCCCCTGTAGTGTCAAGAGTTAAACAGCAAAATCTTTTTTTTAAGTGCCAACTGTATTTATGAAAAATTCCAATCTGGTTTTCGTGCCCACCATAGCACAGAGACAGCCTTAGTTAAACTGGTAAATGGTTTTAGAACCAACACAGATGCCAAACAGCTCTATGTCCTTGTACTCTTGGATTTATGTGCTGCATTCGACAGTGTTGAGCATGATGTCCTTCTGGAAAGACTGGAGAGGTGGGTTGGCCTCTCCGGTCCAGTTCTAAATTGGTTTAGGACCTATTTATCCAGTCAAGAGTTTTTTGTCACCCTTGGTGAACATAACTCAGAGGAAATACATATCACATGTGGCACAAGTTTCGATTTTGGGTATGGTATTGTTCAGTTTATATATTTTAGCCCTTGGCAGCATTCTCAGAAAGCACAGAATAGATTTTCACTGCTATCCAGACGATACACAACTTTACATTTCTGTGTCACCAGAGCATATTAGCTACACTCATAAATTAATAGACTGTATTACTGATTTAAATACTTAGATGGTTCACAACTTCCTCCAGATAAAGATCGAGGTATTTATTGTTGGAGCCAAAGCACAGAGAGAATCTGGCCGCACATTTTAATTCACGGGCAATAAAGATAAAACACCAGGTAAAAATCCTAGCCGCAGGAAGTAGAGGTCCTAGCACCCCCTGAAAAATCGGAATAAAATAAATAAATATATAAACTCAACAACAAAAGAAACGTCCCTTTTTCAGGACCCAGTCTTTCGAAGATAATTCGTAAAAATCCAAATAACTTCACAGATCTTCATTGTAAAGGGTGTAAACCCTGTTTCCCATGCTTGTTGAATGAACCATAAACAATTAATGAACATGCACCTGTGGAACGGTCGGTAAGACACTAACAGCTTACAGACGGTAGGCAATTAAGGTCACAGTTATGAAAACTCAGGACACTAAAGAGGCCTTTCTACTGACTGAAAAACACCAAAAGAAAGATGCCCAGGGTCCCTGCTCATCTGCGTGAACATGCCTTAGACATGCTGCAAGGAGGCATGAGGACTGCAGATGTAGCCAGGGCAATACATTGCAATGTCCATACTGTGAGATGCCTAAGACAGCGCTACAGGGAGACAGGACCGACAGCTGATCGTCCTCGCAGTGGCAGACCATGTGTAACAACACCTGCACAGGATCGGTACATCCGAACATCACACCTGCGGGACAGGCACAGGATGGCAACAACAACTGCCCGAGTTACACCAGGAACGCACAATCCCTCCATCAGTGCTCAGACTGTCCGCAATAGACTGAGAGAGGCTGGACTGAGGGCTTGTAGGCCTGTTGTAAGGCAGGTCCTCACCAGACATCACCGGCAACTATGGGCTCAAACCCACCGGCGCTGGACCAGACAGGACTGGCAAAAAGTGCTCTTCACTGGCGAGTCGCGGTTTTGTCTCACCAGGGGTGATGGTCGGATTCGCGTTTATCATCGAAGGAATGAGCATTACACCGAGGCCTGTACTCTGGAGCAGGATCAATTTGGAGGTGGACGGTCCGTCATGGTCTGGGGCGGTGTGTCACAGCATCATCGGACTGAGCTTGTTGTCATTGCAGGCAATCTCAACGCTGTGCGTTACAGGGAAGACATCCTCCTCCCTTATGTGGTACCCTTCCTGCAGGCTCATCCTGACATGACCCTCCAGCATGACAATGCCACCAACCATACTGCTCGTTCTGTGCGTGATTTCCTGCAAGACAGGAATGTCAGTGTTCTGCCATGGCCAGCGAAGATCCTGGATCTCAATCCCATTGAGCATGTCTGGGACCTGTTGGATGAGGGCTAGGGCCATTCCCCCCAGAAATGTCCGGGAACTTGCAGGTGCCTTGGTGGAAGAGTGGGGTAACATCTCACAGCAAGAACTGGCAAATCTGGTGCAGTCCATGAGGAGGCGATGCACTGCAGTATTTAATAATCTCTTGAAGCTAGGGGGCAGAAATCTTATGTTTGGAAAAATAACGTTCCCAATGTAAGCTGCCTATTTCTCAGGTCCAGATGCTAGAATATGCATAGAATTGACAGAGTAGGATAGAAAACACACTAAAGTTTCCAAAACTGTCAAAATATTGTCTGTGAGTATAACAGAACTGATTTTGCAGGTGAAAACCTGAGGAAATCCAACCCGGAAGTGACTCTTATTTTGAAAAATCACTGTTCCATTGCCTGCCTTTGGTCCATTTAAAGGGATATCAACCAGATTCCTTTTCCAATGGCTTCCTCAGGGTGTGAACAGTCTTTAGACATAGTTTCAAGCTTTTATTCTGAAAAATTTGCGAGATTTATCAAAACGCGTCAGTGGATAGACGGATGTCCTTCCATTAGTTCATGCATTTTATTTCTCTCCTGTATTGAATAGTTTACAGTCCGGTTGAAATATTGTCGATTATTGATGTTAAAAACAACCTGAGGATTGATTATTAAAAACGTTTGACATGTTTCTACGAACTTTACGGATACTATTTAGAATTTTCGTCAAGCCTTGATGACCTGCCTAAGGCTGTGGACATAACTGAACATAACGCGCCAAACAAATTGAGTTTTTTTTATATGAAAATAATCTTTATCGAACAAAAGGAACATTTATTGTGTAACTAGGAGTCTCTTGAGTGCAAACATCCGAAGATCATCAAAGGTAAGCGATTAATTTTATTGCTTTTCTGGCTATCGTGACCAATCTACATTGCTGCTAGGTGTTCTTAATGTTTTGTCTAGTGATCGATAAACTCACACAAACGCTTGGATTGCTTTCGCTGTAAAGCATATTTTCAAAATCTGACACGACAGGTGTTTTGCTATATTGCACTTGGGATTTCATGAATTTAAATATTTTTAGCAATTTTCTTTGAATTTGGCACTCTGCAATTCAGCGGTTGTTGATGAAAATGATCCCGCTAAAGGAATCCGTGCATCAAGAAGTTAATGCAGCTAGTGGCCACACTAGATACTGACTGTTACTTTGATTTTGACCCGCCCCTTTGTACAGGGACACATTATTCCATTTCTGTTAGTCACATGTCTGTGGAACTTGTTCAGTTTATGTCTCAGTTGTTGAATCTTGTTATGTTCATACAAATATTTACACATGTTAAGTTTGCTGAAAATAAACGCAGTTGACAGTGAGAGGACGTTTCTTTTTTTGCTGAGTTTATATTGTTTTAACAAAAGTAGTGCACTGGGCCTTTAATAGTGCTGTATTAGCGGACCGATGTAGACCTCTGCAACGCGAGCAAAAAAAATGACTTCCCGTGGCTATGAAACCTACCTGTTATTTTTGATTATAAACTCAATTTCGAATCACACATTAGGAATGTAACCAAAATAGCTTTTTACCACCTGAGGAACATTGCCACGGTGCAGTAGTTTCTCTCTCAGGCTGATACAGAGAGACTCATCCATGCTTTTATTACAAGCACGTTTGCCTACTGTAATGATCTCCTGTTTGGTCTACCCAAGAAAGCCATTGGTCAACTGCAAAACATACAGAATGTTGCAGCACGGGTGCTGACCAAGACCAGAAGGAGAACACAGATTACAACGGTTTTAAGGTCTCTACACTGGCTGCCTGTGAGTTTTAGAATTACTTGTAAGATTCTTCTATTGGTTTTTTAATTATGCACCCCGATACATGTCAGCTATGCTTATAAGTTATGTACCCAGTAGGTCCCTCCGTTCCTCTGGCACTGGCCTTTTAACTATCCCAATGCCTAGGACCAAGAGGCATGGAGAGGCAGCCTTTAGTTATTATGCCCCCAGCCTCTGGAATAGCCTGTCAAACTGGACATATTTAAAAGAGATCTTAAAACACATCGTTTTAGCTTTGCTTTTCCTAAGGGTGCTTTTTAGTCATTCCATTTTTATTGTTTGACAAAAAGCACACATTACAAATGTGTCGTAAATAAAAACAAACAAACCATGTAAAATAGGTAAAATAGGTACGGTCAGATATTCAGAAGGAGGCAGAAGGTTCGGGTGCATAAATGTTGATATTTACGCTTCTAAAAAAAGATTGCCGTTTTGAAACTGCAGTAAAAGTGCAGGAACTGCCGTCGAATGTGGTATTTTGGACGCAATAATTGCATAATAACTGCAGTGTACTGCACTCTGTGGTTATACGCTAAGGGTATTTACAGTGTTCAAGTAGTGGTATCCGGTAAAGATATTTACAAAGCCAAACTGGACGAATTGACTTACTGGTGATAAAATTAAAATAAAAACTTGGGCCTCAAGCAGCTTTACCCTGCACTACCTAGGTGCCTCCCCAGTTGATTTTTCAAAACAGAACTGAATTTCCACCTAAACTGGGCCACACACATCACACAAAACTGGCTAATACACACACATGTAATTATGTAAAAGAACCACATGACATAATATTTAAACATTCAAATATACTAACATTTCATAGCGATCAATCTACGAGACTTTGATCTATGAAACACTGGTCCATAGAGGGAATCAAAGTATCTTTGGATTCAGACTTGATTCAGGCTTCTTCTCCATTTTCTGAACCCACCCACTCAGGAGGGTCCTAGAGCCAAATAGGAGTTACACAAATAATTTTGGATAATTTCTTCTCAGCCAGCAGATAAGCTCCCGTCTAACCAACCTCCCCCATCCATACTTTTGAACACTGGGCTATGTGATATATGCGATAGCTGTTTAATGACATTGTGGAGATTGTCTACTTTGTAACACTTCCACTTTTATGTTTGTGGGTCATTGAGATTCATAACACATGTATTTATCTAAGGTGGCGCTAACAAAATCAGGTAATTAGCTAGCTAACACTTGTTGACAGCTAACATTACTGGCAAACATTAGCTGCTGCAGGCCAAAACAAATCTCTGTCAACGTAACTAGCTAAGCTTACCTTCACTGACTCGCGTTCATTCCTTGACACTGAAGTTGTCGGTGATGGTCGGTCAGTAACCCCCACACGGTAACCCTCGAAGTTGAAGATGGAGGGGCAAGCGGAGGGCTTCAATGTTTGACTTCCTTCCATTCAGAAACTCCCGCTTGCGACATCAAAAGTGCCCAAAATAAACGTTATTCAAGATCAAAATATTCAAAATAGAGATGTTTCTATGTTACATGCACATGTTTAGTATTAGTGGATTGAATTCATGTCGTTGCTTGTGTTTCCATTCCCCTTTAATGGAAACTCTACATGCATCAGGATAATAAAGAGGCTTTCACTTGTCCTGTGCTACCAATGGCCATCAAGGACAGGAGACAAGGAAAGCGAGGTAGTTTACTACTGAGACCCAGGACAAGCGTTGGTTTACAGTTCATTGAAGAAGTACATTTCCTTTTCCAATAGGGGGCACCAAAACACCATACCTCTCTATGGGCAGGTAAGTACAGACTCTTTAGTGGCATCATATATGCAACTACCAAGGACATTTGGTCTTTTAGTTCTTCATCCAAGTTCTCTTCCTCTCTTTCTGTTAATCCTATCTTCCATAGGGCCAGATCCTGAATTGCCCAGTGTGTGTGTGTGTGTGTGTGTGTGTGTGTGTGTGTGTGTGTGTGTGTGTGTGTGTGTGTGTGTGTGTGTGTGTGTGTGTGTGTGTGTGTGTGTGTGTGTGTGTGTGTGTGTGTGTGTGTGTGTGTGTGGACATGTGTGTGTGTGTGTGGACGTGTGTGGACGTCTTTAACTATACTTATGGGGACCAAAAATTCCCACAAGAATAGTAAACTAACAGAAATTTGATCAACTGGGGACATTTTGTTGGTCCCCACAAGGTCAAATGCTTTTTATAGGGGGTTTAGGGTTAAGGTTAGAATTAGTGTTAGGGTTAGAATTAGGTTTAGGGTTAGCAGCTAGGGTAGTGAGCTAGGGTTAGGGTTAAGGTAAGGTTTTTGGGTTAGGGTAAGGGTATGGGTTAAGTTTAAGGGTTAGGGAAAACAGGATTTTGAATGGGACTGAATTGTGTGTCCCCACAAGGTTAGTTGTACAAGACGGTGTGTGTGTATGTGACACATTGCTCTGTTGTGTCCAATTAAAACATCAGAGAGAAGAACTACAATGAACTACTTCCCTGTCATATAAAATCAATCACAAGTGTCCACACACACACAGAAACATGCACACAGACACAGACAGACAGACAGACACTCACACACAAGGACGGGTAAGGGTGCTAGTATAAAGGATCTGTCAGTGTGAGAGGGGACTGTGAGCAGGCGATGGCTTCAGAGTGTCTCTGGTAATGGGCTAAAAGGACTAGGGACATCAAAACGAGGCCTGGTGAAGGAGCTCAATTCAACTTGTCAGCATGACTATTCATTGGGCGGGAGAGGCGGCGCGCTTTAATTTCTCCATCTCGTCCCTTTGAGTGACTGTGTGTGTGTGTGTGTGTGTGTGTATGTGTGTGTATATGTGTGCATGCCTTTGTTTGTATGTGTGAAAATGTGTCTGTGTGTGAATTCATCAACATCAATGAGAGAGAGAGAGAGAGAGAGAAAGACAGAAACTCACCTCCTCCACTTCCATCTCTCTATCTATCACCATCTTTCACCATCCTCTCTCCCTCCCTCTCGTTTACACAGTGGCAGAGAGGAGTGTGGGTTTAATCATGGGGAGAGGATCTTCATATTCAGAGACTCGTAAATCTTCTATAAACTGTTCACTGCCGAGTCACTCCTTTAACCACTGACCCCTCACTCACCTGGAGAGGGGTCTCCCTCCCTGCAGACAAGGGCACCATAATAGCCTTCCCCTCACCTCACTTCCTCACTCTCTCCTCCTCTCTGGCTACCCATCACTTTTTCTCTACAACATTTCTCCCTTTAATTCTCTCACACCTCTCCAATATCATCTCTCTCTTTTTTTTGTTTTACTTTTTACCCCTTTTTCTCCCCAATTGGTAGTTACAGTCTTGTCCCATCTCTGCAACTCCCATACGGACTCGGGGAGGCGAAGGTCGAGAGCCATGCGTCCTCTGAAACACGACCCTGCCAAGCCACACTGCTTCTTGACACACTGCTCGGAAGCTAGCCGCACCAATGTGTCAGAGGAAACACCATCCAACTGGTGACCGTGTCAGCGTGCATGCGCCCGGCCCGCCACAGGAGTCGCTAGAGTGCGATGGGACAAACACTCCCCTAACCCGGACGATGCTGGGCCAATTGTGTACCACCTCATGGGTCTCCCTGTAACTGCCGACTGTGACAAAGCCAGGGATCGAACCCGGATCTGTAGTGACGCCTCTAGCACTGTGCCTTAGACCGCTGCACCACTCGGGAGGCCCCTCTCTCCCATTCTGCCTCTCAATCAGTCTATTCCTTGTTGGGTTCTCTTATTTCCTTTTGTTCCCACATAATCCTAACTACACTGCCCATAGTGGTATATTCAGTGCAATGCATATTTGATGGTTGTTATACAGGGGCTGTTTAAACTAGGGGGTCTCTAGTTAACAGTTAAGGAAACAGTTAATAATGATAAAGTCAAATAAGTGAATACTCCAGACTTATTCATACAGTAGGAGGAGAGAAAGATTGAGAGAGGGGAGATGTTAAAAGAAGAGAGAGAGAGTTGTATGAGAGCTGAGGTGTTGGAGTGGCTCCTGATCGTCATTAATAGCCGAGGTGCATTATACTGTAGATTCTGGTCATAAATAGTGTTTCGGGAAGTGAGGCAGGCGCTTTAACAGCCCTCTCTGGCGACATGTCAACGTTTAACGACAGTCACAACCCTGGGTGAAAGCACTGCTCCTATCCATAATTAACACACACACACACACACACACAAAGCTTCGCTAGCACGGCCAGTGTAGCAGACACTACCCTCTAGCTACGGATCCCTCAGGGCTTGAAACGAGGGAGGGTTCCTTTCTTTCTCTCTCTCCATCACAGTTCACATCTGGATGTGTCATCCTGCCCTGTCAGCCCTCACATCAGGACAGGTGACAAAGATCAATCTCTCTCTCTCTCTCTCTCTCTCTCTCTCTCTCTCTCTCTCTCTCTCTCTCTCTCTCTCTCTCTCTCTCTCTCTCTCTCTCTCTCTCTCTCTCTCTCTCTCTCTCTCTCTCTCTCTCTCTCTCTCTCTCTCTCTCTCTCTCTCTCTCTCTCTCTCTCTCTCTCTCTCTCTCTCTCTCTCTCTCTCTCTCTCTCTCTCTCTCTCTCTCTCTCTCTCTCTCTCTCTCTCTCTCTCTCCAATTAGCTAACGAGGCGAAGGAGCCAGACACGAGCAAAGGATTGATGGAGGGGAGCAACTTCTCCCAGCAGGCAGTGCTTACTCATGAGTTTCCATATTTTCTTTCCCTTTATCCAGGAGAGCGTTACAGAGGTGAAAGAAGACAGAGAGGGAGAGAAGGAGAGAGGTGGCAACCTTGAGAGGAGAGTAAAAGTTTGATTGCGCAAGAATTTCAAAAAGGATTACAAATGTCAATACACATGTTAGGAGACATCTAGTCCAACTTGTAAGTCGCTCTGGAAAGAGCGTCTGCTAAATGACTTAAATGTAAATGTAAATGTAGTCATGTCTGCCATAACATGACACGGACTGCCAGTTCCCCCACCAGCCGAAATGTTCAGGGTAGTAGAAGATGTCCTCACAATTGACCTTTGTTGTTTGTGTACTGTGTGTTTAGTTTCAGTGGTGATAGTGTATTTACAGTTTTTTACAATCACTTTGGCACTAATTTCAGAACCTTGTCATCATTTTTCAAAACTCAAGACACAAAACTCAAAACAGTCATCACTTGTAACACAGGCTGTCCAATGTTCAAAACATTGCATTGTGAATTCATATCTTTAAAGAAACCTTGCCCTTGCAGAATCATTGTTTCAAATAACTAGTTTATCATGAAATACCAAAGGAACATTAATTTAGATCACCCACACACAAGATACCGATAGATTCACTGTGTAGTTGTTCGTACAATCATTAAATATTGTAGTACAGAATATGTGACACATGTTTCATTACGCTACTACACGTAAATACATCACTGTAAAAGGACGAGTAGAGAGAATACTATAGAAGCAGTGGAATCATTTATTGATGAAATACAATAAAATCACAACATAGGTTTCTTTGAATCAAAGCAAAATAATTAGCTACAAAAAACTACAAAAACTACAGTAAAACGTCAACTGCAGTGTTCCTCACCTGGCTTACTGTAAAAAGCAAAACAATGGTTTGGTTACTGTACTTCTATATTTCCCTCAACCCTGTCTTGTGAATTTGGCCATAGGTTCTCATCCACATCACAATGGATGTTTTCATTAGCCAAACATCTTGGGAAGAATCTTCGGGCATGGCGAATCCAGGCCTGACACTGGTCTGCCGTGATGTCATTGCACGCGTCATCCATGGCCTGGAGAAGGGTGGCTTGTTCGTGAGGGCGCCAATCATATACCTTCCACCTCCATGTGGAGAAAAATTCCTCAATCGGGTTAAGAAAAGGAGAGTATGGGGGTAAGTACAGGGTGGTAAATTGTGGTTGGGCCTGAAACCATGCTTGCACCATTTGAGCATGGTGGAACCTGACATTATCCCACACAATGACATAGGTCATGCCATCAGCTCTACAGACCTGATTTAGCTCATCAAGGAAGGTTACATTCGGACAGCGAATGATGTGGCTGCCTGCAACTCAATATATAGAGTATATAGATGTTGTTCGACCAAACATTAGAACAGGCAAGATGAGTAATCTAAGCAACTTTGATCGCGGTATGATTGGTGATGCCACACATGGTGATTCCAGCATCTCAGAAACAGCTGCCCTCCTGGGATTTTTCCGCACTACAGTCTCTAGAGTTTACAGAGAATGGTGCGATAAACAAAACACATTCAGTGAGCGGCAGTTCTGTGGGCAAAAACACCTTGTTGATTAGAGAGGTCAGAGGAGAATGTCCAGACTCATTCAAGCTAACAGAAAGGCCACAAATGCTCAAATAACAGCCGTTTAAAACAGTGGTGTGCAGAAGGGCATCTCTTAACGTACAACACCATGAATAATTCAGGCTGTTGTGGAGGCAAAAGGGGGTCCTACTCAGTACTAGATAGGTGTACCTAATAAAATGGCCGGTGAGTGTACAGTAATGTCAGATTTGAAAACATGGTCTGGAAAAGTGGTACATGGGACCATAGAAACAGTGTCTAATAAAGAATGATGATGAAATATTACAGCCATAGATAATGTAGTCCAATTGGTTCGGTACATGGGATCATAGAAACAGTGTCTAATAAAGAATGATGATGAAATATTACAGCCATAGATAATGTAGTCCAATTGGTTCATGTTCTACGGTAATTGGTGTCAATGGATCTCGTTATCTTGAAACTTTCATGATCTAAACATGGAATATTGTTTGTCAGTTTCCATAAAACTATGCATTAAGAGTAATGCAACAGTTACGAATCATTTTGAGCCGTTGTATCAATTGATAGTTAGATCATTGTAATGGAATGAATAGACAGTCATTTCAGATGTAAATGTGTGAATTTCATTTTCAAATGGTAATACTTTGATGTTAAGTTGGGTCATTTTGAACCGGTGATTTTAGTTCAATGAACAAATGATCTTATCTTTGTGTATTGTATCCAAGCAATTGGAAAAAGTGTTAGAGTTTTGAAAAATGTGCATTTTGATCATTGGTTGTGAGTGTTGTGTCTCAAGTTTTGAAAAATGACATCAAGGTTCGGAAATTAGTGCCAAAGTAATTGTAAAAAACTGTAATTTGTCTTGCAACCACATGGGAAAGAAACTGACAGAATGCACCTTTAAATCTAAGTGTAATTACCTTTACTTAGCGAGGACACTGTGTGGATGCGTTGACTGGCCCATGGTTGGTGTCGAGACCCTGACATTTACGCTGACATTTGGGAGGAATCTATAAATGTCCACCGTCAGGAAAGGTGACGTCCTATCCTGTCACTGAAGGCAGGGTCGTGAACCTTGACCCTGAGGGCATAAGTGATCTAGAACGGAAGTGTGTGTGGCAGCAATGTCGAACGATGTGTGTGTGTGTGTATTACAGTCAGGTCACCTTGGTGTTCTGGTAGAAGTGGGTCAGGATCAGAATACCTCTCTTCCCATCTGTGCCACTGGAATACCATCCAACCTCCTCAACTGCAGAGGAAACCAGGAGAGAGGAGAGGAGAGGAGAGGAGAGGAGAGGAGAGGAGAGGAGAGGAGAGGAGAGGAGAGGAGAGGAGAGGAGAGGAGAGGAGAGGAGAGGAGAGGTGGATGGAAGATAGACGGTCAAAGGGGTAAAGGAGAGTAGGATGTTAGGAAGTCAAGATCATGGCCGGAAAGAAAAGCAGCCTTGGTCCCTGAGGAGCAGCTGCCTGTGTCTATAAGTCAGTGTGTATCTGGTGACTTTAGACCCATCAGCTGTCTGAACGTAGATATAAAAGCTGTGTGCTCTCAACTGTAATGGATTACCTGGCCAGGCTGTCTCCCAACCCGGCCCTGTTTGACTAGACCCTGTACACACACACACACACACACACACACACACTAACACACACACACACGAATGTGAGTAGATAGTGAGAGGCTGCCAAAAGCCTCCAGGACCTCTGGAAGGGCAGATTAATATCCACACTGACTGATGGTAAAAATGTCAAGGAACGACGTATACACACATACAAACACACACACACACTGTCTGAACCGCCAGTGGGCCAGCGGGGCCAGAGAGCAACCTTCTGCCAAGTGACACACACATGTAGCTGACCGACTGCCAACACACACACGCACACGCACACTCACACACCTGCAGCCAGCACACACACAACTTTACCCCTCAACAATCTGACCCCCCCTAAGGCAGTGCATGATGATTGCAGTCATTTTCCCCTGTCACCCCACAACTGGTCACACTATCAGTCACATTGTATGATGTGTTGGCTATGGCTGAATTCATCACGTCTGCTGATACTATTATAATCCTATACTATCATTATTTATGAAGTAACACCATTCAAACAGACATGCACATTTGCCTGTCTAACATGGTGTTACAGTCTTTTTAAATAGGGTTGAGGAATACAACAATTTGACCAAAGGTCTGCATTGCTGCCCACTAATGGCGAAAGTGCATAAAGATGGCGGAATTCAGATATGACGTCATTGTTTTAGCACTACCCACAGAGTTCTTAAACTCTGCCTTGCGATATGGTTCAATGTGCCAATAAATCAACACAATCTACTTCAAATGGTTGGCGTCTTCAAGCTAAAAGTGGGATCATGTATATTCTGTGACAAAAAAAAAATTGTAATGGAGAGCAATGTACAATACGGAGGAATTTGTGGTAAATGCATGGGTTCCACCATCTTTATGCACCTTCAAGTACCTGCCCCGTTCAGTCCAGTGGGCTGTGAACTCCACCCCTGTTTCCACAACCCACCCACTTCCCCCAACCATACCACCCAATCCCTTCCCCCCTACCGGCCCATCCCCCAGCATTTCCCCTTATTTACCAGAGGAATGCGGCGGCGTGACAGTTTAGGCCTGATGGATGGCTGTGCCAGCGGAGGGGAGATAAACAGGCAGCTGATGGATCTGCTGCCGGCCCGGTGAAGACATCACACCGCACGCTTCAGCCTGTCGCCAGAGAGCTCCGAGCCACGGGTGTCCGGAGGGCGGCCATTTTGTGTCCATGTGTGCCAGCGCTGGGTCCTAATCGCTCCCTGCATCTCTAGTTGAAAAGGCCCCAACTAATGAACCAGTTTCACAAGCCCAGAGAAGCTGATTATGATTGGAGAGGTCCTACTGAGCTGGTACTGGTCCAAGTGCCCCTCTCATATGCTCTCTCTCAACCCTCCCTTCCCGTTATATGCCCAAATAAAAATATTTGGTTTTGTAGTTGCCTGTAATTGTCAGTAGAGAGCACTGTTAGCCTGCTCTTGAGGTCTGGCTGAAGTGGATGTGTTCAAAGATCAGTGAGGAGTACTGCGAGCGGTAGTACTTACATGTTGTTATAGAGTCAGAGAAAGATACAGAGGGAAGGATATATCTTAAATTCGTCTCCATAAAATGTGCGGTTGTCTTCTCTCGTCTTGGGCTTGAATTAAGCTAATTCATTTTTTAGATGAATTTCACTGCAAGTATCTTGAGCAATTCAGGTGTTTTATTTGGATCGAGTGCTGTTTTGGCAGATAAAAAATGTAACCCTAAGAATGGCAAATGAATCATTGGGTCCTCATTCAAAATAACACTTTCCCAAGTAATACATGTATTTATTATCTGCCAAAGTACTAACCGTATGGATCACTTATGAGATTGAATTCTGCTCTTACTGTATGGTCTCAGATGTAGTTAAAACGTAAAAGAGACCAGTGACTGACTTTTTACTGTCATCATACTGTGTTATTCACCATTAGATTTCCATAACAAATCCAATGTTGTAAATGGATCACTGTCATGTCATCCCTTTTATATAATCATAAAATAAAGACCGGTCGGTCCTTAAAGGTTTATAGTTGCTAACCATCCGCTACTGCTACTCTCATAATCTGTCAAACGTCCACGCTGGATATTGACAGGGCATTACAAAGGACTGCACTCTGCCTACATCCTTATCTGACAAAAACCCTTCATCCCGGTTTTAAAACGTTCACTTTGAAAGAGTTAGGGATCAAATATCATGCAACATATTATCATCACATCACGCTGACCTGTCTGTGATTATCAACTACATCATGATCAGTATCACTAATTCACAAGACTCAAGACTCACACAATGCTCATCCAACCAAACCTTTTAACAGACTGGATAGCCACTGGATCCATGACTCACAGTTGTTACATCACCGTAGGCCATTTAAACACCTTCAGTGTATACAATTTCATGTTGAATGTATTGAGATATGTACTTGATATCATAACAAGTATACACTTGGAATGGCCTCAATCTGTTATCACCATTTTAAAATACTCTCTCTCTCTCTCTCACTCTGTCTCCTTTTTGCCTTTCTCTTCACATCCCCCTCTCTCTCCATAAGGATGTGTGAAACCTGCACCCAGTGACGGTACGGGAACTTTTTTTTACAGGAGGGCTGTGGCGCTAGGTGCTAGTCGTGAAGAGAGTCGCCTAATTAAAAAGCACATGAATATGCATGACACACTTGTACTGCTCGCACTAATTACATATTCAGGGATGTTTGTCGGAGGCAGCGCGAGTCGAGGCGGTGGCGTGAGTGGTGCTCGCTGATGTCTAACTTAGCCCTGCGTGCTGACAGAGAGACGCGGGGAGTCAGGACATCTCAATAAAACCATAACACCACGGTAGCAGGAAGCAGGTTCTACAAGGCTACAGAGGCTGTACCTTAGGACATTCCCGGTCCACACAGTGAAACATTGACAAACTTTAAAAGAGGAAAATTGTGAACTATATAGCAGCCCAGATGTATGGCTAAATGTAGCCATGCTTATGTCTGATCAAGTTATCGAAGAAAATACATAAACTAAGAGAAAAGTGTTATAACTGCGTATACTATACTACACTTTGTAAAAGAGTATTAATTACATAGGCTATTCTACTTGATGTTACTCATCTAGTATTATCACTAATATGTAATGTAAATTGGGACCCAACATTCGGAGAAATTCTAAGAAGAAGGAGAAAGAAAGAGAGGAAGATGGAATTAGAGGAAGATGGAGAGAGAGGGGAAGAAAGGAAGGGAAAAGGGGAGTTATATGGTGGCAAATATGATAGACTGGCTAATCACCACTTTGCCCTGCTAATGTGGAGCCCCTGTGGCAACAGAACATGTTTTATTCAGAGACTTATTACATTCCAGTCCAGACTGATATTTAGCAGCAGGGTTGGGGAGTAACTGATTACATGTAATTAGTTACATATAATCTGATTACATAAAAACTGTAACTGCAATCAGTTTCGTTACCAGCAAATATATTGTAATCAGATTACAGATATATTTTTTAAACTAGATGATTACTTATTGGATTACTTTTAAATTCAGAAAGGATGTTTGCGAAAAAAATAACATTATGACAACTTCCACAAGTTTAAGTTTGTTCTACCTGAATGACTCCGAATACAAGTTAGAGACCACCATGATGACACACCAAATGCATTTGTTGGATCCTTTTTGTCTTCTTCTAATGCCTCTGAAGGGGAAAGTAATCCAAAAGTAATCAAATTACGTTACTGAGTTTGGGTAATCCAAAAGTTACGTTACTGATAAACATTTTGGACAGTGTAACAAGTAACTGTAATGGATTACATGTAGAAAGCATCATACCCAACCGTGCTTAGCAGTTAGCGCGACTAGAATTAGCCCACCGATAGTCAGTTAACATTGTAGCATGCTAACCGTTCTGGTCTTAATAAAACATAATAAAGGAACATTTCATTTAGACCTTAGTAGGCCTACACCAGCATCAGACAGACAGATCGTTCTACTCCCTATGGCAGCACAAGCACTACAAGAGGGGAGGAGGAAAAACGTAGATGGAGGAGAACGTTAACTGAATGGAGCTCAGAAGGAGCAGAGGTAAGAAGATATGACTGCAAGTAAGGTAGATTTGCGGCAACAGAGGGCTGTGTGCTAATATTTTATGGTGTGTGTGCGTGCATGTGTGTGTTTATATGTGTGTGTGTGTGTGTGTGTGTGTGTGTGTGTGTGTGTGTGTGTGTGTGTGTGTGTGTGTGTGTGTGTGTGTGTGTGTGTGTGTGTGTGTGTGTGTGTGTGTGTGTGTTAGGCATTATGTGGGTACATGCTGGCCATATGGAAAAGACAATGAAGTAGAGTAATTAAAACAGAACAAAGAGAGAAGTGCAGCACCATAATTAGAACACTGATTAATCAGCTGATAATTTTATCTTGATTAATGTGACTGATTTTCTCTCCGTATTGACCCCAGACAGTCGGGCCTGGTCCAATTAAATTTAAATTATGCTGCAGAAATCTGTCCAGTCCCCCCTCCACACCATCTCCCCTCTATCCAACCCCCTTCCCCAAATCATGTCACATGCTGCGTTTGAATTGTTTTAGAATAAACATAATGTGGGAAGCAGTGGTTTTTGGTTTTCATTTTGTAAGACACACACAGACACTCCTGCATACACACACAAACACATACATTACGTTATATTGGAATTTAATAAGTTTTAACAACACCAAATGTTAAAATTGCGAGTGACTGATAGAGAGAGCATTTTTCTGGATTTAATGGAGCCTTAGCCATGTTCATAACAGCATCTATGTTTTGTGTACATGTCTTATTCTGAAAACCCGAAAGCATCTATCTGTGAAGCCGATTTGATGAATGGAAAGGTTACAATGTTGCCCGTTCTCTGCAATAGGCTAATCATCTTTCATTTTGAACAATGACATACTAGCATTGGGCTATTCTTCTCTCAACACCTCAAAATGCCATTAAAACATGTGAGTGACTTCAGCATGCCACTGTCCCCTTGGTCCGTCCCTCAAACCCTTCCCCCTCTGACACCACCTCCATCAAAGCAAGAACCAATCTCTCCAATATTACACAATGGCAGGTGCATTTATTCTGTCAATTAAAATGCGGGGAGGGAAACAGTTGGAGGGCTAAATGAGAGAGCTGCTCTCCTCCCATCCTCCCATCCCTCGCTCCTCTCCTCTTCTCTCTGTCTGTTTTTTGGCCTGGGCTCAGCTGACTGGATGAGGGCCAGGTCCTGGAGAGTGACTTTGGGCCTAGCTGCCAACGCATGGTACCCGTGCCAGCCCTTGTGCCAGTCCCCCAGCAGCCCTCTCTCTCCCCCTGGCCTTGCTGCCTGGCAGGCTGGCTGCTCTGGCTACTGTGGTTGCTATGTAGTGGAGGGCACCGCTGCTGTCACACAGGGTCCCCAGCGGGAGTGACCGGGGCCAGGGTGTTAATGCCTTCAGATCTGGTTAAGAGCACAGTGACAGCTCTATTACCGATGGGGGGAAGGAGGAAGAGGAGGAGGAGAGACAAAGGGATAGAGAAGGGGGAGGAGGCTAGGGCAGTGCTAACACATATGCAGGTATGGGCTTTGCGGACACGTGTACACAAGCCTATGTGAGCACAAAAACGTATGGAAAATCTCAAAGGATTGCACATCAACAGCTCAGCAACAACAGCCAATACAAGATGCACTGACAGTCCAACACAACTCTGCTATGAGAAGATTTGAAGACCTGAGTGAAGGAATGTGCTCGTGGAAATTCTTGAAACATAGACAATTATCCACCCCGGTTGCTCTGAGAGAGTGAAAAGAGAGAGACACAGAGAAAGAGGAGGAAGAAAAGGACCCTGGGATGAAGTCCAAATTCAACGCTTCCCGCCTCATTTCCTGTGACCTACATGAGGCATCTGATGGTTTCATTTTTGCCAATCACAGTCCAGTTACCGTTTACAGTCTCCACTGGGACCACAAAACTAACCGTCCATTTTAGCTGGTACATTTAATAGTTGATGTGTCAACTGTGAGACCGAAAACATTCGCACGATGAAATGTTTGTTACGATACACGCACATGTATAGTTAACATGGATCACACAGATGATTTGATTTTAAACAAGACTCAGATAAGGCTTGACTACATTTCAGTAAGTAAACCTCAAACATATTTACTGGCTAGCAGTTCCTCAAAAGCAAGTAACGTCTGCCCAGCATCCACATGCCTCTGCCCTGAATGTCTCTTGCTGTGCCAGTCTGGTTAGTCAATAAATAAATGATGAAATGTGAAATGAATAAAAACATGAATGACTGTGGCGATGACACCCAGTGACAGCGTTGAGATGGGAATTAGGTCCAAAGCAGCTCTAAAGCTGGTTATGGGCATGGGCCCCACTAACGAGCCGTGAGATTGAGTTTGACACGTCGGAGAACAGGTGCTTGTTTGTTTCATGAATAAAAGGACTCGGCAACGTACTGCCCAGTGCCAAGCCAGTGCAAAAACACAACAATGTCCCCCCCCAAAAAAAATGATTTAAATTGAGCTAATGAAGAAAACATGCTTTCTGGAGGTTTATCCGTCTCCCTAGCTTCGTTCTTTATGCCGTGCTAGTTTGCTGTTATCCCGTTCACAACGCTCTTCAGATATTCTAATATCCGCCGGCGCATTTTGGGCGCAGGTGTGGTGATGTGGGCAATAACAAGCTCTGAGTAATTACCACAGCTATATCCATAACAGCCCTAAACCCCCAAAGTGTGCTCTGTACCCCTTGCACCCCTCCTCCATTCCTCCACCCCAACCCCCCCCCCCCCCCCTTCTCTATCTTCGCTAAATCACAGAACTGGGCTTCGGTCCAGGCCCGGCGCTGCCCAGTTAGAGGTAAATAAAGCCGTGGATCCTCGTGGGGACGCTCTAATGTCGGCGTTAATTGTGAGTTATGGGTAAACATGGCAGGACTGCCGAGGTCAGACCTGTCAGCAATCAGACTTTTCAGGAGGAATTTACGAGACGCTTCCTGTTTATCCCGGAGCGGGCAGAATTAGCTCCTGGGTCTGTTGTTGTCGTTTTTGTTTTTGCACTTGTTCGCTCGTGTCAATAGCTTCCTTCCTGGCTGTCCTCCAATGGTTGCAGTTAAAACTGAATTTAACGACGCCATTCAGTTCTGTAGCTATGGGAAATACAGACATGCAGTACAATGGAATACAGCAGAGGAGGGGTATCTCAAACCCTCGCAATGTCTCTGGCTCCAGGTGGAATGATACCCATAACACCACTCGGGATGGGCTATTTATCTCTCTGAACCATTGAACACTCAGAAATCAGTGTCCATGTCTCCATTCCCCATTAATATGCCTGGAACATGCCAGGTGCCATACAAGAGACTGTATCAGATTATGTGCTGTGCCAGACTAGAATAATCTGGTTTGGATAGGAGGTCAACACACGTTGGTACTACTGTAAAGCCAGGAAGAGAGAGATGGAGAGAGAATGAAAGAGAGAAGAGTGGTGAAAATGATAAAAAATAGAAAACAGAAAGTAGATGTAAAGTAGGTGGCAGAGAAAGTGAAAGAAAGAGAAGTGATAGTGAAAAGGTGAGGGGAAAAGTGAGAAAGGGAGAGTAAAGTGGCAGACACACCACAGATGAGAGAGAGAGAGAGAGAGAGAGAGAGAGAGAGAGAGAGAGAGAGAGAGAGAGAGAGAGAGAAACAGGTCTGTAGCAGGAAGCAGGGTATGAGGTAGCATTACTTTAGTTAACAGCTGTGCAAACAGCACTAATGCCAGCTTCTGCTGGGCCATGCGAGTCCATACACAGCTAATAATACCAAACCTCCCTCTGCTTCTCCCAAGGCCCCGAGTTAAACAGAGATACAGCGCGCCACAAATGATGGCTTCAAATTAGTCTCGAATTAGCATAATCGGCTGATGAAGATCCACGCACAGGGGAGAAGAGTTAGGAAAGTTACAAACACACAATAGTTGTGATGCGTTTTAATATCATGACTATGAGCTAGGAGTTACTACCTTAAGACTAGTCCAAACCGCCCCTCTCCACCTGCGCCAGAGTCCTCTCCACCTGCATCTACTCCAATGACCCTGCCTCCCGCGACCTCTCGACCTGCCAGCGAACATGAAAGAGATCCTCGGTCCTGTAAATACATCGAAATATGTAAACTACGCCAGTGAGTCACACGGCATAAATCATACATAATACACAAAGGACATCACAAGCAAAGCAGGAGAGAGAGCGGCTTCCCTCCTCCTTCGGGAGATAAATAATGCATTGAAAATACGGAAGAGCTTATTTATCTGTGGCTTGTGAGCTTCTTCACGGGCAAATTATTCCTCGGGATTGACTGATAGTTCAATATAAGCGACGGAAACCACCGGAGGTATAGTTCATTTTTCTCACCGTGCTTGAAGCTTAATTGCAGTACTGGCTGTAGTGTCAAAAGGATTTTGAATGGGTGTGAGTCTGATTAGATGAAACCAACTACCTCTTGGTAGATACCAGGACCCACACAGATTTCTAGATGCTGCATGTCTGCTAGATTATGACCATATCAACATCCTACAATATATCAACATCCTACAACATATCAACATCCTACAATATATCAACATCCTACAATATATCAACATCCTACAATATATCAACATCCTACAATACTGTTTGGATGTGTGACTTCTCCTGATGTGAAACCTCACTTGATTGTAGGAGAGTCATGAACAGTTTGAACCCAGACCAGCTGACTTGCCTGAATGTCACGTCGCACGTCAGTCTGTAAGCAGTAAGAAAGCTCTCTGCACTGTGATCAATGGAAGACCTGTTATTAGCCAATCAAAAAAAAACTACTGGGCCTGCATTGCACAAATAAAGAATGAAGCAAATACAGAAACCGTGATAGTGACCCCATGGTCTGTATGACCACATGTGCGTGTATCTGTGTGTGTAAGCAGCATGTGTGTGTGTGTGGCTTTAAAGGCTTGCTGATTCCAGCAGTGATACAAGTTTGAAAACTCACCTCACAAGCAGGTGACTCATCACCGCCACCAGGCCGTGCCATGCGGAGGTGTGATCCTCACCTCAGCAACACGAACCGTAGAGAGGTGAGAGGACAGCACGGAATTAGCTACAGCAATTAGTGCCACCGCAACACACAGGGATGCTGCTCGGTAAGGCGGAGGTGTTTTAGCCCGCAGGTTAAAACAGATACTGTGTTTAACAGGAACCGATGAAGGTCTCAGGTCTCACTGGGTTTAGTGTCAGAAGGGAGATGTCGTCAACCCGAAATGTATATTTTTAACAGCGGCAACACTTGAAAGAGATTGGTGGATTTTATTAGAGGCTCTGGTGGTGTGGAGAGTGTGTCAGTTGTAACCTGGTGGCAGGTCATGTGTGTGAGCATGTGTGTGTGGGTGTGTGTGCGCACGCGACGCTGTGGTCACAGGTGAGTGTCATGTGTGATGATTATTATTACTGTACACCTGCTCCGCTCCTGCAATTAACTTTGGATATGCAAATGAGGCGTATTGCATCATGAAGCCCTCTCTCCTCCCCTACAGACAAAAGGATGTTCATCTGCTGGATCTAATTAAGATAATGAGAGAGGGAGGGAGGGAGCGAGGGATGAAGAGACAAGAGGAAGAAGGGGGTAGAGAGAGGAGGAGGATGACTTGGTTGAGAGGAAGAGTGTTGAAAAATTGAAATATTGTGGTGATGAGAGATAAGATACTAAAACAACGGGGTGAAGTTGTGAGGAAATATCATTGTGTGTGTGTGTGTGGGTGAGTGTGTGTGTGTGTGTGTGTACGTGTGTGTGTGTGTTTAATAACCTTTTCTCTGTCCTGTGCTCTGCTCTGGTGGTCCCCTTCATGCCAGCTCTGATAGGAAGGGATTGATGAAGTGTTGGAGGGAGGGAGGAAAGGAGGAGGATGAGAGGAGAAGAGGTTAGGGGAGAAGATAGCAGGTGTTCTGACAAGGACAACAGCCTTCACACAAGCATGCCAGACACACACCCCACACAGACAACACGCACACACACACACACACACACACACACACACACAACATGTCTGCAGGGTTGGGTAGGTTACTTTCAAAATGTAATCTATTACAGTTACTAGTTACCTGTCCAATCTGTTATGCAACTTTACCCATACTCAGTAATGTAATCTGATTACTTTACCCTTAAGCGCGATTAGAAAAATACAAAAAGGTTCCATCAAATGCATTTGGTGTGTCATCATAGTGGTCTCCAACTTGTGAAAAGACTCGCTCAGGTTGAACAAACTTAAACTTGTACTGTATTTTTTTGTTCTCACAAAACATGAACTTAAAAGTAATCCTAGAAGTAATCATGACGTTTTTCTGAAGTATCTGTAATCTGATTTCAATATTTATGCTGGTAATGTAACTAATTACAGTTACAGTTTTATTGTAAACATATTACATATCCCCAACCTACATGCCTGATAATGTCTCCCCTCCCATCCGCAGGGATAGTATCATCACCTGGTTCTATCACACACAGGGTCAGACAAATATCCCTAAAAACACAAGTCACACATGTTAACATCGAATGTGACCTCACACCAGATCACAGACTCAGATATCACACTTTAACACTATTAACAAGATACAGCACCCTTAAGCAAAGGCACCAAACTGCACAATATAACTTGCTCTATTTGATTTCACCCAGTGTTCCAGTGGACATTGAATTGTGTGTCTTGTTTTTCGTGATCAAATGTTTATTGATTTGGTGAAAAAAACATAACATCTTGTGTTTTTGAGTACACATTACTATTCCTTGAAAGTTCCAGAGAGTACTAACACACATTGTATAGTGTTTGATACTGAACTAAAGTATGAGACCGGAAGCTCTCCCTCGCCTTTTCTCTCTCTCTCTTTCTGAAATACAATACAATACAAATCTCTCCGTCCGTCCCTCTCTCCCCTCTCTCTCTCTGTCAAATCAACTATAGTTTTTCCCAGCAAACGGCTCCTCTCTCCATTCTCCTGCCTGCTTTTAATCTCTGTATTCGGGGTGACTGATTGGGTAGGGAATGAGCAGCTTATTGGATGCAAGGGAAACAAATTGCAGTTCTAAGTGTGCTGCCATGCTACCAGACTAGAGTCGAGATGAAGCATCTCGCCAGCACTCTACCCAGCGTGGCGAAACACAAAACACAGCCTTCATTTGGACTACTGCCAGCTCAATCACTCTTACAGTATATACACTGATGAGCACACACACACACACACACATCGATATGAACCAATGCGGTTACACACACACACACACACACACACACACACACACACACACACACACACACACACACACACACACACACACACACACACACACACACACACACACACACACACACACACACACACACACACAGACATATAGACATACACACACACACACACACACACACACACACACACACACACACACACACACACACACACACACACACACACACACACACACACACACACACACACACACACACACACACACACACACTCTCACAGATAAACATGCACAGTCAAACACATACAGTGCATAGCTTTTCTTATGTCTTTTGTGAACCTACAGCAATGACCCTCAAGTTTTCTATGCAAGGCCCTTGAGTGTATCTGGTCACTGACCTGGTAGAGACAGCACACAACAGCAGTGCTTGAAATCCGTCGCTGAAGCCATTCAACAGCACTCATCTATAGCAAACGTGCTGTAAAGATACTAGCTTTCGATGAAAGACATGAACATGCGAGGACCTGCATTGTAAATATTGCATTCAATTCCATTTAACTTAATCAATGCAGTAGTTAATGTAAAGTCAAAAGTCATCATAGGAAACAAAGGGCACTTCTCCTGTGTTGAATTTTAGTTCATTGCCATGACTGGAATTGAAGCCAACCCTGGTAAATATCAAAGTTCTTTAGCTAGGATTATACCGTATTATTTCGTACCCTGAAGTAATTAAATGATCTACATGCCACATTATTTGTCACCGAACAAACAAAACAACCCTACCTTTTTCCCCCCTCCTCTCTCCCCCTCCTCTCTCCTCGTCCTCTCCTACCCCTCCTCCTCCTCTCTCCTCCTCCTCTCCTACCCCTCCTCCTCCTCTCTCCCTCCTCTCTCCCCCTCCTCCTCCTCTCTCCCCTCTCCCCCTCCTCTCCCCCTCCCCCCCCTCCTCCTCCTCCTCCTCCTCCTCTCTCCCCCTCCTCTCTCCTCCTCCTCCTCTCTCCCCCTCCTCCTCCTCCTCTCTCTCCTCCTCCTCCTCCTCTCTCCCCCTCCTCCTCCTCTCTCTTTATTATTCCTCCCTCTTCTTTTGCGGTGTGATGAACACATGTGGCAGTTTTGTGGTGTCTGTGTGAATGTGTGTGGCACGTGACTTTGTTAATGACAATCTGTCTGCGCTCTCACATTTCTCCCTTCAGCTCCACCACTTGATGAAGTGCGATGCCTTTCCTTTTGTTGCCCTTAATCGGGGCTTATCGTCTTTACTGGGAGATCAATATACTTTATGAATTATCTGGCCTCCGTCTATTTGTACAGCCTCTGCTAACTCATTAGCATGCTGCCTTTATTAGCTGGAGCCGCCGGTGTCGTTGGACCATCCTGTGTGTGCGTGTGTGTGTGTGCGTGTTTTAATGTGCTGGAGAATATGTGTGCAGGTATGTGATTGTTAGACGATAGCCAGTGTTTTAGTGTGTGCATAGTATATTTTTGTGTTTTCCTGTGTGTGTGTGTGTGTGTGTGTGTGTGTGTGTGTGTGTGTGTGTGTGTGTGTGTGTGTGTGTGTGTGTGTGTGTGTGTGTGTGTGTGTGTGTGTGTGTGTGTGTGTGTGTGTGTGTGTGTGTGTGTGTGTGTTCCTTAGGTACAGTGACTATGACTCCCGCTATAATTAATAAGCTGCCCCTCAGCTCTGATTAAACTCGGATCTCTCCACCAGTCTTCTCCAGGCCTTCCCAGCCTAGTCATACCCACCAGGAACAACCACACAACCAGGAAAACCAGTACAACTATAGGTCTAGGAAACACAAGAAAGCCAGGAAGGAGGAGAAGTAGCTATGAGATACTTTCAAGACCCCCACAAACCTCTGGGAGGTGTTAACCCACTTAAACTTACAGTATTACCCCATGCGCATATATAATATTGATATGAATATAAAATAGAAATATGCAGCTACATATTCATGAACAAAATAACAGTGATATTTACTGCCACTTTATTACAGTGCGTGTGATTGCCCTTTATATGACATCAAGTCAATAAGATCTATTAGAACGCTTTAATAAAGAGGTTTCTCAATGCTGAGAAGCTCCTTCTCAGTGTAATCTGTAATAATTGTAGCCGTAATAAACCTGCAAACAGAGAAAAAGGTCAGGGCTTTGGGGGAAAGATGGAGGGAGGTAAGACAGACATAGAGAGAGTGAGAGAGAGAGAGAGAGAGAGAGAGCGGTAACATAAAGCTCATCGCACATCTCTCACTGACCACAAGTCTCTGCTGTTGCATCACTTTTGTCTCCCCTTCTGTGTAGTCACTGAAACTCAACTACAGTCACTCTACCTTTGCTGTATTAGAAGGCTCTATGACTAAGCGTTTCACGATGTTCTAAGGCACAACGTGTCACAAGCAGCACGGCATAGGCTATTTCTAGCCTATAGGTGTGAGACTATTACGAGGTTACTAGGTCTCATTGTCAATGATCTCAAACTTAGACATACTTGTGAAAACAATATGGATTTTTTGGGCATTATACCTTTCTCTTTATTCAGAGATATGAATTAAAGTCACACTCTAGTACAAGAAACTACTCGTTCCAGGTTCTTGAAGTGAAACTTTGAAGCAAACTTTTATCGCAATGTAAAACAAAAAAATATCACGAGGCTAATATCACACAGCGCTGAATCACAATTCGAGCAAACATGCCGCCAAGTTGAAACTAATGAAGTCTTTAATTTGGTTATAGATTATTAATGTCAGAGACACTCTGCGATTAATCACGTTATAACACCCCTGTGTGTGTGTGTGTGTGTGTGTGTGTGTGTGTGTGTGTGTGTGTGTGTGTGTGTGTGTGTGTGTGTGTGTGTGTGTGTGTGTGTGTGTGTGTGTGCGTGCGTGCGTGCTTGTGTGTGTGTGTGAGTGTGATGGGTGAGCCTCTGCTGGTAGTAAGATCACATACATTTTAAAGAGCTGCCATTATCGCTGTTGGTTACTCCGTCCCCCATCAGAATCTGCACAAACCATTTTCATTCCAAACTCATTAATATGCAAACTTATTTAAATGAGATTGTAATTAAGCATCTACTGAGTGGGAACCCTTTTCATGATAATTTATGATAAACTCACAGCACCTTTGATTGAGATTGATTTTTGGTGCAGGGAAACCGTCATGAATACAAAGATGCACCTGAAAGACCTGGAAGAAATACAACATTTTTAACATCTAACTTATTTCATGGATGATTGTGCCACAATCATCTGAGAAGAATAATACACTAATACAATACTGTAGATTGTTATGCATAATATACAGTGGTTTGCGAAGTATTCACCCCCTTGGCATTTTTCCTATTTTGTTGCCTTACAACCTGGAATTAAATTAGATTTTTGGGGGGTTTGTATCATTTGATTTACACAACATGCCTACCATTTTGAAGATGCAAAATATTTTTTTATTGTGAAACAAACAAGAAAAAATACAAAACATTTGAAAAGTTGAGGGTGCAAAACTATTCACCACTCAACAATTTCCCTGTATTTAGAGCCATCCATCATTCCTCCAATTATGACCAGTTTCCCAGTCCCTGCAGATGAAAAACTTCCCCACAGCATGATGCTGCCACCACCATGTTTCACCATGGGGATGGTGTTCTCGGGGTGATGAGAGGTGTTGGGTTTGCGCCAGACATAGCCTTTTCCTTTATGGCCTAAAAATTCAATTTTAGTTGACCAGAGTACCTTCTGACCAGAGTACCTTCTTCCATATGTTTGGGGAGTCTCCCACATGCATTTTGGCAAACACCAAACGTGTTTGCTTATTTTTTGTCTGACCCCTTTTCTGTAAAGCCCAGCTCTGTGGAGGGTACGTCTTAAAGTTGTCCCATGGACCGATACTCCAATCTATGCTGTGGAGCTTTGTAGCTCCTTCAGGGTTATCTTTGGTCTCTTTGTTGCCTCTCTGATTAATGCCTCCCTTGCCTGGTCCGTGAGTTTTGGTGGGTGGCCCTCTCCTGGTAGGTTTGTTGCAGTTCCATAATCTTTTCATTTAAAAAAAATGGATTTAATGCTGCTCTGTGGGATGTTCAAAGATAATTTTTTATAACCCAACCCTGATCTGTACTTCTCCACAACTTTGTCCCTGACCTGTTTGGAGAGCTCCTTGGTCTTCATGGTGCCGTTTGCTTGGTGGTGCCCCTTGCTTAGTGATGTTGCAGACTCTGGGGCCTTTCAGAACAGGTGTATATATACTGAGATCATGTGACGGATCATGTGACACTTATATTGCACACAGGTGGACTTTATTTAACTAATTACAGTGGGGAGAACAAGTATTTGATACACTGCCGATTTTGCAGGTTTTCCTACTTACAAAGCATGTAGAGGTCTGTAATTTTTAGCATAGGTACACTTCAACTGTGAGAGACGGAATCTAAAACAAAAATCCAGAAAATCACATTGTATGATTTTTAAGTAATTCCTTTGCATTTTATTGCATGACATAAGTATTTGATACATCAGAAAAGCAGAACTTAATATTTGGTACAGAAACCTTTGTTTGCAATTACAGAGATCATACATTTCCTGTAGTTCTTGACCAGGTTTGCACACACTGCAGCAGGGATTTTGGCCCACTCCTCCATACAGACCTTCTCCAGATCCTTCAGGTTTCGGGGCTGTCGCTGGGCAATACGGAATTTCAGCTCCCTCCAAAGATTTTCTATTGGGTTCAGGTCTGGAGACTGGCTAGACCACTCCAGGACCTTGAGATGCTTCTTACGGAGCCACTCCTTAGTTGCCCTGGCTGTGTGTTTCGGGTCATTGTCATGCTGGAAGACCCAGCCACGACCCATCTTCAATGCTCTTACTGAGGGAAGGAGGTTGTTGGCCAAGATCTCGCGATACATGGCCCCATCCATCCTCCCCTCAATACGGTGCAGTCGTCCTGTCCCCTTTGCAGAAAAGCAGCCCCAAAGAATGATGTTTCCACCTCCATGCTTCACGGTTGGGATGGGTTCTTGGGGTTGTACTCATCCTTCTTCTTCCTCCAAACACAGCGAGTGGAGTTTAGACCCAAAAGTTATATTTTTGTCTCATCAGACCACATGACCTTCTCCCATTCCTCCTCTGGATCATCCAGATGGTCATTGGCAAACTTCAGACGGGCCTGGACATGCGCTGGCTTGAGCAGGGGGACCTTGCGTGCGCTGCAGGATTTTAATCCATGACGGCGTAGTGTGTTACTAATGGTTTTCTTTGAGACTGTGGTCCCAGCTCTCTTCAGGTCATTGACCAGGTCCTGCCGTGTAGTTCTGGGCTGATCCCTCACCTTCCTCATGATCATTGATGCCCCACGAGGTGATATCTTGCATGGAGCCCCAGTCCGAGGGTGATTGACCGTCATCTTGAACTTCTTCCATTTTCTAATAATTGCGCCAACAGTTGTTGCCTTCTCACCAAGCTGCTTGCCTATTGTCCTGTAGCCCATCCCAGCCTTGTGCAGGTCTACAATTTTATCCCTGATGTCCTTACACGGCTCTCTGGTCTTGGCCATTGTGGAGAGGTTGGAGTCTGTTTGATTGAGCGTGTGGACAGGTGTCTTTTATACAGGTAACGAGTTCAAACAGGTGCAGTTAATACAGGTAATGAGTGGAGAACAGGAGGGCTTCTTAAAGAAAAACTAACAGGTCTGTGAGAGCCGGAATTCTTACTGGTTGGTAGGTGATCAAATACTTATGTCATGCAATAAAATGCAAATTAATTACTTAAAAATCATACAATGTGATTTTCTGGATTTTTGTTTTAGATTCCGTCTCTCACAGTTGAAGTTTACCTATGATAAAAATTACAGACCTCTACATGCTTTGTAAGTAGGAAAACCTGCAAAATCGGCAGTGTATCAAATACTTGTTCTCCCCACTGTATGTGACTTCTGAAGGTAATTGGTTGCACCAGATCTTATTTAGGGGCTTCATAGCAAAGGGGGTGAATACATATGCACGCACTTTTCACATTTTCTTATTTTGAAATACGTGTTTTTCATTTCACTCAACCAATTTGGACTATTTTGTGTATGTCCATTACATGAAGTCCATATAAAAATCTATTTAAAGTTGAAATGCAACAAAATAGGAAAAACGCCAAGGGGGATGACTACTTTTGCAAGGCACTGTATTCTCATCTGAAAGAGAGTGTGCTTTTCTAGCCTAAAGGCTTAGGGTTAGGGTTAGGGTTAGGGTTAGGGTTAGCTGGCCTAAAAACAATTACACTCTTCTATGATATATACATCGTTCAAGTGTTTAAACTCCACCAACGAAACTAGATCATCACATTTTAAAATGTTCAGGAGAGAATTCCAGGACCACGGACCTAAGTAACTAAAACTATTTCTACCATGTCCTGTTCTAATTTTTGGTACTGTTAGAAGCAAATGAGAATGGGACCGTAATTTATATTTATTTACCGACCAGACTAAAAAAGAACAGAGATAAAATGGCATTTTACCCAATATGGCCTTATAAATCAGTGTATACCAATGTTTAAGCCTACGCAAGGTCAATGACGACCAGCCAACAGCGCTGTAGAGATCACGATGATGTGTTAGACGTTTTGATTTGTGCAAGTGTGTTCTGGTCTCTGTGCCTGTATGTCCATTTGTGTTATTATTTACAGTAGGTGAAGATGATAATACCCCCTGTAATGAACAATACCAGAGTGGGCACCTCGGGGATAAGAATATTAATCTATTGTTGTTTAGGAACAACATGAAAGGAAAAGGAAATTTTTAGCAAATGATAGGCCTGTAATTGCCATACCTGGGAGTATTGTGGAGATATTCTCTGAGCTAGTTAGAAGCCCCAGGTGAGACCAGAGAAGAGAACAGTGGGGTTGGATCCCCTGCATCCCCCAGACTCCCCTCACGCCACATTAAACAAGCACAAGTACAGACAAACACACAAATTAGATTGAAACTTCCAAAATCAACATCTGAATTGCTTTTGTCTTTCAAAAGTCTCCATTGTTTATCGAGGTCAGAGTGATTTGGGAAAGGATTTGGGATGAAACGAAAAGCATCGCGCTTAGTTGTGTTTGCAGCTTGTTTCTGTTAGACGTCAAACACAACCGTTAACCTACACAGCCTTGTCAATCAACTTTAACCCAATAAACTACTACTCTTTATCATCAGCAGTAGCATCCTCCTCTCCTCCTCCTCCTCTCTCTGTTTAATCTAATGTCTCCACTCTCCCCTTATGTCCACTACCTCTCTCATTTTAACTTTAACTCTCATTCTCTGAGCACTCTTCCTCCATCGATTTCCTAATTATTGACACTACCTATCGTATTTCCTGGCCCTCTCCACCCTCTCTCCTGTCCTCTCCCTTCAGGTAGTGGCCTGTTGGAACAAACAGAGCCTCATGGAGAGCAGTGAGATCCACCAGGTGTTAGGACTGTTTCATTGCTCAAATCTGACAGCCAGACCATAAATTATTCTATGCCTTTCACTCTCCTCCTCCTCTCTCTGTCTCCATTTCTCTCCCCTCGCCCGTCTCTCCTCTGCTCTAGTCTGTACATGACCTCTGCAAGGTTAGACTACAAGTTGTTCCATAGTTGTCAGAATGCCTTCAAAAAGTACATCCCCCAGCCATTGTAGCCCTTAAAGGGATACTTCGGGATTTTGACAATGAAGCCCTTTATCTACTCCCCCAAAGTCAGATGGACTCTTGGATACCAGTTTTATGTCTCTGTGTACAGTTTGAAGCAAGTTGCTAACTAGCGTTAGCGCATTTGCTAAATAGCATTAGCACAATGACTGAACTTCCAATCATTGCACTAACGCTAGTTAGCATATTGGTTCGCAAAACTACCTCTATCTTTCTTCATACTGGATGCAGAGGCATACAAATGGTATCCATGAGTTCATCTGACTCTGTGGAAGTATATAAAGGGCTCCATTGCCAAAATCCCAAAGTATCGCTTGAACACCTTGCAGATCATAGGGAAAGCAGTCCATCCTTCACAGTTACAGGGCAGACCACTCACTTTCCTCATGTTATGCTACAACATGTTATTGACTGTACGTTTGTTTATTCCATGTGTAACTCTGTGTTGTTGTTTGTGTTGCACTGCTTTGCTTTATCTTGGCAAGGTGGCAGTTGTAAATGAGAACTTGTTCTCAACTGGCCTACCTGGTTAAATAAAAGTACTTATTTTTAATTTTTTTTAAGGTCAAAGTCAGGGTCAGACCTCCAAGGTTGGCCTGGCTTGTTTGTGTGTAGTGCTCTCTGATCAGGCTGTCCAGGTGAGTCTTTATGAGAGTACTGGATGGCACTGGGAGTACTGGGAATACTTGTCCTGGTGTATCTCATCTCCCATGCTGTGCTGGTCTCTAATTGGCTGTCCTATGGGACCAGGTAAAGTGCCACTGTGTGTGTGTCCCTGTCTGTGGTGTGTGTGTGCATGTGTGAGTGTGTGCATGTTTGTGTGTGTGGAGAGTGAACCAATCACACTGAGGCTGTGTGGCTGTGTCTGTGCTTGTCAGGATATAGAGCACATCTCCACAGACTCCTCAGTGCATGGGTCTGTTCAAGTGCCCCCCCCCCCCCCCCGCACTGACCCTGGAATCAACAATGTCAACATCAAGACAGACATAAACATATAAAACCACAGACATAAACATATATAATATGCAATGGTGAACAGCAAGAGGATTGAATTGAAAAAACAAAATAGAGTGGGAAAATCGATAGGAGACTGACCACTGCAAACTACCAAGGACATTTGGTCTTTTAGGACTTCATTTAAGTTCTCTTCCTCTCTTCTGTTCCTCTTGTCTTCCGTAGGGCCAGAGCCTGAATTGGCCAAGGTCTGTGTGTGTGTGTGTGTGTGTGTGTGTGTGTGTGTATGTGTGTGTGTGTGTGTGTGTGTGTGTGTGTGTGTGTGTGTGTGTGTGTGTGTGTGTGTGTGTGTGTGTGTGTGTGTGTGTGTGTGTGTGTGTGTGTGTGTGTGTGTGTGTGTGTGTGTGTGGATGGAGAGTCAGAGATACTCAAGGAAAGAGACAAACCAACGCTAACCCATGACCTTCTCTGCATCGCCAACTAGACAGTTGATTTTCCCTTTGTCAAACTTCTCAAAGACATGAATTTCTTAGTCTCCGCGCAACTTCTCAATCACGCATTTCTTACTTGCTCGTGCCATGTTTAATTGAAACGATTTCAATGGTATTATATTGATCAGTGTTTGACAAAGGAAACTGACATTTAATGATAATTACAAAATACATGAGTACTTTATTTGATTTTATACACCACGGTCTGACAGGTAGCAGCACTCCTTTTGTCCTCTCTTTCAATCATTAACAATGTTAAGTAAAGTTGCACAATCATGCCTATCAAATGATATGGCATCACCTGAACATACTTTCCCATATAGACCTAGCTAACTAACTTCAGTCTCATTGTTCTCCTGGAAATTACATTTTTAAAACATTTTATTTCACCTTTATTTAACCAGGTAGGCCAGTTGAGAACAAGTTCTCATTTACAACTGCGACCTGGCCAAGATAAAGCAAAGCAGTGAGACAAAAACAACACAGAGCTACACATGGGATAAACAATCGTACAGTCAATAATACAATAGAAAAATCTGTATACAGTGTGTGCAAATGAAGTAAGGAGGTAAGGCAATGAATTGGCCAATAGTGGCGAAGTAATTACAATTTAGCAATTTACACTGGACTGATATATGTACAGATGAGGATGTGCAGGTAGAAATACTGGTGTGCAAAAGAGCAGAAAAACAAAAAACAAATATGGGATGAGGTAGGTAGTTGGTTGGATGGGCTATTTACAGATGGGCTGTGTACAGCTGCAGCGATCAGTAAGCTGATACTTAAAGTTAGTGAGGGAGATATAACTCTCCAACTTCAGTGAATTTTGCAATTCATTCCAGTCATTGGCAGCAGAGAACTGAAAGGAAAGGCGGCCAAAGGGGGTGTTGGCTTTGGGGATGACCAGTGAAATATACCTGCTGGAGCACGTGCTATGGGTGGTGTTGCTATGGTGACCAGTGCGTTGAGATAAAGCAGAGTTTTACATAGCAAAGACTTATAGATGACCTGGAGCCAGTGGGTTTGGCGACGAGTATGTAGTGAGGACCAGCCAACGAGAGCATACAGGTCGCAGTGCTGGGTAGTATATGGGGCTTTGGTGACAAAATGGATGGCACTGTGATAGACCGCATCCAATTGGCTGAGTAGAGTGTTGGAGGCTATTTTGTAAATGACATCGCCGAAGTCAAGGATCGGTAGGATAGTCAGTTTTACGAGGGTAAGTTTGGCAGTACGAGTGAAGGAGGCTTTGTTGCGAAATAGGACGCCAATTCTAGATTGAACTTTGGATTGGAGATGCTTAATGTCAGTCTGGAAGGAGAGTTTACAGTCTAGCCAGACACCTTGGTATTTATAGTTGTCCACATGTTCTGGTCCACAAGTCAGAACCGTTTAGAGTAGTGATGCTAGTCGGACAGGGGGGTGCGGGCAGCGATCGGTTGAAGAGCATGCATTTAGTTTTAATAGCATTTAAGAGCAGTTGGAGGCCACGGAAGGAGTGTTGTACGGCGTTGAATCTCGTTTGGAGGTTTGTTAACACAGTGTCCAAAGAAGGTCCAGTTGAATACAGAATGGTGTCGTCTGCGTAGAGGTGGATCAAAGAATCCCCCGCTGCAAGAGCGACATCATGGATATATACAGAGAAAAGAGTCGGCCCAAGAATTGAACCCTGTGGCACCCCCTAAGAAACTGCCAGAGGTCCGGACAACAGGCCCTCCGATTTGACACACTAAACTCTATCTGAAAAGTAGTTAGTGAAGCAGGCGAGGCAGTCATTAGAGAAACCAAGGCTTTTGAGTCTGTCGATAAGAATACAGTGATTGACAGAGTCGAAAGCCTTGGCCAGGTCGATGAAGATGGCTGCACAGTACTGTCTTTTATCGATTGTGGTTATGATATCAATTAGGACCTTGATCGTGGCTGAAGTGCACCCGTGACCAGCTCGGAAACCAGATTGCATAGCGGAGAGGGTACGGTGGGATTCGAAATGGTTGGTGATCTGTTTGTTCACTTGGCTTTCGAAGACTTTAGAAAGGCAGGGCAGGATGGATATAGGTCTGTAACAGTTTGGCTCTAGAGTGTCTGCCCCTTTGAAGAGGGGGATGACCGCGGCCAATCTTTTTGAAATCTCAGACGATACGACAGAGAGGTTGAACAGACTAGTAATATGGTTTGCAACAATGGCAGTGGATATTTTTAGGAAGAGAGGGTCCAGATTGTCTTGCCCAGCTGAAGGAGAAGCGGGGGGGGGGCCTTGGGCCAGTTTCTGCGGGGGGTGCAGAGCTGTTGGCCAGGGTTGGGGTAGCCAGGTGGAAAGCATGACCAGGCATAGTGAAATGCTTATTGAAATTCTCAATTATTGTGGATTTATCAGTGGTGACAGTGTTTCCTAGTCACAGTGCAATGGGCAGCTGGGAGGAGGTACTTTTATTCTCCATAGACTTTGCAGTGTCCCAAAACTTTTTGGAATTAGTGCTGCAGGATGCAAATTTCTGTTTGAAAAAGCTAGCCTTTGCTTTCCTAACTGACTGTGTGTATTGGTTCCTGGCTTCCCTGAAAAGTTGCATATTGCATGGACTATTCAAAGCTAGTGCAGTATGTCACATGGTGAGATGACCAATGAGTTGAGTGGATCTTTAGAATGTATCTTTAGAAGTAAATTACAATCCAACAACTTAACATCTCCAATATCCACATTCAGGGCCACATCAAGAGGGCAGACGTATAGGGCTAAATTATGTTTGGGTTGGGGTTTTACGTTTCAATTTGGCTCCAGGCCTAAGAGCCATTAAGGCCTAATCTGAATCCTGGTCAGTGCTTGCTCCCTGGAGCAGAAAGCAGGCTTTATTAGCATCACATCACACACATACAACTGCACGCACACATGGCCACTCTCCATAATGGAGAAACTGCTTCTCATTACTGGCCATTAGATTTGTATTATGTTAATTTGAAATGGCACAACCCACTATCACAAATCATTTTTATGTCCACCACACAATTTTGTATACCGTGCATTTCAATCACAGATAAAGGCAGTAGGTTACTAAGACAGAAACAATATGAGGGAGGATGGGTTGGCGTATAACGCGAAGGTCTAACAACCCAAACGCTGCAAGTTCGAATCACACGATGGATAACTTTACATAATTAGCAACTTTGCAACTACTTACTATTTTGTAACTACTTTGAACGTTACCTTACCCTCTACCCCAAACCTGAACCCCTAACCCTAACCTTTAACCCTAACCTTAACCCTTAGCTAATGTTAACCACCTAGCTAACCTAGCTTACTTTAGCCACAACAAATTGGAATTCTATTTCATGATAATCTGTGATAGTGTGTTGCAACCCATAAATGGCAATACTGTAGTGGACGAATAGAAAGAGTGAACGGAAGTCCTGGGGTCAATTACGCCAGGAGAGGTGTGACGACTGATGAAACTTGAATTGACAAAATTAATGTTACTGTGTGCATTCAATTGTCGTGTTTGGATTGTTTCAAGGGTTCATGAAGAACTGTGAATTTTGGTTTCATTGTACTGTAAGTGCTATGGGTTTATTGTTACAGAGAAACTGTGTTATTCTGTTCATCGGACGGCGGATAGTTCAAAGAGGAGCGACACAGGGGTGTGCTCTTATCATACAGTGTTGATGTGTGGGTATTAGATTACAAAATGAAGTTTTATGCTTTTTGTTTTAATGTTTTAGGCCATGCAAATTTGTTTTCAATAGATGATGGGAGATACTGGGATCTCCTGATGTACATTAGTATGTTATAGTGGTGAGTCTTCTATGCTGTTAAGACTTAGGATATTTTGTGTTATTTTTATTGTGAAGATTTCTGGTATGCACCATTTGTGAATTGTCTTCTTATTGCGTACCTGTAATGAATCTGATTACTTTTAAATGGAAACGAACCGTAGCCCTCACATTTCTGAGTAATATTCCTTGAATTATTATTTGGTGAAATGTCTAATGGTAAATGTTATTCACAATATACAGAACATTCGGAAAGTATTCAGACCCTTTGACTTTTTCCACATTTTGTTACCTTACAGCCTGACTCTAAAATGGATTGAATATTTTTTTCCTGTCATCAATCTACACACAATACACCATAATGACAAAGCAAAAACAGTTTTTTTTAAATATTTGCAAATGTATTAAAAATGTAAAAAACCTTCGTAATCAGACATTTTGCTGTGAGACTCAAAATTGAGCTCAGGTGCATCCTGTTTCCATTGATCATCCTGGAGATGTTTCTACAACTTGATTGGAGTCCACCTGTGATAAATTCAATTGATTGGACATGATCTGGAAAGACACACACTTCTACATGAAGTCCCACAGCTGACAATGCATGTCAGAGCAAAAGCCAAGCCATGAGGTCAAAGGAATTGTCCATAGAGCTCCAAGACAGGATTGTGTAGAGGCACAGATCAGGGGAAGAGTACAAAAACATTTCTGCAGCATTGAAGGTCACCAAGAACAAAGTGGCTTCCATCATTCTTAAATGGAAGAAGTTTGGAACCACCAAGACTCTTCCTAGAGCTGACCACCTGGCCAAGCTGAGCAATCGGGGGAGAAGGGCCTTGGTCAGGGAGGTGACCAAGAACCTGATGGTCACTCTGACAGAGCTCCAGAGTTCCCCTGTGAAGATAGGAGATCCTTTCAGAAGGACAACCATCTCTGCAGCACTCCACCAATCAGGCCTTTACAGTATGTTAGACCGCCAGACGGAAGCCACTCCTCAGTAAAAGGCATATGTCACCCCGCTTGGAGATTGCCAAAAGGCACCTAAAGGACTCAGACCATGAACAACTAGATTATCTGGTCTAATTAAACCGAGATTGAACACTTTGGCTTGAATGCCAAGCTTCACGCCTGGAAGAAACCTGGCACCATCCTTACGGTGAAGCATGGTGGTGGCAGCATCATGCTGTGGGGATGTTTTTCAACGGAATGGTCTGAGAGACTAGTCAGGATTGATGGAAAGATGAACGGAGCAAAGTACAGAGAGATCCTTGATGAAAACCTGCTCCAGAGTGGTCAGGACTTCAGACTGGGGTGGAGGTTCATTTTCCAACAGGACAATGACACTAAGCACACAGCCAAGACAATGCAGGAGTGGCTTCGGGACTAGTCTCTGAATGTCCTTGAGTGGCCAAGCCATAGCCCAGACTTGAACCCGATCGAACATCTCTGGAGAGACCTGAAAATAGCTGTGCAGTGACGCTCCCCATTGAAGCTGACAAAGCTTGAGAGGATCTGCAGAAAATAATGGGAGAAACTCCCCAAATACAGGTGTGCCAAGCTTATAGCATCATACCCAAGAAGACTCGAGGCTATAATCACTGCCAAAGGTGCTTCAACAAAGTACTGAGTAAAGGGTCTGAATACTTATGTAAATGTGATATTTAAGTTTTTTATTTTTAATACATTTGAGAAAAAAAACTAAAAAACCTGTCATTATGGGGCAATTTGGTGTAAATTGATGAGGGAAAAAAGATTTAATCAATTTAAAAAAACGCCTGTAACGTAACAAAATGTGGAAAATGTCAAGGGGTTTGAATACTTACCGAACAACTCAACATAGCATATAGAGTTTGTTCGGTCTCTAACTGTGCATCTCTGAGCTAAGGTTAACTCAATAATTTAAAGCTAGGACATTGATTTCAAGACAATAGCTCTTTTTTCCATAGCCTCTCAATAATTGCATAACAGTCAACCTAGACACGTGCATAGTATCTCAAGGCTCACAACCTTGGCTATCCCCACTGGATATGATTATGGGCCTATAGCCTTCAAATAAGTTTCAAGTTTTCATGTCACATGCACAAGTATAGTGATATGCTTTTCTGGCAAACTCAAAACCCAACAATGCAATAATCAATAATAATGTATTACTAGAAAAAAACATGAGAAATAAGAATAAGAAGTAGGAAATACACAATAAAGTAAGTAAGTAAGCATACTATTCACAGGAAATATTAAAAACGTTTGTGCAGGGATACTGGAGTAATGGAGGTAGATATGTATAGGGGTAAGATGACTAGGCAACAGGATATACGATAAACAGAGTAGGAGCAGCTTACGTGTGACTGTGTGTGCAGGTGTGTAGAGTCAATATAAACGTATAGGTATGTGCATATTATGTGTGAGTGAGTGAATGAGTGAGCAAATGGAGTGAGGGTTTGTTTGTGTGTTGGAGTGACAGTGTATGTGAGTGTGTAGTGAGTGTGCATACTGAAATAAAAGGTCAATAAAGATACAAGGTGAACTCGATCCATGTAGCTATTTTGTTAGCTATTTCTCAGTCGTATTGCTTAGGGATAGAAGCTGTTCAAGAGCCTGTTGGTGTCAGACTTGATGCACCGGTACCTCTTGCCATGTGGCGGCATAAAAAATAGTCTACGGCTTGTGTTGTTGGGGTCTTTGACGATTTTCCGGACCATCTTTTCACACCGCCTGATATAGAGGTCCTGAATGGCAGGAAGCTCGGCCCCTGTGATGTACTGGGCTGTCCGCGCAACTCTCTGTAGTGCCATGCAATCGAGGGCGGTGCTATTGCAATACCAAGCAGTGATGCAGCCAGTCAATATGCTGTCAATGGAACAGCTGCAGAACCTTTACAGGATTTCAGCGCCCATGCCAAGCTTTTTCAACCCCCTGAGAGGGTAGAGGCACTGTCGCGCCTACTTCACGACTGTGCATGTGTGTTTGGACCATTTGAAGCCTTTAGTGATTTGGACACCGAGGAACTTGAAGCTGTCTTCCTGCTCCACTGCCGCCCCGTCGATGTGGACAGAGGTGTGCATGCACCCCCTATTTCCTGTAGTCCGTGATCAGCTCCTTGGTCTTGCGGATGTTGAGGGAGAGGTTGTTGCTCCGGCACCACACTGCCATCTCACTGACCTCCTCGCTGTAGGCTGAGTCATCGTCGCCGGTGTTCAGGCCTACCACCGGCATGTTGTCAGCGAACTTGATAATGGTGCTGGAGACGTGCGTGGCCACAAAGTCATGGGTGAACAGGGAGTACAGGAAAGAACTAAGCACACACCCCTGTTGGGCCCCTGTGCTAAAAGCATAGGGGAGGTGATGTTGCCTACCCTCACCTCCTGGGTTCGGCCGCCAGGAAGTCCTGTTGCAGAGGAAGTTGTTCAGAGTCCTAAGCTTGATGACAAGCTTGGAGGGGATAATGGTGTTGAACGCTGAGCTGTAGTCAATGAACAGCATTCTCACATAGGTATTGCTATTATCTAGGTGGATGAGGTCAGTGTGGAGAGCAATTGAGATTGCGTCATCTCTGGATCTGTTTGGGTGGTATGCAAATTGGAGTGGGTCTAGGGTGAACCCTCACCATGGGTACAACGTCGCCGATGCATTTTCTAATGAAGCCAGTGACGGAGGTGGTAAGCTCGTCGACGTTATTGGCAGAGTCTCAAGACATATTCCACTCAGCGCTAGCAAAGCAGTTCTGAAGCATACCCTCTGATTCTGGTGACCATTTCTCAATGGAGCGAATCGCGGTTACTTCCTGTTTCAGCTTCTGCTTGTAAACAGGAAGCAAGAATGCTGGATGAGGGAGGGCCTTGTATGCTTGCTTGTGGGTAGAATAGCAGTGGTCTAGGACTTTCTCGAATTTGGGCTATTAAAATAGCCGGAAACCAGAAAGGCAGACTCTGGGTGTAGTGTTTCCTGTTTGTACATTTGCCAGTAGAATGGAGGGAAGAGCTGGCCGGTTTTCCCTTCGCCTTAATCTCACCAGGATCCCCCCTCTTTTGCCTCTGTAATGCCGGCGTTTCCTCTTGGGTAGCCCGAAGATTGGGTTGGAATTACAGAGAGAACCCAGGGAAGATGAGTCGAAGTAGAAGCCGGAATTGGGGTAAGTAACTGCCTATCTGATGTTCAAGAGTTCTTGTCGGTTGTAAGACATAATAGCAGATACATTACGTGAAAATAGACAACAATAAACAAAAAAAATATTACAAAATAGCAACGTTGGGTCGGAGATTGCAAAACGGCGGCCATACAGTATGGCGTCATCTTAGATCATCTAATAAGGGAGTCAGATAGTACATCATATTTTGGGTCATAGACCCTCCACTAATTCTCTGTATTCCACAGACAAAGTGAATTTTCACTATTCTACTATGCATCTCATATTTATAAAATAGAGAGAACCACAAAGCACTGAAAGCATAGAAGTGAAATCTGATGCATGATGGAATTAAAAGGAAAAAAGATAAATGCACACACACACACAGTCTCACACTCACACACACATGAATGTTGAGTAAAAATTGTGAGATGACCATAGAGTTACAGAGTTATAGCTAGATGACTAGAATGAAAACCTCCCCTGTCACATGACGGAGGTGATGCTCACTCTACAGCACAAACTCATATCACGATGGACAGAGAAAAGGAACAGAAAACTCTCTAGCCAGCCTGATGGCCGGGCGTCCATATTGAGTATTTCTTCCTGATGGACACAGCACATTAACTACCTCATTATCTCTTTCCCACCATATGGACTTGGGCTGGGGTGGGTCACCACCGCAATACCCTGGTCTGCTCTGCCTAATTATAACAACTACGCCATTTCCATCACTAGGGCCAGTTACACAAAATGGTGTCACGTCCTTCCGGAGATTGGTGTCACCATGCCCACACTATGAGAGCTGGGGAGAGGTGCCCGGTGGTACTTGGTTGGCCCCTTGGAGCTCACAGAGCAATTACCCTGGGTGAGGGGAGAGGAAACGGAGCTGATGGCAGAGGAGGGAGACAGCTAAACCAGGCTAGCCAGAGATTAGGGGATCTCTGCGTTAATGTCGGTGACTTTTAGAGATTAATCCCCTTGTCCTCCTCTAGAAAGTCAGAACTAAAGTGATGTTGCTGTGAACCGCACTGGTCTGCATGAGTAAGGCGACCTAGATAGACTAACTTCAGAGAAACAGCAGGCCATCAGAGATGAGAGTGCAGATGAGTAGGCTGTAGATGTTTTCTGTAGTTTCATATGAGAGAATGTAGTAAATACTTAACTTGCTTTGCAATAGCACAACAGAGAACCCGACAGATTATGCAACACCAAGGGCTATGTGCCAATTATATAGAACCTAATCATTAGATGGTCATTCATATACAGTAGGCCTACACTCAAGCAAATAGTCTGAATTCTAGTTGGATACAAACTCTTTTATCCATTGATCTTCCATATGCAGCAGCAAATGCATTGGCTAGAGTTCCCTTTTTCCTCTAAAGTAATATTTTTCCTCCTTTTTCCTCCCGCCCTCTCAGTGCTCAGCACTTGATGTTCTTTAGCAGAGTCCTTGAGTCTTAAATTAGGCCCTACGGGGGCCCACCGATCGATAGCCTCGCTGCAGGTGCGTGCCAATGGGAAGAAACTGCAGTTTTGCTCTGCTCTAAATAAAACAAACCTGGCTGAGAGCGGAAAGTGCTGGAGACGCCGTCGCCATCAAGTGCACTGCACGTTAAACCACTCCTAGTACATTATGGAGGCATAATATTGACCAAGACATGTTGTAAAGCAAAATTGTGTTCAAGCTGTGCTACATCTCAGGGACCACCAGACTGCAGTCCAAAAAACAACTGCCTATTGATCTGTGTGTAAACTAAATGAAACTGGGGGTTTCTTCAATTTCTTTATAAATAGATTGAAAGCAAATATTTACTGAATAAAGCCGTACTATAATGATTATTGATTACTGGCTGTTATACAAACCATGCTGGAACAACACCAGGGTCTCTAAGATAAAGCCTGGGGCATTATGGGAGCCGACAGGTTTGGAGCAAGGTTAGAGCCTGACAAGCAAAAAGGTTGTAGCTGACAAAAACGGACTGAGCTTATTGTTCTTCCATTGGGTAATTTTGATTAGGCCAGAGACACCTGGCGGCACTACGTTTTACACATCTTTGTGCATCTATTCAGTGCCAAAAGATTAGCTTGTATTCACAGTCTCTGTCTGTAGTCCTACAGGCTTCATCCCATGAGTCGAAAAGATCTTGGCAATAGTTTTAGTCACACTGTACTTTTAAATCTAATTCTAAAGGCCTACTTCTAAAACTTGAGATTACCGTGAGATATTGTTATATTCTTATTGCTCCTGCTCAGTCTGTGCCACCAGATGTGTCACTATGTTGTATTCACCCAAAATTCAGGAAGAGTTTGTGGTTAGGCCTACTTGATGTAGCCTCAGGGATGCAAACTGTTCAGGGTCCAAAAAGGTTACACTTTTTCTTTGCACTGAAATATGCAAAAAATGCCCTCTAGGGGGAAATGCAGGTTTTAACTAATTAAACAGCAAATCATGTGATCTACATGATCAGTCTCTGTGTGTAAATTAAAAATGTGGTTAATGTGAACCCAACTCAAAGCTAAAAAAATTTAAGAAAGCAATCCAATGTTATTTGTTGCCTAGACTTTACTGCAAATGACACTCAAGTCTTGAGAATAAACAATACACACATATTGCAGCTAGCCATGACAGCCTTTAAGATAGAACGCCTGTGACCACACACATAAATATTGCACTTGGGAAAAATCATCTTAGAGTAGAAATAGAATGAAACAAACAGGCATTCTATTTTTGCTCTATTATAGTGGCCACTATAGTAGACATCGATCAAGTGCACAAGGCTATGATTCTGGTGTGAGTTAACTGGCCCAAATGTATTACTTGGGGCTCGGGCCAATTGTGGCTACTATCTGGCAGATGATTACACAGGCTGCTTTATATAATTAACATTTCATTATTCATTTATTTTTCCAGATTTTATCATTGTTTCTGTGATCAAAAAATGTAATTAGCATTTAAATTAAATTCTTTAAGAGTCCTGTTTAAGTAATATTTTAGTATTTTGATACTTTGTGTAAGGCAATTGATAAAAACTTTGTGGATTGGGCCACCCGAGTGGTGCAGCGGTCTAAGACATTGCAGTGCAAACTGGGTTGCTACAGATGCTGGTTCGATACCTGTGCCGGCCGCGATAAGGAGACCCATGAATCGTCGAACAATTGGCCCAGCGCCATCCAGGTTACGGGAGGGTGTGGCTGGCCGGTATGTCCTTGTCCCATTGCGCTGTAGCCTGTGGTGGGCCAGGCGCATGCTCGCTGACATGATCACCAGGTGTACGATGTTTCCTCTGACACGTTGCTGCTCTCAACCTTCACCTCTCCCGAGGCCGTACGGGAGTTACAGTGATGGGACAAGACAATATATATGACAAAAATAGCTAAATCTTTTAATTTTTTTTTATTGTGGATGGGTATAATTTGTATGTTTAAATGTATAATAGTAATATTTAAAATGACCAAATCGGGTCATTTTGTGTACATTTATTTAAAAGTGCATCGGGCCACTTTTGGGGGGATTCTGGTAAGATGCCGGCTGAATTCCGGCATACGGAAACGGCAGTCATTCATTTTGATTTCGGGCCGATTCAATCAGTTCTGGCCCCCCGGAAGAGGGCCGCTTCTGGGCCAATTCCTCATTGCTTGGTTGGGGCTGGAGTCTTGACAATTTTACCCTCTGTAGCACCTTGCGGTCAGATGTTGAGCAGTTACCATGCAACCAGTCAGGATGCTCTCGATGGGGCAGCTGTATAACTTTTTGAGGATCTGAGGACCCATGACAAATCTTTTTTCATTCTCCTGAGGGGTAAAAGATGTTGTCGTGCCCTCTTCACGACTGTCTTGGTGAGTCTGAAAATATATGCCTGTTGTAGCGCCACCGGGTGGTCAATCTGAATGTGCTTGCATATGTTGAATCTTGACAGGGTTTGGAACATGTGTACCAAGTTTGGTTACAATACAAATATCCATGTCTGATTTATATGCATTTATGTGCCAGATCAAGCCCACATTCGTGTTTATTGGTCAGTTTTTGACATACTAGTCTGGGGAAAAAATGTATCCATTTGGGGCGGCAGGTAGCCTAGTGTTGGGCCAGTAACCGAAATGTTGTTGGATCAAACCCCTGCGCTGACAAGGTAAAAAACTGTCATTCTGCCCCTGAACAAGGCAGTTAACAAGGCAATGTTCCCCAGTAGGCCGTCATTGTAAATAAGAATTTGTTCTTAACTGACTTGCCTGGTTAAATAAAGGTTAAATAAAAAAATAAAATACAAAAAATAGATGCCATTTCAAGTTTCATCCAGATCGGCGGAAAATCCATCATGGCAGACCTTGTGTGTCCTTGAGGCAAATTTGTTCCATGTGAGAAGAGGGGCCTATGCAAAGAATATCAGGACTCTAGGTTAGGGATGGGCAACTGGCAGCTGGCCGCCAAGGCCTCGGATCAATGTTCCTCTGAAAATATCAACTATCTTTGATCTCTCTTATCTTGTGTCCCCTGCCCAGTATTCATGGATACAGCTCTCAGATGATAAACATATGATCTGTGCTATTCAGAATCCTTCGGATGTCCCTACTCCATTGAAATTGACATTTAAAATTGTTAAGGTTAGGTAAGGGATTTGGATATGTGTAAGGTTAAGGTAAGGGTTATGGTTTAGGGTAGGAAGTACCAAGGATTCCAGATAGCACTGATCATACACATGTAGGAGCTATGGATGCAAGGACTGGCCATCCATTATATAACAATTACAGTTTTAATCATGTTTTGAGGCTATAAAATGTTTGTTTTCAGTTAAACAGGCCTATGTTAGGTTCTGATGGGGAAGAACAGTTCAACTAAGCTCAACAAGCATTTATAACTTATTTTATTCAAGAATCAATGGGTATACAGTGCCTAGTGAAAGTCTACACACATTGAACAGTTCAAATATTTGAGATTGACTCATTTACTGTCCAACCACACCATCTCTGGCTCAGGTTGCCAGCCTTCAGATTGACATTTTGAGCATTTGGCGCACGATGGTGGAATGTGGAGACAGTTTAACTTTTACTTGGTACTCATCCCGGATCCGGGAGCACCCCCCACAGTAAAAAAGCTGACTAGCATAGCCTAGCATAGCGTCACAAGTAAATACAAGCATCTAAATATCATTAAATCACAAGTCCAAGACACCAGATGAAAGATACAGATCTTGTGAATCCAGCCATCATTTCTGATTTTTAAAATGTTTTACAGGGAAGACACAATATGTAAATCTATTAGCTAACCACGTTAGCAAAAGACACCACTTTTTTTACTCCACCAGTTTTTTACTCCATCAGTAGCTATCACTAATTCGACTAAATAAAGATATATATAGCCACTAACCAAGAAACAACTTCATAAGATGACAGTCTGATAACATATTTATGGTATAGGATATGTTTTTTTAGAAAAATGTGCATTTTTCAGGTATAAATCACAGTTCTACATTGCAGCTGCAATCTGAAATAGCGTTGGAAGCAGCCGGAATAATTACAGAGACCGACGTCAATTACCAAAATACTCATCCTAAAACATTTCTGAAAAATACACAGCCTACAGCAATTGAAAGACAAAGATCTTGTGAATCCAGACAATATTTCAAATTTTCTAAGTGTTTTACAGGGAAGACACAATATGTAAATCTATTAGCTAACCACGATAGCAAAAGACACAACTTTTTTTCTCCACCATTTTTTTCCTGCATCAGTAGCTATCACTAATTCGACTAAATAAAGATATATATAGCCACTAACCAAGAAACAACTTCATAAGATGACAGTCTGATAACATATTTATGGTATAGGATATGTTTTTTTTGAAAAATGTGCATATTTCAGGTATAAATCACAGTTCTACATTGCAGCTGCAATCTGAAATAGCGTTGGAAGCAGCCGGAATAATTACAGAGACCGACGTCAATTACCAAAATACTCATCCTAAAACATTTCTGAAAAATACACAGCCTACAGCAATCGAAAGACACAGATCTTGTGAATCCAGACAATATTTCAGATTTTCTAAGTGTTTTACAGCGAAAACACAATATATCGTTATATTAGCATACCACATGAGCTAACATCACACCAGCATTGAATCAAGGCAAAAGGGGCGATAACGTTATCGCCACCAAAATATATAAATTTTTTCACTAACCTTCTCAGAATTCTTCAGATGACAGTCCTGTAACATCATATTACACAATGCATATAGAGTTTGTTCGAAAATGTGCATATTTAGCATCACAAATCGTGGTTATGCAATGTAATCTGTCAAAACATGGCATGCATTCTGGCCGGCGCCATCTTGGAAAGGCACCTAAGTTTACGATTATTTATCGATTAGATTGACTAAAAAAATACAGGTTGGACAGCTAATGAAAGATGCATTGGTTATTAATGCAACCGCTGATTTAGATTTTTAAAATTTACGTTACTAGACATACATTGTGAGTTACAGCCAGACTAGTGCCGCAAAAAATGGCTGACAACTGCGTTTACATTTTTCCACATAAATACGGAATAAAATCATAAATAACTCTTACTTTTGGACGAGCTTCCATCAGTATCTTGGGCAATGTGTCCTTTGTCCAAAAGAATCGTTGCTTTGTTGTAAAACGACCTCCTCAACTTCGGAACTAGCAGCTAACGATAGCTACACGGCACACACATGCCCAAATCCTCAAACGCAATACTAAGGAAATTCAGAAAAATAGCAATATACTCGCATAAACTGATATAAATCGGTTTCAAATAACTTCGTTATGATGTTTCTAACACCTATATCGAATTAAATCACAGACGGATATATCTTTGATCAATAACGAGAGCTTTTGAGCATGCGATTCTGATGTCCTCCCTTGCGTCCTGGCGAGCGTCGAAAAGAAGGGACATCTCACTCCATTCCCTTTTATAAACTCTGAGAAACACCTAGAGACACCATTCCACTTCTCATTGGTTACTGACATCCAGGGGAAGGCGGGTGCAGTTCATGTCAAGCCATAGGGCACACACAGAGTTTTAAACTGATCCGAGATCAGAGACTATTTTTCAGAGCTTCGCATGTCCTGTCATGAGTTTCGCTGTAGAAAGAGTTCTGGTTCACCCACAGACATAATTCAAACGGTTTTAGAAACTAGAGATTGTTTTCTATCCAATAGTAATAATAATATGCATATTGTACGAGCAAGAATTGAGTACGAGGCAGTTTAATTTGGAAATGTAAAAAAATAAATAATGCTAACAGCTCCCCCTATTGACAAAAGGTTTTAAGGGTGGAGAGGCAGAGTCTGCTGGTAGGGAGACAAACAAGAAGACATGTATTGTAGAGCACCGCTTCAAGGGGTTCAAGTGAGGAATGGGGTCAGCTGGAAAAACTCATCATTCAACCTATACAATGTTGTTTTACTTTATACGTATAGTTATTATCAGTGGGAAGTTCAAATGTATTGTAAACCAAAATGGATGGATTGTAGTTGTTCAACAAATAATACATTATTATGAATGTTAACTGTTGTGTCACGCATACGTTTCTGGCTGTGAACAGTCGAGTATAAGGTGCATAATGGTAATTATTCAATCTAGAGAATGTTGTATTACATTATACTTATAGTTTAATAAATGTTTTAATAGATTTGCTTTTCCATGGAAGAAGACAGCAGCTGATTGACCAACTGGCTGTATAGGGTCAACCATGAATAGTTTCTCAAAACTATTTATTGTTTTATGGTCGACCACTAACAGTAGCTAGATCCAAATCATTCAGGTAGCTAACGTTACACAGAAGCCCCATATATAAATAAATATTATATGTGTTACTGAAATTCAGCTTTTAGTTTCCATTGTACACATGAAACAAAATAAACCATTATCATAATCATTATTGAAGCTTGGAGCGTTTGTGGTCAGGCGAGTCATTTCTGACTCACTGGACAAAGCTTGCTACCTAACGTTAGCTAGATAGCGTAGCAAACTGTGACTGTTAGCTAGCTAGCAATGTTAACCGTGTGCTGTCTTGCCTAGTCTTATATAGACTACCAACGTTTAACAAACAAAAACTTGCTAGTTCAATTAGCTACCTAATATCACATAGGCTAGACCCTAAACGTATTGACTTAGCTAGCTACCTAGTCTCTAACAGTTAGCTAAGATAGCTAGCTAACATTGATGTTAGCTAATTAGTTTGTGACACTGATGTTAATGGAGAAACTTTAACAACAACCATGATCAGTCCAGAAATTAAGCTAGCTACAATGTCACAAACTAATTAGCGACTGCAATGAAATACACTACTACAAATAAAATTACCTATTTTTTACTTTTTGGTATCTTATCCGGCTGGGCTCGACTGTTAACCAACTGACTGACTGTCACAACGACCCGTTGCACATTCAGGCGCCGAGGCCGGCCGGCTCGAGCTGCAATGCAGACTTCTCGAGCAGCAGAGGCAACCGCTGCTGTGTTTTTGGTTCCTTTAGAGGTCATGATAGCTCTCTATTAAGGTTAACAGTACTTCAGCAAGCATTGATGTTGGCAATTGATGATACATGTATGCTGCTATTTGCTATGTTGAAAATTACAAGCACAGATTTGTAAAACAGACAGGAAATAGTAGTCTATTGTTGACTTGGTGATCTGAGATCTCAAATGTTCAGCAAACATTTGGCATGCAACCTTGTGTTATGACAAAGAAACACTATGACAAAGTTACACAGTTGGTGATAAAATTCATAACTTACCTGGTTTAAATAGCTGTTTTATTTTCTCCCGTCTTCTCAGAATGTGCAGGCAGCCCATAGCTACTGTCAACATTTCCATGAAGGAAAATGTTCGACCTCTCACAAATATGAGGTGTGCAAAAATATTAAATGTGACATTAAGCACACTTTTATCCAAAGCGACAGTATGCATGCATTCATTTTCCGTTCGTGGCCTGGGAATCAAACCCACAATCACAACGTTTCGGGCGATTTTTTTTCCATTGACTGTCATGATCGTTATTTCTTTTGGTGTTTTAAGATGCTATAGACTACATTTGTATTAGCTTAATAGGCTATTGCTATTATTCAACATTCATGGTAGCCTGCATCACTCCTTCAGCCTAGGTAGCTCTGCGTTCGCCAAGCACGCTCCACTATTGATATCACTAGGCGTACATTTTTATAATAGACAATTATTCTATCTTCTAGGCTACAACAACACAGTGCAATGAGGAATTTATCATTTTTACTACACAAACATTGTCTAGGCTGTAACTGCAGTGATGTAGGTTAATTTGAATAACCGCTCAAACGATCTTTCGGGTTTCATGCCGAAATAAAGCCCTGATTATAAAAACATTTAGATTAGTTATGGATTTATTCTCAACAGTTTACAAGTCCCAGAAAGTTACATTAGGCCACTAATATGGTGTATTCTGTCAGGACGTATAGGCATTTATAGATAGGCCTACCATAGAAAAATAGGCTATAGCCTATTGGCGTTCAGTGCCGTAACAGTGGCGGTCAGTGCCGTTTCAGATGGACGATTATACATTTTTTTGTGAGCATGGGCTTATTTCTATTACAGCATATTTGATTACTGTCATTCATATTCCATTCGCTGAGTTCCATCGATAGGTGTACGCTACTACATGATACTCTAATTTTACATATACCCATCATGAAGTTGCTACAACCTAGCCTATGAATGAAAGTTTACAACGTAGGTGCACAGGTTTAGAGAAAATGACACATTAAATACCACCGTGCACAATCTTGCCTGCATCTAGCTGATCTAGGGTGTATTCATTAGTCCAACAGTTTTCAAACTAGAGTTTCTATTGGACAAATTCATGTACGTTTATCCCCGTTTCGTTCTGTTTGCTTCCGTTTAAGAAACTTTTTCAACTGAATCGTCAGAATGAATACACCCCTGATTACAAGCAAACAGTTCACTTTCATAGCCACATACAAACAGCTCATTGTATTCCTTCTCGCATCTACACACTCTCCTCTCACCTTTTCCCTTCGCTTGTGAACTTCAATGAACACATCAGCTGTCTGTGACCAGGCGAAAAAAAAACTTCCAAGCCAATCCTTCATATCATAACCGCTACACATACCCTACATCTTCACCATATTAGCTAAAGTAATGTCATAGTCGACATAGCTAATAGAACTAACGCGTTAGTAAAGGCACTACAGAGGGTAGTGTGTACGGCCCAGTACATCACTGGGGCCAAGCTTCCTGCCATACGGGACCTATATACCAGGCGGTCAGAGGAAGACCCAAAAAATTGTCAAATATTCCAGTCACCCAAGTCATAGACTATTCTCTCTGCTACCATACGGCAAGCGGTACTGGAGTGCCAAGTCTAGGTCCAAAAGGCTTCTTGACAGCTTCTACCCCCAAGCCATAAGACTGCTGAACGATTAATCAAAATGGCCACCAAGACTATTTGCACTGACCACCCCCTTTATTTTTACACTGCTGCTAATCGCTGTTTATTATCTTTGCATAGTCACTTCACCCCTACCTACATGTACAAATGACCTCTACTAATTACCTCTACTAACGTGTACCCCTGCACATTGACTCTATTGTTATTTTATTGTATTTTTTACCTAAGTTTATTTTGTAAATATTTTCTTAACTCTATTTTCTTAAATCTGCATTGTTGGTTAAGGTCTTGTAAGTAAGCATTTCATGGTAAGGTTTACACCTGTTGTATTCGGCGCATGTGACAAATAACATTTGATTTGATTTAAACCACTATAATTGTGCAGTACAGTCAATAAGCAGTGTAGCAGTTACACAGGCAGGCCCCGGTGACAATACATTTGTGTAACCAAAAGCTTATCTTGTCTTGGAAGAGTTCCAGTGTTGGATTGTCATAGCCAGCTAGCTAACATAGTTCTCTGTTTGAGCTGGGTGTTTTAGTAGGCTAAACTAGCTAGCTACATTTGCTACCTAAGTAAGTGAAAGTATATATATTTTTATATAGCTCTCTCTCTATCTCCGCCCCTCTATCTCTCTCTATCACTTGCTACCTCCATTTTTGAATACATTTGTTCAATTTGTTCCAAACTGTCCAACTATTGTATTTCTTTCTCTTTGAGTCAAATACTCACCACATTTTATGCACTACAGTGCTAGCAAGCTGTAGCTTATGCTTTCATTACTAGATTAATTCTCTGATCCTTTGATTGGGTTGACAACATGTCAGTTAATGCTGTAAGAGCTCTGATAGGTTGGAGGATGTCCTCTGGAAATTGTCATAATTACTGTGCAAGTCTCTGGAAGGGGGTGATAACCATGAGCCTCCTAGGTGAGCCACCTAAGTCAATGTACCCAGAGTATGACGGAAGCTAGCCCCACCTGTTTTCAGCCCCACCTGTTTAGCTAAAAAATATATATATATCAGTTTGCAAACAATGTAAAAAAGTACATATATTTGAGTTAATAAAAGTTGCATAAAAAATTGTTTTGCTTTGTTTGCTTTGCAACTCCAAAAATGCAGGTGTTTCAGCATAGCTCAGTGCTTTCTGTGGTGGTGGGGCAGCCAGTGGAAAATACGGAGCGTAGGGGTAGATCATGTTCTCTAGTCTGCTATTCACTGGACAGGGTGTGTGGTCGGAGTCTGAGTTTAAGGGTCTCTTTTCCAAGCTTAAAAGGATAAACATTCACTCGTAATACACCATGGGCCAGAAAAGGTTGAATCAATTGGCCATGCTGTCAATCCAGCATGACTTCTGTTGCATTCAAAACAACTGGAACTTGGAACTGGGAAATCTCAGACTTAGGTGATTTCAAGACAACTGGGAACTCCAACCGGGAAAATATGTTTTGATCCGTCATCCAACTTGGAATTCCAAGTCAGGAACTTGGGCCTCTTTCTAGAGTTTCCAGTTGTCTTGAAAGCACCATAAATCCAGAGAAGGCCAGACTTTGATGACAAAGATTGATGACAACTTTTGCACACAAGAAGAATTTGCTCACCTTAATAATTTGGTCCCTTTCTCCCTCATAACTTGGTATTTTATTAGGATCCCCATTAGCTGTTGCAAAAGCAGCAGCTACTCTTCCTGGGGTCCACACAAAACATGAAACATAATACAGAATGACATAATACAGAACATCAATAGACAAGAACAGCTCAAGGACAGAACTACATACATTTTTTAAAGGCACACGTAGCCTACATATCAATGCATACACTCAAACAATCTAGATCAAATAGGGGAGAGGCAATGGTGTGAGGTGTTGCTTAATCTGTTTTTTGAAACCAGGTTTGCTGTTTATTTGAGAAATATGAGATGGAAGGAAGTTCCATGCAATAAGGGCTCTATATAATACTGTACGCTTTCTTGAATTTGTTCTGGATTTGGGGACTGTGAAAATACCCCTGGTGGAATGTCTGCTGGGATAAGTGTGTGTGTAAATTGACTATTTAAACAATTTGGGATTGTCAACACGTTAATGTTTCTTCTAAAAAGAAGAAGTGATGCAGTCTGTCTCTCCTCAACTCTTAGCCAAGAGAGACTGGCATGTATAGTATTTATATCAGCCCTCTGATTACAATTATGAGCAAAACGTGCCGCTCTGTTCTGGGCCAGCTGCATCTTAACTAGGTATTTCCTTGCAGCACTGGACCACACGAAAGGACAATAATCAAGATGAGATAAACATAGAGCCTGCAGAACTTGCTTTATAGAGTGTGGTGTCAAAAAAGCAGAGCATCCCTTTATTACGGCCAGACTTCTCCCCATCTTTACAACCATTGAATCTATATGTTTTGAGCATGACAGTTTACAATCTAAGGTAATACCAAGTTATTTAGTCTCCTCAACTTGTTCAACAGCCACACCATTCATTACCAGATTCAGCTGAGGTCTAAAACTTAAGGAATGATTTGTACCAAATACAATGCTCTTAGTTTTAGAGATGTTCAGGACCAGTTTATTACCGGCCACCCATTCCAAAACAGACTGCAACTCTTTGTTAAGGGTTTCAGTGACTTCATTAGCTGTGGTTGCTGATGCGTATATGGATGATTCATCAGCATACATGGACATACATACTTTGTTTAATGCCAGTGGCAGGTCATTGCTAAAAATAGAAAATAGTAGAGAGCCTAAAGAGCAGCCCTGCGGTACACCACACTTAACATGTTTGACATGCTCTGAATCCTTAGCCTACTGTTCTGACTTGGTGGTGCACATGTAGCCTATAGCCTGTTTTAGAGAAATGTAATAGTCTAATATTGTAAGAGCTTTCATTGTATGCTTATATACCCCCTTTATTAATCCTATGGTTCTGACTTGGTGTACAGGGAGAATACTGTAAGAACAACCCATGTTCTGAAATGTGTTTAAGCAAGTGAGCCATATACATTTCTTTTAAAGCAGTAAATGAGGCTGAATGAACTGTTTCGGTGCCAGACAAGGTAGCCAGGTTTAGCTGTGGTAAGGATTCACTCCATGGTGCTGAAAATAAAGCTCTGCTTTTGGGACAGCTTTACATAGGCCCTAATAGTTTGTGTGCATCGTTTGTCACCGTTAGTGCAATGAATGCATTGTTTATTGTTGTGTTGACAACAACCCTAACCACACAGCCAAGAAAATGCAGGAGTTGCTTCGAGACAAGTCTCTGAATGTCCTTGAGTGGCCCAGCCAGAGCCCGGACTTGAACCTGATCGAACATCTCTCGAGAGACCTGAAAATAGCTGTATAGCAACACTCCCCATCCAACCTGACAGAGCTTGAGAGGATCGGAAGAGAAGAATGGGAGAAACTCCCCAAATACAGGTGTGCCAAGCTTGTAGCGTCATACCTAAGAAGACTTGAGGCTATTATCGCTGCCAAAGGTGCTTCAACAAAGTACAGAGTAAAGGGTCTTAATACTTATGTAAATGTGATTTCATTCTTTATTTTTGTGTATATATAGATATATATACACAAAAAAAATCTTTGTCATTACGGGGTATTGTGGGTAGATGAGGGGGAAAAAACTATTTAATCAATTTTAGAATAAGGCTGTAAAGTAACAACATTTTGAAAAAGTCAAGGCGTCTGAATACTTCCCGATTTCACTGTGCATTCTAAAATCTCCACTGCCTACAGAGTGCTGTTGAGGCTACTGTAGACCTTCATTGCAAAACATAGTTTTTTAATAAATTATTTGAATGTTTTTAGGTTAGTTTTATCTAAAAAATATAACGTATAGATGTGCCAAATTATAAATGTTTCACTATTTTGTTTTCATGAAATACAATACACATGCCGAATAAAAACCTCATATAACCCAACTTCTGAAAAAAGTTTCAGGCCAGATATGCTGAAGTGGACTGGGCCCGAGTACCATTAGCTGGAACCCAAGGTAATATGATTCTCCGGACTTGGGAAGAGCTCGGCCCTCATGAAGTCCCCCCGAGTCCAAGTCAATGCCTAGTCCCCTAAGTATCAAACGTAATAGGCCCGAACCCACCGTGTTGACTGGGAGGTCTCTTTCTTACAAATCACTCAAATTGATACAATTCCCTGGCCTAGTCTAAATGACAGAGCGTTTCTGTTCTACACAGTTTTGCCAGAACGTTCTGTAATGTTGCACCCACTGAAAGCACCCCAGGCCAGATGTTTGAGGATGACTGAAAGTAATATAAACCTGTCATATGGAACTTGCTGTTGCAGTCATTGGTGGGTGAATATCCAGAGCCATTGCTTCCTAGATTTCACTGGTTGATTTTTGGCCTATCACACAGCGGGAGGGACAAAGTTGAAGGAAATCTAACAGTTTTGACAGCAGCTGTCGAAAAACCAGATGGAGTAGATTTTTCTTTGGGGAGAGCAACCGAGCTAGCTTGCTAACTTTGGACCCAACATTTGTTTATTGATCATATCTAGTACCGGTAGCTCTAAACCTAGCTAAATATATGGTCGAGAATAAAAGCTTGCTTTCTGCCTCAACTAGTCGAGATGGTATGTTAGCTTGTAGTAGCTAGGCTAATCTGCTGGCCAATTTCCATATTTTACTGACTTCCAGTTTTGTTTCAAGTCTATGCCCTCTCTTCTCAGCTCATACTTTGCAGGCTAGTTAGGTAGCTATAGCTGCATCTGTTGACCACATGTCAATACTCTGTATCCATACTATTGCCACTATTAGTGGCCAACTAACTTGACTCTCTGTAATGTTAACTCCAAAATAGGTTGCTATTGCTAGCTATCTCCATGGACCCTCCCAGGAAGTGAGTATTACCTGCACCCCTATCAGATAGTTTTACACAGAGAAGAAGCGATGGAGACTGGGCAGAATAATTGGTCAAGGAGGCTTTGGATTGATCTACCTAGGTAGGTAACCAGACTAGTATGTCAATCCATCAAGTTATCACTGATTCTCAACCCCCCCTCCCTCCCCAACACACACACACACACACACAACACACACACACACACACACACACACACACACACACACACACACACACACACACACACACACACACACACACACACACACACACACACACACACACACACACACACACACACACACACACACACACACACACACACACACATCCCTCTTTGAGTGACAAGAGTGGTGACCCCAATTTATGGAGCAAAACGCATGACCAGCAATCACAGATTTGTGTTTTGGGTGTAAATACATCACCAACAGACCACAAAAACTGGGGTACATCTGATTGCTTCGAAATTACTGTCATGTTTATCACGGTTTATTTATCTCTGTGTCCCTCTGTTTTTCTTCGTCTCTCTATCCCCTCTCTCTTTTGCTCTCCCCTTTCTCTCTTACACCCTATCTCTCTCCCTCCTTTTGTCCGTCTCTTACATTTTCTCTCTCTCCCTTCTTCCCTCTCTCCCTTCAGTTTTGCAGGAAGTGGACACCTGTTGGGGAGGACTCTAATTTTGTGATTAAAGTGGTGAATACAGGAATGCCTGATGGTGTTGTGTGAGTCAAGGCATTAACACCTATGTGTCATTTGATCAGAGATAATCGAGAGATGATGACAGTTTGACTTAACTACAATCATTTAATGTTAGGCGCTGTTGCTCTCTCACTTTGTATTTCTCTCTTGCTTGCTCTCCTCACTGGGTTTTCTTGGATATGGAAAGTGACAATGAGGAACTGCTGGCTTCAGCCTATAAGTTTAAGGGAGCACATGCAACAGCTTTCAGCATGTCTTTTATTGAAATATTGCCTGCCTAGGCTATTTCCATTTTTCCTCTTATTTGACCCTCTTATTTCATTGTGTCTGCAGGATTACCATGTGAATAGGCCTCTGTTTTCTGAGCTCAAGTTCTATCTGAGGGAAACTAAACCTGAGAACAATGAGTATCAACAACTTCAATCATTCAACATAATGATGTGGCAGACATATGGTCAAGAATTCATAGCCTTTATCCCACATAGACTACCTCTTATATGAGCAGCCAGGCCCAGTGCAGCAAGAGTGTACTTGGCTGATGAAGAGGCCATAGACATGAAGACTGCTGCCTGGTGTAATTAATAAGCCAAAGCAAACATGCACCTCAGTGGCAGTTAGCCCCGTCCCTGCTTGTTTGAGTTCTAATTCATAGAGAGGGACCCAATCACACATAATGATGCCTGCTTCTCCACTGGGCCCCTGACCACCTGCCAGTCTGGTGGAGAGCCAGTCAGGCCAGCCACCACTCCAAGACAGGCTTCATGTTCACTGTGTGTGTGCCTGCCTGTCTGCCTGTCTGTCTGTTTCTCTCTGTCTGTCAGTGTGGGTTTTTCGCTATGATTAAAAGTGCATGGTTGTGTGTCTGGCTTAGACATACCTTTCCATATTTCCTTTGTCTGGTCATAGGTGTTTTGCGAACAGTTCGGACAGAGTCAACCTGAATCCACAGGAATTAAATTCACATCACTTCCCAATTTGTTGTATAACTTTTAAGACCAAAGGCTCAGGCCCCCTAGGATTGTATTTTGGGCACCTGGCCATATTTGCTCAGCACTAGCATCATAAAACAAAATAACAAAGGTTAATAAAACAAAAAAACAAAGGTAAATAATGAATGCAACAAGTAATGAATAAAACAATAAGGCAAAGAGCAAATATCTACAATGTTCTGTTTTTGAACTTTTTTTTGTGTCTGCTATTCCTGTCGAAAAAAATAGGTACACACTTTGCACTGGTGAAAATACATTAAATATGCTGTAAATATTTTATGTATATGTAAGACCCAATACATGTTTGATTTTTGTCCCTCGTAATTCTGTCCTGCTGTTGTTTCAGTGCTGATGTGGAAGAGGAGCAAGAAGCTGGACTTCCTGGGGATCCCTGCAAACTTGGGATCAGGACTAGCAGAACACAACAGAACCAGGTACTACTGACCATGGTCCTGATGATGATGATGATGATGATGGTACTTGGTCAATAATCCCTCACATTGGGGTTGGGAAGTGTGTTCGAGATTATTTTACCCCTTCTCCTTGACCTTTGCCCTGTTCAGGTACAGGTTCATGGCGATGGACCGCCTGGGCAGTGACCTTCAGAAAGTGTGTGAGAGAAATGGTGACAAGCTAAAGAAACACACAGTGCTACAGCTAGGACGTGTCCTGGTGAGACTCGTACTCTACTATCCTCTCCATCATCCATTGCTGCATGTCACAAGGATTTCACCTACTGCTTGTCCTCCTACAGCTGGATGTCCTTGAGTATATCCATGACAACGAGTATGTCCATGCAGACGTAAAGAAGGCCAACCTAATGCTTGGTCACACAGACCCAGACAAGGTTAGCACTAGCGCTGTCTAAGTACAGTAGGCATGTGTATTGAAGGCATTTATTGTACTGTGTACAAAACATACATAGACAACCGTTTCAAGTTATTTTAATATTGAGCATTGTGTTAAGCTTCTACTTGTAAGTTATCTACACATAGTCTGTTTATTATCTGTTGTACATGTGTACCTGGCTGACAACGGCCTGTCCTACAGGTACAGCCCAGACGGAGTGCACTAGGAGAACAAGGAAAACCCGAAGAAGGGACACAACGGAACCGTAGAGTACACCAGCATAGATGCTCAAAATGGAGTCGGTAAAGTGTAATTTCATTGTTATGAACATTCAATGTTTCAGGTGGAAAAAAAAGCTATTGTGTTTTGAAAGGTTTCTGGGTAAACATACATGGATTTGTGGACAGTAGATTTCTCTTGTATTGACTGTATGGCCAATGATCTTGCACGGATGTATCTTGCTATGTACTAACTGCATTACTGTATCTTTCAGTTGGCAGAGTACTTGTTTATCAATGCATCATGTAAAGTGAAGCCCCCTTCGTCCCTTGCTTTAAAACCTCCCTCAGTAGTTATCGGAAACACATTAGCTGGAAAATTGCATACATAGTCCTTTTTATTGGACATTGATTCTCCCTGGCCCACATTCCCCCGACACGGACTTCATTTAACAATTCCCTAATTAGCTAAAGTCATGACCTGCATTGTGTATTCATCCCCCATTAATTAAGGCTTTGATGTTTGGTTAGTGAGGGACTGGCCACTGATAACCTCTCTGCTTGCTCAGAGCAGAGGAAGGCGTTAAGGTTCGATACACTGAACTGAGTGTGGCTAGACTCCCTAATCGCCGTGCCACTGTTTCTATCGATGTTGTCGATATGGACCAAAACAGACAAGATGTTCATGCAGCGATATTGATAAAGGCAAACATGTCCTTTTTAATATGCTTTAGAGAGAGAGAGAGAGAGCGGAGGGGTGGGGGGTATGCTGAACTTGTGTTTTTCTGAATGAAAAGGTGGATGTTGGGCCCATGTATTGTAATCATTGTTTTCCATATATACATTTAGCAGAGGTACACAGCCACAAAATAAAATAATACTTTAAGGAAATTAGCTTTTAAACTGAAAATGTTTTCTTGGCCCCATGGCAAAATGTGTAGAATTGCAGGAAATTAGTTTTAATGTGGCAACATTTTGTCTCTCTAAAACCATGGCCACCGCCACCGCTGCTGAAAAAAACACTGATTGAACTTCACAGTTCCATACAAGCCCATATGTTGCAGGCAGAACTTACTTCAACATGTTCTCAGTTGTCCGTCTATGGCTGTTCTCATTGTGTATTTGATGTAATAAGAGTTTAGATAGGAATGACGCTTAAATCACAGGACTGGTTCAAACACAGGTCTGTTCTTTTACATTGAAGTACACTCACTCACACCTAGCACAATTTGTTCTCGTGTCACATACAGGCAGTTGCATATGGTCCTCATTCCAACCCTTCGGTCTAGCCTAAACAGTAGAAGCTGTTGTAGAGGTGAATTATTCCTTTGCTTCTACGGCCCAGGGGTCATGAATCTTCTACAAACCAAAGTAGGTAGAGAGTATAAGATGAAAATATGTGCTTATGCAGTGATCTTCTTCTAACCACTACTGACAATCTAAATGTTAAAGTCCTTTTATATATCTAACGCTTTCGTTAGGTCTACAGTACACCACTATTGGAATTGGTCAATCAAGAGGCCATTTGGTAAAGTTTCCCATTTTTAACTACAGTTGATAAACAAACCATTTTTTTAAAATATTCCAGGCAGATAAATTGTATATGATAGCTGCTCGTACTTGACTTCTATGTTGTAAGGCAGTTTCTGAGTTTCTTTGGGTCAAACGGCAATTGAAATGCATGCAGATTTTGACGAGGAGCAAGACTACTTTTTGCTCAAGATCCTGTCCTCCCATCTCACCTCTCATCAAACTCACCGGGTAGATGTTGATAGGTTGCCATGACGAGGGCGGAGATTAAACACAGAGTGATACACCGCTGAACTCTGAGCTAATTATCACCTATTGGAGCGGGATGCTTCGGAACACAGACATTCCAACTGAGAGGGTTAAGAGTGTGACACCATGCTTTCGGAAATCTGAATAACAGTAGGAGATGACAACCCACTACATTGTCACCTAACTCCTCTATGACAAGCCTGGAGTATGTAGGGCTCTGAGGTTCACCTTCTAAACTGTGTGTGTGTGTTTGCTCGTTCGCATGCATGTGTGCATTTATTGTGTCTGTGCCAGGGTTTCTGTTATAGCAGGCTCTTGCCGGCCTTTGGCACCCAAAAAAAGTATTAAAAGCCGATTAAATAATACTTGCCAACCAAAATGACCGGGAGAAAAAAATATCCATTGCAAGATAATGCCTTTTATTCATTGATGGAAATACCAGTTGAAGAAAATACACGGTCATGCTTATCGGTCGATAGGTTCATTTGCATAATTTAGTGGAATTAAATAGGCCTGTGTGTATTTTCATTAGTCATCATGTATCTTATTTATCCAACACAACTATCACACGCAGAGCCTTTTTTGCAGGATTTCTCCCGCAGCTCCTCAGCTGGTTGTTGCTGGAATAAAACATGCTTTTATTTTATTGCCCATTCGTTGCAAGAATTCTAAATGCCATCACACGTTAACAACAGTTTTGGTGCACGATTAAAAATACCTACTATTTGTATTTCTCAACTGGTAATTGAAGCGACCCTCCCATTCACCATCCAAGTGCAGGCAATAGGCTATCATCTCGTCACCCATCACTTTGTAATCAGAGCTGGAGGCAGTATGCATTTTGAAAACATACTTAATTGTTTGAAACCTGAATGTTTTATTTCATATTAGGAGACACGTCTTACCTTGCTTCAAAGTAGCCTATTGGCAAAATCCGACCAAGGCAACGTGGAGGCAATTTTCTTATAAAGACTTCATAGGTGGCACTTGAGTTTCAAGTTTGAGGAAGTTTACAATTTATCATTTATCCTACCGATCCTACCATTTCTACCGTTGACTGAACAGTTTCATTTCAATAATAACGTTTTCATTACTCAAAATCATTGTCATGTGGTTAATCATAAAAGTTTGAATTAAAATGATAACAATCTAAATGTTAAAAGTCAACTAATGCAAGATCACCAGCCTCTGCAATATGGACACATTGATACACCGTGATACATTGGCGGCTAAAGAAATTAACGCATGGAACTCATAGCCTAAAGGCCAATGCAGCAGTAGGCCTAAAACCTCCGTTGCTCTTTCACACTGAGGATTTGTGATTATTGAGGGGGAGACAGTTGGAAAGATTTTTCAAATGCTCCCTCGACATTATCAGGACAGAGAGACCAGACACATGCTCATTGCTCATGTGGAGCACTCCAAACAAAATACAATGAAAACATTGGCAAATATCGTAAATGATGGTTATGAAATTAACCAAAACGTGTTTCTCACAAGTGTAGCAGATTGTGAACTTTACAAACAAAGTTTCCACTCCGATAATGAGAACGGTAAATGACTAATTAATACATGTTTTACATAATTCCTATCATTTGGTTACATTAATTTAACGGTATATTAACTCTGGTGAAGTATGTAATGGGGAATCATAAAAATAATAATCAAAGGGCAAACAATTCCCACAATTAAATGTGGAGAGAGCTGAACCATTCTGGGGAGACTTGCCTATATCTTCGCCACACTCCTCCCCTTCTTGTCTCAACATTTTACATTTTACTCAAGACACATTATCTTCACACACATTTTATATGTTTTTCACCGACCGCCGCAACTCAATAATCAACTAGGTCTATCGCCATGTGTAACCGATGTGAAATGGCTAGCTAGTTAGCGTGGTGCGCGCTAATAGCGTTTCAATCGGTGACGTCACTCGCTCTGAGACCTTGAAGTAGTTGTTCCCCCTCTTTCTAAATTTCTGACAGAGATTTTCATGTCTGTCACATAAGGAACCGCTATCAGGTGCGAAGTTTAGAATGGCGTTTTCCCATGTGTAGTGTTTAGAATGGTGTTTTCTTGCAAATTGCATTTTGACAAATGTTTGAAAATTATGTTTTATTGGCTGCTTCATTACATGAGTTGCGTGTTCTGTTAAAATACATTACCATAATCTTAATGTGATTTCCGTCATTCTGAGCACAGTGGGTGGACGCTTATGCACCCAATGTATATTTGTCCGGTAAATTTCTGAAATGGCCGGTAAATTAAAATCTTCCTGGCCACATTGTCCGGGCGCCATATTTTCCTAACTGAAAAACCATGGTCTGTGCATCTATTGTGTGTGTGTGTGTGTATCCTGCCCCCTCTCTCGTTAGGGAAAGATGCATAAATACACTACCAAAACTTTAAAGTGAATGCCATTGTGAACAGGGACAATATGTCCAAAGAACTCACACAGGCAGGCTTAACATAGTTATAATTGTTCATCTATTATGTGGCTGTTGGAGTTGGAGCAGTTTGAGTGCTGGTGTCACTGGCTCTCAGTATCAATGAGGCTTTATACAATTGTTTACAACAATGGCTTGATTAGATGTGGCAGCAACAAATATACTGTAATGCTGACCTATGCACTTAAGTACTTAACATCTTGCACTCTTAAGATAATGTATTCAATAAATGATTTAAACAATCGGTTTAATCCCAGAAATGAAGGCAACAGAGGCAGCAGCAGTGGCAACAACCAACCAACATTTAACTACAACCAACAACACCAACCAACTAACAACCAACACCTGCAATGTCCGTCTCAATGCTAGTAGTGCTGGCCTGCTGGGTGCTGCTGCCTGGCGGACACTCTTGTAGCACTGGCTGGGATCAATGCTATCCATGGATCTGGTTCAAGATTTCTCCCTCTGATGAAGCCAGTCGATAGGTAATTTCTCCAGAGATGTGAGGCCGTTACAGTATTGAGTTGCTAAAACTCCTCGGGCTCGACCCCTCACGTGGACTCATTTCAGACATATTGATGAACTCAACCACAGTTTTTCATAAAGACACTGGCTCAGTGCAGGGTTTGTCCACTTCTTCATTCAAACTAGATGGAAGGCATCGTTTACAATGAAGTCCAGAGATTAATGCCTAGTCTAGCCATCAGTATTTAGATGACTCCCCAGTGCACAGCACCCTGTCGACTTCTGTAACATGTGGTAGTGATTTTGGCTCAGACATCTCTGTGTGTGTGTTTTACTGCCTGAGAGAGGGATCGAGTGTGTGAGTGTATTTTTAGGCAATGCAGCGGGCGTCTGGATCATGTCAGAGGCCACAAGGATCCAGTTTCCTGGAACGGGCCAGAACGGGAGTAAACTGACCAAAAAAGTCAGCCCTCCTCCCCTCAGAAAGCCCTGTTTGTCTGTGGAGCATGCTGCCGAAGGCTTCCGCCGAAACGTGTCCGTATGTTCTGACCTCTGCGTCTAAGAAAATACATTAAAATGTAAAGAATATTCCTGTGAGTGCAGGTTTTGTCTTTCTTTAAGTATATGGCTTTTGAACCCCGCACCCAAATACTTTTTGTTGCTACAAACATTTGAGCTGAGCACACCAATTTCCCTTCCTATGTCTGCAGAGCAGGACATAGATCAAGGAAAATGTAAAGACTAACACCAGCTGCGAAAACAAAACAAGCCTCTGTCATACCCTCTCTTTTTCATATTGTGTTTTTTCCTCTGAACACATCCTGTCAATCAAAGCTGTTTTCATCCTCCTAGACCAGGTTCTGAACTACTACCTCTCGCCCCTCTCTTTTTGGCTCTCTCTCTCCCCCTCTCAGTAGCTCCATCTAGACGTGGGAACCTGGAGGTGTTGGGCTTCCGTTTGCTCCACTGTCTGTGTTGGGCGCTGCCGTGGGAGGCCAAGACCAGGTACTAAGCAAACACTCTCCCCTCTCTCTGGTTCCTTGTCCTCCATCTCCCTATTAAACCATTGTTTCCCCTCTCTCCCTCTGTATTTCATGCCTGTTTTTCTCTCTCTTTCCAGACTCATGGGTAATCTACCTGGCTCAGTGCAGCAGCTATCTGTGGGTGGAGCTTCCACATGTGAGTGAGAAGGCCTACAGTGGCTTGCGAAACTATTCACCCACCTTGGCATTTTTCCTATTTTGTTGCCTTACAACCTGGAATAAAATATATATATTTTTTTGTGGGTCTGTATCATTTGATTTACACAACACACTTTGAAGATGCAAAATATGTTTTATTGTGAAACAAACAAGAAATAAGACTAAAAAACAAAAAACTTGAGCGTGCATAACTATTCAACCCTCCCATGGTCAAAACTTTGTAGAGACACCTTTTCCAGCAATTACAGCTGCAAGTCTCTTGGGGTATGTCTCTATAAGCTTGGCACATCTAGCCACTGGGATTTCTGCCCATTCTTCAAGGCAAAACTGCTCCAGCTCCTTCAAGTTTGATGGGTTCTGCTGGTGTACAGCAATCTTTAAGTCATACCACATAATCTCAATTGGATTGAGGTCTGGGCCATTCCAAGACATTTAAATGTTTCTCCATAAACCACTTGAGTGTTGCTTTAGCAGTATGCTTAGGGTCATTGTCCTGCTGGAAGGTGAACCTCTGTCCCAGTGTCAAATCTCTGGAGGAATGGAACAGGTTAACCTCAAAAATGTCCCTGTACTTAGCGCCATCCATCATTCCTTCAATTCTGACCAGTTTCCCAGTCCCTGCTGTTGAAAAACATCCCCACAGCATGATGCTGCCACCACCATGCTTCACTGTGGGGATGGTCTTCTAGGGGTATTGAGAGGTGTTGGGTTTGCGCCAGACATAGCATTATCCTTGATGGCCAAAAATGTGACCAGAGAACCTTCTTCCATATGTTTGGGGAGTCTCCCACATGCCTTTTGGCGAACACCAAACATGTTTGCTTATTTTTTTCTGGCCACTCTTCCATAAAGCCCAGCTCTGTGGAGTGTACAGCTTAAAGTGGTCCTATGGAGAGATACTCCAATATCTGCTGTGGAGCATTGCAGCTCCTTCAGGGTTGTCTTTGGTACTTTGTTTCCTCTCTGATTAATGCCCTCCTTGCCTGGTCTGTGAGTTTTGGTGGGCGGCCCTCTCTTGGCAGGTTTGTTGTGGTGCCATATTCTTTAAATTTTTTAATAATGGATTTAATGGTGCTCCGTGGGATGTTCAAAGTTTCGCATAATTTTTTATAACCCAACCCTGATCTGTACTTCTCCACAACTTTGTCCCTGACCTGTTTGGAGAGCTCCTTGGTCTTCATGGTGCCGCTTGCTTGGTGGTGCCCCTTGCTTAGTGGTGTTGCAGAATCTGGGGCCTTTCAGAACAGGCGTATACAGTGGGGAGAACAAGTATTTGATACACTGACAATTTTGCAGGTTTTCCTACTTACAAAGCATGTAGAGGTCTGTAATTTTTTATCATAGGTACACTTCAACTGTGAGAGAAGGAATCTAAAACAAAAATCCAGAAAATCACATTGTATGATTTTTAATTAATTAATTTGCATTTTATTGCATGACATAAGTATTTGATACATCAGAAAAGCAGAACTGAATATTTGGTACAGAAACCTTAGTTTGCAATTACAGAGATCATACGTTTCCTGTAGTTCTTGACCAGGTTTGCACACACTGCAGCAGGGATTTTGGCCCACTCCTCCATACAGACCTTCTCCAGATCCTTCAGGTTTCGGGGCTGTCGCTGGGCAATACGGACTTTCGGCACCCTCCAAAGATTTTCTATTGGGTTCAGGTCTGGAGACTGGCTAGGCCACTCCAGGACCTTGAGATGCTTCTTACGGAGCCACTCCTTAGTTGCCCTGGCTGTGTGTTTCGGGTCGTTGTCATGCTGGAAGACCCAGCCACGACCCATCTTCAATGCTCTTACTGAGGGAAGGAGGTTGTTGGTCAAGATCTCGCGATACATGGCCCCATCCATCCTCCCTTCAATACGGTGCAGTCGTCCTGTCCCCTTTGCAGAAAAGCATCCCCAAAGAATGATGTTTCCACCTCCATGCTTCACGGTTGGGATGGTGTTCTTGGGGTTGTACTCATCCTTCTATTCCTCCAAACACGGCGAGTGGAGTTTAGAGCAAAAAGCTCTATTTTTGTCTCATCAGACCACATGACCTTCTCCCATTCCTCCTCTGGATCATCCAGATGGTCATTGGCAAACTTCAGACGGGCCTGGACATGCGCTGGCTTGAGCAGGGGGACCTTGCGTGCGCTGCAGGATTTTAATCCATGACGGCGTAGTGTGTTACTAATGGTTTTCTTTGAGACTGTGGTCCCAGCTCTCTTCAGGTCATTGACCAGGTCCTGCCGTGTAGTTCTGGGCTGATCCCTCACATTCCTCATGATCATTGATGCCCCACGAGGTGAGATCTTGCATGGAGCCCCAGACCGAGGGTGATTGACCGTCATCTTGAACTTCTTCCATTTTCTAATAATTGTGCCAACAGTTGTTGCCTTCTCACCAAGCTGCTTGCCTATTGTCCTGTAGCCCATCCCAGCCTTGTACAGGTCTACAATTTATCCCTGATGTCCTTACACAGCTCTCTGGTCTTGGCCATTGTGGAGAGGTTGGAGTCTGTTTGATTGAGTGTGTGGACAGGTGTCTTTTATACAGGTAACGAGTTCAAACAGGTGCAGTTAATACAGGTAATGAGTGGAGAACAGGAGGGCTTCTTAAAGAAAAACTAACAGGTCTGTGAGAGCCGGAATTCTTACTGGTTGGTAGGTGATCAAATACTTATGTCATGCAATAAAATGCAAATTAATTACTTAAAAATCATACAATGTGATTTTCTGGATTTTTGTTTTAGATTCCGTCTCTCACAGTTGAAGTGTACCTATGATAAAAATGACAGACCTCTACATGCTTTGTAAGTAGGAAAACCTGCAAAATCGGCAGTGTATCAAATACTTGTTCTCCCCACTGTATATACTGAGATCATGTGACAGATCATGTGACACTTAGATTGCACACAGGCAGAATTTATTTAACTAATTATGTGATTTCTGAATGTAATTGGTTGCACCAGATCTTATTTAAGGGCTTCAAAGCAAAGGTGGTGAATACATATGCACGCACCACTTTTCAGTTTTTATTTTTTTGAATTTCTTCAAAGAAGTTATTTTTTTCATTTCACTTCACCAATTTGGACTACTTTGTGTATGTCCATTACATGACGTCCAAATAAAAATCTATTTAAATTACAGGTTGAAATGCAACAAAATAGGAAAACCGCCAAGGGGGATGAATACTTTTGCAAGGCACTGTACGTACCAGTCAGTCAGTATGTGTCCAGAGTCAGAGTCCAGTAGTCAGACACCTCTGGGTGAGTCAGACACCAGTCACACCACAGTTTCCCAGGTGCCAGTGAAACACTTGATCAGTCTTTCAAAACCCCATCCTAGAAATCCGTTCCTACAACTCCAGGATCCATCCCAGAGAGAGTTCTTTGAGACTCGGGTGTTCTGTTGTCTGTTATCTCTGGTCCTGTAAAGAGAGGTCACGTCTCAATGAGGTGACGTCTCTGTGTGATGTGATATGGTGGTAACTGTCTGACTGAGCTGATTCTCTGCAACTCCTCCAGTGGCAGGGCCCGGCTGGCCGCCACAGATAAGGCTCAGGACATGCATCAACCCTATTATATAGTGTGATACACACTCACCACTGTGTGTGTACACTCTAGGTAGCGGGAAGGGGTGAAAGTCATCAGATTGTTTCTGTGTACTGAAACACACATCACCTGGGGTGTGTCTGTGTGTTTGGTAGTTATAGCCAGTGTTTATCAAAACTCTATGATAAGAGACACTGAGTGGGACTGTGAAGCATATTGTTAATTTTTCTCTTTCTCTCTCCTCTTCCCCACTCCCTCTCAGATGAGTTGACCAGGTTCTTGCTCCATGTCAAAGTTACGGGGTGTAAGCAACGTCCGGATTACCAGAAGCTGAGAAAGCTGCTGTCCGAGGGGGGACAGAGAGCTAGCAGAGGCCAGAGAAGGCTGGACCGGTCTGGGCCACGAGGATAGGTGTCACGGTGTTTCTCCACCAGAGGGTTTGATGGCCCAGGTAAGGTGAGAGACCTGAGAGATTACCTAAACACTTGCATTGAAGTTGTTTATGTAGACCTAATCAATCAATCATTCACATGCATATCCAGATCTACGCCCAAATGTAAGTGGTCTATGGCTTACTAAAAGTTTGAAAATCAGGTCGCAAACATACTCGTATGAAGTAAAGTATCAGGACCTAACATACAGTGGGGCAAAAAAGTATTTAGTCAGCCACCAATTGTGCATGTTCTCCCACTTAAAAAGATGAGAGAGGCCTGTAATTTTCATCATAGGTACACTTCAACTATGACAGACAAAATGAGGAAAAAAATTCCAGAAAATCACATTGTAGGAATTTTTATGAATTTATTTGCAAATTATGTTGGAAAATAAGTATTTGGTCAATAACAAAAGTTTATCTCAATACTTTGTTATATACCCTATGTTGGCAATGACAGAGGTCAAATGTTTTCTGTAAGTCTTCACAAGGTTTTCACACACTGTTGCTGGTATTTTGGCCCATTCCTCCATGCAGATCTCCTCTAGAGCAGTGATGTTTTGGGGCTGTTGCTGGGCAACACGGACTTTCAACTCCCTCCAAAGATTTTCTATGGGGTTGAGATCTGGAGACTGGCTAGGCCACTCCAGGACCTTGAAATGCTTTTTACGAAGCCACTCCTTCGTTGCCCGGGCGGTGTGTTTGGGATCATTGTCATGCTGAAAGACCCAGCCACGTTTCATCTTCAATGCCCTTGCTGATGGAAGGAGGTTTTCGCTCAAAATCTCACGATACATGGCCCCATTCATTCTTTCCTTTACACGGATCAGTCGTCCTAGTCCCTTTGCAGAAAAACAGCCCCAAAGCATGATGTTTCCACCCCCATGCCTCACAGTAGGTATGGTGTTCTTTGGATGCAACTCAGCATTCTTTGTCCTCCAAACACGACGAGTTGAGTTTTTACCAAAAAGTTCTATTTTGGTTTCATCTGACCATATGACATTCTCCCAATCTTCTTCTGGATCATCCAAATGCTCTCTAAGAAAACTTCAGACGGGCCTGGACATGTACTGGCTTAAGCAGGGGGACACGTCTCGCACTGCAGGATTTGAGTCCCTGGAGGCGTAGTGTGTTACTGATGGTAGGCTTTGTTACTTTGGTCCCAGCTCTCTGCAGGTCATTCACTAGGTCCCCCCGTGTGGTTCTGGGATTTTTGGGTCCCCCCGATTTTTAGGTCCCCCTGTGTGGTTCTGGGATTTCAAAATGTGATCATTTTGACCCCACGGGGTGAGATCTTGCGTGGAGCCCCAGCTCGAGGGAGATTATCAGTGGTCTTGTATGTCTTCCATTTCCTAATAATTGCTCCCACAGTTGATTTCTTCAAACCAAGCTGCTTACCTATTGCAGATTCAGTCTTCCCAGCCTGGTGCAGGTCTACAATTTTGTTTCTGGTGTCCTTTGACAGCTCTTTGGTCTTGGCCATAGTGGAGTTTGGAGTGTGACTGTTTGAGGTTGTGGACAGGTGTCTTTTATACTGATAACAAGTTCAAACAGGTGCCATTAATACAGGTAACGAGTGGAGGACAGAGGAGCCTCTTAAATAAGAAGTTACAGGTCTGTGAGAGCCAGAAATCTTGCTTGTTTGTAGGTGACCAAATACTTATTTTCCACCATAATTTGCAAATAAATTCATAAAAAATCCTACAATGTAATTTTCTGGATATTTTTTTCTCATTTTGTCTGTCATAGTTGAAGTTTACCTATGATGAAAATTACAGGCCTCTCTCATCTTTTTAAGTGGGAGAACTTGCACAATTGGTGGGTGACTAAATACTTTTTTGCCCCACTGTATATATATATAAGTACGGTACGTACGTACATTCATATATATATATATATGTACGTATGTACCCGTCAGTCAGTATGTGTCCAGAGTCAGAGTCCAGTAGTCAGACTGGACTATATATATATATATATATATATATATATATATATATACAGGTGAAGTCGGAAGTTTACATACACTTAGGTTGGAGTCATTAAAACTTGTTTTTCAACCACTCCACAAATTTCTTGTTAACAAACTATAGTTTTGGCAAGTCGGTTAGGACATCTAATTTGTGCATGACACAAGTAATTTTCCCAACAATTGTTTACAGACAGAATATTTCACTTATAATTCAATGTATTACAATTCCAGTGGGTCAGAAGTTTACATACACTAAGATGACTGTGCCTTTAAACAGCTTGGAAAATTCCAGAAAATGATGTCATGGCTTTAGAAGATTCTGATAGGCTAATTGATATCATTTGAGTCAATTGGAGGTGTACCTGTGGATGTATTTCAAGGCCTACCTTCAAACTCAGTGCCTCTTTGCTTGACATCATGGGGAAATCAAAAGAAATCAGCCAAGACCTCAGAAAAAAAATTGGGCCAAAGTCTGGTTCATCCTTGGGAGCAATTTCCAAATGTCTGAAGGTACCACGTCCATCTGTACAAACAACAGTACGCAAGTATAAACACCATGGGACCATGGTGTTTAAAGGCACAGTCATCTTAGTGTATGTAAACTTCTGACCCACTGGAATTGTAATACATTGAATTATAAGTGAAATAATCTGTCTGTAAGAAATTGTCATACGGCTCAGGAAGGAGACGAGTTCTGTCTCATAGAGATGAACGTACTTTGGTGCGAAAAGTGCAAATCAATCCCAGAACAACAGCTAAGGACCTTGTGAAGATGCTGTAGGAAACAGGTACAAAAGTATCTATATCCACAGTAAAACGAGTCCTATATTGACATCACCTGAAAGGCTGCTCAGCAAGGAAGAAGCCACTGCTCCAAAACCGCCATAAAAAAAGCCAGATTACGGTTTGCAACTGCACATGGGGACAAAGATCGTACTTTTTGGAGAAATATCTGATGAAACAAAAATAGAACTGTTTGGCCATAATGACCATCGTTATGTTTGGAGGAAAAAGGGGAAGGCTTGCAAGCCGAAGAACACCATCCCAACCGTGAAGCACAGGGGTGGCAGCATCATGTTCTGGGTGTGCTTTGCTGCAGGAGTGACTGGTGCACTTCACAAAATAGATGGCATCATGAGGCAGGAAAATTATGTGGATATATTGAAGCAACATCTCAAGACATCAGTCAGGAAGTTAAAGCTTGGTCGCAAATGGGTCTTCCAAATGGTCTTCCAAATGGACAATGACCCCAGGAATTCTTCCAAAGTTGTGGAAAAACGGCTTAAGGACAACAACGTACAGGTATTGGAGTGGCCATCACAAAGCCCTGACCTCAATCCCATAGAAAATTTGTGTGCAGAACTGAAAAAGCGTGTGCATGCAAGGCCTACAAACCTGACTCAGTTACCCCAGCTCTGCCAGTAGGAATGGGCCAAAATGCACCCAACTTATTGTGGGAAGCTTGTGGAAGGCTACCCGAAACATTTGACCCAAGTTAAACAATTTAAAGGCAATGCTACCAAATACTAATTGAGTGTATGTAAACTTCTGACCCCCTGGGAATGTGATGAAAGAAATAAAAGCTGAAATAAATCATTCTCTCTACTATTATTCTGACATGACACAGTAAAAGAAAGCGGTGAGCCTAACTGACCTAAAACAGGAACTTTTTACTTGGATTAAATGTCAGGAATTTGAAAACTGAGTTTAAATGTATTTGGCTAAGGTGTATGTAAACTTCCGACTTCAACTGTGTGTGTATATATATATATATATTACACTGTATATTGTATATCTGATTACGTGTATCTAATATATCTGGAGAGGGTAGGTCAGGGGAGTGTAATGGAGACCAGATGGCCTGACTAACTTCATGGGATGTGTTCATTGTGTATACAGTGATTTATATCTGTCTGGGAGAGGAGTGAGCTGTCTGTGTGTGAGTCTGTCATGAGCCCCAGTGCAGTGTGGGAGATTTACACACTGATGACAGCCTCAGCCTCAGACCCCATCCAATTACAGGTCTATATTTACAACATGTACGCATACACACGTACACACACTGCAGAACGTATTTCAAATGAAATAGGTGCATTTTAATCGGACATCTAACTATACCAAATCTGTCAAATCTCTCTTGCTCTAGCTCTTTGCATAGCGGTGTAGAGAGGAAAATCACATTTTGTTCTCCAAATACCTGGTGGGGAATCTTGATCGCAGTAAAGGAGGTCAACTTGCCTCTGACGCCAACGGCGGGACACCTTGTCCCCCTCAAGAGGGACTGGATTGGAGAGGGTTGTGATTATCTGGAATTTACCGGAATCACAATGGCGGCTAACTTGACCCACAGACGCCCAATTTGAGGCGATTGATGACACACACTTCACAGGGGCAGAGGATCAGCAGCCACAATTATACTCCTTTTCCCCCTCTCTCTTTCCCTCTCCTCTCCATGCTGAACTGCTGGGCAGTTTGATCCGTAGTCAAACAGAAGGGTACATTTCTGGAGGCTTGGAAAAAGAGAGCGTAAATGTCAGTCGAAGTAATAGTGTTCATGGAAAGGCTGCCTTCAGTGTATCCTACTCCTCGGTATCATCATTTCTCTTCATCATTCAAAGACTGAAATGATTAATTCAGTGAACATTGCTAGTCTTCAACACAGTAGGTGGCTTTCTCCAATCCAGATTCAGCCTACTCCTGGTCTAAAAGCATGTTTAAGAGCAAGTTTCAATGTAGCAAGTATGCACAGAAATAGAAATAGTAGCATGCTAGCCTCTTACTAAGTCCCTCACTCTCTCTTACTTTGTCCTACAGAAAGCGGGCCGAGCTAGAGGCTTGTCCAAACCAAAGCCTCTATATGTGGAGGATGAGGAGGAGAGACCAAGACCTGTGCCGTCTCAATACATCAGAGGTCCACCCATATCCAAGCCCAGCCAGGACAGGTGATGAGGCCAAGGCTGCTTGTATTGTAATATTGACAGGATTCACTACATTTGACTATAATGCTGTTACAAACTGGTTTTACAAGAATGGACAAAATGACCAGAAAATCTACTGTGACTCCCAAGTGGTAATGCATATTGGAGTTGTATCAAAGAAAGGTTAACTCCAAAGAAAAATCACAAGAATATATTTGTATTGCCATATAAAAAAAATGGATAATAATCACAACATTTAATCGCTGCTACAAGAGTTCAGGTCAATGGCAGAAACTGGAGCAAATGTTTGAATGATCCCCGAACAGAAAACATCAACACAAACCAAACGGCGCGTGAGGAAAATAGTTGTTGACAATGGCGTAGCTGTGACCACAAATCAACCATAGACCGTCCTACCCGAGAGAAAGTAGAACCCCTACAAAAAGCAAACTGGGTCAAACACATAATGACCATTGGGAAGACCACGGCAGGTAGCCTAGTGAGGCGTCAGGTAGACTCGTTGGGCCAGTGTCATGACGTGACCCTTTCTGGGTGTAGATCGTGGCTTCCCCCTCTCTCACACCAATGTCCTGTTATCTCAGGCCATAAATTCCAAAGTTATTATCGGTAACGAAAACAACTGTGACTGCGATGCAGGCAACAGACGGGTTATGTGAACACATGTGTGCAGGATGAGAGATGAGCAAATGTCTGCAGACTTGAACTGCACAAGCAATTGGGAAGTGTTTGGGGAATTTTGTCCGGGTCAGAAATGTCTAAAAAATTTATTGGTCCGAAAAAGTAAAAATTACTACTTTTATGTGAATGAATGAGGTGGAACACACCTCAAATCAAACTGTTCTTAGAAGAAGAAAAAAACAGGCTGCGTGCCTTGGTTTGAGGGCAACGCGGATTAAATGTTCTGTTGCGTAAAAATCACATTCTGGAATGGAGAGAACGTTCTAACATCACGTGCATAAAAAAAAAATCATGCTAGGCGACCGTTAGAGATATTTGGAACTCACGCATGAAACGGTTAAAATCATCTTTGCAGCGTCCAACATTTTCCAAAACCAAACTTTGGAAAAATAGGAAAAAAAATGTTTCCTTTCAAATGTTCTAATAAATGTGCAAGCTATCAGAGGGAGTAGTCCCCACTCGCCCGCAAATTAGTGAACCTCCACCCATAAATGGATTGATCACTGACCTCAGCATCGATTTCAACCCTAATTATGCCATTAGCCAAAATAAACCATTGGGCACAGGCCTTGTGAAGGTTCTCTCCAGTCTAGCCCTGACGTCTTGCCATCCGAGATTGGCATCATTCCAATACTGCAGTGCACAGCTGAAGCACGAGCAGGTAATCGCCTTCTTCAGGAACAACTCGATTTAGCCAAAACTAAATACGATGTAGTCCACGCCAAACTCGATAAATCTGACGAGTTATCAACAAACGGGTGCGCTCAACTTGATAACATGCATGCAGTTTTGTTGAACGTTACTCAATGTAACAATTTTCTAGTCAACATGTTGCAGACCAAAGTTGATCAGTTAATGAACACAATGACTAAGTTGGATGACAGGTCAGCAGAAGTCATTGAAGTCACTGACCAAATGAATGATGAGAACTCTATCTGCAAACCATGACAGATAAGTTTGAGACCGAAAGGAGCAAGTGCGACTCTACCGTGTCCAACATCAGTACGCTAAGCGCTCAAGTGGACTCTTCTATGCAGCAGAATACCACCCTTAGGTACAGTCTGGTGGAATTCCAGAACGATCACGTACTACAGCGTGACTACCCAACCAAGCAAACGGAGCCCGACACTCAAAGAAGTGAAGACGATAGGTTTCAGACTTTTCCTCCCTCCTGTGTCCCTCAGTCTTCTCCTCTTGGCCATTCGGCACTGAGCAATATGGTGCCTCTTCGCCAACAAAGCCAAAGCTTGGCTTCTCCTCTTGGCCTTTCAGCCCCAATTTCCCCACAAGATGAAGCCAACCCTCTCCGCCCGCTTGGCATGGAATACCTTGACACACTCAAAGATTTCCCCACCTTTGACCCCATTCCAGGTCAGCCAAACGATACTGAGACGTTCCTAGCTGACATAGAGGACGCATTGGATGGCTACCCGAACGCTACGGTTCTGACAGGGTTTACCTGTTGAAGCAAACGTCGAATAGACACGTTGTAACGGCTCTCGTCGGAATGAGTGGACCAAAGTGCAGCCTGGAAAGTGTTCATGATTTTTTTGATCAAAGAAACACTCGAACAAAGTAACAAAGCGAACAGTTCTGTCAGGTAAACAGATACTAACCTGAAAATAACTACCCACAAAACACAGGTGGGAAAAAGGCTGCCTAAGTATGATTCCCAATCAAAGACAACGATAGACAGCTGCCTCTGATTGGGAACCACACTCGGCCAAAAACAAAGAAATAGAAAACATAGAATGCCCACCCTAATCACACCCTGACCTAACCAAATAGAGAAATAAAAAGGCTCTCTAAGGTCAGGGCGTGACACACGTGATGAGGTTAATTAGTCTACAACAGAAACACGTTTTAATGACTCCAACCTAAGTTTTATGTAAACTTCCGACTTCAACTGTATATATATACTTTTTTTGTGTTTTTTTGTGTGTCATGACTGGAGTGAGACAATACATTAGGCTCATGTGAAACCAGTGTTTCTGGGTGGATATTTTCACTGTGATGGGCTGCAAACCACAAAAAACAAATAAAGTCATTTTTTAACATGGACTATATTGTTATTGGCAAATATTTAGGGAGACCGAACAAGAACTAGTCAAACTTAACACTGGTTTGAAACTGAAGTTACCCATTTACCTTGTGCCTGTAGTGGCATGATTTGAGCAATGCAAAGAAGCAAACACCTGAAATGACTTTTGTATTATACTATATGACTTTTGCATCGTTTGACTTTTGTATGAATTTATTTAAAAAGTAGCAGGTCTCAGTTTGGATATTGTGTGTGTACTGATCTTTTATAATATTGACAGGCCTACTGATCAGGTTGGATAGTCGTGGGCGTGTGTCCCTCACCTCGTACAGACGTCTGGTGGAACGATTGCCTACAGTGATGGTCATTGCACACACCTGATCAGGGTTGGCCGACTCCAGACGGTAGGAGTAACAGATCCCACACTCCACACTGAAACTCTACAAGACACACCACAGAGTCACTGATCAAGACACAGAATTCACAGATATCCCCCACTCTCTCCTCCTGTCTCTCCTTTTCTCTCTCTCTATCACCCCTCTTCACTTCCTCTATCCCACTACACAACACGTTCTCTTTTCTACCAGTCTATCCACCTCCCCTACACTCTCTCTCTTTTTGCGTATTGCTTTTCGTGTAATGAGAAACCCCTTTTTTCACTCCAAGCGATCCATTAAAAAGAGGATGGCAGGTAAAATGTCAACATCTGGTCAAGTAAACTTTTCAGTCTTCCGAATGTTAATGATGCTGAGGCATTAATCACTGCAGCGACAGCGGATAAACACGGCGCCCTTTCAACCCATCCGCCGGCAAGTAAAAAAAGAAAAAGATAAATGGATAAATGTGTGATTAAAGCAATCTTGATAGTGGCAAGGATTCTGCCATCTTTGTTATTCAAATGATTTTTTTTCTGCAAACAACCCAATTAAAGGGGATGCACACCCACCTCCAGCAAACATAAAAAAGAATAACAGACAGAAAAATATATGTCTGTCCACCACACACACGATTGCTCGGTAGAGGTAATTGTGAGGGCTTGGTGTTTGAAACAGGGAAATACAACGTGCAGATTTTTCGTGGGTGGCAGGTGACAGGAATTCTATTTCCAAAACATCACTGAGGTTCTGCAAGCCGCTGCAGTCCGGGCTCCTAAAAGACACGAGAAACAGCTCCTTCACACACTAATTAAAGACATGCAAATGAGGGAGAGACAGGGGGAAGAGGAGTTTACAATTATGACCAATATGTCCTGTATTTCTCTCCCTGCTCGGAAATGTTGAAGACCGAGGCTATCACGATTATATGGCATAGGAGACTTGGTTCATGTTCAGACTTTGTTCTTAGTTCAGATTTTCCGAGGGAGGCAGGTGACGGGAATTCTATCTCCAAAACATCACAGAGGTTCTGCAAGGCGCTGCAGTCCGGGCTCCTGAAAGACACGAGAAACAGCTTCTTCACACACTAATTAAAGCCATGCAAATGAGGGAGAGACAGGGGGAAGAGGAGTTTACAATTGTTGAATGTTGAAGACCAAGGCCATTATATGGAATAGTGTACTTCGTTCATGTGTAATATTTCCAACACTATAAATCAGGAAATACCATTGTATGGGACATATAACATAAGACAATACCAATAAATAAATGTTGGATTACCTAACTTACCATGAATGCATGTTGGCATTGAGCTTGTTCCTCAAAGGTGTTACCACTGCAAGAGAAAATATTTCACACAATGAATTGGTGAATTACAAATGGACATTGTAAAAATAGAGTTTTAGAGATAAATCCCCCTGCTAGTGTTGTGTAATACAGTCATTTTTTTGTGCATTTTAGAAAACATCACCCTAAATCTAATTTGTTTCTAGTGCTGTCAAGGGTTTTCCTGGATGCAGCACACAGGCTCTTACAAACAGCTATTCATATTTGACAACAGAGAGTCAGGCAAAGAGGAAATATTCGAATTTCTTCGACAAACGCTCTGCTCTTGTCTGTTCCACCCCATCAGCCTCGTCTTTGTGTACAGCCATCATTGCATTCTGTTTGTTATTCTTAAATGCAAAAAGCAATATTTCTGCGTGACCCCTTCAATTTGAGGGTCGCTGCCTGCTTCAGTCTTGGTGACAGGAGTGTGTGTGTTTTAATATATTTTAGTAGCATTGCTAGGCAACCAACAATGAGTTCTGTGTGGTACCATTTTGCCAAGCATGACCTTGGATTTAAAGAAACAATTGGCAACAATTGTTGGGACTTGAATAAAACAAACTCGACCTTGTTTGGTCCTCGCAAACTCTTACCAAATCATTATGTTATAAAATGTTTATTTTGGGTAGTGTACATTCAACAGGACAAATAATCCATCTTTCCTTTTGTCTCCCCCAAATATCTTTTTATTTTTTTTTATTTTCAAGTCTACAGAAAATACTCATGTCAAAGAGGAAAAGAAATTCAAACATAGAAAATCAGATAAAAAAAGGACAAAGGAAACACTATTATTCTGTGTAAGTCTCTAAGAGCATTGCACACCTGGATTGTATAATATTTAAAAAATTCTTCAAGCTCGGTCAAGTTGGCTGTTGATCATTGCTAGACACCAATTTCCATGTCTTGCCATAGATTTTCAAGCCGATTTAAGTAAAATCTGTAACTAGGCCACTCAAGAACATCAATGTCGTCTTGGTAAACAACTCCGGTGTATATTTGGCCTTGTGTTTTAGGTAATTGTAATGTTGAAAGGTGAGTGTCTCCCAGTGTATGTTGGAAAGCAGACAACCAGGTTTTGCATGTGCTTAGCTCTATTCAGTTTACTTATTTATTTTTTTACCTTTTTCTCACCAATTTTGTGGTATCCAATTGGTAGTAGTTACAGTCTTGTCTCATCGCTGCAACTCCTGTACGGACTCGGGAGAGGCGAAGGTCGAGAGCCATGCGTCCTCCGAAACACAACCCAACCAAGCCGCACTGCTTCTTGACACAATGCACATCCAACCCGGAAGCCAGCCGCACCAATGTGTCGGAGGAAACACCGTACACCTGGCGACCTGGACAGCGTGCACTGAGCCCGGCCCACCACAGGAGTAGCTAGTGAGCGATGAGACAAGGATATCCCTGCCGGCCAAACCCTCCCTAACCCGGACGACGCATGTGCGTCGCCCCATGGGCCTCCCGGTTGCGGCCGGCTGCGACAGAGCCTGGGCTCAAACCCAGAATCTCTGGTGGCCGGTAAAAACTGTTGAGAAGCCTTTTTGTCCTAGACTTGGCACTCCGGTATCAATTGCCATGAGGTAGTAGAGAGAACAGTCTACGACTGGGGTGGCTGGGGTCTTTGAAAATGTTTAGGGCCTTCCTCTGACCCCGCCTGGTGTAGAGGTCCTGGATGGCAGGCAGTTTAGCCCCAGTGATGTACTGGGCTGTACGCACTACCCTTTGTAGTGCCTTGCGGTTGGAGGCTGAGGAATTGCCGTACCAGGCAGTGATGCAACCAGTCAGGATGCTCTCGATGTTGCAGCTGTAGGACCTTTTGAGGATCTCAGGACCCATGCCAAATCTTTTTAGTTTCCTGAGGGGGAATAGGCTTTGTCGTGCCCTCTTCACGCCCGTCTTGGTGTGTTTGGACCATTCTTGTTTGTTGGTGATGTGGACACTAAGGAACTTGAAGCTCTCAACCTGCTCCCCTACAGCCCCGTCGATGAGAATGGGGGCGTGCTCGGTCCTCCTTTTCCTGTAGTCCACAATCATCTCCTTAGTCTTGGTTACGTTGAGGTATAGGTTATTATGCTGGCACCACCCTGCCAGGTCTCTGACCTCCTCCCTATAGGCTGTCTCGTCGTTGTCGGTGATCAGGCCTAGCACTGTTGTGTCGTCTGCAAACTTAATGATGGTGTTGGAGTCGTGCCTGGCCATGCAGTCATGGGTGAACAGGGAGTACAGGAGGGGACTGAGCACGCACTCATGGGGGGCCCCATTGTTGAGGATCAGCGTGGCAAATGTGTTCCTACCCTCACCACCTGGGGGCGGCCTGTCAGGAAGTCCAGGATCCAGTTGCAGAGGGAGGTGTTTAGTCCCAGGATCCTTAGCTTAGTGATGAGCTTTGAGGGTACTATGGTGTTGAACGCTGAGCTGTAGTCAATGAATAGCATTCTCACATAAGTGTTCCTTTTGTCCAGGTGGGAAAGGGCAGTGTGGAGTGCAATAGAGATTGCATCATCTGTGGATCTGTTTGGGCGGTATGCAAATTGGAGTGCGTCTGGGGGTCCGGGAAAGTGGTGTTGATGTGAGCCATTACCAACCTTTCAAAGCCCTTCATGGCTACGGATGTGAGTGCTATGGGTCTGTAGTCATTTAGGCAGGTTGCCTTTTTTTTGGGCACAGAGACTATGGTGGTCTGCTTGAAACATGTTGGTATTACAGACTCAATCAGGGACATGTTGAAAATGTCAGTGAAGACACCTGCCAGTTGGTCAGCACATGCCCGGAGCACACATCCTGGTAATCCGTCTGGCCCCGCAGCCTTGTGTATGTTGACCTGTTTAAAGGTCTTACTCATGTCGGCTACGGAGAGCGTGATCACACAGTCGTCCGGAACAGCTGATACTCTCATGCATGCCTCTGTGTTGCTTGTCTCGAAGCGAGCATAGAAGTGATTTAGCTCGTCTGGTAGGCTCGTGTCACTGGGCAGCTCACAGCTGTGCTTCCCTTTGTAATCTGTAATAGTTTACAACCCCTGCCACATAAGACGAGCGTCAGAGCCGGTGTAGTATGATTCAATCTTAGCCCTGTACTGACGCTTTGCCTGTTTGATGGTTCGTCGCAGAGCATAGCAGGATTTCTTGTAAGCTTCCGGGTTAGAGTCCCGCACCTTGAAAGCGGCAGCTCTACCCTTTAGCTCAGTGCGACTGTTGCCTGTAATCCATGGCTTCTGGTTGGGGTATGTACGTACAGTCACTGTGGGGACGACGTCCTCGATGCACTTGTTGATAAAGCCAGTGACTGATGTGGTGTACTCCTCAATGCCACCGGAAGAATCCCGGAACATGTTCCAGTCTGTGATAGCAAAACAGTCCTGTAGTTTAGCATCTGCTTCATCTGACCACTTTTTCATAGACCGAGTCACTGGTGCTCCCTGCTTTAATTTTTGCTTGTAAGCAGGAATCAGGAGGATAGAGTTGTGGTCGGATTTACCAAATGGAGGGTGAGGGAGAGCTTTGTACACGTCTCTGTGTGTGGAGTACAGGTGATCTAGAATTTTTTTCCCTCTGGTTGCACATTTAACATGTTGATAGAAATTTGGTAGAACTGATTTAAGTTTCCCTGCATTAATGTCTTACAAATAATTGTATGTGTGGGGTACGGACATGAGGTAGTCATTCAAAAACATATTAAACACAGATTGAGTCCATGCAATTTATTATCAGACTTTTAAACATACGATTAAAGATAAACTTCTCCTTAATGCAAACGCTGTGTCAGATTTAAAAAAGGCTTTACAGCAAAAGCACACCATGCGATTATGTTAGGTCAGCACCTAGCCACAGAAAACCATACAGCCATTTTCCAACCAAAGAGAGGTGTCACAAAAGTCAGAAATAGCGTTCAAATGAATCACTTACCTTTGATGATCTTCATCTGGTGGCACTCCCAGGTATCCATGTTAGACAATACATTTTCGTTTTGTTCGATAATGTCCCTCTTTATGTCCAAATACCTCCGTTTTGTTGGTGCGTTTAGTTCAGAAATCCAAATGCACATTGCGCACTCTCAAGACGAAAAGTTTAAAATGTACAATAAAGGTTAGTAGAAACATGTCAAACGATGTTTAAAATCAATCCTCAGCTTGTTTTTGTCATAAATAATCAAAAATATTTTAACCGGACAAAAGCTTTGTCAATAGAAAAGGAGAAACAAGAAAGGCGCGTTCCCGATCACTCCCAGGACTCATGTCTGGAAATTTCCACTGGCCTCTCATTGAAAGTGCTGTATCTCCCTCATTTTTCAGAGTAAAAGCCTGAAACAATGCCTAAAGACTGGCCACATGTAGAGGAAGCCATAGAGATTGCGAACTGGGTCCTACGTCTTTGTATAGTGGATAGGCTTTCAATGGAAAAACAGCCTTTCAAAATAATAGTACTTCCTGGTTGGATTTTCCTCAGGTTTTTTGCTTGCCATATCAGTTCTGTTATACTCACAGACATTATTTTAGCAGTTTGGAAACTTTAGTGTGTTTTCTATCCAAATCTACTAATTATATGCATATCCTAGCTTCTGGGCCTGAGTTTGGGCACGCTTTTCATCCAAAATTTCGAATGCTGACCCCTACCCTAGTGAAGTGTAACCACATTTCTACTCCTGAACTTGTTTAGGCTTGCTGTAACACAAGAGTTGAATACTTATTGAATCAAGACATTTCAGCTTTAAATGTTTTATTCATTTGTAAAACATTCAAAAAACATAATTCCAGTCTGACGTTAATTGGGTATTGTGTGTAGGCCAGCGCCAAAATCATCTACATTTAATAAATTTGAAATTCAGGCTGTAACACAACAAAATGTGGAAAAAGTCAAGGGGTGTGAATACTTTCTGAAGGCACTGTACATATTTCCTTTGTCTGTGATCACAGACATGACAGAATATGGTAGGTGGAAGCCAAGTTTCCTCAATACTCTGTGTTTGCTTATCAAATTGAGTCAGATCAGTTGATAGACTAAATGTGGGAAGGAGGAAGCGGTTAAAAAATACTGAAGCACAGTGTGCCGTCATTCAATACAGAGTACACATTCCACATTGTTCAGAGCAACAGACGGGTTACAGTTATTCAACTGACAGTCCAGTACAACATTGGTGCCCAAAGACCAATAAAAGCATGCACAACTTGTCGTACTTTAACACGAATGGGGTATGGCAGCCAACGACCTTAGAGTTCCACTTCTTTCATTAGAAAACAAGAAACTTCGGTTGCAGTGGGCTAAGGAACGAAAACACCGGAGAATTGGAAAAACTGCCTGGTCTGATGGCTGTTTCAGACGGATGGGAGGACTAGGGTATGGAGAACAACACATGAGTACTTGGATCCATCGTGTCAACATTGCAGGCTGGTGGTGGTTGTGTGATGGTGTGGGGTGTGTGGGGTGTGGGGTGTTTTCATTTCAAGTGGAGCAGCTTTTGAATGCCACAGGATATCTGAACCATAGGGATTTGTTGCACCTTAATTGGGGAGAACAGGCTTGTGGTAATGACTGGAGCAGAATTAGTGGAATGGTAACACATACATCAAACACATGGTTTCCAGGTGTTTGATGCCATTCCATTTGCTCTGTTCTGGCCATTATTATGAGCCGTTCTCCCCTCAGCAGCCTCCTGTGATCTGAACATCATTGCCAATCATGTGAATCCCTTCATGGCAGCAGTGTTTCTGTCTGCGATTTGAGTTTTTCAGCAGGATAATGCCACAAGGCTCTTTGCCCAAGAATGGTTCCACGAACTTGAAAGTGAATTCAGCTTACTGCAGTGGCCTGCCGAGTGACCAGATCTCAATCCAATTGAGCATCTGTGGGATAAGATGGAACGAGCTATTTGGAGTAGAGATTCACTACCAGCCAATTTGACACATCTCTGGGGAGCATTTTAATCAACATGGGACAGAATCCCTGTGAAACGCTTTCGACATCTTGTAGAGGTCATGCCCCGATGAGTTTAGGATATTTTGAGGGCAAAAGAGGGTTCAACTCAATATTCATGTTCATTGTTTTTGTCAAAATTGCTCAAGCTCAGTAAATTTGCTTGGCAATCATTGATGGACAGAAATATTTAAACCTTGTCTCTGATTGATTTTCAGCCAGTTTTAAGTCAAGACTGGGTCACTCAACACCTCTTTAAAAGCCATTCTGGTCTATCTTCGGCTTTAAAATGTGTGGTTTTGTCCCAGTAAAAAATACAACTCTATCCCAGCGTTAGGTATTCAGAATACTCCTTTCATATTTGTTTTTTCTGACAAACTCTCCAGTCCCTGCCGGTGACAAGCATAGCCAGAACATGATATTGACACCACAATACTTGACAATACAGAGGGTTTCACTCTATACTGTGTTAAATTGGATTTGACCAAAATCTTACATATTCAATTTTTTATTTAGGCCACAAAGATCAGACTACCTTCTTTTCACTTTGTTATACTGGCTGGTGATGTGGAGTGAATGCAATGTTGTTAATCCACCCATTACAAGGCAATACTGACATTAAACAAAGCATTATTCTAGTCATATAGATTCTGAGGTTAATTTACAAGGCAAAGCATGGACAAAGAGATGCTTACTAGGCCAGAAGCCTAGAAGCTTAGGCAATTAGAATTGATCATACAACCTTCCTCCGTGGACCTGATACAGGATAAGGGAGAAAACAAAGGCATTTAATTCCATTTATAACACCTGAAGGTGTAACCTTTCAACCATAAAACCAACCACCTTTGACCAATCAAATGATACCAAGTTTACAGTGTAACCTGACCACCAATGCCCAATCTCCACAGGGTGTCACAGCATTTAAAGGCTTGTGTGGGAGATGAAACCAATGTAAATGTGATAGAATTCCTGAGAGGACAATAAAAATAATTTGCATAATGGAGTAATTCAGAATTCACCCTGTACAGATACAAGTTACCACAGAGATAATACATCCATGTAGGTAGAATCAGATTTGTCCTATGTGAACACATTTCAGATAGATACCAAACATGGATACTATATCATTATTCTATCACTCATTCAATAGTCAGTCCTCTGGATACTGTAACAGAGAGATACATTTTGGCCCCTCAGAGGGGGAACGGCTGACTAGTTCTTGGGAATGGTCCATTCCTTGTGTTCCTGGACGAGCCTACACTAGAACCCAGGTATTTTCATAAATCTATAACCTCCCAAAACTCGTCCAGAGACTCTAGAAGCAGCAGGAACTGAGTGTGAACGTTGCCCAGAGAACTCTGTGTGAGTAACAGAACACAACGGCTATGACAACCTAAACCAGTTTTCAAATGTGGGGGTGGACACTTCTCAATAAAGAAATTAATTGGCCTAATTGAGAAAAATAATAATTCATTAATATAATTATGCCCGTACAAATTAGATAGTCATGATTTGCAGAAAGATTTGCATCTATAGATAGGTCTGGTCTTGGAGAGAATTACTGTACATGTTGACTAATCATTTTCTCTGTATTAAAATGACCACAATTATAACTTCAGACAACTAGCTGTCTCAACCACGTAAGTTGTATCTAACGGTTGGGAAAATCTTTTTGCCTAAATTTGTAAGGTGAAGATGACATATCAGACTACCACGAGATAGTATCACATAGACAAACATGATTTACAAAATTATTCTACTCTTTATTAAGTTTTTAATGGAGGCAGAGGCTCAACAAATCTAATTCCCTTGAACAAATTATTTGATTAGACTAGCTCTCTCCCCCACCACCACGACACACTAAAGAGGGAAACCCGACAGAAGTGAGAAGGAGAGAGAAAAAAGAAAGAGAGAGAAATGAACCAAAATTATGGGTCATTGTGCCAGCACAGTGCACACAATTTAGCATCGCACAGGTGCAGAGACTCCGCAATTACTGGCCAATTAATGCCAGTGGCGTGATTATGGTTATGGCTCCATAGAAATACAGTGGACCCAGTAAAAGAGGGCTTGGTAACTGAATTCCTGCTGGATTTGAGTGGCAGGATGTAAGAGTGTCTGTGGAAAGCTTAGATTCGCTCAGTGCTCCTTGAGTGCCTTAATTAAGCCTCTTCATCTAGCACTGAGTAAAGACAGATCTATCCTCACTACATGCTAAACTACTGAGGAAACGGGAGTATAACTGTACCTACTAAAACACTGCTAATAAAAGCAATCATCTAGCAGGTTTCAAATGGAGTAATTCAGTACGAATGGATACCTAAAGCCTTTATAATGATGGCTTGTGTGGACATTGAGGGAACAGTGACGTATGTGCCTGGGTTTTCTTCACCTGGCTGACGACAGGTATGATTCTAACCCTGTACTCCAATCCTTTATGACTGGTAGGTCTGGCACGTACGTGTGTACACGCACGGACTCACACACACAGACTGCCTGGCTGAGGTTGTTCATGCTGTGCCACACCTGCAGTGGTGGGTCTGGTGCCCACCGATGGTCCTGCCCACCCACAGTCTGATACAGACAACAATCACCACACACTGTTTTTGAAAAGACACAAAACAGGTATGTAGTATGTACGTATACGCATGCATTGTCTGTCTCTTGTTCTCTCTCTAATGTGCACACAAACTACAGAGTCTTTCTGTCCCTCATTCTATCGCACAAACACGCAGTGTGGCACATCTTGGCCCTGCAACAGAGCAGGCAATAATTACTCATTTAAATGAACATGTCAGGACAGCAGACAGACAAGCCCTTCCCCCACAACACACACGCACCAGATACTATTTTCGCAGCACAGGAGTGATCCATCAGCTGCCCAGCAGGCAGACAGGCTCCATACGGCAGAGCTGTACTGAGCTGGTCTTCTCTGTATGGTTTGCCATGTATCACACACACACACATCAATAAAATACACACACCCACACACACATGTAGAGGCTCACATACAGCACACAGAACGAGAACAGCCGTCAGTGTCTAAGGCTCAATATTACTGTCTGACTGAGAATGTGTGTGTGTGTTGTACCTGTGGTGTCCAGGTCATTGCCGGTGGAACAGGTACCTCTGCGAAGCACTCTGTGGCCTCTACATAGTGCTGTGAATTGGAGGGGAACATGCCTTAACACCCCTCCATGGGTACCTGTTAGCAATACTGTACAGTACACACTAAATATAGCTTATGAGCATAGTTTTCTTTTGCTATTTTACCTGTTGCTTTCTCACGACCATTTTTCAGAAGTTAAACCACGCCCTGTCCTTAACATCTCTTTCTTCATTTCTCTCCATATCATCCTTTCCCAGCCTGCCTGCCCCCCACCCCCCGACCCCACCCCAGCCACAACTCTCTATGCCAACCCCTACCTTCTATCCTCTGACTTGGGTAGGGGAGAGGGGCGGGCGAGGAAGCTGGGCCACAGGGGGAATTTTTACTCAGAGATGGGGGCTGACTGGTGGGCACGCGGGCATTTGGGCACAGGGTGAAACCAACCACCTCCTCTGGATATCATCAGGGCCAGCTACCCACCAAGCTGCGATGATGCCATCCGTCTCAGCACTCTCTAACCCAGCACTGCCACCCTGCTATACCCAGAATATGGCCGCTATCGCCAACCAAGATGTGCTCAAAGTGATCTAGATGTTGTACCTCCTCCATGCCCTTCTTAATCATTTTAAGAGGACCACAGAGATGTATTTCTACTAGATATGCCCACATGGTCTTATCTCACTCCTCTCCTCTGGTTTTGGAGGGTTGTATCATACCACTGAGTGTCTAAAGTGGATATCTCTACACTCCCATCTCACAGCGTGTTGGCACCTCTCACACAGAATTCCGCCAAAGTATGTTTGCCCTAGATATGTCTTTTAACACAAGTACTTTATTTTAATACATGGATATTTGACTGTAATGTGTAAGAGTATGTCTTGTTTTTTTATATTGACTGTTAACTTACAATGTGTGTGTTTTCTCAATTCAGGCTTTAGTTAGTTTAACTGTAAGTGTACATGTGTGTGAGAATAGACTATCATAGCATACAATGAGTGTACAAAACAATAGGTACAACTTCCTAATATTGAGTTGCACCCCCCCCCCCTTTTGCCCTCAGAACAGCCTCAATTTGTTGGGGCATGGACTCTTCAAGGTGTCGAAAGCGTTACACAGGGATGATGGCCCATGTTGTATCCAATGCTTCCCACAGTTGTGTCAAGTTGGCTGGATGCCCTTGGGGTGGTGGAAAATTCTTGATATACACGGGACAGCGTTTCAGTTTTTGACACACTCAAATCGGTGCACCTGGCACCTGTGCGCCTGGCAGCTACTACCATACCACGTACAAAGGCCCCATTCAAAGGGGGTGCAACTTTGAAATTTGTGTGCATTTTTGTGAATTTGTTAGATACTACATCACTGTGAGAGCTAGGAAGACAGGCATTTCTCTACACCCGTAATAACATCTTCTAAATACTGTATGTGTGTGTGACCAAAAAAATCTGATTTGATTTAAATATTTTGTCTTGTCCATTCACCTTCTAAATGGCACAAAGACACAATCCATGCCTCAATTGTCTCAAGACTTAAAAATATATTTTTTAACCTGTCTCCTCCCCTTCATCTACACTGACTGAAGTGGATTTAACAGGTGACATCAATAAGGGATCAAAGCTTTCACCTGGATTCCCCTGGTCAGTCTATGCCATGGAAAGAGCAGGTGTTCCTAGTGTTTTGTACACAGAGGAGTTCTCAGCCCTAAGTCTCAGTGTGCGGAACTCTGTGTCAATGAACACCAGTGTGGGAACACACAGATATCCGTCACTCAGTTGGTCAGACACATACTGCATACAGAGGGGACGCATTCTCACACACAGGCCGAGTCAGAGGGGTTTAGTTTAGTAGAGGGAATGCACCTTGCTCCCATTATAGCCTATTAATCACTCCCCGAGAGAGGGAGTGGAACATCTACATTAGCGCTGTCCCTGTTCTGCCTCAGATCTCCCCTGATTTAGTGCACCATGTAGAAATCCCCCGTAGGTACAGATCTAGGACCAGCCTACCTTTCCCTAATTCTAACCTTAACCATTAGCGAAGGTAACGTCAAACTGACCTTAGACCAGTGTCTAGACTCTGGGGACTACTTTGTCTTATATTTACAGTGCAGTAATGGCACTGTTTCTGACGGATGCAAGTATGATGCTTGAAAAACGGACACATACATGTACACTGACACGTACTGAACTCAAATCTAGAAATCAGTGGCAACATACAGACACACACACCGCGATGCAACACAGCACTTCGCTCTCCTTTAACCTAGTAAAATACGCACATAATTTATTATCTCACTCTTCATGTCCCTCTCACTCAATTCATCTCCCCTTCCCTCATTCTATTTTACTAGGGGTAATCTATAAAAAACAAAAAAATCTGCATATCAATATCACAGCTCCACTGTTGCGTCACAGTCCCATCTCTACTCTGCATTCACATGGGGCCTCCCGCCCCACATTAGCAGGGGCTGGCTGGCAATTGGCGTGATGGACACAGCGTGACAGTGCGATGCCCCACTGTGAAGACTGATGAGAGCCGAGCATTTGTAAAATATGACACTTAAATCACATCAATCAAAAAATCTAAACGTAACAACAGGAGCGGAGCTGCTTCGAAAACAGGAAGAGATGACACGTGTGTCTAAGTGAGAAGTATATGGATGGAGCTAGCTTTAAACAGTGGTGAAATTGCCATTTGTTACGTATGTAGAAAGCCATAGACAGTCAATTCTACTCACATGTGAGTTCATTCACATACTATTTCACCAGCAAGTACTTTTATGTTTGGATGAACTATCAAATGTATAGAACATGTCTCTGGTGTACTTATCCTGGAGGGAAGCTTGAGATTAAGTGAAGCCATAAAAAACTCCTCATACTTTAGGAAGGTGTGACAACCAATACCGATTACCATAAAAGCCAAATAGATGTATGACCATTTGTGGTAAAGGCAATCTATACGGTTTTAGGGAAACCTAAAGACAGATTGAAGAGCAATGATGTATGACCATTTGGGGTAAAGGCAATGTATATGGTTTTAGGGAAACATAAAGACAGATTGAAGACAGATTGAAGAGCAATGCACAAAGGTGCACACAAACACACATCTCTTATTTCAACAATGACACACACAAGAAACATTTATTTGCCATGAAAACTGGTGAATATGGAATCAAGATACTGTATGTCTATTTAATGATAACCAACGCGTATAAAAGCTGTGTTTAGGGCAGGGGTATTCAACCGGGAGGTACAGTGCATTCAGAAAGTATTCATCACACCCCCTTACGTTCTCCACATGTTGTTGTGTTACAGCCTGAATTTAAAATGGAGTAAATTGAGATGTTTTGTCACTGGCCTACACATAATACCCCATATTGTCAAAGAGGAAATATGTTTTTCTAAATTCTTACATTTGAAAATTAATTTAAAATGAAAAGCTGAAATTTCTTGAGTCAATAAGAATTCAACCCCTTTGTTATGACAAGCCTAAATAAGTTCATGAGTGAAAATGTGCTTAACAAGTCACATAATAAGTCGCATGGACTCACTCTGTGTGCAACAATAGTGTATAACATGATTTTTGAATGACTCATCTATGTACCCCATACATACAATTATCTGAAAGGTCCCTCAGTCGAGCAGTGAATTCCAAAAACAGATTCAACAACAAAGACAAGGGAAGTTTTCCAATGCCTCGCAAAGAATGACACCTATTGGTAGATGGTTAAAAAAAAACGACCTGACACTGAATATCCCTTTGAGCATGGTGAAGTTATTACACTATGGATGGTGTATCAATAAACCCAGTCATTACAAACATACAGGTGTCCTTCCTAACCTCAGTTGCTGGAGAGGAAGTAAACTACTCAGAGATTTTATCATGATGCCAATGGTGACTTTAAAACAGTTAGAGATTTAAATGGCTGTGATAGGTGAAAACTGAGGATGGATAAACAACATTATAGTTACTCCACAATACTAACCGAATTGACAGAGTGAAAAGAAGGAAGCCTATACAGAATATTCCAAAACACCCATCCTGTTTGCAACAAGGCACCAAACTAATACTGCAATTGTGGAAAAGCAATTCACCTTTGTCCTGAAAACAAAGTGCTATGTTTGGGGCAAATCTAATACAACATATTACTGAGTACCTCTCTCCATATTTTCAAGCAAAGTGGTAGCTGCATTATATTATGGGTATACTTGTAATTGATAAGGACTGAGGACTTTTTCAGGATAAAAAAAAATCAACTGAATGGAGCTAAGCACAGGCAAAATCCTAGAGGAAAACCTGGTTCAGTCTGCTTTCCACCAGACACTGGCAGATGAATTCACCTTTCAGCAGGACAATAACCTAAAACACAAGGCCAAATCTACACTGGAGTTGCTTACCAAGAAGACAGTGAATGTTCCTGGGGTCCAAATTACAGTTTTCACTTAAATCTATTTGAAAATATATGGCAAGACCTAAAAATGGTTGTCTAGCAATGATCAGCAACCAATTTCACAGAGCTTGAAGAATTTTCAAAAGAATAATGGGTAAATGTTGCACAATCCAGTATTCATACCCCTTGACTTATTCCACATTTTGTTGTGTTACAGCCTGAATTCAAAATTGATTAAAAATATATATATTTTTTTATTCACACCCTTGATTCAAAACTTTGTAGAAGCATCTTTGACATTACAGCTTTGAGTTGTCTTGGGTATGTCTGTATCAGCTTTTAACATCTGGATTTTGAGATTTTCTCCCATTATTCCTTGCAGATTTTCTCAAGCACTAGATGGTGAGTGGAGGTAAATATCAAACTTCAAGTCTTTCTACAGATTTTCAATGGGATTCAAGTCTGGGCTTTGGCTGGGCCACTCAAGGACTTTCATATTCTTGTTCTGAAATCATTACAGTGTTGCTTCGGCTGTATGCTTGGGGTTATTGTCCTGTTGAAGAGTAAATCTTTGTCCCCAGTCTGTGGTCTTTTGCACTCTGAAGCAGGTTCTCATCAAGGATTTAACAGTATTTGGCTCCCTCTCTCCTTACCATCTCCCAGTCTCTGCTGCTGAAAATCATCCTCATAGCATGATCCTGCCACCACCATGCTTCAAGGTAGGGATGGTGTTAGACAGGTGATGAGCTGTGCTTGTTTTTTTCCAGACATAGTGCTTTGCATTCAGGCCAAATAGTTACATTTGTGTCTCATCAGACCACAAAATCTATTACTCCAGGCGTGCTGTCATTTGCCTTTTCTCAGGAGTGGCTTTCATCTCCAATAAAGACCAGATTGGTGAGTTGCTGTAGAGACTGTTGTCCTTCTGGCAGATTCTCCCATCTCAGCCGAGGAACTTTGTAGTTCTGTCAGAGTGGTCACTGGGTTCTTGGTCACCTCCTTGACCAAGGTCCTTCTTGCCAGGTTGCTCAGTTTGGTTGGACGGCCAGCTCTAGGCAGAGTCTGGGTAATTCCCTTTTCCCCCCCATTTCCCACTGTGCTCTTGGAAACGTTCAACACTCTAGAAATTGTTTTATACCCTTTTCCAGATATATTCCTCATCACAATTTTGGAGATCTACGGACAATTCCTTGGACTTGGTATAGTTTCTGCTCTGACATGCACTGTCAACTGTGGGACCTTATAGACAGGTGTGTTTCTTTCTAAATCATGTCCAAACAATTGAATTGGCCACAGGTAGACTCTAATCAAGTGGTTGTGACATCTCAAGGATGATCAAAGGAAATCGAATGTCCCTGTGCTCACTTTGGAGTGCCATAGCAAAGGGGTGTGAATACTTACTGAATGTAAATGAGATATTTCTGTATTTCATTTTCAATACATTTGCTAACATTTCTAAAAACATGTTTTCACTTTGTCATTATGTGGTAGTGTGTACAGATGGCTGAAATCCATTTTGAATTCAGGCTGTAACACAAGTCAAGTGGTATGAATACTTTATGAAGGCACTCTACCTACAGTAGAAAAGAGGATATATTTGTTTATTTAACTAGGCAAGTCAGTTAAGAACAAATTCTTATTTACAATGAAGACCTATCCCAGACGACACTGGGCAAGAAGCGCACCACCCTATGAGATTCCCGGCCGATTGTGATGCAGCCTGGATTCGAACCAGGGACTGCAGTGACACCTCTTGCACTAAGATGCACTGCCTTATACTGCTGCGCCACTCAGGAGACCTTATATTTTCCCTGGGTTGCCAGTTTGCCTGGGAGGGGGTTCCTAGGCAAGAAAAGTTTGAAGATCCCTGGTTTAGGGCATAGAGGGGGCAAGAGTAGAGATACTTGACTCCATATTCCCATTCATTAACTTATGACACACCTTCTCAAGGCAAAAAATAAAACTCAAGCCCATTCAAATGACCAGGCACATAGAAAGCCTCTCTTATCTGCACCAATCAGTGGACAGAGCTAGTGAAAACTCTGGGCTATTAACGCTGCTGCCAATTAAGACACTAAACAAATCTCGAGTGCTTTGAGATACGCCCGCTGCTTCTAACGGTAATACAACATTGAAATTACGTTAACCTCGTTTACACATAACTTCACCCCCCTCCCTTCCCCTGATTAACCCTAAGAGAAAGGTCTTCAATCTAACCAATTTGCAATTGCCAATATCAAAATTGTAGCGGTGGTCATTAATGGGAAAAGTGGAAAATGAGTAGCTGGAGATACATCATCAGTGACAAAGAGAAGATGGTATTAGCTCTGGCTGTCACTCAGTAAGGCAGAGTTATTAAATGGGATCTGGCTTTAACTATTACTAAATAACTAAAAATAAGGACATTATTACAGTCAGCAGGGTTCGTATAGAGAGTTGCAAGTCAAGTTGAATGACTTTCAAGTACTTTTTAAAGCTCTAATATTTATTTCCAAGGACCATCAATATGCGTGTTTCACTACTTATTTACTACATACATAAGTGGTAAGTCAGGACTGATGATGTTGACTGATTTCCTTATATGAACTGTAACTAGGTAAAATCTTTGAAATTGTTGCATGTTGCATTTATATTTTGTCTTAACTGTACATAATATTATATTGCTTTTATATTTAAAGTGTCATTATACTGTATTTCACAAAATTGTTGGTCCACAAAGGTCTTTCTTACAAAAACAAGTAGTGCTGAAGTCATCTCTCCTCCACTTTGAACCATAAGACATTGATATTGCATTATTAATTGCATTATTAATTATTAATTGCATTATTAATGTTAGTTCTCCATGCACATTTAAGGTCCAGTCATACTACCCTGTTCTGAACCAATGATAATTATCCTAAGTCCTTCTTTTTGGCATCTGACCACACAACTGAACAATAGTCCAGGTGTGACAAAGCTATGGCCTGTAGAACATGCCTTATTGCTAGTGTTGTTAAGAAGGCAGAGCAACGCCTTATTATAGACAGACTTCTCCCTATCTTAGCTACTGTTGTATCAACATGTTTTGACCATTACAGTTTACAAACCAGGGTTACTCCAAGCAGTTTAGTCACCTCAACTTGCTCAATTTCCATATTATTAAATGCAATATTTAGTTGAGGTTTAAGGTTTAGTGAATAATCTGTCCCAAATTCAATGCTTTTAGTTTTTGAAATATTTAGGACTAACTTATTCCTTGCCACTCATTCTGAAACTAACTGCAGCTCTTTGTTAATTAAGTGTTGCAGTCATTTCAGTCGATGTAGTAGCTGACATGTATAGTGTTGAGTCATCGGCATACATGGACACATTAGCTTTACTCAAAGCCAGTGGCATGTCGTTAGTAAAAACTGAAAAACATAAGGGGCCTAGACAGCTGCCCTGCGGAATTCCTGATTATACCTGGATTATGTTGGCGAGGATTCCATTAAAAAACACCCTCTGTGTTCTGTTAGACAGGTAACTCTTTATCCACAATATAGCAGGGCGTGTAAAGCCAGAACACATACATTTTTCCAGCAACAGACTATGATTGATAATGTCAAAAGCCCCTCTGAAGTCTAACGAAACAGCCCCCACAATCTTTTTTATCATCAATTTCCCTCAGCTAGTCATCAGTCATTTGTGTAAGCGCTGTGCTTGTTGAATGTCATTCCCTATAAGTGTGCTGAAAGTCTGTTGTCAATTTGTTTACTGTAAAATAGTATTGTATCTGGTCCAAAAATTATTTTTCCAAACGTTTAGTAAGGGTTGGTAAAAGGTTGATTGGTCGACTGTTTGAGCCAGTAAAGGGTGCTTTACTATTTTTCGGTAGTGGAACAACTTTTGCTTCCCTCCAGACCTGAGGGCACACACCTTCTAGTAGGCTTAGATTGAAGATATGGCAAATAAGAGTGGAAATATCATCGCTATTATCCTCAGTAATTTTCCATCCAAGTTGTCAAACCCCAGTGGCTTGTCATTGTTGATAGACAACAATCATTTTCACCTTTTCCACACTCACTTTATGGAATAAAAAAATTGCATAATTTTGTCAGTTGGATGTGTAGTGTCTGTGTTTGCTGTTGGCATGTCCTGCCTAAGTTTGATAATCTTGCCAATGAAAATATAATTAAATTAGTTGGTAATATCAGTGGGTTTTGAGATGAATGAGCCATCTGAATCAATGAATGATGGAGCTGAGGTAGCTATTTCTCCAAAAAACTAATTTAACCTGTTATGGCTCAAATATCAGCAGTGAGTATCAGCAGTGAGTAACCTGGAAAGAGGTGGCCATTTCAAACGGCCTCGTACTCAATTCTTGCTCGTACAATATGCATATTATTATTACTATTGGATAGAAAACACTGTCTAGTTTCTAAAACAGGTTTAATTATTTCTCTAAGTGAAACAGAACTCTTTTTACAGCCCATTTTCTATCCGGAAGTGAGATTTCCAAGAAGCTATGTCTCTCTTCAAGATACTCTCTATAAAAGGCCTTGGCACTTAGGACTGTAGAAACACGTCACACGCCTTCCCCTGGGTGTCATGCGGAAGTGAGAGAAGAAATGACTTGATTATCTCTGTCAGGGACTGAAGACAACATCTTGGAGTGAGAAGTGCGCACTTTATTTTTATCTCTGGGCGCGAAGTAGGAACTGGACTGCGCTCCTGGAAAACCCTCGTTATAGGTGAATATGACCTCCGGCTTCGATTTTATTTGATACATGTCACAATATCATCCTAAAGTATGTTTTTTCAATATACTTTAATTATATTTTTGAAATTTATTCTGGACTTTAGATGTAATGCGACGCAAGAAGTTTGTCAAGACGGAGAGGTTAGCACGGCATGGCCAGTGTGCTTGCTAATTCAAGAGGGAAATTGTTCGTTCTGGATCGAAATAAAGACATTTCTGAACAAAGGACCCCTTGGAGAACATTCTGATGGAATATCAACAAAGATAAGAACCCAATTTGGGATGCTTTTTCATATATCTGTCGAACTGTGCTATGCTACCGTTTGACTAGAATCAATGCTACTGTGTGCTAGCTATTGTAGTAAGCTAATATAACAATATATTGTGTTTTCGCTGTAAAACACTTCAAAAATCGGAAATATTGGCTCTGTTCACAAGATCTTATTCTTTCATTAGCTATCCACCATATATTGTTCTGAAATGTTTTATGATGTGTAATTAGTAGTTGACGTTGGTGTCTGTATTTTCTCTGGCTACTGCCGTGCGATTTCTGACTGTAGCTATGATGGTGGCTAAGATGGTAGCAGTAATGTAAAACTGATTTATAGCTAAAATATGCAAATTTTTCGAACAAAACATAGATTTATTGTGTAACATGTTATAGGACTGTCATCTGAGGGAGTTTTTTCTAGGTTATTTAGGTTGGTTCTAGGTTATTTAGGTTGGTTCTAGGTTAGTTAGGTTGGCTTGTGCATGCTACTTGCATCCTACTTGTGCTGTGAAAAATGTCTGTCTGTCTTTTGTATTTGGTGGTGAGCTAACATAAATATATGTGGTGTTTTCGCTGTAAAACATTTTAAAAATCTGAAATATTGGCTTTATTCACAAGATCTTTGTCTTTCATTAGCTATCCACCATATATTTCTCTGAAATGTTTTATGATGTGTAATTAGTAGTTGACGTTGGTGTCTGTATTTTCTCTGGCTACTCCCGTGCGATTTCTGACTGTAGCTATGATGGTAGCAGTAATGTAAAACTGATTTATAGCTAAAATATGCAAATTTTTTGAACAAAACATAGATTTATTGTGTAACATGTTATAGGACTGTCATCTGAGGTAGTTTTTTCTAGGTTATTTAGGTTGGTTCTAGGTTAGTTAGGTTGGCTTGTGCATGCTACTTGGATCCTACTTGTGCTGTGAAAAATGTCTGTCTGTCTTTTTTATTTGGTGGTGAGCTAACATAAATATATGTGGTGTTTTCTCTGTAAAACATTTAAAAAATCGGACATGTTGGCTGGATTGACAAGATGTTTATCTTTCAAATGCTGTATTGGACTTGTTAATGTGTGAAAGTTAAATATAAAAAAAAAATAGATTTTGAATTTCGCGCCCTGCACTTGAGCTGGATGTTGTCAGAGGTGTACCGATATCGGGCTTGCAGCCCTAACAAGTTTAACCTTTCACGGCTACTAACCCCGGATCCGGGAGCACCCCCCACCCCCCACACACTGATTAGCATAGATAGCATAGCTTCACAAGTAGATAGTAGCATCTAAATATCATTAAATCACAAGTCCAAGACACCAGATGAAAGATACAGATCTTGTGAATAAAGCCACCATTTCAGATTTTTAAAATGTTTTACAGGGAAGACAAAATATGTAAATCTATTAGCTAAACACGTTAGCAAAATACACCACTATTCTAACTCCATCAGTTTCTTACTCCTTCAGGTGCTATCACCAATTCGGCTCAACTAAGATATTGATAGCCAATAACCTATAAAAAAAAACATCAGATGACAGTCTGATAACATATTCATGGTATAGGATAGTTTTTGTTAGAAAAAAGTGCATATTTCAGGTAGAAATCACAGTTTACAATTGCACCGACCATCACAAATCCACTAGAATTACTAGATAGAGCAACGTGTATGACCAATTTACTCATCATAAAACATTTCATAAAAATAGACAAAGCATAGCAATGGAAAGACCCAGTTCTTGTGATTTCAGACCATATTTCAGATTTTCTAAGCGTTTTTCAGCGAAAACACAATAAATCGATAAGTTAGCATACCACATGTTCCAACGTTACCAGAGCATCGATTCCAGCCAAAGAGCGCTATAACGTAATCACCGCCAAAAGATATTAATTTTTTCACTAACCTTCTCAGAATTCTTCCGATGACACTCCTGTAACATCATTTTACAACATACATATACAGTTTGTTCGAAAAGGTGCATATTTAGCCATACAAAACCGTGGTTACACAATAAAAATACTAGGAAATCAAGCCTCAATATGTCTGACGTCATCTATCAGAGTGATCTAGTTTAATTGAAAGCTAATCATATACTTGACTAAAAAATACAGGGTAGACAGGAATCGAAAGACAAATTAGTTCTTAATGCAACCGCTGATTTACATTTTTAAAATTATCCTTACTTTTCAATACAGGGTTCGCCAGGTGAAGCTATACCAAACAAAATGGCGAAATATGCGTTTAAAATATTTCGACAGAAACACGGTTTATCATATTAAATATTGCTTACTTTGAGCTGATCTTCCATCATATTCTTGGGCAATGTATCCTTTCTATGTTATAAACGTCTTTTGGTCGATAGATGTCCTCTGTCCTTCGAAATGTCCACCACCAACGACCGACACCCCGAAACGTTTCCAAAGCTAAAAAGGGCACGACAAATAAATTCCTCAAAATCGCACTAAACGGATATAAATTGCTATAAAACGGTTCAAATTAACTACATTATGATGTTTTTAACAACTATAACGACTGAAAACATGACCGGAGAAATATCACTCTCTAAAAAACGATTTGGAACGAGGCAAGTCCGATGGCCTTCACGCTTCAGGCGCACGATGAGAAAGGGGGGTCTCTGTACATTTTGGGCTTTTATAATGGCTGGGAATATCCCATCGAGTTCATTGAAAACGTGATGACGTACAGACACCCAGAGGAAGACGTAGGCAGTGTCGGTTTCTTCATAGCATTCACTGTCGCCTTAAAAACAGACCCCAGATCAGAGGTAAAAATTTCTGAAATCTGAACCCTGTCATGAAAAGTGCTGTAGAAATTGTTCTGTACCACTCAGAGACAAAATTTCAACTCCTATAGAAACTATAGACTGTTTTCTATCCAATAATAACAATAATATGCATATTGTACGATCAAGAATTTAGCACGAGGCAGTTTAATTTGGAGACACAAATATGCTAATGCGGAACAGCACCCCCTATAGTTGCAAGAAGTTTAAGGTGCTCCAATGCTTTTTACCATCATTCTTTATATAATGTATCTATATTTCATAGTATAGTTTCTTCTTCATTTTATTCAGTTTAGTCACATGATTTCTCAATTTGCAGTACGTTTGTCAATCGGTTGTGCAGTCAGACTTATTTGCCATACCTTTTGCCTCATCCCTCTCAACTATACCATTTTTTAAATTTCTCATCAATCCAAGGGGATTTAACCGTTTTTACAGTCATGTTCTTAACGGGTGCATGCTTATTAGTAGCTGGAATAAGCAATTTCATAAACATAAGAATCTCTACAAACATATTGTATGACCTCTTATACACGATATTAGGCTCAGCCTTTGTAACTTTGGTTTTCCTAGATATGGCTACTATATTGTGATCACCACATCCGATGGATATGAATACTTCTTTAAAGCAAAATTCCGAAGCATTAGTAAAGATGTGATCAATACCTATGCTGTTTGTAATTACCCTGGTAGGTTGACTGATAACCTGAACCACGTTGCAGTCACTGGTTACTGTTTGAAGCTTTTTCTTGAGTGGTCAGCTTGATGAAAGCCAGTCCATATTTAGGTCATCCAGAAAATATACAGTGAGGGAAAAAAGTATTTGATCCCCTGCTGATTTTGTACGTTTGCCCACTGACAAAGAAATGATCAGTCTATAATTTGAATGGTAGGTTTATTTGAACAGTGAGAGACAGAATATCAACAAAAAAATCCAGAAAAACGCATGTCAAAAATGTTATGAATTGATTTTCATTTTAATGAGGGAAATAAGTATTTGACCCCTCTGCAAAACATGACTTAGTACTTGGTGGCAAAACCCTTGTTGGCAATCACAGAGGTCAGACGTTTCTTGTAGTTGGCCACCAGGTTTGCACACATCTCAGGAGGGATTTTGTCCCACTCCTCTTTGCAGATCTTCTTCAAGTCATTAAGGTTTCGAGGCTGACGTTTGGCAACTCGAACCTTCAGCTCCCTCCACAGATTTTCTATGGGATTAAGGTCTGGAGACTGGCTAGGCCACTCCAGGACCTTAATGTGCTTCTTCTTGAGCCACTCCTTTGTTGCCTTGGCCATGTGTTTTGGGTCATTGTCATGCTGGAATAGCCATCCACGACCCATTTTCAATACCCTGGCTGAGGGAAGGAGGTTTTCACCCAAGATTTGACGGTACATGGCCCCGTCCATCGTCCCTTTGATGCGGTGAAGTTGTCCTGTCCCTTTAGCAGAAAAACACCCCCAAAGCATAATGTTTCCACCTCCATGTTTGACGGTGGGGATGGTTTCTTGGGGTCATAGGCAGCATTCCTCCTCCTCCAAACACGGCAAGTTGGGTTGATGCCAAAGAACTCCATTTTGGTCTCATCTGACCACAACACGTTCACCCAGTTGTCCTCTGAATCATTCAGATGTTCATTGGCAAACTTCAGACGGGCATGTATATGTGCTTTCTTGAGCAGGGGGACCATGCGGGCGCTGCAGGATTTCAGTCCTTCACGGCATAGTGTGTTACCAATTGTTTTCTTGATGACTATGGTCCCAGCTGCCTTGAGATCATTGACAAGATCCTCCTGTGTAGTTCTGGGCTGATTCCTCACCGTTCTCATGATCATTGCAACTCCACGAGGTGAGATCTTGCATGGAGCCCCAGGCTGAGGGAGATTGACAGTTCTTTTGTGTTTCTTCCATTTGCGAATAATCACAGAAACTGTTGTCACCTTCTCACCAAGCTGCTTGGCGATGGTCTTGTAGCCCATTCCAGCCTTGTGTAGGTCTACAATCTTGTCCCTGACATCCTTGGAGAGCTCTTTGGTCTTGGCCATGGTGGAGAGTTTGGAATCTGATTGATTGATTGCTTCTGTGGACAGGTATCTTTTATACAGGTAAGAAACTGAGATTAGGAGCACTCCCTTTAAGAGTGTGCTCCTAATCTCCGTTCGTTACCTGTATGAAAGACACCTGGGAGCCAGAAATCTTTTTGATTGAGAAGGGGTCAAATACTTATTTCCCTCATTAAAATGCAAATCAATTTATAACATTTTTGACATGCATTTTTCTGGATATTTTTGTTGTTATTCTGTCTCTCACTGTTCAAATAAACCTACCATTAAAATTATAGACTGATAATTTCTTTGTCAGTGGGCAAACGTACAAAATCAGCAGGGGATCAAATACTTTTTTCCCTCACTGTATATATCTTGAGATCACATACATTATCAAGCATTTCACACATGTTATCCAGATACTGACTGTTGGCACTTGGTGGTCTATAGCAGCTTCCCAAAAGAATGGGCTTTAGGTGGGGCAGATGAACCTGTAGCCATATTACTTCAACAGTATTTAACATGAAATCCTCTTTAAGCTTTACAGGAATGTGGTTCTGAATATAGACTGTAACATTGCCCCCATTGACATTTCAGCATTTTCTGTAGATCTTATAACCATGTATTGCTACAACTGTATCATCAAATGTATTATCTAAGTGAGTTTCAGAGATAGTCAGAATATGAATGTCATCTGTAACTAGTAAGTTATTGATTTCACAAACCTTGTTTCTTAGGCTACACATGTTAATGTGGGCTATTTTTATAACTTTTCTGGGATGCTTGATTATTTGTATTGCTTTACTGGGAAGCTTATCAGAAGTAGACATGCTCATAGCTGATAGCGTAGGGTGAGCTACACACAGAGAACACCGCCTCAGTGCAAACAGTATAACTCTGGTTCATAGGCACACGATTACTGCATACAATGGCTGTAGGATCAACAGAGGCATTCAGGGCAGTTAGGGGGAAATACATTAAGTTACTTAAATTGTGTCTGCCAACGTCCCTGGGATAATGTACATTTGCACAGCATTATGACAACTCAGTGACACAATGGTAAGGATTAACTGAGCTGGTCTTGGGTCATTGATAAGTCAATGTCTCAAAGCAGCCTTGAAATGCGTGAACAGGAGTCCAGGAGCCAAAATGATTTGGATAGACTCCGTCATTCCTGTAGAGCATATTCGGTTTCCAGAAGGTGTCGAAGTTATCTATACAAGTGATTCCAACAGAGCTAAAGTAATATTTTAGCCAGGTGTGTAATGCCAGTGGCCTGCTGTTCCTTTCACACCTTCGGCCCAATGATGGTACCAGACCTTAAATAATTGCCCACTTTTTGTAATCTTTCAGTGCTAGAATCAGTTCTTTAAATCAATCTTGCGAAGTTCCGAGATAGCCCCCCTGATGTCGTTTGATCTCACATGGTCTACGACAGTGTCAGTTTCCAGTAGCTGACATAGAATGGTTGGAAGCAGCCTTGTAGTGTCTTGTACTCGTGCTCCAGGATAGCATGGGGTTTTTACCATGGGAACCAAGATGTTTCTTATAGTAGAACTGCAGATGATGGCAGCTGGTGCAATGGCTGAGGATGTCCGGCCGTGGATGATGAATGGGACGGAGTCTCAGACAGCCTCACGGTCTGATGAGGGTGGGAGCTTGTCGGCGGAGTTTCCCGTTGGGCATAGTGGTGAATGAATGCTCGACTGACATGGCAAATCTGGGGGAGCAGGCGAACATAACGATTATACATGAATCATTCATGATTCCACTCGTTCAGAGGTAGGCACAATTAGAACTCAGATCAAGAAGCCTTCTGAGCTTTGATCAACACTGGGTACGCAATAATAAGTAGGTAAATGATCATTATCAAAATAAAAAGGTGAGTAAATACTATTTCACAAATAAAATGGTGCGTAAATGGCGTTTGAGTGTGTTTACCCTCCACTACATCCCTGGATGGGTCTGGAAAAACCCCTTCATAACCATCAAGGATTGAATCTACATTTTCCTGGCGTTTTAGCTATCGATGTGATGTTTGGCGGCGCCTAATCAGTCAGTTCTGTACCTGCCTGGCTGAGTGGCAGTGTGGGTGGAATGAGTGAGCTCACCTGGCGACCAGAGCGCGAAACACGTGAGGAAATAAAACCTCGGTAGTCTGCCTGGAAATGGGATAAGTATGGAAATTAATTTGTAAGACATACATTTTTCATTTTAACATATTTGATCACTTTCTGTTCTCCTCTTTTCAAGGACCAACTTGAGAAAATGTCTGATTTTCAAGGTATTCCACTACTTGAATTTCAGAGTGACAAATTCAAGTACTTTAAGCACCTCAATCACCTTATGCAAACCCTGAGTCAGTTATTAATACAGTACAATATTGTCCAAAGCCTTTCTTTATATTGATAGTAGAGTAGCTGTAAGGTAATAATTTGTCACTGGCTGGTCTAATAGATCTCACTAGGAAATACTTCAGGTCATATTTGTAGACTCTGTGACTAGCGACCAGAGTTGTTCCTGGTCAGGTCACGTAGTAAAGAAAAATTCCTGTCCCTAGTCTTACTTGCTCCAGTACATACTTTTCCCAACCCTAGGTTCTCCATCTCAGTGATGAGCTGAGAGTAGTACTGTGGAGGGGGTATGGAGCGACACTCCAGCATGCTCTTCAGGGCCACTTCCTGGAACATAGAACACTTCCTGTTTACATTCAATCACCAGCATTTCAGTACTGTATGTATTATTATGACATTTAGGAATATGTCAATATCAATCTGAGGCAACAACAGATGCTCTTACCAGGACAGTCTTCAGCTCCAAAACAAAGCTGACTAGATCAGGCGAGTGATGTCATCTCTGTGAAAAGACAAAAACAATGAGAAAAGAGACATCCCTAAATAGCTAGAAAATTTAGTGATACTGTAGTGTCTTCCAACAAACCAACTTGAAGGAGCCGTTTAAATCAAGGCCAAGGTTTTGATTAATGGAGCCTGTCACTAGGTTTAATAATTAATAATAGCTTAAAGCCTGTGAACATAATGAACTTTACAGCCCAGGGTGAAATATTAATCTAATCCCAACAACCAAGAGGGGACCACATAACAAATAGGGACATTTCTAAGGCAATGTTAATTAAGCAGTGGAAACTACTTTTTTAACAAGCAAGTCAAACACAGCAATGTACAGTCCACTAACCACTAAACAGTCCAGTCCACCTACTGGTGAAAACATCTTCATCTGAAAGAATGTGGTCTCTCAATTGGTAGAGTTAAAGTGTTAGTGTAGATTGCCCTGTTTGTCTTACCTATTTTACTATATGCACATATCCACGCAATACCTGTTTCAGATGCCAGCAGCATTGAAGCCTGCAATGCAGAATGATATGTAATAAATCATTGATTCCATTTGATCCAGGGGACTAGAGTACAATATAATTCATTCAGGGTACCAACGAAGACAAGCAACATGTATCATTAAGTTTGACACCACCATTCCTCTGCGCCAGTCTGTCAGAGATAGAGAGAGACAGAGAGACAGACAAACAAAGACAGACAGGAGGGACTGACACTGACAGACCATTCCTTGTTGTGTCTGTATCTCTCTGACACACACAAAATAGAATAAAGGGGACTTGTACTCAGATAGGTTAAGTTGATGATCTGGTGGAAGCAGTATTCTCGTTCTGAAGTCTCTCACTTAAAATAAAACAGCAACAAAAGTAGATCAAATAGGCCATCAAATCATCTTCAAAACATACACATTACCATGAGATCTGTTAACAAAATGGTTTGTTCTTCTGGCAACGTAGCATGTAAATAACTTAACCACAAATTCGCTGATGCTGTCTACATAAACAGCTGACTGTCCAAGAATCAATGCAAGGGCACGCGGCTACTACACAGCCAACACTACAAAATAATATCAAAGATATATGATCTCTTGGCTTGATTGTAGAGAAGTAGCAAGCTCAGAAACCATAACATGTTTGTCCCACCTGAACCATGACAAATCCATCAGACAGTTTTCTCCTTGTTGAGTGGTAACAACAGCGGTCTCTCTTTCACAATCAAACTCTCCATCCTTGACAGTTCGAAGTCAGCTGTGTGGTGGTCTAATGTTAACAACATAGTTAGCTGACCATGCTAGCATGTAAAAAACGTTCAAGTGTGCAGCTGCTTACTCACGTTCCTACCACTTGAACGTGTCTACACTTCAAGAACATTAAACTAAGAAAGCAAACATTGCGTTTGAGGCAAAGGTATTTCGGAAATACATGCTTTGCTTTTGTGTCACAAGCTGAAAACCATCTTCATTTTGGTTGAGTAGCTAGCCAGCTGATTGTTTACCTAGGAAAATAGTAGTGTAACACGTCATAAGGCTATGGTTTGAATTGCAAAACTTGATTAGCCAGTAGCCAACTAAGCAGTGTTTTGAGTACTATTTGAAGTTGCCTAATTTGCAACTTTGACTGCAAATGCAGGGCTGCCAACTTTTGAAGATGGCTTGGAGTGAGATGTACTATCTTGAATGTCATTGGCTCCACCACCCCTAGCCGGGGGGTGTGGGATTTTTTTGGTATGCTAATTTCCTGAAATTCTTGACATGGCTTTGGCGGGCCTATAACCAGGGTGAAAAAAATGTAAGAAAAAACTACACCTGTCAGGTGCATTCAGGATGCCTTGAACATTAAATTAACACTCAAAGTTTGACAACTTTGTTACTTTGAGATTTTGGGGGGGATGAAATTTAAAGTATGCTAATATTTTTTGGGACCTATTTTTTTAGGTGATTTAACACTATTCAGACAGTAATGAAATTCGATGGGGAGACAGGCAAATGGGAAGGTTGGAAGCAGGGAATGATCCCTGTTCTCAGGTAGAAAGTTGTATGCGACACGAGTCGGGGAGTATTATCATTACACCAAGGCTCTGCACCGGAAATATTAATGGTCGATGGCAGTGGGTAATCAAATCATAGATTGCTGTCTCCTTGAGCATAGACTGCTTTCTAGGTGAGAACACAAACATTTTGTATTTTGTCTTTAAAATAGGGCTGGAAGAAAATCCTGCTGGCTCTCCGGGAGGGTTGGTCACCCGTGATCTATGTTTCCCAAGTGCCGAGTGTTTGAAAAGGTTCTTGTTATAACAAAGAATTTCTCAAAATCACCCATTCTTCAAGAAAAAAGTAATGAATATCAATATTCAGGTGGTTTATGCCTACTAGTTGAAGATCCTTGCCATCATCATACTCTACATAAACAAAATGTGATGCGTTTATGAGTTGTGATAAACAATACTAAAATGTCAAAAATTATATCTGAGGCTTGGAGCATTTTATATCCAATGCTTATTTGTATGACTTATGCAAAAACTGTCCATGAATGGCAGTAATAATATATAGCCTCATATAATTAATTTGCAAAGACATATCAGTAGGCATATCAGATTTCAAATATGTGATTACAGTCGCAATATTGGGAAGAAGTGGATTATTAAATGTTTGGGGAATAACAGTAGTCTTCTTGCTGACAAGCACAATAGTTACCACATATTTTAGCCCATTGTTAAGAATGAGAATTGTTCCACTGATCAGACTAAATGAAGTAAATAGCT